>NC_140469.1:13088395-13688395 GCF_051167445.1 Perissodus microlepis | reverse complement strand
TAAGACCCAGTAAATCTTCAATTAGATGAGCCACAGTCATATTACATTTGGTTTAAACTGAGGGAATAAAATTTCCTTGTGCTTTGAAGTGATACTCAAGATTTTTCATCCTAAACAAGGTTTTCTGCTTTTTCTATGCACTAGGTAAAGAAGAGGATTTTGCACTTAAGTAAGGAACATTGAAGCTTGCTGTATGTATAATTTAATTTTTTAATTATGGAGTGTTTATTGAACCTTCTGACAAATTAAAATAAATACAAATCAATGTGTATATATGAGTTTTAATCTGGCATTTTTGAGCATTTTATTGCTCACAGTAGCACCGCATGTATCTAACTGTATATATGAGGCTAGTCACACTGACGATATAGAGGTCTTAAAAACTCAAAATCAAACATGATACACTTGGCATTACAAGGTTAACAAGACATTTAGTGAAAGCTAAGTTAGGAACAGAGCTTGACAGCTGATTTAAATAAAAAAAAACATTTGAAAGAGAAAGCATCAGTGTAAATCTTTGTAAGTTCATTTTAGATAAACCAAATTTATCCAATTTAGAATAGAAGAGAATGTCAAAATCAGCATTTGTTCTGATAGTTTAGTAACCAAGTTGACATATGTATATGTCAAATTGCATTACAGCTAACTCCAGCCTCAAAAATCTACCTAAACATTTGCTAGCATTGTTCTGTGATCAAAGCATTTCTAAATGCTCTTAAATGTATTTGCAGGGCTTTCCTTTAAATTGCATATAATTAATATAATATAATTGAATTAATATAAAATTAATTCTTAAGGAATCTGAAGAAGGAGTGTGAATTTTGGTGTAAATTCAGTTCCATTATTTATCAGCAGTAAGTTTAGTTTCTGATAATCAATTTTTTTCAGAGATTTTAGTAGTAAGCCCTATTCAAGTGCACAGCTAAATATTATCTGTATAAGGATGAAAACAACATAATTAAAAACAATACTAGCAAAAAAGACAATAAAATAGTCTCTAAGACAGCGTCCTGGGGTACTCCACAATAAAGAAAAATATTTATAAACATAACTGCCCTTTTTTTAGTTTCTAGTTTGATGGTGTTACTGAAATTCCAACCCAATTTGTCAATATACCATCAAGACTTGAGAACAGACTTAGCAATATTTGGATTAATGAAATGCCATCATTTGTTTCAAGAGCAAGTCATTTACTCTACTTTACATAGCTGTCCCAGTGTGCGATGGTGTAGAAAAGAACTGAATTAAACTGTTAGAACTCTCACATATTTGAAATTAAGGTAAATTAAGGTGATTGGGAAGTAATCCAAAACAGATGGGATGCTTTAGAAGCAAGTGTGGGCCAGAGGATGTGAACATTTTAATAGTCTTATAGTTTGCACCTGGGCATTTGACACACACGCATAACAGCCACACAAATTACTGGTCCACTCACCCAAATGTTGCCATCTTGATGATAAGGTTTCCAGTTCCTTCCTGTGTCACTGTAGAGAAGGCGATACTGCGTCGTCCAATCAGAGCTGCTGTAGCGACCCTGTGTTGCTATGGCGCTCACCTGCTTTCTTGAACCGAGGTCCACCTGTAGCCACTGGTAATGGTCACTGTCTAGAGGTGACCATCCACCGGCTCCTGCAAAGTCAGTAATTAGTCATAATGAGTAGGACATCAAAGGTCAGTTTTCTCCAAATATTTTATATAATTCTAGCAGTATGATAAAAAAATGATACAAAAGTGAGGTACAACTGTATCTTATTGGCAAAGACTTCTGTTAGAGCAGAATCCAAGACAGGTAAAGAAACTCACCGTACTCCAATAATGACATTTTGCAAAAAGCATTAATCGTTACAAGGTTAGTCGATCCTATTATTAATGGTCAGTGTCCACCAGAGTGTAGCCCAGAAATTTGCTCCTAACAAGCACCAGTGTAGAAGTAATAATTTATTAAATGCTTTGCATACAAGGAGAGAGCCTTCTGACAATAAAGATGTTTCACAAGAATGAGGAGAATACGCTCCCTGTTATGATTATTAGAATTATATGTTCTCCAATATAGAAGATGCCTCAGCTTCAAGAGGAAGGTCATTAGTATTTATGAGGTTTCAAGAAGGATTCGTTTTTAATGCCAGTAGCTGAGACATAAAGACACTTTTGAAATGCTCGAGCATCACTTTCATCCATTTCATTCTTGAAATCATCACTTTTCAACAACAAAATACAATTAAATTGGAAGAACACTATCTTTTCATCCCAAAATACAACAACAGCCTGTACAAACGGAATGAGACTATAAGCCTATAAGTCAAATTGCAAGTGCTGTCATGTAACCCATTTCGTCTTGACACCTACATATGGTTATGTCTCCGTTCATTTTAAGCTAAGCTTTTGTTTGATATGTGCATCCTTGAGTGCAGATTAAAGTGGAATTACCCCCCTGGTGGAGCATGGATTTTGATTTTCACTGTACACAGTTGAGTTAGAATAAATACAAAGTTATTTTTTCGGTTATTTTCAAAGTGGGCATTGGGCCTGAGGGAAATTACTTGCTCAAAAGTACAGAGTAATTGTTTGACCTCTTCTTTACTGTTTTGAATAGATTAGAAGACCATCAAATATGCTTGGAAAGCCATCGTAACTTAAAAGGGTTAAAGGTTATGATCTCTGGGGCTAGATGCACTATTGTGGAAAAATCTTCTACCAAAAGTGATGTATTGCTTTAATGAGTATCTGAAAATGAGTATCTCTGATAACAACGAGGGAGAGTGTTTCAGTGCCACTTTCCTATGACTATAGTGAAGACTGATGGGGTAGATGGCTGTGTTTTGTTTCCTAATCCCCTCAGTGGCAGTCGACGTCCTTGCGATAGCCTAAAAACTCATTGCTCTGTCTTCATTGCCAGCTAAACTCTCATGTGTCCCCTAAAACTTGTCCCCTTTTCACCCCTCCAGTTGTCTACCCGGGAAAGGCCAAACTCCCCTGGACCTTGCAGGTTAAATGAGCCTCAGGGTAAATGGTCCAGAAACAAAAGAGCAAGGCAACTGCAAGATGCAAGGGAACAAAAAATGATGACACTGACCTAATTTTCATTTGCCATTATAATAAAAGCGAGAGATAAGAAGAAAAAAAAATATGGCATAAATGTCAACATTACAGTGTGTCTTTCCTACTATTAGAACTGTAAAATACCAAAAAGAAAGCACGAAGGGGTGCATAAAACAGATGTATGGAGAAGTAGATACTTTTTCCCTGGACTTGTCCACAAGACAGCTCACAAAGCTTGCTTGTGGATAGACTCTGAACTGGCTATGTCAGTTCTTTCATTCTTCTAGACTCACTTGTCTAAAGGACACACATGCAGATAAGATAGTGTTGGAGATTGACAGATGTTGTTTTGGTGTTTTTTTCCAAGTGAAAACTGAAATGTGTGGACAAAGTGAGGGTAGGGGAATAGGGTAAGACCACAAAGGCACAGGAGAGTGGGAGAAGAGCGCTAAGTGAAGTGGAGGAAGAATGAGAGATGATAGTCATATGATAAAATAGAGGGTGAGGCAGTTTGCAATGTACCCTACTGACAAAAATCCTATATCTTATCCAATTACAGAGCCATTACACTCCGGCCCCGGACCTGACAGATAACCAAGCCCATATCAGTGGAAACGTCAATACCTCAAAAACCCGTTGCAGCAAAGCCATTCCCGTGGGGGGATAAAACACTATCAAAAAAGAGAAGGGTAGGGGGGAGAAAGGAAAGGTGAGAAATTGGGTTTGGGAGGGGCAGAGCGGTGGTGATAAGCAAACAGACAGCAGAAAATAAAGATTAAGAACGCAAGCTGAGCGGACAATGACCAAGGCAGTGTGATACTTTGAACAAGATAGGAGGATGGGGTGTCGGAAAGAGTGACGAGAAGGTGTGCGCCGTGGGCTGGTGACAAGAGAAGGGAGAGGGTAGAAAAATGGAAACAAGGAAGATGGATGAGATGAGGAGTAAAGAGAGTAATAAGAGAGGCTTTTATGGCTCTGATGGAAGCCAGAGATGAGATGTGTGAGGATGGACTGGAAAAAAAGGTAAAATGCATTTATGTTAAAGAAGGAGATAGACATGACCAAAAGCAAAAATAACAAAGGAGAGGAAAGTTTGGTTAAAAAAAAACCAAAACAACAAAAAAACCCACGATTTTATTTCTCTTTCTCCATTCTTTAGAATATTGCCAGTAATATTTTCAGATTCTCCTTTTGCCTGAGTGCACAGTTTCTACTGGTAGCCGATGAATAACACAAAGCAAAGAAGTTAGCAATTTTTCACACTTTGTTCTAGGCGAATTAATTGGTTATTGTTGGGTACTGAGAATTGCAGGGGCTGAATTTTAAATCTCTAATTTTAAGTGTCAGGGTGTTGTGAGCTACATGTAATTAAACCAGTAGTTTATTTAAATTTTTCGACAGCTTCCAGGTAGTTCCACTTCATTCATATTTGTTTAGTGATTCAAGTAGCTTTGGGGCATTATGTTATTTTCATTGAATGATTGATTGATTTTACAAAATCACTTGAAGCTAGACTTCTCTTTATGTTAGTTTGAGTGTAGCTTTAACTCTTCTTCAAGTTTGAAGTAGTTTCAGTTGCTTTCACAGTAGTATTGGTTGTTGTCAACTAGGGCTTTAGTTGACTAGTCACGATTACGTCGACTATTAAAATCGTTGACGACTAATTTAATAGTCGACACGTCGTTTGAAGCTTTGTAAGATCCCGAAAGACGCAGGAATAAGTAGTAGGATTTAAGAGTGTAATAATGGACTGAAACAGAAGATGGCAGCACTGCATGTACAAGGATGTCCCAGAATTCATAGCGCGGCCGTGCTCAGTTTCCAACAATGGCGGCTGCTAGTTAGTTTTAATATTACTGGGTCACAAAATCAACGTTTAACATATTTTCAGGCGGGAATGTAGCTGTGTAAACTTCAAATATCTGCTCAGTTTATCAAGACACCACATATTTTCAAAAGCGCTCAGATGTTTTCGGAGACGTCCGTTACCCACCAGCTCGATAGCGAGCCGGGGGCAAGGCTCACTAGACCCGATGAGAACACCGGACTCCTGACAAATCGTTTTCAAACCCACCGCCGTCTTTCGCTACTCAGGTTAAACATGATATATATTCACTTAGACAACTTAAAAATGTTATTGTTTGGCTTTTTTTCAGTATTTTATTTGTTCCTGAGTAAATCAGTTTGGCTGAGATTAAAGTTCTAGTTTTTACACAGCTGAATAAACGTCAAGCAGACAACTGATTATCAGAAGTGTGAGATGCTCGAGAATTTACTCCGGTGTCCTGTTATATTTTAGATAGCAAGGAGTTTATTAAACTTCACCGAAACAATCTGCTAATTTCATTAAAATTTAATAAACTATCATCTTGTCTTTATTTTTAGTTAGCACATACCTTAAACACTTAAAGCTGTAAGCTAATGATAGTTATATAAGAGCAGATGCATGCTGGTGCAATAAGCTGTACGTTTTATGTCCAATGGATGCATGATCTGATTAGTCGACTAATCGCAAAAATAATCGGTGACTAGTCGACTATCAAAATAATCGTTTGTGGCAGCCCTATTGTCAACACTGCACAAAGTCTGATTTGGTATATGTAAGCTCAGGTGGCAGAGCAGGTCAGCCACTAATCAGAAGGTCGGTGGTTCGATCCCAGGCTGCCTCCTGGCTGCATGCCGAGTATCCTTGGGCAAGATACTAACCCCATGTTTGCCTACTGGTAGTGGTCAGAGGGCCCGGTAGCGCCTGTGTCCGGCAGTGCGCCCCAGGGCAGCTGTGGCTGCAATGTAGCTTGCTATCGCCAGTGTGTGAATGGGTGAATGACTGAATGTAGTGTAAAGCGCTTTGGGGTCCTATGGATTAGAAAAGCGCTATACAAATGCAGGCCATAAAAACACATTTTGTAGATTCACACATCTAATTCTTTTCCTCTGGGTGTGCTGCTATTTTGACATTTTTGCAGATTTGCCACATCCCAATACTTCAACTGAATTTATTGCTCTTTTCTGCCAGACCCAGTTACCTGATGCTCAAACTTAATTTTTATTTTAGCCCCTTCTTGCAGCGTACCCAACTCCTTTCTGGCACCTTGTTCCTGCCCCATTCTTTTACATCTGTTGGTTATATCCCACTTCTGCCAACACCTTCTGCCATTTTCATTTTATTGAATGAGTTCTGGCTAACAGTCTGCAATGAGCTTATTCTCCTTTGCTGGATACACATTCATTTTCTTATAATTTGAAAAAGAATGAGGATGGCATGATGAAAAAGAGGGGAAAAAAGAAAGTATGATTCAGTCTAGTTCAGTTGACTTTGAAATCCACGAAGACTCATGGATGGAGTAAAGGGGTAAATTAAAGGACAAGGGAATAATTAGGGGGGGAAAAGTTGATGAGGAACGATGGAGCAGAAGACATGTCAGGGTTACAGGGTTACCAAAAGTAACAGATGGGAACGAGAAGGAGAAAGATCTGAAATGTCCAGAGAGAAATACAGGTTCAAAAGATCATGAAAGTGATGGTAGGTGTTTTCAAAAGATTCTCATTACTAATAAAAAACAACGAGAGAGGGGGGGAAAAAGAAATGGACTAAAGAGCTGAGTGTTAGGGGTCAGGAGGAGAACATGTGACACAAATAAAGGATATAGTGGAGCAAAAGAAATTCAGAGACAAGAAAAGTGGGCAAAAGGTGTCTTGGAGAGAAAAGCAGAGACCTCGAAAAAGGAGAACATGAGAGATGAGTGGGGCGGAGGGGCAGCTTGACAGAGGTTAGCATGGGAGGGTGAAGAGTGATATATATATAAAAAAAAGAACAGAGGTGCAGTTAAAGGTGAAAGCCCTGGGGAGAGGGGGGGGGGGGTGCGGGTGCAAAAAGAGGTTGACAGAATAAAGTAGAGATGGAGGAGCCTTACGGTGGGGGAATGGAAGGTGAGAGACCGAAACCAAGTGAACAGGAGAGCCAGCCAAAGAAAAGGAGGGGAAAATAGGAGGAGAAAGGGGAGGGCAGGAGTGTCGGGGGACTGTCACCGTTCTTTCGCCTGTCACACACACAGATGTTCAGGGAGGAGAAAAGGAGCAGGAGGGGAGGATAGGGAAGAGAGCAAGGGAGCAGAGAAGGTCAAAGAAACCGCCTCAGAGGAAGAAACGATGGAGAGGAGAAAGGTGAGTAGCACTGAGAAAAAGATCAGAAGAGCACGAAAGGATGGAGAACAAGTACTTTTTTTTCCAGTGAAGCTTATTATTTTTAACAGCTCTGTATTACAAATACCAAGCTCCTTGACTTCATAATAGACACTTTATGTGCCTTTCCCCCCAAAATACAAGTCAGCATTGAAGAATAAAGTGTTAATAAAAATGTTAAAAGGAAGCAAAAAAGAGAAAAAAACCTGTAAAAACGAATATGGACCGTGCAGATCAAGGTAAAATTTATAAAAATAAAGAACCTAATAACTTACTCTAGAGTGCATTGCTGTTTCTATGAAATGTGACTGAGATACATGATGTGCTGTGCAGTGATGCACAATTGAAGGTTTCAAAAATTGCTATATGGACAAAAGTATTGGGTCACTTACACATTACACCTACACCGACAGTGCCATGCTACAATAATACATATTGAGAAAAACCCAACAATCATATGACGGATTCTCTTTTAATTGTGACTAGTTCTTTTAAGGGCCCTAAAACTGGTGTTCTGAACTAAACAGTTTATTAGGAAGGATGAAATGAAAATGTAATGAAATAAAAATGTCCTTATGTGGTGTGAGATTAAAGAGATTCAAAAAAGGGGCAACCACGAGAGACTAAAAAAATGCTGGAGTTTCTCCAAGCGTGCAAAACAAGGTTTGAGCTATCTGTGATGACACAGATAACCCAGTATTGCAGTAACCACACTCAGCTGAAGTGTGTTCTGCAGCTGAATCATAACAGTATCACACTGATGGTGACCACTAACATTTACACACAAGCATAAGAGTCCATATAAAAGCATTTGTAATCACATAGACCCACTGAACACACACACAAAAGACAGCAAATGTGAATTTTGTAATACTGTTGAGAACAAAGTGTTCATTTGAATCAAATGCTGTTCTGTTATGAAATAAATGCACTTTTTAAGATCTCAAAGAACTGAAGTGATGTGTCTGTTTCTGTGTGTGTGTGTGTGTGTGTGTGTGTGTGAAAATACATGACAATACAATAAAAGTCAATAAAAATCAGCCCAAGAATGTGGAGGGCACAGATACATGTACCAGCAGCAACATACTTATTAAGAAAAGAGAGGGGAATATAATAGTGAGAAAATCACACCAGGAGGTGGCCTTTGGGACCCATCGCCAAAAATGGATGCTTTCTGAGAATCCCAGCTAATGTAGTTGGTGTGGATCACGTCTCACACAGTTCAAAAAACCCCGGACTACAGTATGTGTCATTAGTCCAGACCACAAGCAAAGATACAAAAGCTCCCTCTGGTTGCTTTGTACACCGAATCAGTGTTCCACCGCCTCAGCAAGTGTTGCACTGCTGTGTTTTCTGCTCTTTGTTCATCAGTGGGTACGCTGTCAACTGGATTCCCTGCTCTAGGTTTATATATTTGGACAAGCCACTGGTTTGTCCATCACTTCTTCCTGGAGTGAAAAAATGTATATAGGTATATGCAGTGTGGTCATCTGTTTGAGTATGATAATGAAAAAGGTCATTTTAATTTTCCATTCCTAGAAAGGAAATATAAAATCTGCTGTTAATTACTTTTTCCTGGGTAAATGGCTCAGTCACTCAGAGATGATGAACATAACGAATGAGGGGAAAGGGGATATTGCAGAGAAAAACTGGAAATTAAGATTTCTAAATAAAAGAGTTTATTTAGTGAAATGTCAGAGTTGTGCGGATGTGTAATGGAGATGCAGTGTGATTGTGGAGGGATGACGAACAGCCGGTGATAGGCATTACATGCAAGCAAACATGACAGTGGCAAGGCAAGCATCAAACAAGAGAACATCTCTCCTCTGTCTCGCTGACAGTGTGGGTGAATGTGTGGGTTGGCATGTGCACATGGCAGATTTCATTTCTTTGCATCCTGCTCAGAAATGTTTCATGGCGTCTTTGTGTGGCTTTATGTTTGTGTGCTCCGGCACCCGAGAGAACATGCGTGAGTGTATTTATCAAAGGTGCTGCTTTTGATACCAAAACCACATTAACAAAAAGTATAACGTCTTAATTAATTAGAATGCGAGGCCGCCGGAAAAAGGGAGCAGAGAGAAAACAGCTGGTTAGCCCTCTGCTAGTACTTCATCTTTCTGTCATGGAGCAAAGGGAGCGGATGGAGACAGAGTAATTTAATTAGGAGAGGACCGCCATTATCGATGGATGACTGCAACGGCTGGAGACATCAAACAAGTTTGCAAGATGACAGTGAAAAGTAAAGCATGAATAGGGAGAGGGAATGTGGTTAATTGTGCAGGAAGTCGGAGGAAAGTTGTGCTGCGGTTGTGACGTCCTTCATTTGAATAAGTAGGTATAAGAGTGGAACTTTTTCAAACTTGGAAAAAGAGTTGGAAAAGTATATACCAGGATGAGAAGAGAAAAAAAATAGCTAATGAGGTTTGGGAAGAAAGAATAGACAGGCTGTGAAAAAGGAGTGTGGGATTGAGAATGTTACAGTAGAAAATAGAAATTGTATGGAGGGAAAATGACATAGAGAGAAAGACAAAGGGAGAGAGAGGATGAGATGGAGGGCAGGGAGAGACTAGACGAAGGACAGAGGAGCACAGAAATAGAGGGATATGAATTAGAGAAAGGTTGAAAAAGAAAATGGAATGTAAGGATCAGTGGCCACGTGTTTGTGATTAGCAGCTAAATCTCATGCTTGGCCACGTTTGCACCGCGGAGCAACATGGCCGCACACATGTGCTCACACGCCTGTAGGTACATCCACCGAGGCATGGGTTTACTCATCTCTCACTTTTCACATAAAAGTGGCATCCATTGTTATCTTACCCTGTCTGAGTGTTTGTCTCTGTACAAAGCGCAAATACTTTTTAAGACTTGTTTTTTCTGAATGACGGCTATGTGGAAATAACCCATTACCAAGTGTTGTTCCAGAGCGGCAGAGATAATGAGATGTACCCACATGGAAATTTGATACTTCTCTGAGATTGCATTGAAAAAAAAAAAGGAATCCAAAGTGTCAGTAGTTACACAGCTTCTACCAAATTATCAGTCATTCAGGCCTTATCACAGCTCAGTTGTCATGTCCTCCCATCTTCAGCTTGTTCTCTTTTCCCATGTCTGTCTGTTCCCACTCTTTCTTTCTCTCACTCCACAGTGTCTTCCTCTTCACCCTCACCTCGACACATTTCCAGTCTCCATTGTCTTTATTCTTTCCATTCCTCTTCTATTTTAACCTGTATCCACAGGGCATCTGTCTTCAACTGGCAGCACTGAACACATGCAGATCACAGCTCTTGTGGTTGCTATGTGACAAGTGCAAACCCATTTGGAGCACATCTTTTACTTTTTCTGGCTCATGGTCCGCTTTTACATCCAAAATTCCAACGACATAACCAGAGAAAGAACTGTCATTGGAATGTATGGCCAAAGCCTATAGTCAAGTGGTGTTTTAACTATTTTTATGACACAGAAGCAGGTTGCACAACAGAAAGCACGACTTTTATTTGGCTGCTGCAAAAAAGGTCTAAAAAGAAATACAAAAGTCCACAAAACACACCAATCCAAAAGGAGCATCAGCTGGGAAAGTTGGAGAAGGGCAGGGCTATATATATGCTACAGTTAGGTCCAGTGATATTTGGACAGAGACAAGTTTTTTTCATTTTTTGGTTCTTACGTACACTACCACAATCAATTTTGAATAAAATATTGTGCAGACTTTCAGCTGTAATTTGTTGGCTTGAACAAAAACATTTTTGGAACAAAAGCATTTATTCAGGGGCACAAAAGTAATTGGACGAATTAAATAAATGAAAATAAAATGTTTTTCATTAATAATGGACATCACCAGGTGCTGGGTTTCCTGCTTTTTAATGTTCTGCCAGGCCTTTACTTTCATTCTGGTGGTTTTTGGGTCTTTCTTTCAGTTTGACTTATTTAGCTGGATTAGAGCAGACAGCATGGCTCAGAATTCATTCAGCTGCTTCTGTCCTCATTCACATCATCAATAAACACTAGTGTCCCAGTGCCACTGGGGGCCATGTATACTCAAGCCATCACACTGCCCCCACCGTGTATTACGATGCGGTTTGCTTTGGAGCTGTGCCACGCCTTCTCCATACTTTTTCTTGCCACCATTCTGGTAGAGGTTGATCGTGGTTTCATTTGTCCAAAAGCAAAATCCAGTCTCTATTTGTGAGTGGCTTGCACCTTGCAGTGAACCCTCTGTATTTACTTTCATGGAGTCTTCTCTTTATTGTAGACTTTGATATCGATATGCCTACCTCCTGGAGAGTGTTGTTCACGTGGTTGGCTGTTGTATTAGCCTCTTCACCATGGAAATAATTCTGCGATCATCCACCACTGTTGTCTTCCATGGATGTCCAGGTCTTTTTGTGTTGCTGAGGTCACCAGTGCTTTATTTCTTTCTAAGGATGTACCAAACTGTAGATTTTGGCACTCCTAATATTGCAGCAATTTCTTAGATGGGTTTCTTCTGTTTTTGCAGCTTATGGGTGGCTTGTTTCACCTGCATGGACTCCTCCTTTGATGATGATGTTTTCTGTTCACAGCAAAATCTTCCAAATGTAAGCACCACACTGTCATGGGCCTGAGTCTGTGACTCAGGGCTTTTGTATTAATGAATTATCTTGTGTTCTGGTGATGTTTTCTGTTAAGGTTTTCCTAGTTAGAATTTGGTGTTGTGCTCCCTCTGTTTAGTGTCAAGTCATCCCTGCCTGTGTGTTTCCTCTGTTTGCTGTCTGCGTATATTTCCTGTTTTACTTTGAAGGTCTGTGTCTCGTGTCTTGTCATATCAATTAGGATCTGCTGTCTCCCTCCTGTTTTGCCATTCCTCATTCCCTCATGTGTATTTATCATGTGTGTTCACCTGTGCTCGTTGTCAGTTCATCTGCGTTGGTTGGTGTTTCTCCGTGTCTCTCTGCCCTCAGCTCGTGTTTCTCCCTGTATGTTGTGTGTTCCAGGTTTATTAGTTTTCCCCAGTTCAGGTTCGTGTCTTAGTGCCATCCTTACCACCCTTGTTTCTGTTTGTACTTCACCCATTGTAAATAAAATGCTCACTCGCATCAAGTCAGTTCCTGCATTTTGGGTCCTTTTTGCCCAGACACCACACGACTGTCGCTGCAACCCTGACACACACATCAAATCAACTCCAGTCCTTTTATCTGCTTAGCTGATAATGACATAAGAAAGGAATTGCCCACAACTGCCCAATAAATAGCCTTTGAGTCAATTGTCCAGTTACATTTAGTCCCTTTAAAATGAGGTTGGCACATGTTAAGGAGCTGAAACTCCTAAACCCTTCATCCAGTTTGAATGTGGATTATATAACTATAATTGGAAAATGTTTCAGTAAACAGGTAAAAAAAAAAAAAGTGCGTCAGTGTCCAAATATATATGGACCTAACTGTATAGACAAGACACAGGTGGAAGCAGGAAACAGATGAAAGCAATGAGGAAAAAAGAGAGACAATCACAAAGTTTGAGTGACAAAGACACAACTAGACACATGGGAATCAGTTATTAAATTCAAACAGGAGGTAACCAAAAGATAATCAACCAAAACTGAAACACTAAACAATATGACAAAGACAGAATAACACAGCAGGGATAGGAAATGGAGAAAGTAAAAAGAACAAAACCCAAACAAAATGGCACAGGAAAGCCAAGAAAATATCAGGACCATGGCCTTATTAGTATTAATCATGTCTATGTAAGCGGCTGTCTAATGCCCTGACGCCCCTTTTTGTGTCAAAGCAAATGACAAAACTTTTACTGATCTCATTCCAAGTTAACCTTGGGCACAACGAATTTGAAATAAAAAGTAATTTTCTTCAGATGAAACTTTAAACAAGACAGACGGGGGTGTTAAGCAAGCATGGTCTGCAAAAAGATTTGATATGAGTTGCATCACAGAAGGTGTAGATGCTTGATGCATAGCAGCAGCTATGGGCTGGGCTCTGATTTTGACCATTTTATTATTCAGGGTCACACATGTTTTACAAGGGTTACTCCAGCAGTTTCAAATAAAATGAATGCACACTGTATTTTACAACCGTTTAATATTTTATCAAACGAGTAGTCAGTCTTTAAAGTGTTTTGTGACCTTTTTCAAACATGTATGATCCCATGTGGTTGAAATCTTAGAGCTGAAGAGATGTGAAGAACTTTTCTTTTTCTACACTTCATTAGCTGTCATCTGGTCTTTCTTCATGTCTACCTGTCTCTTTTTTCCCCTGCACTTGTCTATCTAGACCAAAAGGTTTTTGGCTGCAAGAGAAGCTGGTTCACCTTTTCCTTTGTCTGACACCCTTGAGTTTCACAGGGCCTTGCACATTAACTACCACTAAAGGGAGACAGTTGGGGGGTGGGAGCATGGACATTTGGGAGAGGGTGAGGGGTGATGGTGAGAGAGAGAGAAAGTCAAGACTATTAGGGGAAATGAGAGAGATAACAACGGCAGGAATGTTGGAGGTTGAAAAAGGGAAAAGATGGAGGGAGGTAAATGTGAGATAAAATGGTGAGACACAGAAATTGCAAATTAAAAGAAGACTGGCAAAGGAGGAGGCTGTGGCTCAGGTGCTGCGTATATTTCTTGTCTACCAATGGAAAAGCTGGGGGATTGAGCTCCAGATCCTCCTGTCCATGTGTCTAAGTATCCTTGGGCAAGATACTGACACCCAGGTTGCCCCGATCCATCCATCCAAGTGTGAGTGTGTGAATGTTAGATAGAAGTGCTTAGATACAGATAAAAGCACTGTAAATGCTAAATAATTGAGGAGGAAGGTGCTATGTAAGTGTTTACAACAGAAAGACAAAACAGTCTTTTTCTGACTGTTTTTAGAATGCAGAGGCAGAACTGTCCCTGCTTGATTTATGTAACTGCAAAAAAAAAAAAAGTAGAAATACAAAACAAATCTAGCATCACGCCACATCTAATAATACATTTCTAAGAAAAATGGACTAAAGCTGTTAACAGTCAATCTTTTCTGGTTTAAATAAGATGCAATTTTGTTAATAACATAATGTGTTAATTAAAGGATCTTAAGTGACTCTGTTTTATAAGTTAAGTTAAAAAATGGTCTAGCACTATAATGGAACAATTAAGAACATGTTAAAGTTCTAAAAACATAAAGCAATGTTCACAAGCCCATTCATGTTTAGCCATTTTGTACATAAAGGCACACAAATACATACTGTGCCTATAAAAAACTAATAAAATGTGTCATCTTAAAATGAAAAAGCAAAGTAGGAATGACCACCAGGATCCTGGTAACTGGCAGGCTTACACAAGATAGCTGCCTGCTGGAAAATCACTATGGCACCATTTAACTCCATCTCTCATTCACACACACATCTACAGGACTGTGCATTGAAAATTGGATGCACACACCCGACGCGCACATCACTATAACCTAAAACTCTAATAGCTGTCAGCGTTCACAGCCCAATGTGCTTAGCTTAAGATGATTGGTGTGTCCCATTGATTTTGTGCCTCCGCTGTTCCATGGCACTGGGAGATTGGAGTAGATTGGATTATCAGCACATACTCATGTCACTGACGGCAAATTTGGCTGCCAAATGTAACGGCTTGAAGGAACCCCTCCTTATAATATGTGTAATATGTGTATTTACGTGCATGAAAGCTGGTGCAACAACGGGACAATTATAAACAGTCACTGCTCCCCGAACCTCGAGTACATGTCGGTAAGATGCCGGCCTTTCTTTCTACCGAGAGAGCTAACAGTAGTGATCATCACGGCTGTGTACATTCCACCCGATGCCAACGTAAACACGGCGCTCTCTATCCTGCTGAACACCATTAACGAACAGCAGCGGGCCCACCCGGACGGTGTTCACATTATCGCAGGTGATTTTAATAAGGCCAACATAAAGACTGTACTCCCAAAGTTCTATCAGCATGTCAAATGTCCCACCAGAGGAGAAAACACTCTAGATCATGTTTACTCCAACATCAAGCATGCATATAGAGCCATACCCCTCCCCCACCTCGGTCAGTCCGACCATCTCTCCCTCCTGCTCTCCCCAGCCTACACCCCCCTCAGGCGCAGTGCCAGGCCCACCACAAAGACTGTTACAACCTGGCCGGAAAATGCTCTCTCCAAACTACAGGACTGCTTCACAGAGACAGACTGGGACATATTTGAACACCAGGACCTAGAAACATTCACAGGATCAGTACTGGACTACATCAAGTTCTGTACTGCAAATGTGACAGTGGACAAAAGCATTCGGGTTTTCCCAAATCAAAAACCCTGGATGACCAGCGAGGTCCGCTCACTCCTCAAAGCCCGTGATGCCGCCTTCAGGTCAGGTGACAGAGCTCTGTACAGGGCTGCTCGAGCTGATTAAAAAAGCCAAGTCAGACCACAAAAGGAACATCGAGTCCCACCTGTCCAGCAACAACACACGAGAGGTGTGGCAGGGAATGCAAGACATCATCAACCACAGAGGCAGCACTGCGAAAACAGAAAACCCGAGTGGGCAGCTGGCAGAGGAAATAAACTCACCTGGTTCCTGCACCGCTCCACTCACTGTAACAGAGCACGATGTCAGACGTGTGCTCCTAGCAGTGAACCCCAGGAAGGCGGCCGGTCCAGATGGAGTACCTGGCAAGGTACTAAGAGCATGCGCACACCAGCTCACCCTCATCTTCACCAGACTCTTCAACCTCTCACTGGATCAGGCAGCCATCCCATCCTGTCTAAAATCAGCCACAATCATCCCAGTGCCGAAGAAGTCTCCCATCTCCAGCCTGAATGATTACCGCCCTGTGGCCCTCACACCGGTAATCATGAAATGCTTTGAGAGACTAGTCCTTCAGCACATCAAGGATTACCTCCCCCCAGAATTCGACCCCCACCAGTTTGCATACCGTGCAAACAGATCCACAGAAGACGCCATCGCCACAGCCCTCCACGCTGTGCTGAGTCACCTAGAGCAGCGGCAAAGCTACGTCCGAATGCTCTTTGTGGACTACAGCTCAGCCTTTAATACAATCATCCCGGACATCCTCATCACCAAACTGGTCACTCTTGGCCTCCCTCCTCTCACATGTGCCTGGATAAAGGATTTCCTCACAAACCGGCCCCAGACTGTAAGACTCGGCCCTCATCTCTCCTCCACTCGCACACTGAGCACCGGCTCCCCACAGGGCTGTGTGCTGAGCCCCCTCTTGTATTCTCTCTACACCCACGACTGCAGTTCGACCCACAACAACACTCTCATCATCAAGTTTGCTGATGACACCACGGTAGTCGGACTCATCTCGAAGGGAGACGAGGCAGAGTACAGAGAGGAAGTCCTGAAGCTGGCAGCATGGTGTTCAGAAAACAACCTGGCACTGAACACCAAGAAAACCAAAGAGCTCATCGTTGACTTCAGGAGACACAGCACCGACTTGGCCCCCCTCTACATCAACGGGGAGTGTGTGGAGAGGGTCCACACTTTCCGGTTCCTTGGTGTCCTCATCTCTGCTGACATCTCCTGGACAGGAAACATCTCAGCGGTCATCAAGAAGGCCCAACAGCGGCTGCACTTCCTGAGAGTCCTCAGGAAGTACAAGCTGAACTCCAACCTGCTGCTGACCTTCTACCGCTCGTCCATTGAGAGCCTGCTAACCTACTGCATCACGGTATGGTACGGCAGCTGCACCAAAGCAGATAGAGTGAGGCTTCAGAGTGTGGTCAAGACAGCACAAAAGATCATCGGCTGCCCTCTCCCCTCCCTGATGGACATTTATTCCTCCCGCTGCCTCACCAGAGCAGCAAACATTATCAAGGACAGCTCCCACCCTGGCTTCAACATGTTCAGCCTGCTTCCCTCAGGGAAGCGCTACAGGTGCATCAACACAAAAACCCACAGACTAAAAAACAGTTTCTTCCCCAAAGCGATAACCACCCTGAACTCACACATGCACAGATAACACAGCCCCCCCACTTCCCACTTCCTCTATGGACCACCACTGTGCAATACCAATTCTATGTGCAACAACTCAACTGTATATACATAACACTATTTATTACATATTACTTACGGCTTGTATATTGTACATTTTATATATATATATGTTTTTCCCTATGTTAATACTGTCCATATGTACATAGCGCTGCAGAACTGTACCCCCCCCCCCCCCCCCCCCAGCATGTTTACACTGAGTAGGAGATGCTCTGTATCTCATTGTACAACTGTATAGTGACAATAAAGGCATTCTATTCTATTCTATTCTATTCTAAATGTGTAGTGCCATCCTGTTTTTGTCAATACAAGTGTTTTGAAATGTTTGTGTTCCAGTGAAAGTGCGAGTGTTTAATGTGTGGACTTGTTTTTGTCATGCCTCACAGGGTTTCTGTAAATGTGAGCATGAGTCATGTAGAAGCTAAATTGGCTTTTCACTTGTTTTCTCATTCAGTGCATGTTTTGTCTATAAAGAAAATCACTGTAATTCTAAGAATATGTGCAATATGGATGACTCTTATGCATCTTTGCTTGAATATGTATATTTTTGGGGGGAGTTAGGGTTTGTATTTGTGCATTATGTCGCTAGTATTGTGAATACTGATATGCCTTCCCTTCCCTTTCTCACGCTGCCATATCTCAGTCAACATTACTCTTTACTCCTACTGGTAGATGACTTAATTGCTTGTGCCCACCTTCTTTGCATAAGCAACAATTACTCCCTACCACTGTTGATATTTGCCTAATTTCATTACCATTTCCTGGTCTTTGGTCTCCACATTGCTGCCAGTTTTCATTTTCATGTATGACCTTTAGGAAATCAATACTGATTTGAGCAGTTTCATTCACAATCAAACCAATTTCTTTCATTAAAGAACAATTTCACTGGATGCTTTTCTTAGATGGCAACAAACAAACAAACAGACATACGTTCATAGCAAATACAATTTCCTTTGCAATTCTGCCACTTTGTGGTCTCCATGCTTATAGAGTGATGATTACATGGTAGTTTTAGCCACTGATCACTTTTAACTCAATATAATCTTGGCACATTTAACACAAAGTCAGCAGCTGATGGAAACTGTTTGTTGTTAATCACAATGGTGGCTCAATTTGCCATGGACTCCTGATGTGAAAAGTGAAGCTTTGCCAAAAAGTGAGGTTCTAGGCTAACATTGATTTTGTGTCTTCCCTGTTTCATAGCACTGGAAGAGCACATATTCATGCCAATAACAGTACATTTGGCTGTCAAATGTAGCTGCTTGCATCTAAATGCAAGTCAAAATGATAGAGCGAAGGGAGACTATCTACAGCTAAAACACAGAAACTGTACAGCATGTTTTGATATCTTTGCTCGTCTCTGTGACATCCTTTCAACAACAGGTGAAAAGACATCTATTTAGACATTTGGGTGTTTTGTGTTCTGTGTTGCTTCACCTGGTTCATGTGAGATCATTTTAAACACATATCAGCTGTTTTCTTTTTTTAACTGATACCTCTGTAAAATATTTCATGACTGGTTTCTTGTCTATTGAAGCGCTATGCAAATACATTTTACTTCTTACTTTAACAACTGTTACAAATGTTATATTTTGAAGGTTGCCCCACGTCAACAGTTAATGCAGTTTGCATTATAAATGTTTAATTATAGTATTTTAAAGTTAAGTAAATCTGTCTTGAAGTTGTAACGTTCACATCCAAACTGATTTCCAGAGGAATCCTTGACCGTCATCAGGTACTATACCTTAGAGAAACACTTTGGGGAGTTGAACTAAAGCTACGTATTTTGGAAATAGCTCGAATATTCACTAAACATTGGCTCTCAGTTAGACGTGCAGATCATGTCTTTATTGAGTCTGCAGGTCCATGACCAATTCTGGACATCTATATGATGTCTAAACTAGGCCCAAAATTTGGACGTCCAACCAGGACATCAATTCAATTAAATTCAATTTTATTTGTATAGTGCCAAATCACAACAACAGTCACATCAAGGTGCTTCATATCCGAAGGTAGACCCTACAATAATACATACAGAGAAAAACCCAACAATCATATGACCCCCTATCAGCAAGCACTTTGGCGACAGTCGAACGAAAAAACTCCCTTTTAACAGGAAGAAACCTCCGGCAGAACCAGGCTCAGGGAGGGGCGGCCATCTGCCACGATAGGTTAGGAAGAGACAAGGAAGACATGACAAAAAACATGGTGTGGAAGAGAGCCAGAGATTAATAACAAGTATGATTCAGTGCAGAGAGGTCTGTTAACCCGTAGTGAGTGAGAAAGGTGACTGAAGAAGAAATACAAAATGCATCATGGGAATCCCCCAGCAGCCTACTGCAGCATAACTAAGGGAGGATTCAGGGTCACCTGATCCATCCCTAACTATATGCTTTAGAAAAAGGAATGTTTTAAGCCTAATCTTAAAAGTAGAAATAGTGTCTGTCTCCTAAAATCAATATGATATTCAACATTTGATCGTGGCTCAAGAGTTGGGTGTTCGTCTTGTAATCGGAAGGTTGCCGGTTCGAGCCCCGGCTCAGACAGTCTCGGTTGTTGTGTCCATGGGCAAGACACTTCACCTACTGCCTACTGGTGATGGCCAGAGGGGCCGATGGCGCAATATGGCAGCCTCACCTCTGTCAGTCTGCCCCAGGGCAGCTGTGGCTACAACTGTAGCTTGCCTCCACCAGTGTATGAATGTGAGAGTGAATGAATAGTGGTATTGTAAAGCGCTTTGAGGGGTCCCAAAAAGCGCTATATAAATGCAATCCATTATTATTTTATTATTAACATTTGAACTTTCGACTGGGTAATCTTTTGGACGTCATGTAGATGTCTATGACTTGTGCAGGGAATTTACATGATTAATAAATGTAATGTTTTTTTTTATTTACGAATATCATCATTGTTTCTATCAACATGATACATATGAATACAGATTATTTATCAACAAAGATGCTTTATTATGTGTTGACCTATTAATTTATTTAGCGCATGGGTTGTTTGTTATTTTAAATTTCCCTGTTTTTCTTTAACTAGTTTATTTATTTAAATTAATCACCTTATTTATTTGTAACTAGGTTAAAACTTTTATTTTTTTTAAATATTAAAAACATTAAAATCCATGTTGAAATGTAAATGAAGCAATAATGGTTAAAGTATTTATACAATTTTTGGTATTCATTTTAAAAGGAGTAAAATGTGTTTAATAAGTTAAAAAAAGTATTTGCATTAAACACCGTTTGTTTTTATTTTAGAGAGGTTAGTATCTTGTTTTATTGTGAAGAGCTGTGTAAGACGAAACTAGTGTGTTTGTGAAGTGGCCTGCTCTGGGAGATGTTGCGATGGAAAATACGAAAAGTTTTTGTAAGTGTGTATTTATGAACTGGACTATTTGCCTGACAGTCTTTGTCGATGCGCAGATGACATTTCTGCTCGAAATCCACCACGCAGCTGCTCACTTTTGCTTTAGCTCAGGAGCCCGCACCATCTTGGAGATGTCTGCTAATCACTCTGCATCCTTTTAAACATAACTGTTTCTGTACAGATAATATGCCCTCCACCCTCTGGAAACATGGGACTACAGAGCCTATACAATCAGAAGCATTATAAAAATGACATCTAAAAATGAGTCTTACAGGTTTGACATTTAAAAGACATCCACAACAACCACATTTGGACCATAAATAGTCCCTACACAAAGGTCTTACGGACGTCAACACTAGAAGTATAGTAGACGTCGTTAAAAAGACGCCGCCTGCCGTTACACAAATAACCCTTTCGGTGGACCAGAATTGTGCATCCAAAAATGACTTATAAAAGACGTCACTCTAACATCACTCTGCGCAAGTATATTTCACAAAGGATCTAAATGCACACTACAGCTATTTTCATTCAAGTATTACTTAAGCTTTTACAAAAATAAACTGAATATATACACTTTATCCATTACATGTTCTCCAAGGACCGCTATCCTCCAGGAGAGGAAAAGAAAATGTGTTGGTGGGAAGAATGCTAAACTGTATTTTTACCATCCTTTCCTTATCCTTTTGAGAAATTGTTTTTCATTTTTTCATTGTTTCCTTCCCTATTTCCTTAATCGGTTGTTGGTGGGTGTCATTACAGGAGCTGCAGTCCCGTTTAGTAGAAATAATTCTATTGGTATGATTAAACATACCAGATTACCTTGCTTTTATATGTCAGAGTTGTTGCCTCAGCTGTAGTGCGGCTATATTAGATGGGAAAGTATGAATTATTAATTGTATAAACACGGAGGGGTGTAATTGTCTGTCCCTATCTGTCTTTGCTGTGGACTGATGTGGAAATGAGCTTCAGTCTGAGTCACTGAGATAATGATTGAAGCCAAGAGAGGGAGGGCATGAGAGGAGAAGAAATATAAAGAAGTAGAAAGAAAGAAAAGAGAAAAAGAGGAGGAAGGTGGTGAGAGCAGCTGTGCAGCACTGAGAAGTGTGTCGCTCGATGAAGGCTTGAATGTTTATCTCACAGTGTGTCATCTCTAAAATCATCCATAAGGCAGTATGTACACGTACCTGAATTAGGTATTTACTTTTATCTCTGTCAACACTGCATGTAAGCAGAGCCCTCCAACAGAATGCATATATGTGTGAGTACATGGCCATCTGTAGGCTTGTCCGCGTGTGTGTGTCCGCATGCGCGTATGTCTGTGTGTGTTTGTATACCTCCTCTCCTGTTGAGCTTGGCATATCCAGGTGCATATCCGCTGGAGAAGACAGACGAGCTGGTGAAGGCTGTGTGAGGCAGAGGAGAGGCAAGAGCCTCATCACACTTTTCTGTAGAGAGAAAGAACGCATATTAAAACAGAAGGAGTGAGAAACAGAAGAGGACGTTGGAAGAAAACAGAGAATATGATAAAGAGCTGTGTTTTTTTTGCTTTACATACACACTTTTTCACGCATAGAAAATACATTAAGTAGTTGTTGGTCATTTTAAATCCTATTTAACTGTAATTCTATGACAAAATCTCAACTTAGTCAAACCAATTTGGCAAATTCACGAACACATTGCAAAAATATCCGCCTTAACAGGCAATCTGGCCTGGTAACTAAATGCAGATGCAAAGCTGATTTAAAAAACAAACAAACAATCAAAACAGAGGAGAAATACAAGTGGCTAAAATGAATTGCCCCAGCCCGAGGTTAAACCCTACACACATTTATACTGCATTTGTTCACTTCTGAAATTTGAAGTACGAAGTAGGCATTTATAAATGACTATGATGAAATTTTAGGATTGATTTTTCTGCAAACAGATATAAATTTCAACTTCTTTCATTTAAATTGAAGTTTCATTGGGGTTGCTGTGAAGAAAATTATCTGAAAGACCACCACGGCAGTGCTCCTCATAACCTCACTTTCAAGCTAACATTCTGCTAGTGCTCTCAAGAGAAAACAAAGAACGTGACGGCAGAGGAATACATATGAAACACACAAACAGCAGAAATCAAAGGGAAGAAATACTGAATATTCCTCACATGCACACAGTGATTAAGTCTCTTCACTCTCTTTTCTCTTAATCCGCCCCTTTCACTCTCTCATCCACACAAACACACTCCCCTCTTCCAGTACATTAGGTTCCACGCAGAGAGAAATTGTGAATGGTCTGTCAGGTCAGGTAGGCACAGTCACTAGCTCTCTGTCATGTCCCACTATGTGTGTGTGTGCGCACAGAGTCTGAGTATGTATGAGGGAGAGTCAAATTTAGAAAAGAGTGTTGTTTCTCCTTCTGTGAATGTGCATAGACAGATCACGCATGTGTGTGTGTGTGTGTGTACAGTAGACTACATCTGGTGAAAGTCTCAAAGAGTTTGTGTTACAGGTGGGCTCATAGAGAATGGAAAATATCTAATCGTGACAATGTGTGTGGGTGTGTCCTTGTGTATGCTTGTATGTGAGTGTGCATTTCTCTTTGGAAAGCCTCCCTCGTGGTCTGAAAGAGCTCCACATTTTTCTCCTTTTGCTGCCTGCTTTGGCAGGTGGATATGCACAGAGACATCAAGGTTCTCCTTTATAAAAAGTAATGACATTTCTGGCACATTCATGTCACCCTGGAATATTAGCAAAGTCCACTTGCAACTGTCAGGCGTCTGACTCAGCATCATAGAATGGGAGAGAAGGGCAACGATGTGGTTTCAGGCAGCGGGATTTAAAAAGTCTGTTTGCATACTGTGTGAGGAGGTACGATTCTTTTAAAATGACTCAGGTGAGCCCGTGTCACCAGCTGCAACCCATGCCAGAACAGCTAGTGATGTGTTCCTGCTTATCTCCTTTTGCAGCTGTTCCACAGGTGCAGCTCTCGTGCAGCAGCATCTGGTCATGAAATTACAAGAAATCTTTGGGTCATGCTCAAGAGTCTCCAAATTTATTCTTGCACCCTAATTAATGATAATAGGATCCTCTATCACACAAACAAATGCACACGAGAGCTCCTTCACGGCTATGGACAAATGTTCTGCATCCATATATTCAACCGTTTGTGCAGTGATTGACACAAAGGCACAAACACTTGCGCTTAGATCCAGTCATACACTTGATGATTCTTCATTTTCATTCACACACTTGGGAACACAACAGCTTTACTGCAGCTTCCGTCTAATGAGTGTTTCTATAGGTTTGTTGGCAAAGACTTGCTCTAGCTGCACATGAACAGGCTTTGTAGGTCACACAAACACACACGCACGCACACACTCACAGAATACATTGAATAAATGCTGGAAGAGGAGGCAGCAATGGAATGAAAGAAGGAGGCGAGTTAATAGAGAGAAAGTAGATTGGTGGTGAGAAATATAGTGAATTTCTTCAGTGCCTCCACTTATTTCCTTAGGGCTCTCTAAACTCTCTTCTGGGGAGAAACCGCTATACATGTACGGATTTTAGAGATCAGAAGATATATACTAAAAAAAAAATAAATAAATGAAAAAGGTGGAAAGTCAACCTGTACCAAGGCCAATGTTCTATTTCACAATTTTAAAGAAAGTAACATGATTCAACATGAGATTCTTTTCTCCTCTGTGCTCCACCTCTCCAACAGTTTGGTAGTATATGAGTAACCTTGCAGAAAAGAGAAAAAAAAATACAGAAAACGGTAATGATTGCATGCTTCCACAATGGCTTGTCTTGGTTGAAGAATGATGGTTCTAATATACAGTACTAATAATATAGTAGCTATTAACAACCCTGACCAGTAACGTGGAAATATCTTAAAATATGTGATAAAGAACTCTGGTGAAAATGTGCTTTGCCTCTGAAAGCAGAACCCTGAATATTCGCAGCCATCACAAAGATCTATGAAACGAAACTTTAACTGTCTTTAATTTTGATAATGGCAAGACCTCCCGAGGCAAAATTGGTGGCTATGTTTACAAAGTGATTGATTAGACTTAAACGCAATTTGACCTCATAAGCTGTGCTCACTGTTTTCGCTATTACAGTACACTGCACCACATTTCCATTAAATCAGCTAAACAAAAAAATTAGCATCTGTTTATTTGGGTCCTCGGTAAAGCTGCCAAATTCTTATTTTCCTTGCATCTCTATGTGTGCAGTTTATTTCTGGTGGTTGCTGTTGTTGCTGATTGCCAAGTCCAAAGGTATCCCCTGCCATGTGCATTACTCATGTATGTATTCACCCCTTACGTCTACTGGCTTCATAACATTCCACAGGCACTGATTCTACTCGCAGTTGAAATTTCATAGCATGCTGTTTTGATTCACAAGGGGACCGGTGATAACTACAACAACAATAATTTTAATATTGCATGTTAAAATAAAAATTGGTTTGTGGTTGATGGAATTGCAGTAGCATTTTTCTTCTTTTTTATACTGAAAGATGTACAATGGCTCATTCAAATGCAGACAATGTTAGACTCTCTGTAGCTTTCCTTCAGTGAAACGCCAGTGCTTCGGTATTGATCGACTATTTTATTCCAGTGCTGAATATTTTAAGAAACCCAGAGTATATCTTTAACACACAGAATGAGCAAGTAAATCAACTAATGGTTTTGTTCATCATTTATTATTATTATTACCTCCTTCAGGGAGGTTGTGTTTTTGATAGCATTTGTGTGTGTGTGAATATCATTCTGTCTGTAAACACAATAACTCAAAAACTTTTGAATAAATTCAGATAAAACTTTGTAGGGGTGTAGAGCGGGGTCATATTAACAATCCATCTTATATCCACCAGTCTATGCTGACCTCTCCTTCATGCTCAACAGATTGATCTGCTGTTTAGTAATGCTAATATTAATGCTTTAAAGAGCTGTCTAAATCTGTGTTTCTTACTGCTATTGTTTGTATTGAAAACATTATACAATAAAGTAGTAAAATATTGTAAACAGTATAAACAGTATTGATCACATTATAGACTTTACTTTTGCATTTCACATCTGCCTTTCTTTCAAGCTGAACCAAAAATGTGTCAGCTTTAAAGCTCATCTAGAAGGCATGGTTAAGAGAAAGAGAATGAGCTGCCTAGTTAGTTAAAAATATACTGCATTATAATATTATATAATACGCCCAAGTTATCCTTATCCTGTTATTTGCAAATCAATATTATCCATGGCCTACTCCTACATAATGTTTGTGTAATTAAAGTAAGCATCTAACATGCTACACTTATCTGAATTTTGCTGCACTACAAACTTTTTAAAGTCTGTATAAAAAGGGCAAAGCAAACAAAGTAAATGAAGCTAGGAGAGGGAGCTGCCATGGTGGAGGTTTGCATTGTGTAGGCTTATATAATATTTCACATTAAAAATGACCATTGTTTATGCCAAATATTTCCATCGTTTGAGTGTCAAGTACTACTGCTTTTTCAAAGCTGTCTTAAGGGTAGGTGCAAGGTGTCCTCTGGAGACTTGATGCACTGGTTGCTTCAGCGTTAACAACTGAGAAGCAGTCCTCTTTCGAAGGTCGACAATGAAGAAAGAGGGCTGCCGGTGAGATGTGATCTTAGCCAGAAGTCTGTCAAGAAAGACCTCTTGAGCAACTCGCATCTTGTTGGGAAGTTTTCTATTTTGTACTCAGTTTTGCTTTGTTTTTACAGTTTGGGTTTCTTTTTACTCGCCATTTAGTCAGGTTGAAAAACCAAAAACACTACATTAACCCGATACATTGAAAAATTACACTTACACGCAGTGCTATTGAATGTGGTGTCAACAGGTTCCAACCAGGCCTTTATATGTGGTGAGGTAGTGCATCAATGCCCCAACAGCAAAGGACACCCTACATGTATCTATGAAATGCCAGCTGACAAAACCACAGTCGGTGACATTATATGAATGAGGATGGGGGGGCAACAAAGAACCAAGGACATAGCAGTGAAAAGAAAATGAAAAGTTTCTGCTCTTGTAATAAAGCCAATATACAGTGGCATATTTGAGAGGAACTCTAAAGCCCTGTCTGAGGCTTTAGTGCTCTACATAATGCTGCATTTCGTCCATATGTGACTTGTGTGGAAAGAAGCCAGTAAATATACTTAATATGTCCTTATCTGAACTGAGTGTGCCTTTTTAGTCTTTTTTATTGCTTTTACTTGAGAAAAAAGCACAGAAATGATGGGAGACTGTATCCGATTCGATCATTCATAATGAATCCACTGTACATGTGAACCTGTTTGAAATGCCAACACCAGCACTAGCTGTATCAGGAAACCTTGATATCGTGCAAATTGTTTGAACTTGAAATAAATAGAGAATTTAGGTTATACTGTAGCTGTGAAATTACTGGCAATAAATCTTGCATTGTCTCTTTTCTCATTTTTCAGAGTCCTTAAGGATTGCAGCTGTAAAAACAACAGTAATGCCCTGATTTATTGTTTAGCAATGATTAAATCACAGCACAGGGTTATACACAGGTAAATTGTATGGTATGTGTGTGAGAAAGGGCAGCTTCTGTGTTTTCCTTGCAACTAATTAAACTTTGAAAGAGATCTA
Source organism: Perissodus microlepis (assembly GCF_051167445.1). NCBI lineage: Eukaryota > Metazoa > Chordata > Actinopteri > Cichliformes > Cichlidae > Perissodus > Perissodus microlepis. Next base: position 13,661,214 of record NC_140469.1, on the reverse strand, counting down.
GACTCATACCCATCAATTATTTACTGATATACCTCAAAGGAAGCAGCTGCTGCACACATAATGTAGCCTTACGATATACAGGAAAATAGATAGGAAGCATAGTGGGAAATTAAATAGACTAAACTACATAAATGTACACACTGGATGGATAATGTGTGACATCCTAAAATAGGTTACTATAAGACCAGTGCCTGGTTAGTGAAAATGTGTTTTAAAAAAAAAGACCATTGATGAACACAGACCACATGGTTATATGTTCAGCACTCAATAAAGAGGTCATAGCCACTGATATTTGCCTGGGTCTCAAGTGCATAGCAGGGCTCCGTAAGTTCAGGTACTTTAGGGGAAGCAAATGACTACAATATCCAAGTGCAAATGTCAGCCTATTCCTCTGTGCAAGAGGAAGAGATAGTTTTATGCATGATAGAATGATAAGAGAGGCGAAACAGATAGGGACAGTGTGGGGGAGTAAAAAGAGAGATAGATAACATGAAGGCAGGACATGAGGAAGAAAAAATGGCTACATACCAAAGCCTTCTTAGTGACATTTCCAGTTAAGTAAATAACTAGGATGAAGAAAAACAGCTACCAAGAGATGTGTCAGCTGGCTGCTACCAGTTGGGACCAAAGCCATAGACAGACAGTGTTTGGCCAGCCTGTTCAAAGGCCTTTTCACTGCCACATCTTTGGAGCTAAAGGGAGTTGGACACTAGTCCAGCATAATCCAACGGGGGTAAAATTCATGACAGCCTAAAGATTAGCTGGAATAGAATCACAAATCTTAGAAGCCAAGAGACGAAATTTTGGAACTGAGACAGCTGCTATGATGTAACTCTTTGACTAAGTGTTGTACCTGCCACATTGGCCATTTAGGCAAAAGCTCTTGAAAGAAACAGTTCACGAGTACTTAGCACAAAGACTTAACAGTGCATGCTGAAATTCACCTGATAAAACAAAGGAAAAATGGAGCTGAAAAGGCCTGCCAGTTTCACCTTTTGCATGTGTTTTAACAATGGGGTCAGTAAACCGGTGAAGAACATTCAGTGTTCTTTAGACCGCTGAGCAGACTGTTAAAAACACTACAGAAAACTCTGCTATCTTTATTTAATGACTGTGAAACCATTGTGTGTGGAGTTTTGCTACTGTGCTGTCAAGTCTGTCCTCTCAACAACACTGAATACTGAAGTTTGGGGACCTGGGGGCTTTTTGTGGACCCATGTCATGAACACAGTGGAAGCTGTCAAAAGTGCCAACAGCTGCATGGAGATGCAGTCTGACTCTCCAAAGTGCCAGTGAGTGTGAGAGCCTCTGTCTGTGCAAGCCTTTGTCCTCCGGTTTGGCTGGGAGCAGAAGGGGTCTCTGCTTTCTGTTTTCCATTTCTTTCCAAATTCATATTTCAATTTAATGAAGTATCTCTGGACTGGAGGCAGTGGCCTTAAATGAAATAAGACTGTAGAAGACTGCTTTAGGGAGCTAATCTCTGTTGTAATGTTTATAAATTCATATAGCCCATCTTACCAATTCTTGCCAAGTATACCCAATATCCGTCTTAGAGAAGCTGTCCTTCTCATTGAGATAATGGGCTGAGCTGATTCAAAAATAGCAGAAGCTTGGTATGCATAGACTCCATCTACTCTATGTCCATGTACTGAGAAAACCAGCAAGTTTTCTAATTTTCTGGGAAAATAATACTGTTTCACTTGATTGCCTACAGAAATATTTCTGTAAACATTAACAGCAGGTAATATTAGATTTCTAGTGTAACTAAACACAAGTTGGTCTTAACCAACTTTATTTATAACTGGTTTAACACACTGGGTAGGAGGTGACCCATATGCCATAAGGCTAATGCAGAGGCCCGAGTCTGAATATGCCCTAAGGCTGTTTACACCATGTCTTCAACTGGTCTTTCTCTCTGCTGTCCTATCTTCTCTCCACTGCCCTGTTTAAAAAAACTCCCCCAAAAATCTAATTATGGTCAAATGTTGCAAATTAAAGCAACTCTGATTCCAACAGTGTTTTCAAAAATTCTGCCATCACAGAGAAAAAGTTTCACAAACAGTTAAATGGCCATTGACTAATTAGCAAGCAGCTTCATGTGCATTCTGTCCTGTACACCTGGAATTTCATGACAGCAGGTCCCAAGTGGGCTTCACAAAGAGCTATAGGACAAAAATAAACAGATGTTCTGCAGCATAGAATAGGCCGTTCTAATTGGGATTACAGATGGCTATTCCGACCGTTTGCCAGTGTCTTCGATGTGAAATAAAATTCCAAAGTGAACAGGGTTTCACTGAATACATGTTGGCAATGATTCCAGTTCCTAATCATTGTGAGACATCTCAAAGTCACATTATTTTAAAAGAAGAAATACTACAATTAAATCAACTAAAAATAAATAAGAGGCCTTTTCAGCACTTTTTTAGAGAGTTTTATTTCTTCTAGCCTATATGAACACATGACAGTGCATCTAATTTCTATCCGGTCATTAAGTCTGACGTCACTAGCCGTGTCTGGGTCTAAACTCCGCTGCAGGTCCATATATCAAACGATCACTATGGCATTACTGAGAGTTGAAAAACTGTCTAAAGTCTTTCATCTTTAATAAAATGATCAGCGTTCTGCTCTACCAGGTGTAACAATTGATTTTAACATCCAGGTATCCATGAAAACGGAATTTATGACATTTAACGGAGTTAGAAGTTAGCAGGAAGTTAGCTCGCTAGCTTCTATCTAAATGCAATATAGCATGTCCTGACTGCGGGGTTTTGGAAACAAATTAAAATGTACAGCTCTGTTATCACTTCCAACATAAATGAAGACAGAAAACTAAACAGCAGTGACGTTTGTAGGGTTACTGAAGTTTGGCTAGCTGGTATATAATGATGTGCTACGTGACTGCTAGCGACACAGCTATGTTAGCATAATATAAACAAGCTAACTTTTTTTCCACTCGATAAAAGTTAACGTGAGTGTTCTCGGTGGTCAGGAACAAATGTAATCGCATGGCAGGATGCTGTAAAAGGACCAAACTTCAGCCAGGAGAACAACTGAGATAATCCATCCACAATACAAGGTTAGTCATTCATATGCTGCTGCATGGGCTGGGCTGTAGTTACATCCTAAGGTTTTAAAAACTGAGCAACTGAGGTAATAAAAGCCGAGGGAGGTCAACAGTGATCACTGACTGTTTTAAGAGCTTTTTGAGATTAAATAGAAGAAAATACAAAACATTAAACATGTTAACAACACAAAAGCCATATTAAACGCAGACTACTTTAGGCCCGGAAGTAGGATTCGTCACGTCATCACTTAACGACCGGATAAATACCACGTGAATATGCAGAATCTGTATGCAAGGGACAAAAGTTTCAGTACTAGAAGTGTGACATTTGGTATGAATCAATTTCTGTTTGTTCAGCATGAGATGTATGTGTCCAAGAGCAGAGATCAAGAGTTGCATGCAAGTTGGTTTTGCTGTAATACAGAAAGAAGAGGAGTTCCAGCATGGTGAATCTGAACATCGAGAGCCAGGCCTGAGCTCTGGTGTGTTCCTGCCCAATTTAACCCCAGCTGACACAACATTTTCATTCAGAATATTCAGATTATATATATATATGTATATGTAAAAGTTTTGTGATCATTCAGTGTGTATCTGGTTGTGCGTTACACATCCTGTATTTCAGTGGATTCACTACAAAGTCTCATTATGCGCCTTTGTGCTCAGGGCCACCACATTCCTGTGGCATGAAATAGCAGATGGCAGTGGAGTGAATAACAATCATCTAGACCTCAGGGTGGGAGCCTATTCACTTTCAGTTCACATGCTACCACAGTGGGAATTAAAATGACCATTTAACTCTCTATGACGTGCTAAGTGCTAACTTTTCTAAATATGAAATTTGTTCTTTGAAAAAAAGACAGAAGAAGGGATTATCGTATTTTTACAGAAATTAATTTCTCTCAGGTACAAACTGCTAAATCTCTGTCACTTTCTATTGCTAAAATACATTTATTGCAAATAAGATGTCAATAAATCTTTTCACTTGAAGAAGACAGTTTTTTATGCAGTTTTTCAAAAGAAACCCTCCGTCTCATTGCTTTTGCTGGCATCAATGTGCAATTTTTGAACTAAGCTCTTGGAAAAGGTTACTTGCTTTTGTCCAACTTTTTCTCTCATGTAAAGAAATGTTTATACCATACATGTATAATCTGATTCACTTAACCTAGGGCTAAATGCCTGTAGTCCTCTCCAGCGTTATTAATTCATGTCCCTATGTGACAGGGCGAAAATGTCTTCGCATTGGAAGACAGCTATTTAAAAAAAAAAGAGTCTCTGCTCACGCTGCTCATTTGCGCTTTACTCTTTCAGTCCAGCTTATTTCATTTTCAACCTTCCCTTCCCTTGCCTTTCCTGACCACCCTCCAACTACCAACCACCACCAGCAGGCATGCCAGCACTTTGCTTGAGCTGTTAATCTAATTTTTTTGGTCCAGATTCATTTTTCATGTCTTGGAACCATTACCAAACAATTTTTGTCAACGGATCTAGCACCCTGTGCCAATGTGAGCAGAGACCAAGCGCATAATGAGATGTTTTGGATGAAGCTACCTCACATAAAGACAGACATTTAAACACATGTACACACACGCACATATACCTTTTCATTTTCACATTTGCATCTGTCAACTGAAATCTAACATAACTTTTGAAATGCTGCAAAAAACAAAATCTGTTCCAGCGTTTAAACAAAGCAGAATGCATCAGAGCATATAACAATAAAACAGAAAATATTTAGAGACAACTGATCTTATTCTTTGGGTTTGACCAGTGGAGTTACCAAAGACCAACATTAATAACAATTAAAACTAAATGAAGACATTTATATTCGCAAACTATTCCAAACATCAGTGCATGCTTTATGAAATCTTATGATGTTTGTGTTGCAACATTTAGTCTGAGCAAATACTTTAGAGTATCAAAAGCCACATTTCACCTGTGTGACAATTTGATGAAAAATACTTCACATAACCATTTGCTGGAACAAAAAGTGTATCTCTGTGTCCCGTTTTACATTCCAACTCCTGCCACAAAAAGTCCTGATATCATCTGGCAGCAGTTCCCTCTCCCAATCAAATCTTTGCAGTCAGTTTGTTGTATAAAACATGGGCTCCCTTTTTTAGTATGTCCAATAATACTTCATGGACTTTCCGCAGTCATTCAAGATTCAGTTAGCTCAACCTAGAAAGCTCAATAAGCCTTTGGTGGGTTTGCTGTATAGGTTCATCAATTATTTATTCTACTAATTAAAGGAGTGCTCACAATGACTGATTCTCTGTGTTACCGGTAATCCACGGTGCCTCAAGCTACTTTATGGGAGGTCTGTAGTGACAGGTTACCACCCTCAGCTGAACTCCTCTGATGTTTTTGATGCAGATTTAGGAAAAGGTGTGAAGTGGCATGGCCAATGCATATGTTGGGGGGTTATAGAGCGAGAACAGCTGTTATATTCCCTAGGAACGTAACAACACATGTGGGGAAGTAACAGTAAAAGGGCAATAGGAGACAACACTGCCAATATAATAAAAAATATTTTTATTAATAATTAAACTAAAACTGTCACAATCAAAACACAAAGAAAAACAGAGTGAAACTCTGAAGCAAGTCAAAAGTCACTCAAAAATACACTCCTCTCCACAGAGCAGGAGTAAGGAGCCACAAGCACATAGCTCATGCTGTAAAGAGAATGGCACTCCCTGAGCTTAAATACTTCCTAGCCTAATTGCTCTGTCAAGTCAGCTGCAAGGGGTGGTACCTAAATCCAGGGAGAAAAAAGCAAATACATACCCGCACAGCCAAAAACCACAGTAGGCCTGCAAACACTATAACATCAGACTTTTTTTTACTCATTTCCCTTCACTGCTGTGAAAAACAGAGATTCATGCCATTACATGCAGCTACTCATACGTTCTACCCCCCGCTTAAACATGATATAATCAATGGTTCTTGAAGTTGTTACTTGGGTTGTATAAACATGTATTTGCATACCTAAAATACCATTGTTTTTCTGAGTCATATAATACTTCCTTTGAAGACAAATGTTTCTGAAGCAGTCACAGGGATTTTACGACACTGACGAAAAGACGAGCAAAGTAAACTATCATCTTTTGCCCAGTGTGTTACCTGGATGCCACTTAGTCAAACATATGCTCGTCTGTGACGTGTTAAAGTTACAGTTTGTCTGGTCTATTTTGCCACACAGTGGCTATTTCATTTTGTGCTTTTGTTTTTTCCTTTATTTATGTTTTATATGCAGTAATATTTGAGAATTCTCTTATTTCAAATCGACTGTTTATTTGCCGATAGAAGGTGCAACATTTAGGAAAAAGAGATGTAAGAAGTGTGCTTCTCTTTTAGTATCAAACAACTTAATCAACCCTTCAACACTTTGCATTTTTGTCTCTCACTGTCACCCTCTGGCGATACGCCTGGCTGTTTGATCTGCCCACAAGGTGCCAGGTCAGATCAGTTATACCTGCCTGATTCAGTGAACTCTCAGCCAGGACTGATCTGCTCAGAGCTGCATGAAGCATAACCCTCTGTCTCTCGCTGATACACTCGACCTGCACAAGAGTGGGGGTCAGGGTGTGCACAGGTGTGTGCAGCTGAGTGTGAGCACAGAGGGATGGTGGATTAAAACTCAAGAGAGCTTGGTTATAGAGATGGATAGAATAAGAGAGACAGAGACAGACACAGATATTTGTTTATGGAAAATGTGATGGTAAGTTAAAAAATAGCATAATAATGAGAATAAATGGCAGAAAAGTACAAATAGTGTGTCACTACATTCATCTTATGTGGCCTCAGGCATGACCTGTATTTTGCAATGTAATAAGCTTGAGTGGTTTCCACACAGAAGTGGTTCATGTGGTGAACACTTAATCCAAATAACAATGGAAGCTTGCATCATCATTTTTAATTTAGTCCACATGCAGTTAGTGTTCACAGTACACTCCTCTTAGATTGCTTTCCTATTAGATTCTTTGAGTAATGGAGAACTCAGTATGTATGAAAAGAAATCCAAATCTACTGATTGAATGTGCAATGACCTACTTTGTATCTTAATAGAACAAAACAATCAAAGAAATAAAGCGATAGAAACACATACAGTTAGTAGTGAGGAAACAGCTGGCCTCTGAAAAGCACATATTTGAACAGCTAGAGCGTAGATGGTGCAAATATGGCCAATAATTCACCATAATCCCAAACAAAAAGAACGCTTCTGTCACAGCCATTTGCAACTCGTGTTCACTATGCAAAGAACAGGAACTACTGTATTTGTCATATTTATTTCTTTATTTAGAATCCTGTACACTCATTGTGTGTTGTTGAAATTATTTTTTCATGTGTAGGTCAAGTGCTCATGAAAAGGAATTTGTTGAACTTGTTGCTATTACTATGAAGCAAACAGAAACGTGTCATAATTGGTAAGTATACTGCGATCACTAAATTTATAGCATACACATTATTTGTTATAAAGGACATTTTTTTACAATCATTTATTACTATGTAATTTGTTACCAACACTTTTCTTCCCAACTGTAAAATACATAATTTGTTTCATTGTTGCAAAAACTACTTGCAATAATCGTACCTTGTATACTACCTAATTAAAGATTTCTGAATACAACTTTGCACCTTAGTAAGTACTATCTAAAACATAAAAAAAAATGAAGATTATGCAGTCCACCTATCTTTTTTTTTCAATAACACTGCTCTCATTACAACAGAGGATTATGAATTATTTCGCATAGTTCCACAGGTGGGAGAGGCCATTAAAAAATCATCATGCAATGATGGCTACAGTGAGATGGTGGGATTCAGTTTATTGGTTTGTGAGCATATCAAAGAGGCATGTTTAAAAATACTGCTTTTATGAGAAAGGTGAGAAACTAAGCTGTTTTTGTCAAAGATGAAAGGCAAGGGGTTTCATTGAGATACTAAAATATATTAGGGGAACTTAGTTTGGAATATATGTTACACTTGTTCTGTTTCTGAAAGATTTTAAATTTTGTCTGGCTTATACGGGAAAAAATAAACAGTCTAGTCGTCAGGTAGCTGGGAGAGTGAGACTCCACAATAACACCAATTATGCAGTTTAAAGTATTTTGGAAACCAACAGGCTGTAGCAGCAATTCATCCAAGAAAGCTGCAGGGTTTGGCTGCCAATCCATGCCGGTTCTAATAAGGGTTTATTGGCAAAGTCCACCATGTCCAGAACCTAAAATGATTTGTATATACCCTCGGTTACACAACTTTATTCCAATTAACTGGTTATGAGCACAAAAATTAATTTAGTCAACAGTGTTGATGTAATAATGTTTTTTTTGGTGTGTTTAAAAAAAAGTCAGACATTTAATGTGATGTAGTTAAAAAAAAGTCTATATATGTAATTAATACAGCTAATTGGGTTTAAAAAATATATAAAAAATATATATCATATAATATTTGGCTGTCTCTATTTTTTTAATCCCCTAATTTACAATCATCAGAGTAATATTTTAGACAGCCATGAACATACTGTGTAGAGATACTTCCATGCAGAAAACATTAAAAAGTTCCCAAGCTCACTTCCCCAATATCACCAAAATTGTATCATACCCCATGCATGAAATTCCCTCTGGACCAAAAAATATATATAAGAACAATAAAAATCAACACACCAAAAATATGGTTGTATTTGTCATGTGTGTCTTGTTATAAAAGAAGTCTCATTATATCACAAACTGAAGTTTGCACAACAAACTATTATGGTGCATGTGAAATTGCACGTGCTTTCCATGTTTCAAAGGTCTACTACAACTTTTACCAGAAACATGTGAAACAACCACAGAAAGAAAATGCGTACGTACTAAATAATAAAACCTATGCACTCTGGTGTCATTTCCTCCACTGTGGATGCCTGCACTGCTTTTCGGAATTCAAGCAATCATTGAATCACTAGGTTTCAGTATTTTCTCAGTTTTTTCCACCACGGAAGTTGGGGAGAAATCACGAGCCTCTCTCTGGCCCCCCTTGTCTACTCATAAAGATGATTTGCCACCAATCTGGCAACCGAAGCCTATCATATCACTCCCTTCACTGCCCTCCACCCCTTTGTCAGCCCTAAACTCTGCCATGCTGAGAAACAATATGTTCTGACTGGCAGTAAAAGATGAGGGCTGTGACAAGGGCATGAGGGAGAAAGAGAGAGAAGAGCTTCTAGCACATACGTGTTAAAATTCAAACATGGATGAACAGAAGTGAATTTGGGTCTGCATATTTACATATTCACCTACCCAGTTCACTTCCTTTCATAAGAATCTCATGCTGGTGTTCAATATGCCCAGTTTGCCTTACGGAAAAGTGTTGATGGGGGGCAACATGCATGAAAATACAGACAGACTGGCCTCAGCAGGAGGACAAATTAGCGGTGTGTAGAGTTGGGGCTTAAAAACTTCAATAACAATAAATAATAAAAAAAATTATCATCAGATCTGCGTAATGAATCTGATCTCTTTATTCTGCTGTAAATTCTACACTTTGTGTTAATAGTCATCAATTGCTAAAATTTCAAAAAAGGTAAATGGTAAAAGCTTGCAAAAGTCAACTTATTAAGGCTGCGAATTAGAAAACACAATGGCAGTGTGGCAGTCTATCCATATATATGTAATTGTTTGGTTATATCAAGGCAAGTGGAGAATATGACCTAAGCTATTAGCAAGAGGTAAGCTGACAACTTATGTGTTGAGATTGCAAATCATAAAGTCATTTGCTCATTTACCTGTTAATGCTGCCTCTATTTTCACACATACCCGTGTATGTCTATAATAACAGCTGATACTAGAGTTTTGAAAACAGAGCTAAGAGCAAACTGAAGATGCTAGTGAATTGGAGGGATGCAATCGGGTGACATAACATTGTACAAGTACATACCTTTTCAGTATAAACTCTGCTTCCAGATCCAAACTAGTCTGCATTTATTAAGGCTGTTGTGTTTTTCACATGTTTTAATGCTTTACATCTTGTTCTATTTGAGTGATCACTGCCCTAAAAAAGGCAGTGGTCACTGTCGGCCTCTCTCGATTTTTATTACCGCTATTCATTTTAAAGCTCAGTTTTCAAAACCTCACGATGTAACTACATGCAGCAGTGAATTAATGACTAACCTTGTATTGTAGATTGATTACCAATGTTGTTCTCCTAACTGAAATTTGGTCCGTTTACAGCATCCTGCCATGCAATGGCATTTATTGAGTGGAAAAAAGTTAGCGTTCCTCCTCCACCTTCACTGTTTATATTATGCTAACATAGCTACCGATCTTGTAGCACATCATTATATGCCAGCTAGTCCAACTTCAGTAACCCTACAAATGTCACTGCTGTTTAGTTTTCTGTGTTCATTTATGTTGGAAGTTATAGCACAGGTGTACATTTAAATTTTTCCACAACTCCCTCATTCTGAACATGGTCTATTATGTTTAGGTGGAAACTAGCGAGCTAACTTCCTGCTAACTTCTAACTCAGTTAAATTTCATGAATTCTGTTTTCATGGATGCCTGGATTTTAAACTTAATTGTTACACCTGGTAGTGCAGCTATGCTGATTATTTTATTAAAGATGAAACAATTTAGACAGTTTGTAACTCTCAGTGATGCCATAGTATTAGTTTGACTTTGGGACCTGAAGCAGAGTTTTCAGCTGGAAAGCTGAGCGCACCATCCGCTCCGAGCTCCCTGACTTGCACTCAATCTACAGCAGGCGGTGCTGGACCAAGGCCAGGAAGATCATGAAGGACCTCAGCCATCACAACAATGGACTGTTCTCTCTGTTGAGGTCAGGAAAGCGATTCCGCTACCTGAAGACCAACACAGAGAGACTGAGGAGGAGCTTCTTCCCGCAGGCGATACGGTCTCTCAATCACACCACCACATAGTACTGACCCACACATATGGTTTTTACACACACACTGGACATTCTGGACTTTGTTTACACTAATTTGATTAGATGCGTGGTTATCTAATCGAATCACTTCATCACTAAATCACTTTAAGCATATTTGCACTACACAAGACACTTACACACGTGGATTGCACAACACTGGACATTATATTTCTTCATTTCCATTTAAGTTATAGAATTAGTTATAGAATATTCACAATATTCACAATATACCTCATACCGTGTACATTATAACATACCATAATAGACCCATTTCTGTAATATACTTACATATCTATATTATTGCTAATATATATTGTAATATATCTATATCACTAAAGCACTTCTGGATGGATGCAAACTGCATTTCGTTGCCCTGTACCTGTGCATGTGCAATGACAATAAAGTTGAATTCTATTCTATTCTATTCTATTCTAATACTTGTACGGCTGCTGTTATTGTATATATATATTTATATTTCTTCATACATTCTTATATATTTCTATACTGTGTATTTGTGTATTGTGTATTTTGTTGTACAGTTATTTTATTTTCAACTTTAATTTATATATTTTATCTTATTCTTTCCCAGTTAAATTAACCCTTCATTCTAATTTGTTGTTGTACAGTTATTTCATTTTTAACTTTAATTTTTATATTTTATTTTATTCCTTCCTAATTAAATTTACCCTTTTTAATTTTCATATTTATTTCCTATCTTATTCATAGCCTTTTTTTTTTCTTTAGGTCACGAGCAGTTGTGTAAGCATTTCACTGCATATCGTACTGTGTCACTGTGTATGTGACAAATAAAATTTGAATTTGAAATGGCTAATGACTTAAAGACCAGATAGGATTCACATACAACTAAGAAGTGTTACAGATGGACATATATATATATATATATATATATATATATATATATATATAAAAAGATTAAAGGATGATATTTAAAGTATATACACAACACCAACAATCCGCATGAAAGTGAATACATACATTTAGATGTTGTACACTGACACTAACAAACTTACATATAGAATATGCAAGCAGTTATATGCACACTCATGCTGAGGTAGCGGTCCAGCAGTAATTAGAGGTGAACTCTATTTGCTAACAACCTTCAGCTCCAAGACCCATGGTAGGCTGACAAATTAGGGTTCTCTCTCTCAGCCACGCAGGGGCTCCCACAGGTTAATGGGAATCTGGGGGTTGAGTCTGCATGTGTGTGTGACACAATAGATTTTCTCATGTGTGTTTGCATCTATACTGCCAAGCTAATGGAAGCCCAAGCTGTGCTAAGCCCCTGCAGTGGCTGGGGCTCACTAACAGGGATTTAACATTGTTCTCTGTGTCAGTAATACCTGGCAGCATTAACAGGAATTAGCATTGCTTGTGGCCAAGCAATACAAAATGAGGCTTAGCGAGGTATACGTTTGTTTGTGTTGTGCTAAAAAGCGCTAACTGTGTTTGCTTATCATGTATTAACTGATGTTTCTGGAGCAAGGGGTGGTAACAATATCTGCCCCTCGCAGATGAGATTATTACCTTTCCTGTTAATGAAGAGGATTAGAAATTGGCTCAATTTGTTTTTGAAACACAACACAATTGAGGTAATAAGGAAATGCTCTGCAGGTTTCCACTCTCTCCTGAGCTTTTCTATTCTTCTTCCTTTGCTTCTTTCTTCATCTGCTTCTGTATATCCTACTCTTGTATCAATATCAATCTGTTCTCCATCAGTCTCTCTCTCGTTTTTCCATCCTGTTGCCTCATGATTTTTCTCATACTCTTTCACCTGCACTGTCATTTCACCTGACTTCTGTGGCCATTTAGTCCCTTTCCATCTGTCTCCCTCCATCTTCCACCTTAGGGTAATTATATTCAGACAGTCTGGTGTACATGGATCGGTTGTGACGCCAGCGAAGAGGAAGGGAAAAAAAGAAATTCTTAAAGAGGAAAGAGAGTGAGAGACAGAATAAAGGAAAATGGTCATTGATGGAAGGCACCAACAATGACAAAAAGGCAAAACAAAAATATATAAAGTAAGAAAGAAAAATGTAAAAGAGAGGGAAAAACATGTAGCAAAGATGATGATACATAAGAAACGAAAAAAGGTAAAATTTTCAAATTGGAAATGTTGGTTCCAGAAACAAATATTTAACAAAGAGCAAATGTTTTGTTCTTACAAAGCAGTTGCTCTGTTCTTACATTTTCATTATAACTTTTTAACAAATACACCACAATTGTACAGCAACTGTGATTGCACAATGACACCAACTCATGAGTCACTTTCCACATGACAAGAGGACACAATCGAAAGCAGAAGCTGTCGTTTACCATGATTTCACACATGATGTTTGACATTCACACAGGCTGTGCTAAGTGCCTGTTAAATGCCCATTTTTTTAAAGCAAACAGCTCACTACATATGCTTTATTATAATTCCTTGCTTAAAACATTACATACTGCCCTTATCCAACAGTTATAAAACAGCTGGTCACTAATCTTGTGACAAACTCAGTATTTCTTGTTGTTGCTTCGGAATGAATGCCTTCCAATGAATTGCAGAATGAGATATGCAATATGAGACTCTCTGGATTCTTTTAACAATAGCAGGCGTCAATATATTTCCAATGCCAACAGCATTACCAGAAGATGATAAATTAGAAAGCAGATGAGCTTAAACTCCACGCTGAGTTGTTATTAAATTCAATTTATTTAAATTCAGTTTTATATATATAGTGCCAAATCACAACAACAGTTGCCTCAAGGCACTTTATATTGTAAGGTAAAGACCTTATAATAATACAGAAAAACAAACAAACTAAACAAACTTAATACATAATCTGGTGAGCTTTCAAAAAATGATACTTCTTTCTAGTGACCTTTTTGACCACTCTTGAAAAGCTAATAAGTTTTCCAGTAACTACACAGCTCAGCTGAGACTAGAGAGGTCACAGATTTCACATATAAAAAAGTAATATAAAAAAAAAAAATCCCTTTCAGTAGTTGTACTATATACTGTATATCTCATACCATGATTTACTCTCGAAAGTGATGTCTTCTTTTCATACTACATAATTTTCTCCCCCTACTTTAAGTGTTATAATTATGCAATGAGAAAGTGTGAAAGGGGCCACTTTGGTGAACAAAAATGAAGTCCTGTCAGACGTGAGTGTTCTTTTCTTTCTGCTTCTTTTTTCTATTGGTTGCCCTGTTCTCAGACAGGATTGTAAGGATTGCTGGTCAGTGCTGTTATCCCCTGCTGTGAGGTCACTGTGGGAGTGCATGCATGCACGACCGCATCAGGGCACACCATTATACCACTAAACTGCATGCCAGCCCTAAGGAAAAGGAGCATACGGTGAGTTGGCAACACATAGTGCTTACTGGTGTGGTTACAAAAACATTACACTAAACAAGCAGTATATAGTTTTTTGCTGTAACCACATGTATAATACGTCAATGCCAGTTGGTATTTCCAAACACACGTGTACAGAGGCCAGTGTACACGTGCATACACCGTCATAACATAATTATTTAGGACATCAAATAATGACCATGAATGGACATTACAGAACAAAGCAGAGAAAACTAGTAGTGTTCCAGAGACTGTCTGAAAACTACAGAGAACACACTGCAAAGTCAATGAAAGTGAAACAAAGTAAAGTTAAATATTTTCAATGCATGAAAAACAGGCTTGCATCTTAACAAACGTGTGCACATTTATTTTTTAAGAGAAATTTTACCTTGTTATGTTCAACTTTTTGCTAATTAAAGATGATTAATTTGAAATACCACTGTGAGGGAGAACAAATCTGAGTAGTTTGTTTCACTGCTCATTAATAGTGCAACTGTGCAATCAGCAAAATACACAGCATAAAATAGAACAAGAAGCTTGAGTTTGAAGCTTTGGAAAATGGCATTAAATTATTAAATGAGCCAAATTACAGTTAGTCTTACTTGCGTTTTAAGATTAAAGGCAGAAACTTCTGAACAATATTATATTTTACTTTTCTGTGATGCAGTATAACTCTGCTTTGTTGGTCCTCTGTAATTGTGTAGCCAAGACATGGCAGAATTTCTTAATTTGCATCATGGCATTTCATTAGCCAGCAATGCCGTCCTGAGATATTTTCCTTTCATGTGAAATTAGTCCCACTATGCAAGAAACAGCAATTTCTCTCTGGCATTTTCCACATGGAAAAGGCATGAAATGGAAGCCTCTGTTATGCTATTATGGGTCTGGAGTTAATGGCCTCAACATCCACTAAATGAAAGTAATTTGTCACAAAAGAGGCATGCTCTGAACCAATATTCAACACTATATACATTAATGTGAAAAGTGTTTGCCCCTGTCCTGATTTCCTCCTTTTTTGTATATTTCTCATACATCAATGTTTCAGATCATCAAAGAAATTTAAATAGCGGAACAAAGATAACACAAGTTAACATAAATTTCAGTTTCTAAATGACGGTGTTCATAATTAAGCAGGAAAATCCAAACTAAGGTTGAAACTGGTTGGGCCACCCTTGCCATCAAGTGTTTGTGATAACTGGCAATGAGTCTTTTACAGCTCTGTGGAGGAATTTTGGCCCACTCATCTTTTCAGAATTGTTGTAACTTAGACACATTGTAGGGTTTTTGAGAATGAACCACCTTTTTGAGGTCATGTCACAGCATCTCAATCAGATTCAAGTCAGGACTTTGACTAGGCTGCTCCAAAGTCTTCATTTTGTTTTTTTTAAGGCACTGAGAGGTGGACTTGCTGCTGTGTTTTGGGTCATTGTCCTGCTGCAGAACCCAAGTCCACTTAAGCTTGAGGTCCCAAACAGATGGCCGGACATTCTCCTTCAGGATGTTTTGGTAGGCAGAAGAATTAATGGTTCTATTTCCCACAGCAAGTCTTCCATAGCAAGGTTTTTCCCCCTTAGTGAACACCAAATTAAAATAAAACATTTAAGTGTTAAAAAAAAACATACAAAAAATGTCAAAAAGGATGTTTCCAAATTATTCAATTCAATTATTATTGAAAAACTAAGTACACTTTTTCTGTTTCCATCAGAATAAGCAGTAGTAGTAAGGAGGGGAGTAGGAAAAGGAGCAACCAGGTGCCACTAATCAAATGCACAAACTTGTAACCACCTCTATAACTTTTGGTAGTTTGCTGGTCAGGACAATTCAGTTATATGTTACCACAATTTTCAGAAAAACTGGAATAAATGCAAGTGCTAAATCACAGATTTTACAGGCCTCAGTTAGCATGTTTTAAAGTTAAAGTTCATGACAGTACAATTAGAAAAAGAATGAAAAAAAGGCTTGTTTGGAAGGATTGCCAGGAGAAAGTTTCTTCTTTAAAATAATATGGCAACACAGCTTAGATACAGTATGCAAATTTGCACCTGAACAAACCTCAAGAATGCGCTTTGGACAGATAAAACCAAAGCATAGATGTCTTGCCATAATGCACAGCACCACATCAGCACAAAAACCTCATACCAACAGCAACAGCAACCACTGCAAGATGACCAAAGATGGACATCTTACAGTTGTTGGATTGACCATAAACTCCTCTGTATACCAAAGTATTCTAGAGTCAGATGTGAGGCCATCTGTCCAATAAGTAAAGCTTGGTAAAAATTGGGTCTTGCAACAAGACAATGACCTCAAATACACCAGCAAATCTACAACAAAATGCCTGAAAAAGAAAAGAATTAATAATAATGTTACTTTTTCCCGATATTGCTATCACTTGGTATAGCTACATTTTCTTCCTCTGCTTTTTCACCACTACTGGGTAACCATCTAGTTTATCTGTGTGTCTCCAGTAGAGGTGCAGTATCCTAACTATTTTGGACAGAGACTTCTGATGCTGCACATGAAATCTGCTGGACCACTCTTCCAGTTTTGGCTTTACAAGGATGAAGGTGGGTTTGTTTAAGTACAGTCAGGTCCATATGTAGATAGACATTGACACACGTTTGTTTGTTTTTTTTTACCTGTTTACTGATTGTGTAGACTCTCCACATTCAGCTCCTTAACATTTGCCACCCTCCTTTTCAACGAACTAAAAGTAATTGTGCAGTTGATTCAAAGGCTGTTTCATGGGCAGGTGTGGGCAGTTTCTTTGTTAAGTCATTAACAATTAAGCAGATAAAAAGCCTGAAGTTGATTCGGGTAGTGGTGCTTGCATTTGGAAGATTTTGCTCTGAACAGACAGCATTCGGTCAAAGGAGCTGTCCATGCAGATGAAACAAGCCATCCTTAAGCTGCGAAAACAGAAAAATCCATGAGAGAAATTGCTACAATATTAGGAACGGCAAAATCTACAGTTTGGTACATCCTGAGAAAGAAAGCGCTGGTGAACAGCAACGCAAAAAGACATGGACATCCTAGGAAGACAACAGTGGTGGATGATCACAGAGTCATTTCCATAATGAGAGAGTCATTTCTACCTCCTCAGGAGGTAGATGTATCGATATCCAAGTCTACCATAACGAGGAGACTGCATGAAAGTAAATACAGAGGGTTCACTGCAAGGTGCAAGCCACTCATAAGCCTCAAGAATAGAAAGGCTAGAATGGATTTTACTAAAAAACAAACAAACAAACAAACAAACAAACAAACAAACAAACAAAAACCATTTAAAAAAGCCAGCACAGTTCTGGAAAAACATTCTTTGGACAGATCAACCTCTACCAGAATGATGGCAAGAAAAAAGTATGGAGAAGGCATGGAACAGCTCGAGATCCAAAGCACAACATATCATCTGTAAAACACAGTGGTGGCAGTGTGATGGCTTGGGTGTGCCAAAAGTTGTGTTTATTGATCATGTGACACAGGACACAAGCAGCCAAATAAATTCTGAGGTGTTCAGAGACATATTGTCTGCTCAAATCCAGCTGAATGCAGTAAAATTGATTAGGCAGCACTTCATAATACAGATGGACAATGACCCAAAACATACAGCCAAAGCATCCCAGGAGTTTATTAAAGCAGAGAAGTAGAATATTCTTGAATGGCCAAGTCAGTCACCTGATCTTAATCCAGTTGAGCATGCAATTCACTTGTTAAAGACTAAACTTCGGACAGAAAGGCCCACAAACAAACAGCAACTGAAAGCCACTGCAGTAAAGGCCTGGCAGAGCAATAAAACTGAGGAAACCCAGCATCTGCTGATTGTGTTAAAAATTCCTCAGATCTTTATGCAATCTTTTTGTTCAACCCACTGAATTAAAGATGAAAGTCTGCACTTCAACTGCATTTGAATTGTTTCATTTAAAATCAATTGTAGTAATGTACAGAACCAAAATTGGAAAGAAATGGTCTGTCCAAATATTTATGGACCTAACTGTATGCATGCACAGTAGGGCTGCCACAAACGATTATTTTGATAGTCGACTAGTCACCGATTATTTTTGCGATTAGTCGACTAATCAGATCATGCCTCCATTGAACGTAAAACATACAGCTTACTGCACCAGCATGCATCTGCTCTTATACAACTATCATTAGCTTACAGCTTTAAGTGTTTAAAGTATGTGCTAACTAAAAATAAAGACATGATAGTTTATTAAATTTTAATGAAGTTTGCAGATTGTTTCGGTGGAGTTTAATAAACTCAGCCGTCTGCTCCTTGCTATCTAAAATATAACAGGACACCGGAGTATATTCTCGAGCATTTCACACTTCTGATAATCAGTTGTCTGCTTAACGTTTATTCAGCTGTGTAAAAACTATAACTTTAATCTCAGCCGAAACCGATTTACTCAGGAACAAATAAAATACTGAAAAATGCCAAACAATAACATTTTTAAGTTATCTAAGTGACTTATATATCATGTTTAACCTGAGTAGCGAAAGACGGCGGTGGGTTTGAAAACGCTCTAGTGAGCCTTGCCCCCGGCTAGCTAACGAGCTAGTGGGTAACAGACGTCTCTGAAAACGTCGGAGTGCTTTTGAAAATATGTGGTGTCTTGATAAACTGAGCAGATATTTGAGGTTTACACAGTTACATTCTCGCCTGAAAATATGTTAAACGTTTATTTTGTGGCCCAGAAAGAATAATAAGAGTAACATTAAAACTAACTAGCTGCCGCCATTGTTGGAAACTGAGCAGGGCCGCGCTATGAATTCTGGGACACAGTTTCTTCTTCTTCGGCGTTTAACGGCAGCTGGCATCCTTGTACATGCAGTGCTGCCATCTTCTGTTTCAGTACGTTATTACACTCTTAAATCCTACTAATTCCTGCGTCTTTTGGGATCTTACAAAGCTTCAAACGACGTGTCGACTATTAAATCAGTCGTCGACGATTTTGATAGTCGACGTAATCGTGACTAGTCGACTAATCATGGCAGCCCTAATGCACAGACAGATCCTGTTCTATATGGAAATCCTTCTTGATCTCAAATCTATGTAACCCCAGATTAAAATATCCGAACACGTGAAAAGAACAAATTCCCTACTGAGTCATCCTCAACACTACGAAATGACTTGCATGCACACATGTGAATGTAACTATCACACGCCACTTCTTGTGTGTCTATCACAGAGTCATCTTTGTCTTCACTTGATAAGCTCAGAACTGCTCTGTGTGTGTGTGTGTGTGTGTGTGTGTGTATGTGTGTGGCTGGCTATGTGATTGATGGAGCTGCAGTGGTACTGCAGAGGGAGAGGCTGGGTCAGATCACAGCATCAGTAAATGCTGAATGGTGGGCCCTGAAAAAAACAGACAGAGGCTACACCATGCAGAAAAGGACACGAGAGGTGAGGAGAGAAGACAAGAGAAGAGGAAGTTGAGCTCAACAGACTGGCTTAACAATTAAACTCCTGAAAACAAGATCCATACATTCCAACAGATCTGCTGTAGCTCATAAATACTGCACAACTAATTCGGCAATGCATCAAATAACGAACGCAGTCACAACAGCAACGTTAGATGACATCAATGTCAAACAGACCAACAAAAAAAGTGATATGTACTGCATCAATTATCTGGGAAGTAACAGTACACATAGCAAACCTGTGATGTTACTAATCCTTTCATAATGGTATCACAAAAAGCATCTACACTTCATAAATCAAGTCACAAGGAAATTGAAGTGTGCAGAAAACAAGATGTGGTGAGCTGCACATTTTCAATAGTCGGTAATATTGTGTCACTTTAACTATGCCTTGTAAGCCAGTGATTAACGTACAAGGCTTGCCTGTGAAATTTTGGTTGAAAAAAGGAAACTGAACCAATAACAGGGTGACAAAAAGCCACAGTGCAATTTTAGTGCAACAAACTCACTGCTCAGTTTTATTAAATAAATCTTAACATTTCTCAGAAACAGTTTTCAGATTTTTCTGACAGTCCTACAAACTCAATTGTTGGTGAATGTAACTGATCCTTTAGCTGATTAGCAATCACAGTTGTTCTTACTGTTGCTAACATCTTTAACCATTGGCACAGACTTCCTGATAAAGTCAAGTAACATCTTCACATTGAAAATTTTTCTGGTAAATGATCCAGAAATGTTTTAAGACAATGTATGTATCCTGAATAGAAAAAAAAACCCTTGCTGCTTAAAAAGAGCTGATAAACATTAGGAAATATTCAGAAAACAGGAAAGCCAGTCACACAGTTAAACTAACACATCTTTATTGTTATCATAGTAAAGATGTATATACAGTAAGTGTATTTATCATTTTCTTTGACTTACTCTGGCCATACTGTAGCATGTTTTTTAGTGCTCTGGTGCTAATGCTTAGGGGTTTTTCCCTGATCTTTGCATTTTGCATTCTTCTCTATTACCACATCCAATCCAGACCAGAACAGATTTACAATTCACAACATGTTGTAGTTGATAGAGTGGAATAGTGTATGTTTAAATGAGCAACAAGGTCTAGCAGAATACATAGACTCTAGTGAGGCTCTGTGTCCTCAGTTCTTAGATATGCATATATTCTAATAAGCCTCAGAGCTGAAACAATGAATATCCTATCTTTATGATCCAGTTGCGTCATTCAACTCATATGCAAAGTTTATTTTCCTACACCTCTTCTACTGTCTAATCAGACTGGACTCCGAGTACCAACCACGATGCACGAGAATAGAAGAAAATTTGATATTGCAAGAAAGGGAAAGATATGCACACTATGTGCACAAAATTCTAAAGAAGCTGAGTGATTTTTCCGTGACTTTTGTATAAATTAAAATTTTCCAAATCTTCCTCTGCAATTCAACATAACGATAAGCATCCTGGCATTAAAAATCCCTGCACGCCTGTATCCTGGAAATAGCCTTCTTTGGAAAGCCAATGAATTATCTCCTTCCAAATGTCATTCACATAGGTATGTCAGTGCATGATTTTAAGTGCTTGGTTCCATGTAGTGTGCCCGCATGTGTGTAGGCTTGTTTGTGGTAATGTGTGGATCATATCTTGTCATAACCATCTGTCATGTGAATAAAGCCAAAAGTGAGAAAGCACCACCAGTCTCCAGAGATGAAAAACCTTTTTAACTTGCAATGATTTTACATTAGGTTGCGATAGAATATAGAATTTCACAAAGTATCTACATAGGTATAATACAGTGGTTACATATCTATCAAAAAAAAAATACAATTCAGAAACAGCTCTAGAGATTTACACAAGATAACATAGTTATTAACTCCACTATTAACCCCAGCTCCTCTTCTTGCAAGTAACCCAAGAGATTTTTACCTTCAAGAAATAATAATGTAACAAAAAAGGATAACATCAGAATCAATTTATAAGACATCCGGCTGTGAAGAGTAGCTGTGTAATGAAAGACAAACAAAGTCCACTGAGTGAAGGAGAAACGGCATTTTGTTCTCTTGTAGTTTGATAGAGAGAAAAACGATCAATGACAATCTAAGAGGTGACATCAGGGCTCCTTTCATTTCCAATCAACTAAACATGATAGCAAAGATTCACTCAGTGTTAGCTGAATGGTTTCCCAGCTCACAGAGTCAGTTCAATGGGATACCTAATTAGTGAAGACAGCAAGGAAGTGATATGACCAAGGCAGAGACAAACAAAAAATAATTAAACAGTGGCAAATTTTCCAGTCAAGGCCTTGGAAGATATTTTCTCTTGAAGAGGAAAAAAAGTAATTCATTTTAACCTTGTTTTGAGATGATGTGGAGCTAGATAAGGAAAAGTGTCTGGAAAAACTAAGCTCATGTAGATTGTGAGACACCACAAACTCCACCAAAGCTCAGCATATTCTCCTTCACAACTTGTCAAATACTGATGACTGATCAGAGACTGATTTGTGCCACATTGTACCACATTTTTAAAGACCTATATATGACATTAACACAACAGGGCATCTCTATAACACCATGTTTCAAAAAACACATTGAAACTCTATGTTATGAAGAAGGTGTGGTGCTGGGAGAGACAATCACACTACTTTAAACCCATGTTTAAAGCTAAACTCCCATTGGCTAACAAGTGTCTCAGCAATTTTCTTAGGATGCATCCCTGGTTACCAGAGTTAGCAGGCAATTTCCCCTGCAACATCCTGGTATTCATTTAAAAAACTGAGAGTATTTAATTATGATGACCTACCCTGTATATTGCTCGACTAGTTCCCAAGGTCAACACTGTATGTTTCAATTTCTTTGTGAAAAAGGAGTCAAGTATAGTATACTTATAGTAACAATTGTCTTTTGGACAAATAATTGATGATTTGAGAGAAAGAAAAGGTATATAAAGAATCACTTACTAACAGTAAACACACATTTTTACAAAAATGTATGCAATGTATACAATGTATATATCATTATATACTTTCTATATATTTGTGATTTGCTAAATTTAGAAACTCAGCATCCAATCTTTATAATATAATCCGAAGGAATATACAGTCCAGAACACACTGTTAACTAAAAGTACCTTGACACAATGAACATTTATTTACTTATTTTATAACTATTAGCATTTTTTAAACATTTAAACAGTTTAAATTTGGTCATTGTAACAAAAAGGAAAATATCAGTTAGATACATGATTAGTAAGCTAAGGAGTTTGTACAGTCCATTAACATTCAGTGTGAAGATAAAAGGTCATGATAAAAGCAGATGGTCTTTCTGATCAAATGAAATAACATGTAGCAGCCACAATTTGGAGGACAGAAAGTTACTCTAGAGCAGAAGAAGTTTTTTTTCCCTAATTAAAGTTGATAAATGTTTAATGCCATATAATCTTGTATAAGTTGATACTAAACTGCTTGGTGTATAACACATTGAATTACTCAAGAACATTATATGCGGATATTCCTGTGTCATGTAAAAACAGCTCTTGTGAAGGCGCAATATCGTAACAGAAGCCGGATGTCAACATAAAAAAGGGGTTTTACATATTCACATTAAAAATACTACAAGAAATCCAAAGCATAGCACCTTGCAAGTCTGTGCCAAAGCTAGTGGTGATGTGCATCGAGGACTGGCTTCTTGTGGTTTCTTCCTTTTTTCCAGGTGGTTTTGGACAGCTACTTCGCTGCCTCTGTCTTTGGGCGGAGCTGCTCTCTTGGCCTCACTCTCTCCCACACCTGCAAATCATTGACCATCAGGAGGCTCTGTACTTAAAAGCCAGGTTAGGGCTGTGATTCTCTGCCAGATTGTACTCCACCACTCTAGCAAGTTGGCACCAACCTGTGTCTTTGAATTCCTAACTAACTTCAGTTTCCTATCTCCTGTACAGAGTCCAAGACCCCCACTATTTACCCACCTGAAGGTCTCACCAGATCAACCTTGTGTATTTTCCAGCTCACAGTCGGCATCCCCATCTCTGTTTTCCTCTGCCTCACTCTCTTCTGCACTCGGTACCATCTGGTACCATCAAACTGCCTGCCCAGCCTTCTCGATTCAGGAACTCAGCCTGACCACTGATGTATTTTTGCCCCACATCGCAAGTAAGACAAGGCCATTCAGTCTCAGTGAACACTGTTAACCTTTAACTCTCAATCAAGTCAAACTAACATTGTGTTTCTTGTTCACAGACCCTCCCACTTCCCATATATAACTGCGTGGGGCAGTCTCTGACCCACGCAGTTATATCAGCTAACCTCGCACTTTGTAAATAAACCCGTTAATCTATGTATGTTCTATGACTGTAAAGGTTAAAGTCTCAGTAGGAAATTTAAAAAAATCTGCAAAAGACAGAAATCTCCGTGGGTGGTGAAACTATTGCTTTTCTAGAGTAATTAAAAATTGGCATACCCACATCATCAAACCCCTGCTGATATATCATCATTTTCTACTGTTATTGGTGATTATTTTAAGCTTCTGGGGGGAAAAGCTACATATACCAACACAACAGAAAATACAAATATGTTTTTAAAATTGTAATACGTTTTAAGAACTAGCCTATAAGTAGGTCAGGTCTTAAAGTAAAAAGGCATATCTGCAAGGCTGTTCCCCGGAGATTGCAATAGTTTTACAAGTGAAAAACTTATCAGTCATTCATTTTTTGAGATACGCAACCATGGATTGAAAGGTTACTTTAGCCACTGACATAGGAACTATTTTACAACCACCCCCTGGAAATCAGATCTTGTCTTTTAAATTTTAAAGGGAAAAGGAATCCACCTATCTGCTATAGAGACTGAGTTTCTTTGTCTCTTCCAACAGGCTTTCAGCTTACATATTTCAGCTGTTGAAACCATTTTTCTGCTTTGCCTCAGTGGTTTTATATATATATATATATATATATATATATATATATATATTACATTTTGTCTTCATCTTCTACATTTTGTCTTATGTAGAAGGATTATTCTACATAAGTCTTGACACCCTGATATATTTTGGCCTGTGTCCTGAAGTCTCTTTCCAGCTATTTTTCAAGCAAACGTTCATACCACACATTACAGTGACCTCATCACGTCCATGTGTGAAATCATTTGAACCTGAAAGTCTCATTTCCTGCAGGAACATATCCTGAGTCTGTTAGTTTTCACAGTGTAGTATAACACTAACTTCAGCTTTGCTCAGTGTCAAAGCACAAGACCTCCCAGACTCACTGGCCAGTGTCACTTGAGTCCTGGCCAACCAGTTGTCGCATAACTATTGCAATGTCAGATGGGATATCCATTGCTCATTTTGATATCGGAGCATTAGGCAGATGGGTTGGTCTATTTAGAGAGCGTGGGGTTGGTTGTAGCCTACAGAGCACCCAATTCTCCCACGCTAGCTGTTTAACTGACGCTGGAGCAGATTGTTTATGACAGCTTTCCGGCTGCAAACACCAGACTGTGTGCTGCAGGACAGCTTCTATTACTGCAGTACGCATCAGCTTGAACGTGTACACACACACACGGGAACACATAAACAGGCTCCCAAATAAACAGTAATAACACAAAAAATTTGGAGATCAAAGCAGATTTTCATACACGTTTCACCCACACGAGTTCACATTTACGTTTGGTATAGAACAGAATACCTTATCACTTTCACACATTCCTACTCATGTAGTCATCACAGACATCCGTCTTTTTACATCAAGCACCACTGCCTGTTATGACCCAGAGGAATGGTTTGGACAATTTAAAAATTCTGCTTTCTTGACTGCTGGCAAAACCAGGTTTTGTAGCAAGAATTTGTAATATGTGGCACAGTTTTTCTCATTCACCGCACTATTGGATAATAAAAACCCACAGACCTGGCAGAAGGTGCTCCCCCTCTTTTGAGGACAATATTATTCTTAATCTCATGTACTGTAAGTGAAAAAGGGAGAAAATCTCTCTTTTGGAAACTATAAAGGTTAATACAAGGGATATGTAATATAACGTGTATGTATACATCGCTTAACTTGACATTATCAGCCACAGTTTTGTTTTGTTTTTGTCTGTACTGCTTTCTCTTTTCATTTCCATTTTTCTTTCTGTTTCTTTGTTTCCCCCCCCCTTTCCACCATCTCTCAGGCTTTGTATTTCTCTCTACATTTTTTCTTGTTGTGCCAGTGTGACAGAAGAAGATGCAAGGCTGTTCCCGTCGGCACTGTGGATAAAACAGTTGACTCTGCGCTTGTGAGCACAGTCAGCGTGCTGGCTGAAATCAAGACCGCTTCCCTTGCATGACTGTGAGTGGAAGGATAAGGTGAGTATTTTTTGTGCAGGTATATGTGTGAACGGTTGTGCAGTGTGGAAACCAGAAGAAGGAGCTCCCTGTACACGATTACTCTGTGGCATAGGACAGGATGTGCTAAGGCAAGGGTGGAAGTTGATAAAGGTTTGTCTCTGCACTGAAATGTGCTGTATGCAATGTGGCAAATATAACCTTTATGTATTCCAGGATATTACGATAGTGTCCTATGTTAGCTTTTGACTTTAATGCATTTCTAAATGGCAGTGAGCTTTTGCAGAGTCTGTGTGCATTCATTTGGATCTGAAGTGTGAGTTAAACAAAATAATTGGTTTGTGGTATTTGAAGGGAAATCTCCAATATGGTTCAAGCTGCAATTATAGCTAAAGATTGAAAGATGCTCACTGCGCTGCCTTTGATGCCAAACATCAGAAATATTTTATAGTGGTTGGTGTTGTGTATATTGTCTGTCCATCCATCCATCCATCCATCCATCTTCTGCCTCTTATCCCGCTCTGGTTTGCAGGGGCAGGAGTCTAATCTGAGATGCCCAGACCTCCCACTCCTTTTCCTACTTTTCAGCTTTTCCTTGGGAGACACCGAGGTGCTCCCAAGCCAGCAGAATCTCTCACCTGGGCAGCACAGTGGTGCAGTGATTAGCGCTGTCTCCTCACAAGGTTAGTGATTTGAATCTCTTATGACATGCATGTTAGGTTAAATGGTGATTCTAAATTGGACATCGATGCGAGGGAAACAAAATAATGTATGACTGTATCGTGAAAATGTGACTTGTAGCCTAAAGTGCACTAGTAAAGTGCAAAGTAAATGCAAGTAAAAGCACCCAATTCAAATGCTGAAATTAGCACAACTGGCTATTTTCGACATGAATAAGAAACAGCCGTACTCTGAACCCCCTCCCAACTTAGCTCCACATGCTATCATTAAGACTGAGCCCACACACCGTCCTAAGGAAACTGATTTCTGCTGCTTGTATATAATAGTTTCTTTTTGATTGCTACTAACGGCTTATGGCTCTGGCAACAGGTGAGGGCAGAAAGGCAGATCAGCCAGTACACACGGCTTCACTTTAATGCTCAGTTCTCTCTTTACCACAAGCATATATGGACATAGTTTCTGAAAAGTGAAGACAGCATGGAAATCCGTTAAACCTCGACCTTAAAATTCAACTTAATGGCCAGTAGAAGTCAATACCTGTGGTTCGACAGAAGTCTCAAACCAGATTTCTCACTTGACTTATGTGAAGTCTTTCCTGTTGAGTTTATGGTATCAGTCACTCACTTTGGGTTATACTGAACAAAATATTATGTCCATGTTATAAATCTTGTTCATACTATGTTTCAGACGGGACAATTATCTGAAGTATGAGTTAGCCAATGAGAGTGAATTTCACAGTCAGAGCTATTTTTCTCATCACATCCAGTTTCAAAACACCAAGATTGTCAAAATGCTCCTCCCCACCACGTCACACTCGACTACAAACCACCCCCACACAAGTTGGAGGTTACCACTCAATGAAATTACAAGGACCACTCATTCAGCTATACAAATTTCAAAGAGATTATCCTAAGTCAACCAAACGAGAAACTCTCCACCACATGGACTAGAAACTCTGTCCATAAACACTATGAATAGAATTGTGGACAAAAAGCAGCCCTGGGGGAGTCCAACTCCCTTTAAGTACAAAGGTCTTTATCTTACTACCTACACGACAATGGCAAAACCCACATTCAATTTATGAGACTGTTTTGATTTTTTGAGTTGATGTCCAAGAAATGTAGCATTCTTCCAGTTTCACTACACACCTTGTACATAGTAGCTACTCCAAGTACTTCTTTTGTAAGGGAAAAGCCCATCTTACTTTTCATCTTGTAGCTGTCACAGGGGACAAGGAGATATTCAGCGTTGAGGCAGAAAAATGCATGGAACTCTACAAACCAGCCTTGTCATTGTGAAAATGAAGTCTTTTGTTGCGGAGTCATAGCTGTTAATATTGGTTTTACCGTTGGGGAATCAAATAAAATAACACATGAAGTGTAGCAGAGTCCAGCTGACCACTTAAGATTGAGTTTACATACTGCACGTTTTATATTTTTTTAATATGATCTACGCTCTTATTGTCCTTTGTGTAAGAATTTTTCTACTTTTCCTCCAAGTATGTCAGGTCAGCAGTACTGTTTGTACACTAGATGTGAAGAAGTATATCAGCAAATAATGGCCAGTAAAATAGATCAAACTTTTACTTTACCAATGTATTTTTGAAAAAAAGGCCTTTTCATAAATACCCAGTTACTGTTTTATATCACCTTCAGCTGACCACACTGGCTGAGCAATAGCTGAAAATGGCAAAAAATATCAGAGAAAGACTTTTCACCCAGCATTCAGGTATGTTTTACAATTCAACTTTGTTGGTGTTACTAAAATTGCTCTCGCAATAAAAATTAGTTTCTGTCTTATGTTATGGATGTTTACTAGTGTATTTAAACCCTGTTATCATCAAAATCATAAAAAGAATGTACTGGTACAAGGTTAAAAGATCTTTCATTTCATAGCATTCACGCTTTTGACATCACTCTAGTCAGTAATATTAATGCAAGCATTCTTGTAATCGGTGTATTCTGTGTTTCTGATATATACACAGGTGTGACCTCCAATAATGCGCCACCCAGCCCTTATCGCTGATGTGGATAAAAGACATCATTAGTTTTGCACTTTTGTTAATGGCAATGTATTAATGATTATTGTCACCAGTGTTCATCAAGAATTTGGTCTAGGTGGTGCTTCTGAGAATCATGCTCATATGTGTATCACAAATGCTGAGGATTCCCTCAGCTGAAACACGTCAGTTCCTTCTTACTGCTGTTACGTCCCTCTGCAGCCTCTAATCTCCTCAGTGTGTTCATCTGGTGCTAATTGACCACACCTGGTCAGGTGTGGATAAAAGGATACCTGAGGCAGGCTTTGAGGGAGCCTCACTAGCCGTGCCTGGGTGGTACCAGCCATGTTAGCCAACCTGCTAGGCATTTTAGTGTTAAAACCTCTTCTTACCCACAATCTGGTGTTCGTCTCCTTATTTATGTTGCGGCTTTTGACCCGGGTCGTAACATAAGGGTATTGGCTTATCCCCCCAGTCATGTCTAATAACCAAAAATAAAATAAAATAAACACATAATTATAATAAAGGTCAATCAAATGGACCAATATGGCAAGGCCATGAGGATCCAATTGGTAAAGTAAATCCGCTTGGCATCTTTCTTGGCCTTCAGACAACAATTCTGATGGCTAAAGATCCAAACGGGAAAGGCAAAAAAAGAAAAGAAAAGAAAGAAACTGCATGTATTGAACGTGTATTTAAATTATTCAATGAATGCATATTTTCCAATCCACTGTATTACAGATTCCTGTCTGATTCAGAGTGAAATTTTGGCGGCCATGTGTTTTGCTCACATATACATAACGGGTATGGCAGTCCATTCTCCTTGCAGCACGGACTACACTGCCCATGAGGCTACATTCTTTAGCGCTATGCCTGTAGCATTCTGCCTATTAGCTTAGCACAACAACAACAACAACAACAAAAAGGCGCTCTCTCTCCGACTGTGTTTCCTGGGTGAGAGAGAGCGCCTTTTTGTTGTTGTTGTTGTTGCGTCACCATGGCAACCGTAACGCTGTCACCTGGAACAACAGAACATAGCTGTCAAACAAAACCCAAACAGGCCTGACCCGCCACAATATCAAACAGGAAAATACCGCCGTGTAATCCATTTATTTCAACAAAGTAACTGTATTCTAAATACCACCTTTTTAAACGGTAACTGTAACGGAATACAGTTACTCATATTTTGTATTTTAAATACGTAACGGCGGTACATGTATTCCGTTACTCCCCAACACTGCATCTTAAGCACCAGTAATGCTTATGAAGATTAAAAAAAGGAAGTGAAAAGATCAGAGGGACTCTAAAAATGGGAGTTGAAGATAAAAAAAGAGGGGAGGGCGGGATGAGTAAAGTATTCTGCTGCCAGCAACAATAGAAAAAGCAAACTCATGCTCGGATTTGCTCTGTTACTGTCGAAAGGGCAAAATTAATTGGCCAGAAGATCAAAGGGGTTTGGAGGTGAAATTGGGACAAAGTGAAATGCAACAGAAGAGGACACATGAAAAAGTTCCTACTTTTTTTATTTGTGCTGTTTTTAGGGAGGCAAAGCACTGCACAGCCAGTCTTGCCAACCACAAACTGGATATCTTTCAAAGAAACAAATGAAGGGCAAGGGAGAGATTCACCAAATATTACAAAAATATCAGAATTTGCAGACTCCAACAAGACAAACCCTGAGGGGAGCAGCATTAGTCAGTTATTAGCCACACCTGTGTCAATGTGTCAGACTTGCTGCTGGCAGTTTAGAGCAGCGGTCCCCAACTCCCGGGCCTCGGACCGGTACCGGTCCGTGAGTCGTTTGGTACCGGGCCGCGAGAGTTGAGGCTCAGGTGTGAAATGTATGGTTTTCAGGGTTTTTATCGGTTTTCAGCATCATTTTGTTATCGTTTTTATCTTTAACTCGGTCTTGCTGGGTCTTTTCACGTGTGTTATGAATAAATCTTCTTTTTTTCGGTACCGGTACTAGTTTTATTTTGTTGTATTTTTCCGCGACACCTTAAAGGCTGGTCCGTGAAAATATTGTCGGGCATAAACCGGTCCGTGGCGCAAAAAAGGTTGGGGACCGCTGGTTTAGAGTATATATTTTTTTCTTTTTTCCTTTTTTTTGTTTCAAAATTTCTCACAGGTGATATTTGGAGCTGATCCAGATAACAGCTGTGTTTACATCTGACACCTTTAATCACACTGTCTAAGCAATTTTACACATTGAGTCATTTTTATTTTCACAACACAGCATTTTGAATGCAAACAATATCAGTGCTCTCTGTGACTGAGGGTTAGTGGTGGGACATGATCAATGGCACTCAATTTTTTATTTTTTTTTAATCATCACAATAACAGCTAAAATGCCGGACAGAGAAATCACAATAATTAGAAAAACCTGAGTCATTCTTACTTACTCTTAATGTGTAATTAACAGAAATGCCTATCTATGAACACCCGAGATACAGTAGCCACGTATTGTGTTATCTGCTAATCTTTTATCTTGAATATTTTGCAAAGAGGGGATTTCCATTGTTGGTAGAGTTGTAGTCAATGACACTTTTTATATGGTATAATCATACGATCACACATTAAACATGGGGTGCAATCAAAATATCTACAAAACATAGTTACGTTTTCTTTTTAAAACAATGTATTCAAGTGTTTTAACCCAGATGTGGGGTCACCTGTTGACTGTAATAATGCAATGCAATTGTTATAGATCATCAGTAGATGCGTTCTTTTGCAAACTTTCATATTACTTCACGTGGTCCTTTTTTAAAAAAAGAAAAAAAAAAAGAAATATAAGGCATAATGGGAATCATCAGCATATGTTCTCTCAAACAGGGAGTCGGCACAGTGGAAACTACCTGCTATACATTTTCTCCCCATGACTGCCTCTCTGTCCCATGGCTCAACAACTAACACACGTTTGCTCAGTAAAACCTTAACCCTAGAGCGAGGCTTTTCTGCAACAGCACACACATCTCTTTATTTTTGATTATATTACATGCTGACTCTACACCCTTTTCCTCCCTTTCCATCTGCCACCACTTTATTGACAACAAAAATGCTCCTTTCTATCTTTTATATTGTCTTTTTTATCTCTTCCCCCATAGCAAAAAAAAAGGTGACTCAGATTTTGTTCGTACTTCATTGCTAATATAAGAAGTTGGGTGAGGACAGTGTGGGTTGTAGACAATGCTTTCAGTTATATTTATTTTGTTACAATGTCTGCCACTCTACCCCAGCAGTGAAACTGGTTTAGTAAAATCCTCTTCGCTTTGGCCAAACCCTCAGGCATGTTCTGCAGTAACTCTAAAAAGAAACGTTTGCCTTTCTCGTGCTGTGCCTAAATTCTGTCCACAATTCACTGTGCTTGATTTCTTTTATATCTGAAGATGCCCTGTTTTCTTCCTTGCTCTTATTCCTAAAATGTGACAATGTGTATCTTTTCCTCTGTCAACCTGAGTCCTGAGACATGCCCCTGCCTGCAGGTATCTCTACTAGACAGAGTAGGTGGCTGCTCTTTCAGCCTGTAGCTACGTTTGCAATGGTCTGCCACATTTAAAGATATGTGGCAAACAGCAGTCTGTGTGCATAGAGACAGCTTTAGTTTTACTTCATTCTCAATAATTCATGTTAGCCTAACAAGCTGCTGTTGTTGACTAAGACAACAGGGGAAAAGATCAGTCTTTTATTTCACTTGTTTAGGCCTGTTGAACAAGGTGAGATAAAGGACTCCAATTGGATCTTTAAACTCAAAGGTTTTAGATTGTGCTTACAGTAACAGAAGAAGCTGTTTTGAACTCCCAGCTGACTGCATCATTCTGTTATGATCGATCTTTTTGCAAAAAACAAATAAAAACGGTTATTTGCATAAATTGTATTGCATAATACCTTTTATTCATGCATATGCTCTGAATAAAAATTGGCAAGTCACATATATCTACCTTTTGTTGCCTCTATGAGCCACACGGTCTTGTTACAATAAAATAGATGACAGTTCTGTGACGCAGTTTTTTTTTCCACACTTGCTTTTCATTATCTAGTAAATGAGTTTTGTTTTCTTTTCACCAACAAAGCTACATCTGCTGCTTGCCTGAAACTTAGGAGGAATATTTAGTGTTTAAATGCTCCTACTTAGTTGCTACTAAGTGCTTAAAGCCATTGGTGGGTTAGGAGTTAATAACTATGGACTTATTTATTCATCGACAGGGAGTGTTACCTTGACTTGAGGTTGAGATACTTGCATTTTCATTTTGGCAAATCCCATGAGCATGGAGCAAGGAGGCTGCACTCCAGAAAGTGCTTTGTTAAAGCAGTCAAACATACTTCACTGCTTCCAATTTACACTTTAAAATAATCATTTTTGTGTTTCCTGAGGTTGCCAGTGTTAACCCTGCTTATCCGCAACTATTTTTTTTTACATACAATATATTGCAGTGCAGTATTTGGATCCACTTTGAGTAGTATACTGAGCCCACATTTCTGAAAATCCTGCTTTTAGCCAGAGACAACAGAAAGTAATAACAAAGCAAAATTGATAGCTTGGTTGGTGTCGCTCAGCTTGAGAATCACTCCAGGTTTCATAACTATCTTTCTTTCCTTTGTAGATGCACAGAAAGATTTTATATCTTGTTTGCAGCAGTGGATAGTTTACACATTCTGCACTTTATCTGCACATTTTTTTATATATCATTTTTACAGTAAATCTCAACAAATGTGAATATCTGTACTTTGCAAAACTCGCAGAGCACTCCGCCAATTCTGCTCTACACCCACCAGCACAAACTGAGTTCAGCTGATTATTGTACAAACCCACATAAAAGGTCTCTGTAGAATGTTGTTGTTTATCTGCTCATTATAAAGATATTTAAAGAATATAACACAAGAATGAGGCTTTTTTTTATCAGTGACTAATATGGTAACTGACTATAGGAACAGTAAAGCATTAAAAAAACAACTGTAGGCTGCAAACAAGTGAAAACATTGCATTCTTTGAGAGAGGAGGAAAAAGGAGCCAAATAAATGATAAACGATCTCTTTGCCAAATTCAAGATTTAAATTTGTTTGTAAAGTTGCTATTCATGTTCATACTAAAGTATTTTTACTAGTTCCTGATGTGTGCAAAACACATCCTCAAATGCACTTATAGTGTACGATTACATGTAGCAATCAATGCGCCTAACGTGTGATCGCAGTAAATAAATGTGTTTTTGCTGTTTAACAGATTCATTCAGCAGGTATTAATCTCCTGCAAAATATACATACCTCTTGCTTCAGGTAATGTATTGTTGTAGCTCACCCCTCACACTTCCTTTTGGCTGAGATGTACATTATGTTAATAGCAGTGCCCTAAGGAAAATGCACTTTTCATTCATCTGCAAGGACAGCAAAGGCTAAATTTCTTTTGACAGCTTTTATGTTTATTAAGTGAGTTATGCAGAATTAAAGCGAAAGGAGAGACAAAGGCCAAAAAAGTTGTTGTTTTTTTTTCTACAAAAAAATCTTTGCTTACCAAGCATGCCTACACACACACACACAGATGCACGGACACACTACGGAAGGCTGATACAACTGCAGATAACAGTCTGAGACAATGGATCATGGATCATAACACTTGTATGTTCTGCAGTAAGTCTGGACAGGCTGTAATTTCTTTTTGTCTTTCATTACAAGACATCAGACAGCAGGCGGTCTCAAAACTAAATCTATTGAAGTAGAGTGTTGACCACAGGCTTCTGTCTTTCTCATCAACATTCTCATTTTTTGGTTTCCTCTCGTTCTATTTTTCTCACTGGTAAGTACTCTTATAGCCTGCAGTCGACTTTGTCATCACACTCCACTAACATCTCCAGCTGTCTCTGACTTTTAAGATTGTTAAACCTCTGAACTTTTCTTAAGTTTCACTGTAAGTGATACATGCCGTGTTTTTGTGTAAGACTTTATGTTTAGCTCTAATGAGTAAGCTATAGTAAGACATGTATGTGTACATGCAGTATGTGCTAAATACAGTGATGGGAATAACAGCATTACGGCGTTACTAACGGCGTCACTTTTTTCAGTAACGAGTAATCTAACTAATTACTATTCCTATCGTTACAACGCCGTTACCGTTACTAACAAGAAAATGCGGTGCGGTCGCGTTACTTTTTTTCAACAAACAGACAGCTGAAGCTGTCTTCAGGTTACCGCACCTTATATCAGTTGCACGGCAGTAGCTGTAAGCGCTACAGCTTTAAGCAGCTGCGCGCGCTCCTGCAGGCGGCAATGACGATCACTTTTTGGCACAACACCTGGAGCTCAGGGGGCAAAACAATCGCATGAGTGCTGCTGTTTGACTGAGGACAATAAAGTAGTCGTGGTAAGCCAATCACACAACTGCTTCAAGATGACAAAGCAACAAGGTGATATATACCAGTTTTTAAATTGTGTTCATAGGCCATGTAAAACCATGATGTAGATGATAAACAATATATATGCTGCGTTTTTTCCTCAATAGTTTTGTCTCGTTTAACGTCTAAGGACAACGCTAGCAAGCACTCCCTGCTTATGAGCAAAAAATTAAAAAACAAAACAAAAAAACGCTCTTTTGTGTTGGTGGAAAAATGTACCAATCAAGAAAAAATATGGCAACATGACATTTGGTTGTTTAGGAAGAGGAGGAAGTTTTAGGAGTGACGGCGAGAGAGAGAGAGAGAAAGAAAGACAGCAGAAAAAGTGAGAGAGCGACTATGTACGTATATAATGCAGAACACCCGATTGTTATATTAAATAGTTTGAAATGGTTATAAAAAAAAAGAGGGTAAAAGGTAAATAGCTGCAAATAACTTTGTTTGCAAAACTTGTGCATATTTTAAAATTGACAATTTATATTTGCATATAAAGTTATGAAATATTATTCAATAAACATGTTTGTGATTGTTACAGTAAAAAATATAACTTTTTCTACTCGGATTTTATGTTTTTTGTCCAATTTTAGATCAATTGTGTTAATACAGTATGTCAAAATGAAAACATAACTGTAAATTCAGACACGTGAGGTTGTGCTGAAAAGAATGACACCAAACAAGGCAAAGGAAATAGTTTTTAAAGGTGAAATGTGGAGGGAAAATCAAAAGTGGTTAAAAACAGCCAATTATACCCTGGCCCCCAGAGGGTTAAACATTTTTAAAGTAATGCAATAGTTACTTTTCAAGTAATTAATTACTTTTAGAATCTTGTAACTCAGTTACTAACTCAGTTACTTTTTTGAAGTAGTAACTAGTAACTATACACAGCAGTCTATAAATGGTCAAATTTGTCACCATTATGTATTTAAGTGTGAAATGTGCATGTGAAACTAACACGTCCACACATATTGCATACAGTTTACAGTACAATACTTACCCCAGTGTATAGCCACTGTAAACTGCACTTCTGTGCTACCACGTCATTTAACAGCTACAAAAAATCGAATCAAAACCCAAATGACAGAATAATAATACCACACAACACAATGACAATAATTTCACTGGCATGCAAGCTATGTAATCTCAGCAACTGCAGTGTCCATAGCAACCACCATAGCACAGAATTACCATCTTTTCCTGACTAGACCTGAAAAAACCTCTGGATTTACTGACAAAATAAAAGACAAAACTTATGAAAAACAGACACATGTTATTAACTTTGTAGATAGACAGGTAATAAGGTTGCATACTTAACATGGTGTGGATACATGCCAATAAAATCAATAAAGTAATAGTAAAGTATTTTGTTCTCAGCTAAAGATTTGGATGTTAGACTTGGGTTTGCTATAGTCTTGGCTTTAAGCTCAATGCGGGCGCTCATGTGAGCGTTCTTGGCAGTCACGCTGTTATCCAGTAATGGAGAATATGTGGTAATAACAGTGATCTATCACAGCGAAGGCTTGCCACTGCCAACAACAGAGAAAGCAGAAGCTGCAACAGCATGGGGCAGAAGAGATGACAGAGGGGAACATCCTCCAACCACCACCGCCAGCGTCCCAAATGCATTTCCTAAACACAGAGTAGGGTTAAAGTTAAAGAATTATCTCTGTAGTGGACACCTGACTTAAGTTATGTTAATCTATTGATGAAACACGTATGTCAAATACTGGAGTGCTGCCAGAAACCTTTGGTTTTTCAGCAACATAAAGATAGTGTTCCTTTTTTTATTATTATTATTATTTTGAAACACTAGTCATGGCTATATTAAATATTAAAAGTAGATTATGACCAATATAGCTACATATATTATTTACAGGGAACTATGTACTATTTTCAGACTATTTTATCATTATTTGGTGACATGTTATTCTTTTCAGAAAAATAAAGATACTCAGGATGAGTCATTTGAAGGAATGGTCGGTCTCACAGTGCTTTACTATAAACATAAACAATTTAACAAACAAAAGCAGCTCAAACCTTGCAAACAAGAGCAAAAACATACGATTTACCTCTTAAGATTGTTGTAAAACATGACTATTTCCTACAATTAAAAGCATGTCTGTTTACTAAATACTAAAGCTGTTGTATCTGTGTTTTTTGACCATGTTAAAATATTTATTAAACTGAGTCGCTAAAAGACGATTACAAGATTTTAATGAATGTATTTCACTCTGAAATAAGCACTGATAACCCTGAGCAACTGCACGATCAAACAAACTTTAAAACAAATTTTGCCTTTGTTTTCCTTTAATTCTATTGTGTAATTTTGCTTATTGGCAGGCTCCATACATCAGCCCTTCCCAGAAACTGATAAAGCATGGCTTATTATTACCGTACCGCAGCAATGAATTCTCATTGCAATTTTGATTCACTAATGGAAGCAAAGCACAAGGTCAGGGAATGTCATGTTTATTTTCTTGAAGCATAATTGATGTGTAACTAGCATAAATTTAGCGCAAGAACACCGCACCTGCATTACAGCACAACGGTGCCAGGAGAATGACAGAAGTGACAGGTCCTCTTGTTCAGAACAAATGACCTATTCTATCAGAGACAAATGCATTATGTTCTATTCGTCTGACCTCTCCTTTCAGAATAAACGGAACTGAGAGAATAAATGATGGAGAGATCAACTGAGTCTCACCAGGTGGGTGTAAAAGTAACATCGCAAAAAAGCAAAAGCAGAAGGACGTCTTTTTTGGTTTACCCTGAAGCATGAATTCAAGGCAATCCATTAAAGCAACACGTGTATTTGCTTCAACCTAACAGCATCTCCCTGACAAAGGGAACTCACTTTATCCATTATGTCCCTGAAGTCTTTATACAGGCTTAGAAAACCAACAGACAGTAACACTCTCCATGTCTCTCCACACAACCTTGTTTCATATTTTATTTCTTCCTGCGTATGTCTGTCTGAGCTACCTTCACATTCTCTCACATGCACATCTGTCTCTCATTTGCCACCTTTTCTTTCAGTATCACCTATCTCTGTATTTTCTTGTTTTATTTTTTGCCCTTCTTTCGCTCTTATTATCCATCCCTATTTCTTTTTTCTCACATCCCTGTAACCTCCTCTGTTGCCCATCATCACCTTGACTCTCATAGCTTCGCTCTTTATCACCTATGGAAACGTACTTTTTTCTTCTATCCAGGGTCCTTGATGTTGTTCTTCTCCACTCCTTCGCCGCCTCTTATCCTCTTTGTACCACTCATTCATATTCAATTTAGAAGCAGAAATAAAGTACGCAGACCAAAAAAAAAAGTCTTAAATGTTTATTTTTTTCCTGGCTTTGTCATAAAGATGCAGTTTCAAACTAGACTATGACATGCATGGCAGAATTTACACCCCATGCTGGTGAGCTCCTCATTTGTTTTGATCCAGGGGATGTTGTGCTTGATTCTTTTTTCCTAGATTTAGTCTCAGGCAAGTTATTTTGTTGTTGTTGGTGTTTTGTTTTTTTTGTTTTTTTGGTGAAGCGTGGGAGGGCAAAGTAAGCATTTAAACACAAAATAACTGCAGCACTGAGCTCTTGCTGCTCTACTTGTTTTCAAAATAAATTTTGTACCTCAGTATCTAATCAATTAAAGCAAACTAGAGAGAGCGAGATGGTGGTAGGTGGTGGTGGAAGGAGGGATCCATCAGTCGCATGCCAAACATTACTAGCTAGGATGAAAAGAATGCAAGGGGGAATGAATACACAAAAACATTTGGATCTCCTTAAAACAAGATTTAACAAACTGTGTAGACATGCTGTTTACATGATAGTGTTGAGAAACTGCCTTTCAAGGAAATATAGTTAGGCTCTTTCAAAATAATCAAGATTTTGCGTGTCCTTTGTGGTGGCATCTTAAACACAATGCAAGAGTGGGGTATCGTGGTCAACCTGAATGAACCTCCATTGGAAACTTTGAAGCTGAAAATAGCTTTGTGTGGATTTTTGTTGTTTTTTCATGTCAGAATTTAGACATGACACATCGTCTGCTTTAGACAGGCTTTGCCTCAAACTCAATGACTGCATCGTACTGCAATAAAAACTGTTTACAATACATGTCTGTCAACTCAGTGTCAATGGCCATTATTACCACCACAAGCAGAAAAATAAAGACACAAGGCTTTTTATGTAGAAAACCAAATTTCACAACGTTTTCATTCAAGGTTATGCTTAATAGAATCAGTACTGTTCAGTCCTCTTCACATGTGAAAACTTTAAACTTTAGAAATTAGCATAAAATCTTTTCAGTTTAGCAGTACAAATAAATCATCTTAGAAAGCTGGATACCCATACACATACTGTAAACATTCCCAAAACAAGCAGAGACACAAGTAAATAGTACACAGTTAATCTTTAGTATGAAATTAATCATAACGCAGTGTACTATTTAAATATTTATACTGCAAGTCTCCATTTTCTAACCTCAGCACCACAGACTGAAATGCATTATTTACAACTACTTTTAATAATGAACACAAAGTTTTAGTTTTAATGCGCCTTCTGAACTTGTGAGTCAGTCTTGATGGGTGTGAACTTATACTTAGCTGAAGTTATACGGGGCTGGTTTCCCCGATTCACCTCCATTAGTTCCTCTGTAAACCCTGGAGAGCAATAGATTGCCCAGAACTTGTTAATTTAGATAGCAGGCTGATTTAATTACCACAAAACAGAAAAGTTATATATGCATTTCATATCTTATTCAGTGAATACGTCCATTGCAAATGCTTAGGTTTCATGAAATCCATATTGGTAATGTGAGTCAGCCTTGGCAAGGCATATCAATAAATGGAAAGTACAGGGTAGTACAAATGTAAAGAATGTACGGGTTGTGTTTTGCCATTGTCTCTCTGTTATTTGCGCTGACAGTGTATCGTTGTGATCTTGTCTGCTTCATAGCTCCCTTAAGAAGAAAATTACCTTTCAACCACAAGCTGCTAATTCAATCACTACTTTGCACTTATCTTATTTTTTATTATCTTTATTTTCATCAGCAACATTCTGCAGCCACCCGCTTAAATGCTTTCCATCAAAATACTATATAAATTGTTATATTTCTGCTTTGTTCTTTTCAGAAGTATTCACCTAAGTCACAGGACTCGAGCTAGACACAAATATGAGCTTAGTGATGTTTAAACTCCACTTGATCTAAACACAAAATATTTGCTTGCAGTTGAACTGACATTTTGCAGCTGATATTGTTCATAATCATAAGAGTGTGATGTGAATCAGTGTGAAGTAAAAATTATTACAAAAATCAGTGTGACAGTAGGCAAATGTGTTGGACAAGCATAGAGAGTAGCCATCTGACAGTGCACACCAGTTCACCATCCATCCATCCATTATCCAGGTCTGGGTGATGGGGGCAGGAGTTTAAGCAGACAAACCCAGTTCTTTCAGGTGGACACCAAACCAGCCATGAGATCTCTTCAATATGTCCTGGGTTGCTGAGGCCTCTTCCCAGTGGAACATGTCCAGAACACCTCACCTAGAACATGCCTGTGAGGCATCATAATCAAATGCTTAAACCACCTCAACCAGCTCTTTTCAATGAAGACGAGCTCTACTCCTAGCACCTCTTGAATGGCCAAGCTCGTCGCCCTATAGTTCTTTATCATTAAACATGCAGGTAAGTCTTATGATAGTACATCAGCGGTAAAAAGCACAAAGAGTGACTAACGCTAATGTTAAAAGGGGCCCTCTCTCTACTAGTCCTCATGGGGAACAAGAAACTATGACTTAGGCCTTAGTCATATAGGCATGAAAGCTGTTTAGCGACCACTGGATTACCACTGGGTTGCTAGGGAAATCTGTGCCTGTGCTAGGGAAAAACCCAAACCAGTTGGCAGTCACCTGTTGATGGCAAACTGCTTTCAAAGAGCTAGTGAAACTGTGAACAGTGAAACACAAACTTGAAACTTGCCTTCAAAGTAAAAGTTGCACCTTTTGAAATCTGTCGGTAGCGTTTTTTTGTAAGACAACTTTTACTTTGCAGGTGAATGTTCTCCATTCTGCACTGCTTCAAGGTTTGCTGTTTTACTTAAACGCATGTAATCAAAAGACACTGTAGATGTGAGAAAGCACGAAAAAGAGACAGTAAGAGTCAAGTCAAATCACACATTATACAGTGCAATCATGACTTGTATTTCAAAGTTTGTAGAAATAAAGACAAATTTTAAGCCATCATTGTAATATTATAATACTATAAAATCAACATTTTAGAAGTTCTAAAAAAATATATATAATTGTAGCTCTTTGATGGTGTGATTTGATGGGCACACCTTAAGTGTCCATTTCTCTGTCACACTCCGTAACCATCATTTTAAAATTCTATCCAACTTTTCCTTTCTACAGCTTCTTTTTTGGTGTCTTGCACTCTGAAAATTACTAATTGTAGCAACAGCCCTGAGCAGACTTCCCAATGACAAAGCTAATGAGATGACTGCCGCAATGAAAGCACATGTCAGAACTGACGCCACTATATTATGTTAGTCTTATTTGTGCTCCAGTGGCTTTTGCATCCTTTTTTGTCAGGGGTTTTCCCCTCTCTACCTCTTACTTTTCTTTCATTTTTCTATCCTTCATTCCTCCATCAAGGTGATGTGTCTAATGAAGGACAAGTATGGCCCAAGGAGCAAGATGACCATCACCAGCTGTACTTTCCATCTCTTTCACTGTCTGTTGCTCTGGCTTCCAGCTATTTCTCTCCCCCTTCCTCATTTCTCCTCCGTCTCCTTTACTGCTTCAGCCTGTCATTCCCTCTCTTACTTCCTCATCTCCAATTCCACCTTCCACCAGCTGTTGGTGTCTCCTAATAGCTGTCATGTTGATGTGGACAGGCTAGAAACCTTTTCGTCTCACACCTTGCAAATGTGGCTCATTAAAGTAGAGGGTGGGGTAAGGGTGGGGAAGGTGACAGGATGCTGTATCAAGCTGCTCCATTTGCCCGCATTCCCACTAATGAGTTGCTGACAAGCTGATGCCCGGAACGTCCCTCCAAGGTAGTCATAAATGTATAATGACGTTAAGAAGTGCTTGATTGCGACGAGCTCAAGGTGTTTCACGGTACATGGTGGACATAAGTTGAGACAAGGCGTTGAATATGATGAATAACTTGAGAAAACTAAATAAAGGCCAAGGCACATGTGAACACAGGTAGAATAGATGCATGCCCATAAAGTGAATACAATCTGCATGTATGCAATCTTAAGGTTGTTTCACGGGAAGTTGGCACAATCCCATTTAGAAAGACATGAGCAAAATAATGCAATCTTCACAGGCACAGATGTGACAAGAACAAAGAAAATCATAAGCACTCACATACATCTGTTATTACCAAAAAAGAAGCAAAAGAAGAAGAAAGTGGGGGGAATCAATTTTAGCCCATCTGCTTTAATATTCTATCAGCCAGATTTTAAAGAAACATCCAATTCACTTTGAAACACCGGAGACGAACAAAAGAGCAGAGACAATAGGAATGACGCACACCTACACAAACACATAAAGGCCACTCCAGATCCTGAAATGGCAATTTAGCAACACTTTGTCCATTAAGCCAGACAACTGGTAATTACGGAAGAAGCCAAAAAATGAATCCTGTTCAATAAGACCAACTGTATAATAAATTAATCTGAGTGGGGAGAAAAAAGAAACATAGAGAGCCATGGGGGAAATAACAAGAAACACCTTTAAAATTAATCAGCTGTCGCACACCCACACATCACCGCACTGGAAGGAAAGACTACTACACAACACTGAACTTAAAATCAGCAGCTGTCACCTATTGACTAGACGAGTAATACATATTTTACCTCCTCTTTTCTTAAACAGTTTTGACACATTGACAGAATGAATAGAAACTTGGTATTATTAGCTGGTGGCTTAAGGTAAAATCAAACTCAAAAGCATATTATTTGGTTACCTTTAGCTTCTCAGATGATATGCTACTTATGTAACTCAATTTATCCATCTTTTAGGGAAAAATAATGACTGTAATTTTCTTTAAAGGGAAACAAAGAGGCCCTACTGATAAAAAAGCGATTGTTAGGCAGTGTCAAAAAAGTCAAAAGTACTTATGTAAGTAGTTATAAAGCATAGAAACTTCTGATGTCGTTAGGAAAGAAAACCATTACACCAAGACTGAATGAAAGAAAGTCAAAGCAGAGCATATGTATGAACAAATAAACACACACCAACATTTACACCAGCATTAGCAACAAACTTACCTGTTGATGTCAGAGTGGTGTGTGTCAGCAGGGAGAGAGAGAGAGAGAGAAAAGACAAATTTACTTTAGAACAAAATGTCACGAACGATCACATTAATGTAAACACATAATTAGTTGCTCTGATGCTTAATTGTAGTAATTACACAAGTCTAGAGTTTTCACATTCAATTTATCTTCCAAACATCTGGGCCCTTTGACACAAATTGCAGGAATTTAGTTTATCAGCTTTCCCCAAAGTCCTCCTGTTTGTACCTCATTTGATTTATTGTACTAACGGCTAGCATAACGTGATTGTTTTTGAAATGTGCCGTGTCGACCTGCCGCTTGCTGTCTTTGGAAAGTAGGTGGGTTTTTGCTGGTGAAAGAACCTAAAAAACGAACTATTATTTGGAATGTGGTTGAAAGAAGCAAAGAATGATTTCCAACGGTCAACCTCCAAGGTTAATCACGGGTTGCTGCATATTGTGTGATCGTAGTTCAAAGACTGACCTTTCCAACCCTCTTTACAGCGCTTGCTGAGATCTGTTGATTGCCGTCAACCAGCACATAACATTTAAGAAGACCAAAAAACACATTGAAAACTGCAATGAAAAGAGGCCTTCTCCAGCACTATGCTTCAAGAATCTTGAATTTTCTTTCCAGAATCCACATTTCTGTTCCTAATAATGTGTGCTCAAATGTAAGTTTAATTCCCCTGGCCGAGGGAAGTAGCTATGTACTGTAGACAGAAAATGCAGACAGTTCTGTTTATATTGGCACACTGTCCAGTGCTGCCTGGAGAACAATTTCTACTAGCTTACTTTTGAACATTCGCCACACACTGTCAATTTAAACTGCATTATTTGAGCATAAAAAAGCTAATCACTGCTGTAATTTTTTTATCCCACAAATTTAAACAACATGTATGATTCCTATAAAATCTAAATAAATAGTAATGCAAACTGGTGTCAATCTAATCCCTTAATGGCAGGAATGTGAGTGGGAATGTGTTGTTTTCTTTCTTTACCTTATTAAGATATGTTCACAGATGGTAAACCACCCAACCATCCAATTTCACAAACCAAATTTCAGTTTCTTGTATGGTTGCCTCTCATCGTTATGATTTTATCAAGACGTTTTCTGACGAAATACCTTTTTAGGTAGTGCGTTGCCATGGTGATGTGCTCATTAACAGCTTCCAAGCTTCATTACTTCCTGGTCACCAGCCCAGTGACAGTGATCCCACACAGGGAGAGAAGTACATAATGTGGTCACA
This sequence comes from Perissodus microlepis, assembly GCF_051167445.1. Taxonomy (NCBI): domain Eukaryota; kingdom Metazoa; phylum Chordata; class Actinopteri; order Cichliformes; family Cichlidae; genus Perissodus; species Perissodus microlepis. The sequence goes on along the minus strand of NC_140469.1, from coordinate 13,616,553 downwards.
TGCTCTTAAACTCGCTCTCTCTCTTTCTTATCAGTACACGCACAGATCTGTCATCTCGAAAACTGACACGGCTCACACCTCGAGCAGTCAAAGGAGATTTTTCTGCGGTATGCTGGGCAGTATGGACTTATTAGCAAGTCTCAACATAGTTTCACATTCCATTAATAAGATGCACAGCCCTCTCCCTCTTGCCTCGCACACACAAGACACACATACAGTACACACACTCGAGAAAGTCAGGCTGCTGGGAGAAACCAAGCTAAGGCACGAAATCACAGAAGACATTTATGTGCAGAGCAGTAACCTTGTTATCATAAAACCCATGAATACCTGCAGATTTCCCGTCCACCTGCTGACACATTTAACAATCAAAGCCTGATTTACGTTGTATTTATTCCAATCAGATTTTGGACTTAATTACTTTGATAGTAATTAATTTGCTGTTTTTTGTCTTCTACTTTCACCAAGGTCTTTCACTTTCACTGAAGTCTACGTCAAACATATCTGGCCAGACAGATTAAATCTAAGGTCATTATTTTTTAAAGTGAGATGTCAGTTAAGGATTTATCTCAAACAAGATTGCACTGGGATACTGTTGGCTCAAACCAATGCATGCTGATATATGTGTGTGTGTGGGGGGGGGGTAGGTTTTTGTGACAATGGGAAGATCTATGAGGCGGATCTATTCAACTCACTTGTGCTAGTTTGTAAATGAATTGATTGTACAGAACACAAACAATGGTCAATGTGTCTCTGAAGATTTTGGCGGCTTCGTCGGGGCCGACAATGGTTGGAAAGTCGTTCTCGAATCAAATAACATTAGCTTTCTCACTGTCTCCTTCCACTCTGTGTGTGGGAAAAAGGCAGGTAAACACACCCACACACATGCAGCGCAGTGCAGAAGAGATGAAGAAAAATAGCTCAAACGCAAATAACAGCAAAACACTATGATGCTTTTTTCAGAGGGCAAGCAGTCACATTGATATGTATTATTTTAATGATGAGTAATGATTCTATAATAATTACTCTATGAGCCTCATTTTGCTTTACTAAGTTAGGTTGCAAGAATATTTAAGTGAAACCTGATGTGGCCTTATTAACTTGTATACACTTCCAGTGCTTAAAATACTGCAGTTTTTTGGTCAAAGCTGCAGCTGTCTTAGAGATATACCCAAAGTGTTCATTTTCAGACTCATCATCATGTGTGGATCTCATCCATTGGCATCAATTTAAAACGCAAATTAGTACCACTGGTTGAAAAACTACTGGCAGCATTTTTTACCATATGGGATAAATGTTTTGAAGCAGAGTACCAACTAATTCGAACTTTTTCTGGAGTGCCTCACTTCAGAGGCAGAAAATTAAACTAATGCTTTACAACCTATTGACAGAAAGTTGTTTTTTTTATCAATCTTTAATAATGAAATACTTCTGTGGATGCTCGCCTCAAAGTAAGAAGGAAATAGGTTCAAACTTGCCAGTTGGCTGTGCCTTTGTGAGTTTTCTCCAGCTTCCTCCAATGCCCAAAAGACATACATGTTATTGGTGATTTTAAATGGGCCCTATGAGTGTGTTAGTCCTATGACAGACAGACAATCTAGGGTGTACCCCCTCCATGGTCTCTGCTGGAATATCTTCCTTTGATTTCTAGACTGAGTTCAAACTGATAAGAAAATAACTGATTACACAACAGACAATAGATGAACGGTTTCCTTGCTTGTTTGTTTGTCATTAATTTGACGTAGTCCCACTCCAAAGGTTTTCCCCAGTCAACCATGCAACCACAGAGACTGCCTGACCAAAATTTACCAGGTATTTTTTTCCCTCTTTTAAGACAAAAGTTGAAAACTAATAGTAACTATTAATAGCTACTCGTTTTTATTTTCTTACTTTAATTAAAATATATCAGACGTAGCTAAAACTTTTTTATATATTTAAAAGAAAATCAGCAACTGCTTTCGTTATTTAACTTCTGGTGCTTATCCCATTTTAAGGTTACAGTTTATTGTAATTAAATAGGCTGGCTTAAATAATGGTAATGTTGATGACTGATGTAAATTGAATAATCATTATCGTTTAAGTGGTTAGGTTTGACAACAGAAAGTTTGACCAAGTATACTTATATGCGTTCAATACAGTTTTTACACTACAATCACAACTTTTCTCGTGTCCTTGAGTTTGCTGATATCTCTCTGGATGTGCCCTATTATATTTGCTGACCATATGTCCTCAGGCTCTGAGTCTGACAAAGATTATGTCATCTGGGAAAATGCTTGCAAGAAAGAAAGACAGCAAGGTCGTCTCCAGCCTGACCTGGTCTACTGCAGCATCTCCATATGCAACAGAAAGGAACAGATCAGCTGTGCTGTCAGACAACTGGCCAGGGCGTCACATTGCACTAGAACACACTGAGCCCAAAACTGTTCTGCAGAAGGGGATCAAAGAACAAGCCGTGCACTTTGTCACAGCCACTGACCTGCTATTGACTATGAAACTCACAACTAGTAGGTCAAACAATCAAACTGGAGGACACACTCCCATTCAATCCTAAGGGACCAATTAGAGGAGCACCCTCTCACTAAGCAGCTTTAATACAGTCTGTCAGGGCACCTCAAGCATAAAGCAAAGCTTCCAGTACAGTTATAGAGTATAATTGCAACTTATCATTCTAGACGAAATCAGATTTGTAGTACTTTTACTCCTAGTGTTTCAGAAAATGTATTTTGTAAAATAACAGTAAATTCATTAGTTGTTGCAGGAATAAAATACAAGATTAACTGCACCAAATCATTTAATTCCAGGCAACATTTCCAAAATAAAACAGCATCATAGGAACACCATTACCCTATCAATCAATGTTGCTACTGGCTGTGAAAGAAGCGTACTTAATGATGCAGAAACAGTGAAAGAATGTGGGAGTCAAAGGTTGTGGTGAAAGTGCTGTGGTCAGTAGATGTTTGAAGACTGCCCTGTGATTCCCTATCAGTCGAATATTTGGGCTATTACTCTTTCTCTGCACGCGGGAATGAGAAACAAAGTTTGACAGGGGATAGATGGATAGTGTAGCTAGATGGACGGAGGACGGAGCGGGAGGACATAAGGATAAGCAGAGGGTTGGCCTCTTATTCCCAATGCTGTGTCAGCTTTACCATCAACTCATCAAAACTGCTGACACACTGCTGATATCCTTCTATTTTCTATCTGTCTATCCATCCATCTATTCGTTTATCCATCCATCCATTTTTTTGATATACTGTTTGCGCTTTCGATATATAACAAGTTTACAGTGTGTTTGGGTTATAAAATCATGAATAGGGAAAGAGAGAGTGACAAAACAGGCTAAAAGTGACAGTGCATACTAAACCTGAGTTGCCTTTGGGTAATAAACAAATAAACAATTGGTGGAAATTGGTACCTTTAGGTTTGTAATCCTTGAACACAGATTTTTGCAATCCCTGCCCACAAATGCAAAACCTTCCATGGCCACAGATGCAAAATTGAGGATGTGTAAACTGCGCTCATGGTTATGAAAGTGGTGACTTTCTTTAGACAATCAGCATAGGCTTTTGAGTAAAAAGGACAATACATACGCTGAATACATAAAGGCTGTGAAGCATGCAATGCAAAATCAAATATAAGAATAATCTACCCTTAAATCCAGATAAATTAAACTTACATGGCAGTGCAGTTTTCAAAGTGCTCCATTTCTTGTTCTCTGAAGAACAAAATGATTTGCAAACCCATGAGCAAGGATAATGAATTAATGAGCACTGCCTATAAGAATATGGATTCTGATTCATAACCATAGCTCGTTTTTTTCAGCTGACTCTTAGGTGGTTCCATAAGAGTCAGTGTAAAGGGCTCACAATTACCGGCCCTCCGCACACTGCACACAAATGCATCATGGAGCTACACTTTTCCCCAGAGATGGATTATGCTACTACTTTATTGTGAGACAAAGGGAAGGAGAGACCTGGAGGTAAAGACAGGAAGGCAGATGGTTATACATACAGTATATATATATACCAGGAGAATGAGGAAAATCTAAGCCTCAAGCTGCAAATGAGACACGTACAGAACATCAAGTGCCAGCAGGAAAAAAAAACACACTCCAAATGACAACTTTAAGTGCTATCTGAAGCGCTTCGAAAAAACAAGAGCATTGTGAAATGAGTCACTCCAGACAGTAGTTCTCAGCTTGCCCGGATTAAATGTGCTTTCAAGGTAAAAACAAGCACGGCAATAAATATGGAAAAAAAGAGAAACATGGAGCACTCAAGTTTAGGAGGAATCTATATGAAGTGGGGAAAAAAATCTCACTTTTCTTTGTCATCTTTGTGTTCCTGCTGAACTTTCCTGCCTCAGTACTCTTTTTTCCAACATCTTTAGAAATTATTGATTTATTCTTTTGCCCATGAACCATGATTTTACCTTTTAATCCTTTATGAACACACCCTCCCCTATATAAAATAGATTATTTAAGTTCAATTATGTATTAAACAGAGAGTTAACATTTGCATATTTATTTCTTTTAATTAGCTCTTAGATTGCATTAAGACAGACTGTAAGTCCACTAATTATACAGTTCATTAAAAAATTGCAATGGTGACTATAAAAATATGAGAATTGCATACAGGAAAGTTGCACTGTTTTATCTGCAAAGCTGGTCATTTCTGCCATATATCAGATGCACATTGTCAAAAAACACCAGACAGAGTAAAAAAAATAAATATTTTGAATATTTCTTGTCAGAACATGTCGTGCTCCACCGATTTTGAAATGCAAGATTTCAGCTGATCACCAAAAGCCAAATATTTAAATACTAACAGCACCTTCCACGTACTGTGAATTTCACTTACACTGGTCTTAACATTAAACTAAACTAGCTACGTGCCTGGTTAAGAAATAAAAATGAGATAAATAAATTGACTCTTGCCCCAAAATGTTGATTCTGAATCAATGTTCTAGGATTTCCTTAACTAGATCACTGAGCATGCATCAAGACAAACTGGGTCTTGACTCTTTTTTCCCTCTATCATCTTAAAGTGATAAAGTGTTCAAGACTATCCCATAATGTGGACATGTGCTAGGAGTTTATGTATGTCATATATTGTGTCATTAATCAAATGGGTAACACATGCAAAAAGAAAACCCATAATGCATCTGTTGAGCACATCAACAGCTCACATTTAGCCACCACATCTGACAAACTAACTTTTTCAAGGTATTCATTTATCTAGACAAAATATCACTTAAGAAAATATCAAAAAGACTCCGTTGGCTTTTCAAGAAATTATCAGTCTGCACATACAATAATATTTTTATTTCATTTTATCCAGTGGCAGTGCATTGTTCACGTGGTTGCCTCTTGGCCAGCTGTGAAATTGGATGGGAAAAAAAGGTCGGATTTACACCTGACACCTGAAAAGTTTGCTGAACCCCACAAATATGACAACTATGGCTGACTTACTCTGCTGCCTCCCTTGGGATTTAAACTACCAACCGCTAGGTCAATGCACGGTCTTTTACACTTTGTGTGGCAGTGTGCCTTGCTCGCACAATTTTTTTTTTTGTTTTTTTAGAGGCACAGTCATCAAACTGGAAGTTGCTCAAGGCCTCACCCCAGGCAGGGAACAACATTCAGGTATAAGGATGCCAGTGGCATAAACAACAAGCTACACAGACATATATTATATGCCCAACATGTAACCACACACACCCACATACTTGTATGTGGACTTAAACACAGACAGCAATGAAAATATCCAAGGATTACTATGCACAGGCATACTAATCCACAGATGGGTTCATTTATTTTATTTTTTTGTCCAAAAATGGCACATACGAGAAAACACACACGCCAACAAACAATATGCTGGTATACCCCCTCAACGCACACACACACACACACACACACACACACACTCACACACACACACACACACACACATAAGAGGCACAAATGCCTGTTTAGCAGTCAGTCCAAACTGTGCTGGGAGTCTCTTACTTTCCATATGACCTTTTGTCACTTTGCCAGTGACATTTTAAATATGCTCTTGCGCACCTTTGTCAGCAGTCTTGTCTGCTGGGTGCTAAACAAAGCAGAGCTGCTGAAGGAAAATACGAAGAAAGCGAGCATGAGAAAGACAGAAGATGGAGAAACTGAAAGAGATAAATAAAAAAGACCCCAATGAGAGGCTGGGGTCATGGCTGAGAGCGAGTGTAGATAAGGACTGGTAAAGCAGCAGATGAGGAAAAAGTGAGCTAAAGTAGTATACAAGGAGGCCAAGATAAACAGAGAGACAATTTAGACTAAAGAAGACCAGGGAAGAGAAAGATAGCTACAAAGTGGGACAGACATAAGAAAGACAGGCTGAAAAAAAAAGTGATGAAATTAAAACGTAAAAAAAAAGAGCAAAATGGCAAAAGGTGTGAAAAAAAAAAAAAAGGCAGATGGTAAGAGCCATGAAGGGCTGATAACAGGAAGTAGCCAAGAGCAGAAACTCGGAAAAGGGCAAGGTGGGAAGAGAAAAAGCGTAAAGAGTGAGTGCAGGGGGGGAAAAAAGATAAGAGGGTGAAAATAAAAGAGCGAGGGACAGGTTGTGTCGCTTTGGAAATTACAGCCGTCTATGGTGGAAATGTCACAGATATGTGAAGGCACATTTCGGAGCTATGATAATATGTGAGCACCATTCATCTTCAGCCAGAGGGTCTAGTAGGATCAATAAAGTCTTAGTATTAATAGGGACCCCTCTGCTGCATTAATAAGACAAACTAGTGCCAGCAGCATTCGCTGGCATAAAAGACATGTCCACTTTTCCATTCATGAATAGAAAAGATGCCATGTTGAGAGTAGGACACATTGTCCTTTAACCTAAAGGTCTGAGAAAGGCCCAATGGGCAGGTTCAATAACAAAAATATACGAATGTGTATTAACTTACACTTTAAATGAACCGACAGCCACTACTGGATCGAAGCTATGTATTGATGTAATGGCCTCCTTTACCCTGGAGCTCACTGCATGCAGGTGGAAGTGGGGTTATGAGGAAGAATGAATTATAAAGGTCAGGAGAGAGTTCGCTCCTCTGTCAGCGCATGTGTAGTCACTCTGTCACAGATCACAGGTCGGTGTGTAATTCTTTTCTTTTGAAAGAACTTCCCGTGCCCTTCCACAAAGTTAATCATGTAGGGTTCAAGAGATATACTCCCGCCAGAAACTTATAACACAAAGACCAAGCATCTGATCAGTACATCAAAGGTGAGCTTCACAGCTTCTATGGAATCTTTTTAACCTGTCTGGCTCCTCGGTGCCTTCTTTGATTCTGACTTTAACTTCAATAATAAAAAGACAAAGGTTCAAACTAAGCAGTATAGAATTTTCACATTGTGTTAAAAAGCCTGAATCGTTCCAATTAACCATCAACCACTTTTTTTGCATTTTTTTCTTTGATATTTTGACATTTCCCACGAGCTTATTCTCCATCTTGAGAAAATATATATCGCTTCATCCCAGGAATGCTCAGGCCAGCTTTGGATTCCTTCTGAGTTTGTCGAAGGTGCTGAGCAGGTGCTTTCAGGCATGCTGAGAGATGTAGTCCCCGTGGCATGCCCTTAGCCTGCCCTGGGGTCTTCTCCCACTTGGCACTGCCTGTTACACTCCCAGAGGAAGAGTCTGAAGGATGAGAATAACGACCTCTTATTGACCTCTTGTCACAGTTTCATTTTACATGAACATGGGTAATCTAATTATCCTAACCTTTTGGCTGTAGGCTTAATTACATTAATAATAATGCATTTAAAACAAAAACACTCTTTTCTATTAAAATAAAGGACAGCTTACTGCTGGACTCGCTTCAAGCTACCTTCTAAAACGCTGTAAAAACATGATTTGTTTTTTAAATATTCTCATAATTATTTTATTATAAAGCTGGAATACTGAACACCTGGCTGCTGGAACCACATGTGAGGTTCTTATCAATTGTCATTATCCACTGTATCAAAGCATCATGCCAAAATAGGCCATTTAGCCTATGCATAAGTCCAATATGCAGTGGGCATGAAAAAGAATGAACTATTTCCAATATAAAATTAAAAGCAGACAAATCCTGATTTAAAAAGGGAAGATTTTTTACATTTCCAGCGACATCAAGTTCCACTAATAGGGTGTTTCTGCAGATCACTAAAGCTTTGATAGATAAAAACTTAAATGAGTTCTTTTTAAAAGGGATTCGAAGACTTTGATCCCTTTATTTTAAAACTGTGATCACATCAGCCTCAAACCTCTTACTGTTCTGGGAATCAAAGCGATACCTTAGGTCCATTGTGTCAGTCTTTAAAGCTGCAATCCATCAATTTAAAAGCTCAAAACCAACATCCGAGAGATAAGACAAATTCATATGCATACTTGCATTACTGTTCCACAGATATTCACTTGGGCACACAGATTAGGCAGTGACATTCACACAGCAAAAGAGCTTCATTATCAGTAGCACAAGTAACTAACTTAGTAAAGTTAAGCTTCATTTACTCTCCATGAAGCGACACATCAGGACATTTTCATCAGACCGATATAACACCACACATTCTTGTGAATATGCTGGTTTGCACATAGATATTAGGACTATATACATTTACTGAGGCGCATTCACACAATTCAGCTGTGCACATTCTCATAATACACACTGTTATGGAGTAGAAATAGACCCCAGGCAGTCCAGAGGGGGAGCCAGTAATGAGAGAGGGAGCAGGGGGACACAAGTTTGGAGTGTGTGAAGCAAGTAAAGTTGGTTCTTACTTCTGAGGCTGCAAAGCCCACATGGGGAAAGATGCCGTGTCATGAACAGCAGAGCTCTGAAGGAAATGTCAAATCACTGGTGTTTGAAGCTGGGGACGTATGCATAGCTATGAGCGCAAATGACTGCATGCGCTTGTGTGCACGTCTGATAGAGAGACTCCAGATCTGCATGCCCAACTTTGTGTGCGCATGTGTGTGTGTGCATGGATTGAGCTTACAGCTACATACTTGAGCGTGTAAGTGGTTGATCTGAGGGCATGGTTTAATCAAAGGCACTTTGATCACTTCATGGGAACTCGGACGGACACACGCACGCACTGCATGTACACATGTACACGTGCACGAAAGCAACGGAATAATGGAAAAGCAATAACACTGGGGGGCTCGTGTAATGGTAGCTAAATTTAATCCCATGACAGCTCCCCACTCAAGTGGAGGAAAATCAATCAATGCAAATCAAGGCTCAAATTGCCACAGTCAAATGTTCAATGACTGGCAGGCCCGACACGAGAATTTCCATGAGGCCAGTGAAGTCTGCTTCTGTCCCATTCTGTCTGCTTTTGCTTCGTAGAGATAAGAACGTTAGTTCCTACTCCCAGCATTCATTTCCCGTGGCTTCAAAAGTATCTGGTCAACAATATTTTTTACAATCCCACAAATTTTCCTTTTTGATATTATTTTACTATAAAACTTCTTCCAATATGGCTTCTTTGATTTCCTTTGTAATGATAGTCAGTGTTTTTGGGGTGTTGTTTTCTTTTTCTTCTCAGTCTGCAGGTGATTTCCACAAAGGTAGGTGAAATGTTGGCCTTGACACCTCTTTACTCAACAACACTTTTTCATTCCTGTTTATGTCCTGCTGTGTTTGTATTGCCACCAAATGCATCTCAGGTTTTATCGCTCTTCCCACCTGTCCTCTCGTTTTCCTTCTGACTCTGAGAAAGACAAATGAAAACGCCTTTGGATCATTTCCTGCACACAGCCAAAGTTTTTTGCTCAAATATCTTTGGCTCCATTTATGTAAATACCGGGCTGTATTTGATTTCTTAAGCACACCTTCATCTCTTTCATCTCCGTTCTAATTTTATGGTACCCTCACTGACAATTTCTGTAATTATCTTTTGCCTCTGGAAGTGATGGCATTTTATACTGGTGGATTCCAGCAGAAAAAGTGAACTGTGATTTATCACATGATAGAGAAGATGACAATAATCAAGCAAAGGTCTCGGTGTCTTGTAATACGAAAGCCACATCAATATTCCAAGGGGGAGGTGGGTAATAAAAGAATTCAATGTCCCCCTGTAACTCAACTCCAATGTCTGTGATGTGTCCTATCAGTGACTCAGACTTCCTGTTTACTTCTAGATTCAGCTGACAACAGAGAGTTCAGCGTAGAGTAAGTGAAGTGAGAGTGAAAGGGAAGCAGGAATGTGTGGTAGTGGCGGTTCAGCGTGGTTTTATAGTACTGGGAACAGTCAGCATCACAAGACAAGCACAGCAGCTTTCATCTGGAAAAGTGAATGCAACTGTGTGAGCACAGTGGGATGGGGATCTAGGAATATGTCCACGGGGGAAAAAAAAGACATGTGCCTTGTGCACACACACACACACAAAACGCACACACAAACATAAATATATGCACATTCCTTCAAATTCTTAACCCTTGTATGGTGTTCGGGTCTGTGAGACCCGTTTTCAGTTTTTTTCAAAAGAAAAATTAAACAATTAATTATTTTTTCAACCTGAAATTCATTGGCTTTGGCTTATTTTCTGTGAACAACATAAATTTGAACTAATTTTCAATGACCTCATACTGTACTTCCCCCCATGCATTTACATTACATACAAGGTGTTCGGATCCACTGGACCCAGGTCTAATAAAAGTGTTGAAAGTGTAGGTCCTGTGTTCCCATACTCTGTCTTCCTCCTTTCTGGTGCTGCTGATAGTGTTTTCTTCCCCTCCTGCTCCCGCACAAAGTTGCAACATTGTTGAAAAGTCAACTATCAACACCGTCTGCTCTTACATTCCCACACATTTTACCCTCTTTCTTGAGGGATCCAAATTTTATTTTCTCATACCCTGTCCCACCTGAAAATTAGGGGCATAATACTATAAATAAGACTTTGCCAATATGGTTCCTTATCACAACTGATCAAGATGGCAAAAGATTATCTGCTGCGAGGGCCATCCAATTGATTTTGGAAGAGAGAGGGGCTTCGGATGATGATGTTGACAAAGAGGTTTCAGAATATTTCACATTTCTGAAAATTCAGAGTCTGACAGTGACTTTGAAGAAGAGGATGAGGTTGAGCATCATTTAGTAACAAAACGAAGACGAGTACCCCATCAGCAGCCAGCTCCAAGACCAGAACAAGCCCACCAGACAGCAGGTGAAGAAATATGGATGTCAATGAATGGTGAAATTGAATGGTCTTCTTGCCCAAGAAATGAGCCACCCTGCAGAGCTGTTACTGTGATAGGCCAGGACCAACACGGCTGACAGTTACTCATGTGCAGGACATCAAGTCTTCATTTGAGCTTTTCATCCCAGATTCCATCCACAAAATTATTCTGGATTGCAGTAATCTAGAAGGAAGGTGTGTTTTTGGAGAGAGGTGGAAGGAGATGGACCAAATTCATCTAAGAACCCCAAAGGCCTACTTTGGGGTTCTTATCCTTGCAGGAGTTTTCAGGTCCAAAGGGGCATCCACAGAATCCCTGTGGGATGCAGAAACCGGCACGAACATTTCCATGCATCAATGTCTCTGGAAAACTTCCACAAAATTTCCAGGATTATCCGTTTTGATAACCGAGATGACAGACCAGCTCGACGGCAGAGAGACAAGCTAGCTGCCATCAGGACAGTGTGGGATAAGTGTGTGCACCACCTTCCCCTGTTTTACAACCCTGGGCCTAATGTCACCATTGATGAGCAGCTGATCCCATTTAGTTGTGAAACATATTGCATTTATCATGTAAATGTGTTGTGTCTTTCCACTCACTCCACTTGATTATAACTGATTTATGTTTTTTTATAACATTTTATAAAAAAAAACCCAAAAAAACGAGAAGCACATTAATTCATAAATGTGATCTAACAAAGGTAAAGGGAAAAAAATAACTATGTTTGCTGTTCATATGGCTTGTAATTGGGATGAAGTAAACATCTGTTGAGTAATTTAACATAAAATTGTTTGATAGTGTTAATTTGGAAAGCCAAAAACTCTAGCAGGTCCACCAGACCCATGAACACTGGCTGAGTAACAAAAATATGAACACCACACAAGGGTTAAGTGATGTATTTTTCATAAACCTGTCCATTCTTCATTCATTCAGCCGTGATGAATATTCCATGAGGAGATAAAAGAGGGGGGTGGGTTTGCCCTGCTACACCACCTCAATGATGTAATTCACTGACACAATCACAATACTGGCCCAATGAACACCACGTACTGGCACAATAGCTGTGCCGATATGTGCACTTTCTGTCAGTGTGCTTTGCTTTCTCCTTCACTTTGACTTGCATTTGGATGTGTGCCTTCAGATTTAGTGCACCGCCGAGTGCCAAAACAAGAGCATTTGCATTGTCGGGCGTGTATTTGCCTCAATCTGCAAAATCAACTTCTGAGAGGGTTTCAAGAAAGGCACTCAAAGCAATTTAAATAATTTGTCTAAATGAACAATGTACAGGGCTGACAGGTCATTTAAGGACTTGCTGATACTCAGTGATTCATGCATGTGACTGGAGTAAAGACTTCTCACACCCTGCATCAAAGCACTTTTACTTTTACTTATAATCCTATAAACATGCATGTGTAAGGGCAAGGGCATAAGGTGTTTTTATATGCTTGTATGTTTTTCCCCTACTTTCTGTATGGATGTATACTGTTATTTATTTATTTTTAAAGGTATTTAAAGTATGTGTCTTCTTTTAAAGACACACCAATATTTTCTATGTGTGTCTGCATGTTTGTGGTTTTGTTCTTATCAAGTTTAACTGGTTATTTGTTTGTTTTAATTATTATCATATTTTGCTGGGGAAATGCTAAAAAGGCACACTGCAACATGCAGCTACACATAACAGGCAAAAACAGTTTGTACAACTCTAACAAGCTGGAAAGTCACCAACATTATTCTTCAACCCAGCCTGAACTCTCCTAGGAAAACTTTCATGTATTTTGTAATACTGCAAGGTCTTTACCTTACAACACCTTAAGGTGAATTGGCTCTACATAAATAAAACTGCATTGAGTTGAATTTAATTTCTTTAAGCAATCTTCAGGAATAGTTCTCCAGGCTTCTTGAAGGACATTTAAATCTCTGCTTTTAGTCTTTTCTCTGTCAAGATGATCCCGCACTGTTTCGATAATGTTGAGTTCTGGCAAGGCCGATCCATGAGTGAGTGTTCCATTGTGTGCTTTCCTAGCCAGGTATGCTTTTACTGCACGGACAGTCTGTTTGGGATCATTGTCATGCTGAAAAATTAAGCAGTTTTCTGCGTTCACAGTTCCATCCATTTTGACAAGATCGCTAACACCGCTGCCTGAAATGCAGCTTCAACAACTGGATTTTTGTACAGTATTGTAAACTATTGTTGTTGTTTTTAGTTTGTTTTAGGGGTGATTGGTGTGTTTTAACTATTTTATGAATGCACTTGTCTGTCTGTTGATTTAGTTTTGCATGTGTGCTACAGTCTCTGTAGTGGTGTTTGCCGTGTGCAGCACATTGTCCCTCCACCTGGAGTGAAATGTGCTATATAAATAAAGTTTTGCTTGTTGCTAAGAGATTAATAGAGAGCCATGAATTTATATCCAAACTCGTGTCGGCCTACGTGCCTGATACAAATTTTAAAGTAAATATAGGGACTTCTTAATTACTTGTAGCATTGGTTGGAAAATAAGAGAATGACGCTAATATAGAGGACTTTCTTTTCTTCTTTGCTTTTGATAAACTTCCTTGTTAATTCTATAGATTTAATCCGACAATGACAATGAAATCAGACTTATTAAACAGGATAAATGGTGGGTATGTATCCATGCTGTATGTAAAGAATTACGTGGCTATGGTCACCCTAAACTCAGATCAATACTGGCACTAGGGCTGCCACGATTAGTCGACTAGTCACGATTACGTCGACTATTAAAATCGTCGACGACTAATTTAATAGTCGACGCGTCGTTTGAAGCTTTGTAAGATCCCAAAAGACGCAGGAATAAGTAGTAGGATTTAAGAGTGTAATAATGGACTGAAACAGAAGATGGCAGCACTGCATGTACAAGGATGCCAGCTGCCGTTAAACCCGAAGAAGAAGAAGCTGCGTCCCAGAATTCATAGCGCAGCCCAGCTCAGTTTCCAACAATGGCAGCAGCTAGTTAGTTTTAATGTTACTCTTATTATTCTTTCTGGGTCACAAAATAAACGTTTAACATATTTTCAGGCGAGAATGTAGCTGCGTAAACTTCAAATATCTGCTCGGTTTATCAAGACACCACATATTTTCAAAAGCGCTTCAATGTTTTCGGAGACATCTGTTACCCACCAGCTCGATAGCTAGCCGGGGTTCAAGGCTCACTAGAGCCCGTGAGAACACCGGACTCCCGGCAAATCGTTTTCAAACCCACCGCTGTCTTTCACTACTCAGGTTAAACATGATATATAAGTCACTTAGATAACTTAAAAATGTTATTGTTTGGCTTTTTTTCAGTATTTTATTTGTTCCTGAGTGAATCGGTTTGGCTGAGATTAAAGTTATAGTTTTTACACAGCTGAATAAACGTCAAGCAGACAACTGATTATCAGAAGTGTGAGATGCTCGAGAATTTACTCCGGTGTCCTGTTATATTTTAGATAGCAAGGAGTTTATTAAACTTCACCGAAACAATCTGCTAATTTCATTAAAATTTAATAAACTATCATCTTGTCTTTATTTTTAGTTAGCACGTACCTTAAACACTTAAAGCTATAAGCTAATGATAGTTATATAAGAGCAGATGCTGCTGGTGCAATAAGGTGTACGTTTTACGTCCAGTGGATGCATGATCTGATTAGTCGACTAATCGCAAAAATAATCGGTGACTAGTCGACTATCAAAATAATCGTTTGTGGCAGCCCTAACTGGCACAGGTTCGATCTGTACTTCCTGACTGTATAATTTAAAGCTCTAGTATATCGTTGCTTAGACTGAAGATACCTTGAGTCCACATTAATCTCACTGGGACCAGAGATGGGCAGTAACGTGAGAGTGAGTGTAAATACAAAAAACAATTTTATTTTATATGCTGGAATGTGCAGAAAATAGGTTTAAATGTTAAACAAATTTCTTCCAGTCAGAGAATGTTGCATATAATTTAATGTTTGCTTGATGCATAAAGTTAAAAAGATTAAAACTAATAAAACAAGTTTTAAAAAGAGACTTTTCCATTTGATTACATTTTATATGATGAATTATGCAGAAAAAGTAGAATTGGGCTGATCTATTGCTTTATTACCTATTTAGGGGATAAATCATGTTTTAAAAAGTAACTAAGTAACTAATTACTTTTGAAAATAAGTAATCAGTAAAGTAACAGGATTACTTTTTTCGGGAAGTAATCAGTAATTATTTACTGATTACTTTTTTCAAGTAACTTGACCAACACTGACAGGAACACTGAAATTCTCACAGTAATCTGAGAAGATCCCAAAGTTGGTGACTTTTGTCTTTATCCTGTCTCTCGGACACTTCACAAACACCCTCTCTGACTAAATTAGCAAGTCCACAATTACACACTTACAAAACACTTTGTGTCCTCTTTGTATTCATGCACTTTAATGTGTCAATAAAATCTGAAAAGGCTACTAAACATAGTAGCTGCTAACCTGTTCCTCTGCTGCTTCTCCTAACCACTGTAGATACAGAAGTGTTGAGCTTCCCAAAATGGAAAGAAACACCAGAGCTAACAAGAGAATTTTTTTCTGAGTATGCCATACAGTATGCGAACTGGAGAGGCAGGGGAGAACATAACAAGAACACATAAAAAAAGGAAGTGTTACAAAGAGAGAACAAGACAAAGTGGAAAACAGGAGGCAGCTCATTTGTTTCCATGTGGGGTGTTAAGAAGGCTTCGCATAAAAAACTAATGAAATGTGTCACTACACTCACTGTATATAAGACGGAGCACAATAGCACAGCGTGGAGTACCAAGGGCACAATGCGTGTATCAGTGTATGTTGCTGTTTCCTCCCTCATTGATCCTCCAGTGCGGGTTTAACAAAAGTATTGATTACAAATTGAGACTTACTGTGCCTCTGTACTGCTTATCACTACAGGTCAAGAGGGCTTTCTGTCAATTAAATTATGGTAAAGCCAATAGAAAAAGGACTGTTTTCTTTGATTTACACACCTGCTTTGTCTTAACCTCGTTCAGGCAGTAGGAATCTCACAATGCACCATGTATACTGGAAATGAGTAACTAGAAATGAGTCAGCTAACAGGAAAAGTAATAGAGAATATGCCCCTTTTTTACAATACAAGCAAATTTTTTAAGCTAATATAAGTCAAAGAAACTTTTGAGCTAACTCTCAAAAGATGGAGAGAAAGTCAACACTTTCATCCCTGAATGCTGTATTTGCTTATAGTACTTATAATACTTAATATACTACAGTACTCTAGGCTTAGGCTTTTAGGTACTGTTAGGATTTCAATTAGGTACTTGGTGGTATAGTTTTTCACAACATTTGAATTAATAATATTAAATTCATGGTTAACAAACATTTTTTCCAAAGTACATCCACTCACTTCCCACCATTTACAACCAAGAGCATGTTAGCCTTAGATTCAAAACTGGAAATATGTGCTGATAGCTAGCCTAGCTCTTTCCAAAGGTAAACCTGTGGTCATTGCAGAAGCATCTTTACATTCACCATACAGATATGAGAGGGGAATCAGTCTTCTCCCAAAACTCTTTACTGACAAGCGCCTAAGACCACGGTTGGAAGGTCCAAATCTATGTCGACTTAAATACTAATTCAATTACATTTCGGCACCAGTATAAATGCTGCACATCTACGCAGCTCAGAGGTTGAGTAACCACAGAGTATTTGCATGGCTTTTTGCCCACATAGCGTGGATGAATGGATCCAATGTCCTGCTGTAAGACTCTCCTCTCTCCCTGCAATCCAAGTAGGTAATTGAGGGCTAATTGAGCGTATCGTCAGGGAAGAAAAACAACATAAGCAAATGAAAACACAAAACAACATCAGAGGCCTGTTCAACATTCAACAGATTTCACACCTGTCAGCAAACAACTGTCAGTGTCCATCATGAGACTGCCTCTGTCTCCCCGGCCAAAGCCGATATGACAGCCTTAGTTTAGACTGCCAGATTCTGTCTCTCTGCTCTCCTCGTCAAGCTCCCGTATTCATTATTTCCTGTATGTCTTTCTTTCATCGCTTTTTATTTCTCCTTCTTTGTATTCTCCTGCTTATGATTGCCTTGTTTCATTTCCACTTCCTCAAATTCCCCTCTGTTATTTGATTCTTTCAGCCTCACTTGGTCATATTCTTCTTCTTTTTTTAAACTCATCTGTCTCTTTTGTTTTCTCTTCTCATTTCTGTATGCACGTCACCACGGTGGTGGCTGAAGTAACACAACAGAACAAGTGAAAGAAAAAAAAGGGGGTCATAATGAATAGTAATTCACTGGAGGAGGAGGAAAAAGAAAGTGCTTATTTCTACCTCTGTTTCCTTGTATCAATCTTATTGCCCAGCTGGATTACATATAATATATGCACACCCACAGAGCTGCTCTGAGACAAAAAAGGCTGAGGAGACAGACAGAGAAAGAGACATATGGAAAGAGAGGTACAGGGGAGGTGGGAGAAAAAGGGGGACAAGAAGAGACAGACGAGTCAGGGTTCAGTCCTCTTATAGTTACTCTGAAGTTATTCTGTGTGAGAGCACAATTCTGCCGCATTACTTATTTTGTCTTTCTCGTCTGTCTACCCCACTCACACATACTCGCAAAACTCCTCTTATCAACATTAAAGTACAATGCCAATTGCCATGGGAATACACCAGTGGGATTTCACTCACTCTTTATAGAGGCACCCAAGATTGACCTGCCAAGCAAAAATTATAGCCCACTGATATGGGAGGCGACACAACATGGAGAATTAGATCCATGACCAAAACCAGTTTGACTGAGATAACGCACTAGTAAAACATCAAGGGACTACCATTCCAGCACGAGGCAATTTTTCTCCCAGAAGAAAATCAAACTGCATACTGATGGAAGAGTTTGTATGACATATCTTAGTGGTTCAGACACTTATATTAATAATCTGTCTCACTGACAAATATGGTCTTTGATCTGCTTCAGACAAAAAATGGGCGTAAAAAAAGGAAAAAGCAGAGCCGAAAGTCCCATTAATCTTATTGCACAACAGTGAGGTGTTCAAAGGGCTTCATTGTGTTTCTTTCACGAGAAATGCATGAGATGGAGAGAGACTACTTGAGACTGAGTCGGAATTTTGACCTCTGTCACACGGTTTTCTCAACAAGCTTCTGAGTCTCACGCTGTTGTTTGCGGTAAAGATGTCCCATCGGTGTGATAAAAGTTTGAATTAAACATTTAGCTCATCTTTCATCAGCTTTAATCAAAACTTAGTCATTTCATTCCTTCAGTATACATTATTCCGATATTAACCATGATAAACCCATGTTCCAGTGAACACTGGTTTCCCTCAGGATGGGAGCGCTGTCATATTTCCTGAGTATCATTATTGATGTGTTTAATGTGTATCTCTGGCTGTGTTGCTTTAATTAAGAGTTGATGCCAATAACAGTGTTAATGACTAAACATAACTGGCTGACAGCACTGATCGGTCTCAGAAACCTCTCTCCTGTCTTCCTACATAAAATGGTCCCTGAACACAACATTAACTGATATATAGCCTTGTTATTGTTGGAGCTCAATAGGAAAATAAAATTTGTATTATAATGACCTTGATAACATAACCACCTACATTTAGGGGCTTCGAGTACCACGTGTGGCTTGAAAGCACTATTGCATACAATGGAGGCAATAGCAGCTGTCAGAAACTGCAGGGGCAGACTGATAAATCTCATATGCAAACTCTTAACCTAGTTGTTGTAGTTTCAACATTTATCAAGGTGATATGTGCTAGAAAAGAATTTAAAACCCTTCTCCTCACATACAAAGCCCTTAACAATCATATTGTAAAGACCTCATAGGTCGTTATTATCCCAATCGCTCTCAGAGTGAAGTACTCACTTGTGGTAGTAGACGAAGAATGGGAAGCTATCACGCTTCTCTTCTGTGTGAATTAAAAGTTTAGTTTCACTCCACTTTTTGTCTTTACTCATCCATAGTTTATGTTATTTCCTCTCTGTCCTCACACTCCCAGAACGTATCTGCAGGTATTTCTACCTTCAGATATGATAGATACTAGATACTTCACCACATATAGATTGTAGTAGCTCACCAACCTGCTGTGTTGTGCGTATACTCTTATTTTCCTTCCGTTTAAAGTGGGGTTTTCTCCCCGCTCTTGTTAAGTGCTAGCAAAAGAAAAACTGCTGGGTTTCACTCTATAATATTATGAAGTCTTAACCTTACCCTGAGGTGACTGTTGCTGTAGAATGGTGAGAAATCAAAAAGCTATCTTTATGTCAAGAATTGATGAAGGTACTATAAGCACTATATTTACTGTATACTATGCCAAAAATGAATTTACAGATTGTAGGTATTTGTGCATTGTTAGGCTGAAGTTGGTGCTACAGAGCTGCACATAAAAATTTCAGCCTAGATAGCCCCCAGAAGTTGCTGCATTCTAGCAACACCATGCTATTTGTACTCAGTAAATGACATTTAAACCCATGTTTTAGCCCTATCGCTTTTTAAAGTTCACATGAAATTGTAGGAACAATCATTTTAAAGGTCTTTATTTACCCTCCAGAAAGAAAAAATCCCTAAATGTTTAGCAAACTGGCATTTTCCATGTGATCTGTTTAAAATGTTTATGTAAATGCCTTATCTAGCCTATGTTGCCATCAAAAAAAAACTGACAAGTTTACGTCGATAAATGATATTTAATGTCTACAGTGGCCTGGAGAGGTCGAGCACATGAAACACATAGAAACAAGCACACTTGCAGAGAGAAACACACACAATCTCTGAAGCTACAGAAGAGCCGACTTGCAGTGAAACCGCTG
This sequence comes from Perissodus microlepis, assembly GCF_051167445.1. Classification (NCBI taxonomy): domain Eukaryota; kingdom Metazoa; phylum Chordata; class Actinopteri; order Cichliformes; family Cichlidae; genus Perissodus; species Perissodus microlepis. The sequence continues at coordinate 13,596,543 of NC_140469.1, read as the reverse complement.
TCGACATAATGAGAATGGAAAGCCCGGTTGAGAGCCCTCTATCCAACTGTCTGGTAGAAATGATAATAATGAAACAGTATTTGGGTCATGAGGAAGACTGAGACAGAGTAAGGGTGAAGAGGGCAGATTTACTTTATGAAGACTATTCTTCAAAGTTTGACAGCTGCAATCAACTTCAGAATTCGAGTATGTGTTGTTCAAAATATTTCCTTATTTTCCCAAAACACCGCCAGCCATCTTTTCACCACAGCGTTTCTCAGTATGCATGAGTAAAAACCCTCAACATAAGTGAGGTGATTCTTTGAGAAGATCTTTCAATGAGTTAACCTGTCTGGACGTGCACATGCACAGCACGTGTGTGTTCGTTTGTGTCTTTGTACCACCTTCCACCCACAGGCTTACAGTCAATCCCACTTTGGCAGAGTAATGGCCCAGACCTGATTGAAGTTACCCTTCATTAGCAGGAGAACAACGTTAAAGCGGGGATACTTTGGATGAAAGTATTACGGTGTAATTCAGAAGGGCCGAGTTCTTTATCAAGTCATATATGTGAGGGAAAAGGTCTAATGGTCCCAATTGCTGGAAAATTACAGCTGTGATTCACACATCAAAAAGACTTTGATATTCCCCCGGCCTTCCTGCCTTAATGTGTCGAACTCTCTTTAGATCAAGTGTTAGGATAAGGTACATCTCTGAAACAACTTTCCAACACTAATTTCAGCCCTTTGACAAACTCTGATATCTCTCATCCTGACCTCTGTGTAAACACAGAAGTTTGTTTTACTGGATGCAGGAATTTCTCAGTACCCCGTAAAGGGCACATAGGGTTGCTAAGCTTGTACCAGTGCAATTTTACACTAGATAATGTTCTCTTGAGCTATTTTCTCTTTGTGCACGCAGCTCTATCAAGGCGGCCCAGCAACAAGCTTCAGACTTCATTTTAAAGCATCAAAATGTTCACTAGAAGCAAGTTCAGGCAACGAGATGCTAAAGGTATAATTTTGTTTTATTAAGTAAAGGGCAAAGTAAACACTCCGCTGTGGCAAGCCACTAATGGGTTTTATACTACAGCCCACCGTGCTTTCTCCTTGTACAAGGACACACATACACGTTAAAAAACCTTCGGCAAGTTTCTTTGAGTCCAAAAACTGCGAAGAGAAAGAACATATCCAGAGAAATTCTGCAACTGTTTAAGAGCTGTATGGAGAAATCACTGTTTCTTTCAAACTACAGTGCAGAGGAACTAGCACAAATACAATTGTTATCTCCGGAACAACAGGAGATGGAAAAGTATTTTAAAGCAATACTGACCTCCGGCTGTATTCTAAGATCCCCTGTCAGGAAATAAAATTATGAAACATTACAAACACTCAAAAAAAAAAAAAAAGGATCTTACTAATAGATGAGAACTGAGAAAATGCTTCTTTTCAAACGTCTCTTTCAACAAGATTTCAGAGTTTAAACTGTGCCAATAAGGCATGGTCTTTCTTCCCATGCTCAAGCACCTTTAAGTCCAGCGGGTGCTCATAAAGGCCTTGCCCCCGCTGTGTATGTGCTGCTGCAAGAACCTTGGGTTACAGGCTGCAAGGTATGATGCAAGCCCCCTGCAAATGGATACTTGGAATCCAGTCTGGTTAAGAAGGTGCAGTGCAGTTACACAGTGTGTATGTGTGTGTGTGTTTTTCCATGCCTACCTGTGTGGGTGGGTGGGTGGGTGAGTGGGTGCATGTGTAAGTGTGTTGTAGAAAGCAAGGGGGATCAGAGGGGCAGGGAGACCAGAACACAGAGGAAGATTGATGAAAGCAAGTGCAAGAGATTCTCAGCGCAAGACAAAGAGACGGAAACAAACAGCGAGAAACGAGTGCATTAGCAGGGAAACTGCAGGGTTAAAGTAGGAAACGGAGTCAAGCCAGTGCTGCTTTCGGCATGACATTCTTCAGCAGCATGTCTGGATTTACCCTCAAAAGGCTTTCTTCTAAACTCAAAACTTACCTTCCTTCCACCTTTATCTCCATAATCTCTCAACCTCCAGGCCTTTCCCTCTGTCTCTTTTGCAGTCTCTCCATCTGCATCTGTTTATCCCCCTCACTGTCTACATCTTAATGTCTGTCTCTTTCATCTTTGGTGTGTCTTTCTCAAGCTCTCTGTTTCACTCCTCACATCTGTTCCTTTCCCTAAACCAATTAAGTACTGTCTGCAATTACCCATTTTACTTTGCATCTCCTGGTCTCAATGAGCTTTGTGCATGTGTTAGATGTGCCACTTGGGGAGGGGGGCGGTTCTCATATATATATATCTATATATATATAGATATATATATATTTACTTTGTTGTTTTCTTTTGCACTCTGGAAACTATCACAATCATTACCCTTTGCAGAAAGGTACATGCACACAATTAAAGTAGGGAATATGCGATGAGCTTGTACACACAGTCAGAGCGGGACAGTTTCTGAAGAAGCCAGAGGAGGAACTCTTTGATATTTCAAAGATTTATTTTTTAGCCCTTTCTCAGTACATTTAAATGAGCAGCAGCCTTCTCACTGAATACACTTATTAAACATGGCTCAAGTTTTAACAATGCTCCAAATACCCTTTGCCTTAAGCATCTTACAAAGAGTTGCTTGTTGAGTATACAAACCCTCTCTGCAGTGTGTTGCAGGTGCTTTAAACCATTTAAATTAATTCAGCTAGTTTAGCGTCCTCCTGCATCACACAGAAAACTTTACAGAAAACTTTAGAAAAGCTAAACCAGAAATTGTCTGGGATGTTGATCATTGCTGCATATGCAATGCAGGCAGATGCGCTGTGCATTTTAATTGTGCACCACTGTAAATGCTTTTGTGCCAACATTGAGCTGCTTTCAAATGCTGCACAACCACTGTGAGCCCCTTTGGGAAGGATGGGGAAATGCGGAAAACTGTGGAGAGAGGAAGTAAAATGAATGAAGATGGAGCGGTGGTGTGAGAATGTAATTATGAGAGAAAAGTGTCACAGAGGCGGGATAAGAGAGGGGCTGAATGAGCCTTTAGTGAACAACCAAGGAGCTCTCCATGGTAATGAACTCAGAAATGACTAATGCAGCAGGGACTGGAGCTGTCTGTGGTAAAACATGTGACAGTTGCACTGTACTGGCTCAAATAACAAAGATGCGGTAACAGTTACAGTAGCTTTGTTGCAGGCGGTTTAGCAGCAAGCTCACAGTACAGCTCACAGCAGCAGTGGTAGTTATGCAAATGGTCACTATTACAAAAAAATGGAAATGGCACTGGCTGTAACAGGACCAATAGTGGGGGCAGTGCTGAAAAACTGCTGCACTTTTTTCTTTGCTTAAAAAGACTTAGACTCACTGGAATCACTGCTAAACATGTTTATTTTGTCAAATCTGTGAGTTGAAACTGGACAGCAGGAGCAACTATAAGCAACCATAGCACAGCTTCTGCAGAAAAAAAGAAATCCAGCTGGATAATATGATATGATCTTTATCAGCAAACATTGCTTCCATATCACTGAAACTCTCTGCTCAAACATAAGTAACTCTATACTAGTTTAGCTCTAGAGCAATGCCAGTTTACCTATCTACACTGATGCCTTTAAAATCGGGATTCACCTTTGGACAAAACATTGTATTTAACACTGTTCATCAAGCTATTGAAGTGCTATTAATGAAATCTGAGTAAGACTGTTTTACAGAACATTAAAAAATATGCAACTCTGGTTATCTGGAAGCATTTCCCGTTAAATTTTGATCCAGTGACTACATTATTGTGTGCCAGTACTGTATATATTCTACATGCTCTATAATGTCTTTATAAAAGATCTCTGTGCATGACCGTAGTGGTGAATGTAGGTAGAATGTTCTACTTTAAAAGAGCTATGTTGACTCAGGACTGTGTCCTATATCTGGGAAAGCTTCCCTTCTTCTGTGCCGCTCCTGTTGAGTTTCCTTTTTATTATACCCTGTCTCTTGTCAGCCTTTTTTCTGACCTCTGCTTTCTCCCCCTTCCTCCCTCTAACTTTCCGGCCTGTTTATCTCTCACTGCTTGTAATTTTAGCCTTTGATCATTTTTCATGTTCACTCACTCTCAAGCAGAGCATATTCTTGAAAAGTGATGAAGTCTAGACAGTAGTAATGAGATCCCTGTGACTCATTTCATCTAAACAGGGCACCCCATGAGATCCCCTCCACCTGCATGTGTCTGTGTGTCTGTAAAGAGACGTTTGAATCCTGGTGTGTCTGCAAAGGTGTGCAAGAATGTGTCAATGTGAAGACGATGTACATGCATATTTGCACAGGTTGGTGCATAAGTGTGTATACGTATGTGTATGTGTTGCAGAGAGCATGTTAGTTTAACAGAAGAGGTGGTAAGCAGCTAGTCCCTTGGAGAGCTTAGAAGGGTATCCATGCATTAAATTAAAACTGCCCTTTTTCACTTCCAACTGTCCATCATGGTGGATGGATTTAGAAAATCCGAACCATTTAAAGAACACGGGGGAAAACGGACACACCCACATGCATTTTTATATACACTTCAGGTACCGAAGACCCCGTCACTCACCTTTCACACACACGAACACAATCCCAATTTCTCTCACATCATTAGGCGCAGCACTTTGTCAATAACCAATCTCAACACCATGTAATTAGTCCCTATAGATTCTTTATTGAACACAATCAGGCAATAACTCAAAAACCGACATCAGCAATAAAGTCATATTTGCTGATCAAACGTAGGGTGATGTAAACAGCTATAGACAATAGAGCTTTTCTCAAAAATGGTAGGCACTTAGCAGATTTGCTAAGCCAGTGGTTCCCAAACTTTTTTTGCTGGGCCCCCCTTTGTTTTACAAGAAAACGCCCCCCCGCGTGCACGCACACACACGAACACATCCTCCAACCACACACACCCATATTTTGCTCCATTGCGGTTTATTTCACACCTCAAACATTTAGTAAACAATTAAGCAAATACAAGTAATCTGCAATAAATTACAGGTAGTAATAAAATAAACTACTAACTCTTTTACGCTACGTCCGCACCTACACAGGTATTTTTGAAAACGCAGCTGTTTCGTCCACACGTAAACGGCGTTTCGAATCACCAAAAACTGAGATTTTTTAAAACTCCTTTTTTGCATTTACGTGTGGACGAGGAATACAGAGTTCGTCACTGTTGTGGAAGTTTTCCACTTAAATAAAGCCTGCAGACGAGCGGTGAGCGGTAGCTAACATTCTTTAATCCAAACACACAAAGAACATACAATCAAGCTTGATGGAGAGCCTGCATGACCACGGGGCAGGGTCAGCAGAGTCTCACTGAGCCTAGCATGGTTCTCAGTTAAATACCTTCTCCAGGAACAAAAGGCAGTACACAGCTGTTTCACACTCCCTTGCTACCTCCTAGAGTCTTCGAAGAGACAAAAGACTGGTCCTCTGGAGTTCCTGTTTCCCCCAACATCCTTACTACAAACCCCTCTTAACGTAAGAGTGTTAGACATGTTAAAATCCAGTGGCACCAAGGCATCATACAATAATGTGATTAATAAATGAAAGAAATTCCTATACAATCACGCAACGTCAAAGGTATGTGCCTTTTTTCACGTCACGCTGTGCGCCACGTTATTGTTTACATGAGATGAATTGCAGAATGGCAGATAGAGACGGAATACTGTTAATCTGACTATCTTCAGGTTTTACACGCTTACATATAAACACACAGTTACTGTCCCTCCATTTACAAAGGCAGAGGCGTTACGATGTGATTATTTTACATGTAGTTGTTTTTTTCTCCTGTGTAATAATATTCAACATTGCTATCAATACATTTTTCAAAAAATGCTTCTCTGTGCAAAATAGGTTTAAAAACATAAACAGCTGTGGGATAATGTTTGTCTGTGATTTAGACAGGGGGAACAAATCGTGGCAGGATCAGCCTGATATTATTTGTATCCCGCTGTAACTTTACTGTATAAAGTATAGTATAGTATGTATATCTCCAAAATGTCAGGAGTAGTTAGTCATTACAAGAAGTGTTTGTGAACTAAAAATCAAGAATGTGGGATACTGTTTGTCCGTGATTTAAACAGCCCAGCGCTGCTCTCGACAAAGGGAAAACCAATTCTGCAGGGGAGACCTACCTCGGCACTTGTGCAGGTGAAGCCAAAGGGAAGATATGCTTCATCATATTTTCTAGTCTTTGGCTTAGAATGAAGTTGGTTTGGAAACATATTCAGCGATGCTTCATCTCCTGCTTTGCGTTTCTGTAGGCGCCCGTGCTAGCAGTGCCAAACTTTTTCTTTCCCCCCCTTTTCATCCCGCGCCCCCCCTGCCATGGCTCTGTGCCCCCCCTAGGGGGCGGGCCCCACACTTTGGGAAGGTCTGTGCTAAGCAATCATTTAAAGTAGCGTTGCATTCTCCTGGGGGAAATCTGGAAGGAGGGGTTCTTGGAAATCTCTTACTCTCTCTGGAAACTGATTTATTTAGGCAGAATGCCCACTGCCAAAGTCTTAACAAAACAATATACAACACATCAGTGTGAATGTTTTTGTTGAAGATAAAACTGATTTCTGGTTGTTGTTTTGTTTGTTTTTTTAGATCAGTCAGACAAGTAATCTTTATGTTTTTAGTCGAATGATGGTGTTGATTAAGGCTCTGATTTAAAATTTTATAGTTTTTTGCTCAGATGATTCACATCCTCCTACGGTGTAATTCATCACATGATAACAAACATCCCATCAAAGCTCTGCAGTTGAGAGTACCAACTGCAGAGCTTTCGCAGTTTGCATAAAAGCTGCATGTTTAAAATGAGTATATGTGTTCCAGCATACAAACACGTATACAACAATACAGTCTTACTTTCAATGCAACATACAAACATTAGATGTAAACAATGGCCAAAATGAAAGCTTAAGGAAAAGATAACCTGTAAAAATGAGTTTTCAGCAGTTTTTTTAAAAAATAAAAACGTTGTTAACCTTACAAGAATGTTAACAAAAAAATTTTAAAGTTGATTTTGAACTGCTGCGTCAGATTGGCAACCTATCACCCTATGGTAGCTGGAATAGGCTCCACCCTCCAGCAACCCTGGTAAGGATAAGGAGAAGAGAATGGATGGATGGATGGATGGATGGATTTTGAATTTCACTGAATTTCACTAATGGAGGGAAGTAAGAACTGGGCTGATGTGCCACTGCAAATTAATTATGATGGCCTTTAATACTCTCTTATAAACAGGAGGGGTCTTTAATACAAAAATCACACTGTGTACCTCTGAACAACCTGATGTACAGGAATTCAAACACAAAATACACAAAAACAGTGGCAGTTTTCTGACAGTCTAATCTTCTCCAACTGTTGCAGCTCAATAAGTGTTCCTGCATTGCTAAATTGAGGACATGCCTGTAGATAGAGACCGGCTCACACTTGTGCCCCAGCTCATCAATTTTGCATTAGGCTTCAGCCATGCTGCATGAGCTGGGCTGCAAAAAAAAAAAAGAACAACTGAAACACACACCAAAGCACAAAACACACCAGCAGTAATGATGTAACTTTTGACACACTTTGCTGTGGAGAAAGTTGACAAGGGCAAGCAGAACTTCTGCTTGAGAACTGGCAAATATTTCAGATACTTAAAAATCAGAGATCAAAGTTCACTCAGGGGTTTCTACTAGATGTAAAATAGATACAGGTTGTGCTGTACAAAAACAACACAGGCTCTCACTGAGATATTTCTGCTTTCCCAACAGCACTCTAAGGCAAAATGACAGGAAATGACAGACAAGGAAGTTTTAAACTGTATATAATGTTGAATGGAGGGGTGATACTGGGATGTCAGAGAGTGAATGTTAACAAGAAATATAATAGCATTCACAAAATGCACTAAATGGTGTTTTAAATCTGGCTGCACATTTCAGACCTGTGCTTTTGTTGTGTTCTTTGTCATTTAGTTTTTCCATTACTGTCCCCCCCGCACAGTAATGCTATATTGTATTTCTTTTATCTGCATTCAGCCACTGGTTTCTTAACCAGAAGACATATTATATATTTCTTCTTTGCACTTTACAAGTTGTATGCACCATCATTCTGTGTCAGTAAAGCTTGCCATAGATAGAAGAAGATGATGACAGCTCTGATGTCTCCTGTGAATACTAAGTCTGAGCCGCAAATCATCATACCTTAGCTTCAGGCACTACAAATTAATCTTGCAATGCCGCTCATCATGATAATAGTGAAAATAAATTACTCTCCCACCAAAACGTCACCAAGAATAAAAATTGACAGTTATGAGACTTAAATATCAAAACTCCCTGCAGCTGTTTACCTCAGTCTAAAGGATTGGATTGTGATGACCCGAACATCCAAAGCGTCACGATGCTTTTGTGAGGTGCACAAGACAGAGAACGATTCATTTGATCAACACGTGTTAGGACGGTGTCAGATCTTTGTTCTGTATTTTAAAGCAATATGATTTTTTTTTTTTTTTTTTGGGGGGGGGGGGGGGGGTTTACGACACTTAAATGAATATTCACAAAGGAAAATCTTCCAAGCATCTTTCCAATTCTCACTACTTTCCTGGATCCGTGCTCATTCCCACCACCTATCTATGCTAAAGAGTTCTTTCTAAGGAGGAAATTTCAAGTCTATGTGTGCTTGCTATTCAATTACTTTATTGCCTCTTTTATAATGAGGCACAGTTCTAGAAAAGATAGCTTGAGAGAAAGGGTGCAAATGCAGTTTCCCTTGAGGGCACCGCTTTAATTGTATATTGGCCTGTGCTCTAAAAGATTTAGATAGGATCCATGGCTCGTTTCGCCTGCATATCTCTAAACTGCAAAGACGTAAGGCTTTCTGTACCTTCTGCACTCTCCAAAGACGACATTTTAACCCCACCAAATTTTGTCTCTGAGATCAAAGTCACACTTTCAGCAACAAAACATAGCTGTGTAGCTCCTGCCTATATTGTGCTTTAGTGCAGTTGCAATAGAGGCAGCCGCTCTCCTCCCTCTCAAGCACCGGTAGTGGCTCAATTATGGTGTGACCACAATAGCCCGTGAATACCAATTTAAGGGGAGATCGGGGATACAGGGAGGAGATTGGGAGGGGGGTGAGGTAGTGGGGAAGGGTGGGTCAGAAATATCGCTAGCCGTCAAAATCAAGAGCGACAGAAGCTTGGCCTGGTTTCCCCTCTCCGGTGCTGCTGTAATTCACCTTGCATCACCTCTATCTCATCCTACACTACGCTGCACTTCAATCTGCCACTATGACTCGCGCTCATCTTCCACCTTTCTCTCTTCTTTCGATATCTTTATCAACTTGCCCTCCTCCCCGCCGCCCCCTTCTCCAACCCAAACCTCTCATTAGTGATTCATATGTAAATGATGCTTAAAATAATTATCTGACCTAGTGCCATCAGGTGGGATGAGGATGCAATCTGTGGCGGCACATTCTGAGATGCGTGCCCAGTGTGTGTAGGTTTGCCTCTGAGTGCGTACACGCTTATATGTGATCTAATCTGAATTCTCAGCAAGGCGATGGTTTGTGTTGTGTATTTTCTCTGTTTATGCACGTGGACCCTCTGCATCTCACTCGCACATACACACACAGAGTTGGTTTGCTCCACTTTCCCATCCTTCCTCCCCCATCAGCCTTCTCTGTGTCTCTCTATCCCTCTATCTGTAGGAGGGATGAGGTGACCATCTGTTGTTCAGTGAAGGCTTGAAAGGGATTGATGGGAAGAGAGAAAGTAAGAGTGGGGGAGAGCACGCAGTGCTGTGATTTTGTAATTGCAGTCAAAGCAGAAGTGAACTGAGGGGAATTGAGATGAGATATGGGGGCTGATAGTGTCACTGCAGTTGAAGGTAGAGAGGGATTAACAGGGATTGAAAGAAAGACAGAAAAAGAAAAAAACGAGGGAGGAAAAGGTGCTATGATATTGTCATTGCAGTAAGGCAGACAGTGGCAGCCCCTTAGTCTTTGATTTATGTCTCCTTCACAGTGTGTTTGTGTCGGTGGGTGTGTGTGTGACGTGTGATTTATTGTTCGTTAACACTGAGGAATTAAACCTTGTATCCCACTGAGCTCTCCACATCAATTACCATCCCACGAATGGCCAGGCTTCGCCTCAGTTCACCTTTAATGAGCATAGGTGGAAACTGACACGCTTGCACATGCACACACACACACCCACATAGACATGACATGAAGTGATACATATACTTGTACACAAAAAGACATCTTTACTCAGATGAGCAGTAAGTATAGAAGTGCAAAGGTGCGAGCTCAAAGTTGCTACATAACTTGAGCAGTAATTGGACTGTACAATCAGGTTGTGCGAGTTGTCTGCGTTTGCATTGTATTTCGTAACAGGAGAAAACCATGAGCACTTCTTGACCTCCAGGTGAACTTCACACACTGTCTCCCACTCCAAATAAACTGGATTAAATTAACTAGTTATCAAATATCACCCACTAAGGCGCTGATTTCAAATACAGAGGGTTAAGGGTTTATCTGAGAGCCAATTAAATAAATATAACAAGGTAATGTAATGAACTGTTATTAGCAAAATGCTATTATCTCATTTACTTTAATTATGGCGCTACAGGTTTCAGAAAATTTCCTGACCGTATGCAAAAAGTATCCAGATCGCAAATCAAGATTGATATAATTTGTGCTTTGATACCATGTTAATTAGATTTGATGTCAGAGCAGTTTGTTTGTGATTGAAGTAAATAATGGAGGGGTGGAAAAAGATAGATAACAAAAGTGTTTTTGAAAAAAAAGAAGAAGAAGAAGAAGAAGATAAAGTCCAAACCTAAATAAAAGATGGCATGGTACAATCTGAGACAGATATTTTATGTTTGAAAGCTGCACTGCAGTAAATGAGATGACATGATTGTCTTTCCTGTAAAAGAAAAAAGAAAAAGAAAAAAAGCCAGATGTGTTTGTCCTTCACCCTCGGGGCAAAAAGTAGTACTTTTCTTCAGTGGCTGCCACTGAGAAAAAAAACACATATTTACTCAGCATTCAGGCAACATACAAGTACTACACAGAGGGAGGTAAAGTGAAAGTGCTCATTTAAGAGGACACACAGTGGTGAGAAAGAATAAAAGCTTTATCTTCCATTTAACGCGACACCTGTGTTGATGTGTTTAGTAAGAATTACAGGCAAGCATTTCATTTGTTTTAGAGAAAAGGAAGGATTTTCAGCCCTAATGTTGGAGCAACAGGGCACTTTGCATAAATTTCAATCTAAATTTGTTTTGTTCCATTATTACTTTTATTATTACTCTTTTCTTATAGTTACATTAAACTCTAAGGATTTGTTTGTGTTAAAAAAAAGGTGGTTTCATACTCGCGGATACAGAAATGGGGCACTACTGAGCCTTTTGTTGAAATGATTGGCTGTCACTTTGTAGTTCTAACCTCTTTTTCTCTTCAGGTGTACACATGCTGTGTTACACAGCAGCTGCATCCTAGATAAGTGGGTGGGGCAATAGGACAGTAGGGATGTAGGTCACTAAGCTTGGGAAATTTCACCTAACACACTGAAGGAAGTGAGTAAGTAAGAAAGAAAGAAAGGAAGGAAGGAAGGAAGGAAGGAAGAAAGAAAGAAAGAAAGAAAGAAAGAAAGAAAGAAAGAAAGAAAGAAAGAAAGAAAGAAAGAAAGAAAGAAAGATGTCTGGTCTGACGAGTCTCCATTTTTCCTGTGACGTTTAGACATTAGGGTCAGAATTTACTCCTGACCATTTCAAAATTTGTTCAGTGTACTCAAATGGCCTCTACAGCCACAAGATGTCAATTCAACAGGGCATCTTTGAGATTTGGTGGAATGGTACATTTGATCATGGCTGTGCAGCAGCCCCCCACCCCCAAAAAAGAAAGAACTGCATGATGTTACATTATCAACATCACCCCAGATCTCTTAAGAATGTTTTCAGTGCCTTGTATCTATGTTGTGAAGAGTTAAGGCAGTTCTGAAGGCATATGGGGGCCCAACCCTGTATTAGCAAGCTGTACAAAGTTGCTGGTGAGTGTAATTGATGATAATAATATAACATTGTTGAAAGACAAACTGAGGCGTGAAGTGAAAGAAAGATGAGAATAATTCTGCTTAGTAAGAAAGTACTTTTCATCTTCTTAGGCTCATTATCATTATCACTCTTTTTCTCATTTTCTGCCTCTCCATCTTTCTCTGTTAGTTTCCCAGCTCTTCCGAGACAACTAATTATATGTATCACTTTTCAGTGTAAGTTGTTGAAAAACAGTGCATCTGTGCAAGTGTAAGAAGCTCAGCAGGACTTCTGCTCATTTTTGTTCACAAATGCACACAACACACACACACACACACACACACACATACGAATGCACAGGGATGCATTTAAATTTTCCTCAACAAAGGAACACAAAAGCAAGACAAACAAATACACTTTTGAAGTGTTTATAAGGTGACAGTGACAGTGAACAACTGAGAGAAGAGCCAAAAAACAAAATTTTAAAAACCCCCACATAGAAACCAGTATAGTGAAAAATAAAAGAACGTAAGGACTGAATTTATGGCCAAATGAGTCACAGCCATGACAGCCCATAAAATTTGAATGAAATGGTGTAAAAGTGGGATTTATAATGATACGATCAGGAGAAATAATAAATCAGAATTTTTGCCTGTTCAATTGTGGTGGGAATGAGGTCTGAAATTGCCAGAGCTAGGATGAAACACAAGGGTATAATAATTCAATATAGGAATCCATTCGATTTGTGCATTATGGTAGTGGTGTTGCTAGGTTTGCTCTCTGTGTTTATTTGTTTGTGTATGCGATTTTTCTACTTTTACCTTTGCAGGGACCAATTTGAGAAAATTAGGGCATTTATTAGTCCTGCCTTCTTCAAAAAGTCACAAAGTTCATTTTTCACCTGGGAAATAGTGTCAAATGCACGTCTTTGTTTCTTTAATCTTTATTCTCGCAACGTACATTAATTAACTGCCATGTATGTTTCTGTCATTACTATTCACAGACTCTTTGATATCTTAGATGGGAATCATTTCTCTTTTGGATCTTTTTCTGTGTAGTACATGCTGTTGGAGCCTAACCTGCTAGAAACCTGCTTTCTAAGCTCTTACCCACCCCCGCAATAACTGCTGTGTGTCCCTGAGAACAGCTTCGAACAAGCTTTTATCTTTCAATTATATGAAGAGTGGGGAAAACAGTCCAGCTATGTGCGACAAAGTTTACTTTGAGTTTCATAAGACTGACCACAGACTTCATTGAGAGCTATGCAAGATTTCAATTATTTCTTTCATTATCAAGACTACTGAGCATTTATTGAAGAAAAACGTCCTGAATGCCACAGGGGAAAAAAAGCATCAATAAGCTGGAATTTAATGTCACCAAGACGACATAGTCATAAATTATCAAGTCAGGTGCTTATGGTGATAATGATAGAAGTGAATGTGCATTATCTTGCAATGAGACAAGCAACAAACGTTGTAATTATTGTCGGGGTTGGAATGACTCAGCTCAATTTGACAGCATGATTAAAGATACATTGGGCCATTAATCATGAGCTGGTTCAGCTGGACTGGAGAAGTGTGTGTTTGGCATGACAGTGCCAGCATGAAGCCAGGCAAACTAATGAAGTAGGCAAGACAAACCCTCAGGGTAACATCGTCTTATTCTACTGTGGCCTGGAGCCGAAAACCTCTGAGCAGATACAGCAAAACAGAGCACACACAAACAATTACAGGGTCAAATAATGCATTACCTTCAGATGAACAACTCAGATGTCGAGTCTGTGACAACAAATCACAACTGTATATTCACAGTGAGAGTGTTCTGCAAAAGAATATTTGACCTAAAAAAATAGTTCAATAGTTGCATGCACAAAAATACATAACCTATATTCTCTATTTTTGTTCCCAACTATCAAGTACTATGCGGTAAAATTCAGGGACTACACACAAACTTGGCTAAGGTGCCAATTAATGGCACAGACTGCACAGAGGTGTGTACTGACAGACCACTGCATGTGGAGACCGTCATGCCAACCGAAACCACACAGAGACAAATGAAAGATTACTGGATATGCTCTGCAATATGTTTCAGTCAATCAAATCAATCACTGTATAAGGCTTGTGAAGACTTCCTTTGTCTCCTGACTGTACACATGGATTTTAAGGTTTATTGAAAAGGATCTTTGCTGAGAATTTACATGTGATTTTTTTATCTAACTGTACGTTAAAAGTGATTAGCGCTAGTATTTCTTCGCATCTATCCATGAACAAGTTTAAGCAGAAGAAGCTATTTGCTACGACATTGTTATTCCCTGCAAATTATTTTGCATATGAGACATGCTGTACTTTAGCCAGGGGCAGACTTACTACTGCATGCCCCGCAGAATCTACACATAAGTCACAACTCTGTCAGTCAGACCGAGCTAAATGGATGCAAATGTATAACTTCTAACATCAAAAACAAACAGAAACTGCTATTTTATTTCATTAATGACCAGCATTCTACCAAGACCAGTGTAAATTTGTGCTTCACTTGCTTATCAAAGCAGACTGTTTTGCATCGGACTCCTACTACTACATTTAACATTATTTTATATTGATTGTTGAAGTTAAATGACACATGGAGCCAAATAGTGGCAAATCTGGCAATTTGAACCAGTGGTCCCCAACCTTTTTTGTGCCACAGACCGGTTTATGTCTGACAATATTAAGGTGTCGCTGATAAATACAACAAAATAAAACCAGTACCTGTACCAAAAAAAAGAAGATTTATTCATAACACACGGGAAAAGACCCAGGGAAACCGAGTTAATGATAAAAAAGATTAAATAAATAACGCTAAAAAACGATAAAAACCCTGAAAACCATAAATTTCACACCCGAGCCTCAACTCTCGCGGCCCGGTACCGGTCAGTGGCCTGGGGGTTGGGGATCGCTGATTTAAACCACTTGCCCTAACAGAAAATCAAGAGATTGGGAATAATGCACATGTAAATTTAACTAACTCTATCATATTGCAACATTCAGAGTCTGAATGTTGCAGGGCTGCCACGATTAGTCGACTAGTCACGATTACGTCGACTATCAGAATCGTCGACGACTGATTTAATAGTCGACGCGTCGTTTGAAGCTTTGTAAGATCCCAAAAGACGCAGGAATAAGTAGCAGGATTTAAGAGTGTAATAACGGACTGAAACAGAAGATGGCAGCACTGCATGTACAAGGATGCCAGCTGCCGTTAAACCCCGAAGAAGAAGAAGCTGTGTCCCAGAATTCATAGCGCAGCCCAGCTCAGTTTCCAACAATGGCGGCAGCTAGTTAGTTTTAATATTACTCTTATTATTCTTTCTGGGTCACAAAATAAACGTTTAACATATTTTCAGGCGAGAATGTATCTGTGTAAACCTCAAATATCTGCTCAGTTTATCAAGACACCACATATTTTCAAAAGCGCTCCGACGTTTCCGGAGACGTCTGTTACCCACTAGCTCGATAGCTATGTGGGGGCAAGGCTCACTAGAGCCGTGAGAACACCGGACTCCCGGCAAATCGTTTTCAAACCCACCGCTGTCTTTCGCTACTCAGGTTAAACATACATAAGTCACTTAGATAACTTAAAAATGTTATTGTTTGGCTTTTTTCAGTGTTTTATTTGTTCCTGAGTAAATCGGTTTGGCTGAGATTAAATTATAGTTTTTACACAGCTGAATAAACATCAAGCAGACAACTGATTATCAGAAGTGTGAGATGCTCGAGAATTTACTCCGGTGTCCTGTTATATTTTAGATAGCAAGGAGTTTATTAAACTTCACTGAAACAATCTGCAAATTTCATTAAAATTTAATAAACTATCATCTTGTCTTTATTTTTAGTTAGCACATACCTTAAACACTTAAAGCTGTAAGCTAATGATAGTTATATAAGAGCAGATGCTGCTGGTGCAATAAGCTGTACGTTTTACGTCCAATGGATGATGATCTGATTAGTCGACTAATCGCAAAAATAATCGGTGACTAGTCGACTATCAAAATAATCGTTTGTGGCAGCCCTAATTCAGACACTGATCCAGTAATAGCTGCATTTTAACAGACATATGTTGCAGCGCGTATCAAAGGAAGTCAAAGAAAGTCTGAAACACGAATGTTGCTCTAAGTTTGCGCACTGCTGAGAAAAGACAGAGATCACCTCATTGTGTAATGATACTCTGTGTAAAAATGTGACTAAAAGCCTGAAACACCAGGACCTTCTCTGTTCCTTGTAAGTATCAAGGATTGGGATTCTCCTCCTCCCTCCCCCCAAGACTCTGTTAAGTTCAGTTCTTTTCTACTCTGCTTCAATAAAATCACAGTATTATAGTGGAGCAGGAAAATGTGGGGTTTGGCTGTAAACACTTAAAGTGAAGACTGAGTAAAGAGCAACAGGACAGAGTCAAAGTGTTGACACTGTACACACAGCTTTGAGCCATCCAGCTGTGTCAATTACACATTCATTCTGATAACATTTCCCCATCTCATTCCAAATAAATAAACACTCCTAGTCCCAGTTATCACACAGATTCAAAAAATACATGCTTTTAAGTGTTAAATTTAGCACCATTTACAGTAAACTGCCTGCCACAAACCTTAGTAACTGGGTAGAGTCAGTATTTGATGGCGCAGACAAGATTGACTGTCAGATTGACTCTGACTTACAACATGCTGGCAGTCTGTCTTTTCACAAATTATATGGAGATTAACTGTAAGCCTCTGCCAATTCGTTTGACAGTGATTCCAGTCAGTCCAAGTTAGACTCAGACACCAGGTGACCTGTGCAGCTGTCACCAAATGTGGTCAAATGTGGTGGAGAGTGCTGTCTGCTCAACTGGCTGACCAGTTGGTTGCTGCAAATATTTGCAATAAGTCCCAGACAACAAAACCACTACCCAACGACTATCATCTGTTCACACAAGGACCTCATTTTAAAGTGACTGAGGCCTTATGTAAAATCTGGTTTACAGATTTTCTAACAAAGTTAGAATATTAAACAGACTATTTCGACAAGGTCATTGCATTCTGCCCTGTATATGTTCACCAGACCCTTTCCTAGTTCCACCTTTCTAATATTGCTGTAATTCTTTTAAGCACATATTCAACGAGGTAGTGGAAAAATCCATATTGATATATCATCATTCATTCGTAGCAAATTAGTGCTACCGTAATATTTCTGCTGTCTCGGTGAATGTTATTTTCTTCCATTTCAATCAGAACTGCCAAGCGGTGCTAAGAAAAAAAGAAAAAAAGAGCCTAACAAAAAGGATAGCGTTTCAGCTGTATTGTGATGTTAACACTAATTAAACCGGCTCTTGAATCTAAATGCATTAACCTGCCTCTACAGAATTTAGATGTCAGTATTATAAAAGCTTTGGTACTTAAAGACCATTTAAATTCCATTTAAGATGTTTACTGAAATTCTGAATTTCAATATTAGTCCCATCTTTATGTCGAAACGGAATCTAATTGGTGACATTTGAGAAAAGGTCTTTCATTACTCGTTGGTGACAGTCATTTTGTGTAGCAGCACGTATGATTGTGTTTATGTGTGCAATAACGAGTGAGCAAACGAGTAAATGAAAGCAAGAGCGCATGAGCTAATCTGTTAATCTATTCATTCACCCCTCTGAAGGTTATTTATAATTGCTTGTTCTAGATTTCTGTGGCTTCTATAGGTATGTTTTTTCATAAAAAAAAAACCCATTATGAATAAAGACAGTAACAGCAGTACATGGATTATACTGTAGCTAAAATATTCCCAAATAGATTCACATTTTATATAGCAATGGATTTCTTTCCTTTTTTTAAATTACCAGGCTTAGACACAATCACATATGAGGTGGACACTCTCTTCTTCACCTTGACTTTTCACTGAGAGCTTGCACTACCTGTATCAACATATCTGACATTGCTAGACGTCATCACCTTTCAGGGATCACAAGATAAGGTTCACCATGTAGAAGTTCTATTAACAATAATCAATCTAAGTGAGATGGGAATCATGTTGATAAATGATGCTTATCAGATGGCTGGAGAAAGGGAAAACGTGGGGTAAATCAAAAAAGCAAGAAGCATAGCAGGAAAGGTGTCAGAAAAGAAGAATATTTGCAATCAAATAATGAGATGAAAAAAATCATGCAAAAAAAAATGTTTTTGAAAAACATTTTGGCACACTCTCCAAGTGTGGAGCAGATTCTAGCACTCTGTGGGAGAGTATCTCAGTGGGCCCCAGTAGGAAGTCTAAAGTCATCAAGAAGGCCTAGGCAAGTGTGAGATGAGCAAACAGAATGAGTAAAAGGACAAGCTTATTATTAGACAACACATGACAGGGAAACTGAAGAAGCAAATGAAGTTGTAGGAGGAGGAGTAAGAGGCTGGACTTGAGTAGACAGCATAAATGTAGAATTGGCTCAGTTTCAACACGGAGCTCCAGTGAGCCTAAATTATAATGAATGAACAGAGAGTTGAAAATATTCCAAAAAAATGGGAAGAAAAAGGTGAGACAGATCAGAAACCAGGGATAAGAGTGATGTCTTTTTTCAGCAGATAATTGCCAGTGGAAAGTGGGCTATGTGGACTAACAGGTTATGGAGAAAGAAGAGAATTAGAGTGAAAGCTACCTGAACTACACACACTGAGACACACACTAACAAATCTCAATCCCTAAGATGCTGCAGATTTTGTTTCCTAGATTTCCTCAACAGGTCTGTTTGACTCTGCATTTTGATCACTGATATAGCCTGTTGGCATAACTGTAAAATGCTGCACTGAGCCAAATTGGGAAATGTTAATTTGCTTTTATTGTATCACAGAGTCTCTTTCTTTCTCTTATTCATATTAAAAATACCAAACTGTGTCCCCTATTGTAGCTATTTTTGTGGGGGGCTGAGATTGTTCTTCAATTTGTCAAAACTTTCAAAACACTTAAATTTAATTGCCTTGAAAAGGGATCTGTCTCTAATGCACTGTGGTATTATTCCTGAACACTGATAAACTCCCAGTGCCCCAAACCCAATCAGAATAAAGAGGGGACGCAATGGCAGGAGAGCAACTTGGTCACACTGCAGGCTTTCTGTAAAATCTTGGTTTGGTATCAAGAACAAATTGTTTGCAGGCTGCAGTATCAGCATATAGGCCAACAAGTCTAGAGCAACACAATAGTAAGTACAAGAACAGCATGTGAATGAGCCAAATGAGCAAAGGGAAAAAGACTATAATGTGAAAACAATTAGTCGCAATAGGTCAGTTGCATGAGTTGAACTGAACTTATTGAACATATGTAAATTACCAGTTTGTATAATGTACATGCTGGTTGTTGTCTTAATTGTATGTACTGCTTTATAATTAAAAAAAAAAATACACATAGAGGAACAAATGTAGCGCACTTTAATAAAAAAAGGAGCATCTAATAATGTCTTTGATATACTTATTTATTTTTAGCAGAAGATGTAGGCACAATATGATTAAATAAAATGTAAAGCACTTGGAATAAGGAAATGCATTAAATCATTTAAATCAAATAACCCAACTGGTTTCTTTGATCCAGTATTTACATGACTATGAAATAAGTAAGCAAGACTTTTTTGTATTTTTTGTGGCTATTCAACTGGGAATTATGTTTTTTTCCTTTTATAGCTTGAAGTTAATCCATCTTTCAAAGACAGCATTTATCTTAAAAAAAGCCACATTAGCAAAACTGCAAACACCAAACAGCCTTTGGTCTTGTGATAAAAGCTGCTAACCACCTTTGACCCGCCTCATAAAAACTGTCAATCCCGTGAGGTTTGTAATGAGAGTGAAGTTAAATGCTTGGAGAAAACGAGGAAGAAAATTCAAAGAAAGAAAAAAAATACACTGAGATAGGAAACTATCAGGCAGTGAGGTCATTATATGGCAAGAAAGGCTTCTGGTGAGAATGACACACCTCAACAGGTCATTTTGTTGGGATGCTGTCTGCTTATTAACTGCATAAAAGAATGATCATCCATGTCTGTTGTTGGTTACAAGAGACAGACATAGTGCCCTGATAAAAATCTATTGGAGATTTACATTTTTTAAAGATAGTAGAAGTCCTGCTCCCAGTTGAACCAGTCATTCCATAAATGCTATCCTTGCAGTTTTTATACCACATGACCCTTAAAAATAATTAATTACTTTCTCCCCCTATTCAACTGCAGAGAGGCATTAAAGAGATAACTGGACATACTTTTAGAAAATATTTTGGTTACTGCTTGCAACAACCATTTTCATTAAATTTAATACTTTCTATGACCTGTATGAACCTAAAAGTTTTCATATTCATAGCCTCTGTAAATTGATGTATTCATTTTTTTCTACAGAGATATGTTTTCATTTGATAGAACATTTCTAAAAAAATATATTTTTCTGTTCAGATGTTAAAGCCAATTTGAAACAATATTTTAAAAGTGGCTTCATGGTGTACTGGTTTACACATTCACCCAACAAGTAAAAGATCCCCATTCATTCCCAGAAGGAGATACAAACCCCTTTGGGAGTATGTCGAGAAGGTCATCTGTTGTAAGAAATCAGCTAAATCACACATGTGGAGCTACCTGCTGCGGCAGTCCCTTGTGAATAAGGGAACAGCTGAAAGTAGCTAAAATATATTTTAAAGTAAAACATTTTTTGGGGGATCTCTGGATTTTATTAATAAATTGTGAATATCACACTCCATGGGAATATTCATATTCAAAGATCAATGTCACTGGCAAATTACCTACGAAGAGAATTATTATCTCATTAGACTGGAATGATATGGGAATGGGAAATCTTGGGTTCAGTCATTCACAGGGAAAAGACTTTGACAAGTGCCGCTCATCTAATGTTTTTGCATGGAAACATGTTCCCTGATGGCATTGCCTTCCCTTAGTAGTTCCAAGTGGAGTTCCACTTGTAAGAACTACTCAAGAATAACTCGACAGTGACAACCATGAACTCCAAACTTCAGAAATCCCAGTATCCCAGTATAATAGCAAAGGAATGCATTGGAACAAGCCCCAAGCCTCCACCATATAAGCCACATATAAACATCTGGGCCACAGATGTTTAATGTAGGCCAATAAGTTTATATCCACACAGCCATCGCAAGCCACAAACACACAGCCACATGAATTATCACTGTGATATAAATATTCTTCTTTAGGGACCGGGTGGTTTTTGATGTGTTTCTGTGTATGTATCCCTGCTTTTGCCAAAGTCCATATTTTGCCAAAAGTTCAATTAAGCCTGCAATCAGTAAACATTTGGAAGCAGGGAGAGGGGAAAGTAGAATATTGTTTGTCCCTATTAGGCAAATCAAAGCCAAAGCAGGATTAGTCTCTTTGGTAGACATTATTTCTTATACAGCATACTGAGCCAAACAGAACTATGAGTTATGACAGACAGACAAACTGAGAGATGCAACAAGTGCAACCCTAAGTGGTAGAAAATTACAGATGATAACACTGAGCTAAGCTGAAACAATATGTTTGTTTCCTTCAGGGACAGGCATCCAGCTGGGAGGGAGGGCGAGGGTGTGGTCATGTGCGCTTTTTGCGAGGAATAATAATATTCATCATTACAAATTTGTCAATTGCCTCGTTGTTATATGAGTTAGAAAAATGACACTGTTGAAAAACTGTTGACAGGTGTGCTATATTAGATTGAAACCGAGTGGGTAGTTTGCCTTGGCTTTCAGAGAACGAACAGATTCGCCGTAAAACGAGGCCTCTGTAGACCAGGCTTGTTCAGCCACATCTCAAGGATGCTCAATCAAATTGGGATCTGGGGAGTTTGGAGGACAAAGCCTTGGACCTTTTGTTGTTTTTTTCAGGCCACTTCTGAGTAGTTTTTGTGACAGGGTGCATTCTGTTGGGGGGATCCACAGTGCCTGGTATTTACATTCACAATCTTACTGTTTGGTCTACATCTGGCCAGCAACAAAAAGTAATTTCTTGCCCCCAAAATAGAGACACTCAGATGCAGGACAAAGACTTCAATTGCCCCTCTACACTGAGCATCTGTACCTCTGTCTTAATCTTTAAAGTAGCTCTACATTCTCCCAACAGAAGTGCAGGTCTCACTTGTTTTTTCATTCAGTCAACCATCCAGCACTTACGCTGCTTTCTCTCTCTTTCCATTTTTTCTTTTCCCTCACCACTTTATTCCCACAATATAAACTGATGTGCCATTATACCTCTAAACAACGCATTGCCTCTGTCTGGTCTATTCCTCACCAACCGACTCCCACAAAGCATGAACTGTGGTAATTCTTCCCCGCTGACTCAACAGAGTTTAAATTGGACTACTGATGATAGCTATTCACTAAATTTCAATGTACTTCTCTGTGCTCACACTGGGACACACCAGGCACTATGCAGTGGACCCTTAACAGATTTGACTTCTTTATAGTTATTAAAAACTCTGCTCTTTCAATAAAAAATTCATTTCATCTTGCCGCTACCACTTCTACTTTCACTAGTTCCTCAGTGAGTAGTGGTTTATGAGAAACTAAAGTACATTATATAAAGTACAGCATATGATAAATGAGAAAATACACTGATTGGTAATTAAAGTCAAAGCAAAAGGCACACGTCAATAATAATATGGAATAATATGGAAAAATGTTTGTTCATCGACTACATCAAATTGACATTGGTCACTTATATACACCTGCAAATTTAACACAAACCACAACATCTGAATTAAGAGTTTTAGACTTGGTGGCGATGGTGAGAATGTCAATGGGAAATGACAAATAGAATCAATTTTATTTAAACCTCTGACATCAGGAGTATGGTGTTTTCTTAGGCCTTTGTATTATGAGTGTCAACCTGGGAATTTCTAAGAATTTTTTTAAGGAATTTGTTGGGGAGAGGGCTTTGGATGCCTATAAGATTGGCAATGTTTTTTTTGTTTTGCTTAGATTTTTTTTTAACTAAACAATTTCACTGCATAAAAGAAAACCTCTGTGGCAACTAGTGTAAACATCAAACCAGCAATTTGTCACCCCAGAAAATTCAGGCTAAGAGAACATTGTGAAATACAACAGTAATTCTCCAGGTACCCAAAAATGTCATAATAGAATCTGCAGGTAACTGCTGAAAGTGTTGCTGCTAAAGCGTAAGCTTTCAATCAGAAGGCCGTAATATTGACCTGCGTGCCAGGAAAAAAAGCCTTTGTTGTCCAAAAAGATCAACAAACTACAGATTTCCAGTGAGTTGTCTTGCTACTGTGACAATGGACTGTTTGGTGCAAACCAAGGACAGCTTTTGAGTAATACTCTTTGGGATGTCTTTTTCCACAGCTGTAAATAAGAGCTCTGTCAACCTGGCTCAGGAGGTAAATTGGGTTTGATTGTTACTGTTACTGTTAGTAAACAATGAGGCTGAATGTGGCTTATAATGTAAAGCGTTTTGAGTGGACAGTAATAGTTGAACAGTGGTATTTGAAAGTATGTGCATTTGGCTATTGTTAGTGTATTTAATAGCACAGAACTGACAGAAACCTTCCAACAGCAAAGTCATTTCTGTAATTTGAGTGGTGCTTCACCTCCCAAAGGATATGCATCATCCCGCATTGCATTGCAAAAGAAAGCCAAGGTATCAAAATGCATATATACACAGTGTCCTCAGCAGCGTCTTCTTTGGTGATCCTAGGGGTGCACGTGTCATTATGCAGTGAAAACATTTTGACAAGTTGTTCCACCCTTCACAGAAAGAAATGCAGAAAAGAGAAAATGAAACCTCAAGTTACTGAACAGCTGGCAAATCTCTCACATTTCGGACTCAAGTGTGTTCATTCATCTTTTTCTCCTTTACTCTTCCCTTCCCTCTGCTTTCTCATTTCCAACCTCAGGCCAGAGCGTTCAGCAAAGCTGATAAAAAGAATGTAGTTCAGTCAAAGAGTTTCAAACATTTTATTCAGTTTTCCATCTATTTCTTTCATCCCTTTAAAACTCTGCAGTATGCTTTATGTAGTTATGTATAACACACCTACACATGCCAAGAGTATGTGCTGTCATCACACCAGTGTAAAACACTTGCTCAAATTAGCATTTAACTCAGCAGCTGCTCTTTCAGATGCTGACATTTATATGAACACAAAAATACACACACACACACACACACACACACACACACAGTTGCTGGAGCAAATAATTAGTAAGAACAAAGAAAAATGTAAAAAAAAAACATTAGAGGGAAGAAGGAGTAGAAGAAAAGGCGATGGAGTGGATAGACGCTGGGGAATATGAGACAAAAACTGTAGCAAACAAAGACAAACGTGTTGAAATATCACAAAATGAAGACTTGCAAAGGTTACAGAAGGACACTACAACAGAGACAATAATCCAGCTGCTGCTCGAGTCAAAAAAACTGATTATTCTTGGATGTGTTCATGAGTCAGTGTTTCGGTTGCCATACCTAGCAGTTGAGTGGAACTGGAATATTCATATATCTCACACTGACTGACAACACAGGACTATTAAAATGACTGCGCTGGACCTTAATCTACGATAAACAGAAAAATATTTTCTTCGTAAAGCTTTGCAACACTTTTGTTTCCCCATCTTTACAGCTTTCCCCCTCACTCTTGGTTGTTCATTTTTATGTTGTAGGCTTATTTTACTTCCTCTTCTCTTTCTTTCTCACACGCATACACACACAAACATGCACGCACACGTGCACACAAAATTTGCCAATACTTAGTGCACCACATACAAGCTGAGTCAGCAGGGCTCTATTTGAATGGCTTTCTGATTTCTGCGAGAGTGGCAATCATCCCTTGTGAATCCAGCCTGTGTGTGTGTGTGTACTGACTCAGATGTGTTTGTGTGCAAGTGGTTGGAGATAAAGCTATGAGTCATACTAAATAAGATCCTCGGAAATCACAGTCTTTTCTTTTCCTTGTTGCAGAGTTTTGAAGCACAAAAGAACTCTGGACAAGCGCAACCCAGAGGAGAAGCGGAGGTGGGGGAAACGAGTACCTTAAATAGGGGACCATATTGAAGAAAACAGTTGTTACCCCATTCAGGCACTTTTAAAGAAAAGTATTTTCAGCTCCCTACTTAAAGGAAAAACAGAGTGAAGGTGATAGTGTCAGTTTGATAAATTGCCTGACAGCATTTCAGCAACTGTAAGCTTCATCTCAGCTGTGGATACAGTAAGTCTTTGGAAATATGTGAAGCTGTCACTCACAAGCTGTGAAGCTGTTGTACGTTGAACTAGAGCCTTTATTTTATTGTCGAGGGATGAAAAATGGCTGACGGAAGAGGGCTGATTACAGACACACTGACAAAAGAGAAACAAAAAACAAATACTATTACTAAACAGTTGGTTGACTTACTTGAGATTGCTATGTATGAAAGGAAGCCTTGTTTTTTAAGACCTGTGTGTGTCCTTAGCAGCTTTCATGTCATGCACAGACGTGCATATGGACACGTGGAAGGTCATGTCAACAACAAAGCTCATCAAATAAAACTTGATAAAGCAGGTGGTTTGTTATGTAAATGCATTTACAGAAGCAGATGAAAAATTGTGTGAGAAAGCAACACACTTAAAAAAAATGCATGGAAACATAATATACTCAGTCAGATTGTTGATATACACAAAGTGCAGGCAATGCAAGGAAAACCAAGAAGACAGAGCTGTAAAGAGTAAAAAGGAGGGATAAATGTAGAGGAAGAATACAGACTGAAGAGCAAGAGGACATATCAGGTCCCTGTTGTAGTTCTTGTTGACAAAGCTTTGGTCTCCTAAGCCAAGATCTATATCATCCATAAATACCTCCAGCTTACGGGGACTTTTCTGAGAGGTATTTCTTTCATATATCTAGTTTTCCTGCTCAGTCCTGCACTTTCTTTCTGCTGCTGATTTTATTTCACTTCTATCTCGCATTCTATTATTGACTGACTACAGGTGATGCTGAAAATTGGAAATAATCTTAACAAAGGACAGTAGAGGGAAAGCTAACTGCAATACGGCAAGGTGGGTGACTTCAAAATAAAACAGAAAGTAGGTTCATCAACACCCCCCCCCCCCCCCCCCAACACCCCCAACACCCCCAACCCCATCCCCAAACCATGTTGCTTTGTCAGTGTCATTGTAGAGTGTGATTACATAAGACTGGAGTCTGATTGTAGTCAATGCAGCTTAGCTCCCTATAGGCCATGTTCTACCTAGCAGAGTGCTATTACATCAATCTTAACCTGTTTCTTTGGCAGTTCATGGACTATTTTTTCTCTTTTTGTTCATTTCTATATTTTTCCACAAGAAAATTGGACATAAATACTGTAAATTAAAAAGAGCACCAGCATCAAAGTTCATCCTACTACCTACAGATATTTTGTCACATGCCTTGGATTTCTGCTGTCATTATTACCCAAGTAAACCCCCCTGCCTATGTGTGCCTGTAGTGTTCCTCTCTTTGCTTCCACCCATTCACCTTTCATTATCCTTTGAACTATGGCCATTTGGTTGATTATAAGAGGCTGTTTTTTTTTGTCTGTTTTGCTCTTCATAGCCTATCACTCAACAACCCACCGACATCCACATACTTAACACAATGTGGGTTGGGAAAACAAATCAATAATGCTATCGATTCAATAAATACATTTTCAAAACAACTCTGCATGTCTGTGTGCTAGCTAATAATATTTCATTTAATATTTAATGCAATCGCTTCAACTAAATGTGCTCACATAAACCAGCTTCTGAGCACACACAGAGAAATGCCTGTAAGTTTATTTAGTAACAACAACAAAGTACTTGATGCAAAGTAAACTGGCCCACTTCAAAGCAAATCTCAGTGCTTACAGATGAAGATCAGAGTTAACACCTAATCTTGCTCCAAGGCACCACTGTTAATACACTGACATGATGCCACAAACATCTCTCCCTGCCTCCTTCTCTCATGAAGACTCTCATGCTCCACTTATCCAGGGATGGACAAGCGGCGCCACAGCAGCAAAACCAATCAAGCCTAGATTAATAGACTACAAGATATGAGGTTAAAAATAATGATCTGCATAGATTATTTCAGCGGTTGAATCTGCTTCTTGTTATTTGAGCTGTATTATCCACCCGTCCAGTGACAGATGTTGCAATCTACTTGCACAGTAAAAGTATTCCTAAATGCAAGTTCCTAAATGCAAAAGCTGCAGTATCCAAAAATCATCAGAGAATCACTGTTGTGGAAAAATGCACAAACACAAGAAACATTTTTCATATCTTGTAAGCAGACATTTAAAACTCTTAACACAGTCAGTACATTACAATACAATCTAAATATAGGTGAAATACATTTTTCAACATGTATTACACCCATTTTTTTTTTTATTCAAATCCATTTAGTATATTTCTATGGAAAACATCCCTTGGCTATAGCATAACAGCCTTAAGCATTTTTTCAGGTGTTTTGTGCAATTTTTCACCAGCATCTGACATCAGCTTGCTGAGCTTTGTTGATCGCTATTCTGTGTGAAATTCATTCTAGCATCAAGATGTGTCTGCATTTTTTTTTTCCAGTTTTCATATAATATTTTTATTGAGCGATAAACCACCTCCAAAGACTTTTTGAAATCCATTGAAAAACAACACATAGTCAGTTCAATAGTAGTCCAAGTTCAACCTTGCAGGTTTGTTTGGTGCAGATTCAGTTATTCACAAAAATGGTCAGTTCTACATTATAATCTACACATGTGGACAACTTTTCACTGATTCACAGCTAAACTTTAGCAACACCTGTTTGTTTTATGTATTATTATGAGCACTGACTATCCAGAAGTTACTGCCACTGATCATAGGTTATGGCATATACAGAAAAATTGAGATTAAAAATCCCTTTTAGTTCAATTCTAACCACATTTATCCTTTTGTTCTTTCATTTTTTGTATATTTTTTTCCTGATTCTCCACTTCTTTTACATTCAGCCCATTTCCAAACAGCACATTTTCCTTTTTGGAGGTGAGAACCTTTTGGCCTTTTGCTTACTACCCTCTGAGGTTCAAATCTGCTAGTCTAGACAGTTGAAATTTGAACTTTGAGCTGTAGCACTGTGCAGCATGGGCTGGGCAAAGGTCAGGTGGGTCATTTCAACATCTGCCTTGACCAATTAACATTCAGTTGGCAAGCAGATAATGGCCACGCAACTGGGAAATCTGCATGCTGGTGTTTAATGTGCTTCTGTTATAGCTAAACACAATTATCACCAATTTTTTACTAATATTGAGATTGCATTTACTCAACAGGATTCCTCCTAGTCTTTAGAAAGATCATGCATTTATTGAACATAGAATAAAATAATATCTCCTTAAAAAGTGCATTTCCTTGCACATTTTATATAATTTATTGGGGAAAAAACTATGAAAAATAAATAAAAGTGAACTGAACTAAGCATGCCACAGCCTGGTGTGAGTGGTTTTGGGCTTTTAGAGAGGGGGAAATGCTAGAGGAACGACTTGGAATGAATTTCAGAGTGAGAAAAAACAAGCACATCGTTGCAAATTTGGATTTATCAAATTAATTGTGATATCTCAATGCAGTTTTATTCATTTCCAACCAAACAGGTGCAAGCTCTCTGCTCATTTCTGTATATATGCAACTGTGTGGATATATACAGACAAGTGTGTATGTGTGGGTGGTTGTGATTCATGTATTCGCTTGACTGTTAAAGCCCATCATACCCTGAAGGTACAGTATAGACTGCTCTATCGATCTTCACTTCACTCTGTCTGACTGCTGGGCTCACCTGTACTCGGATACCGACACCAAGAGAGTGACAGAAAGGACACCGGGAAGATGAAAGCAGAACAAGGATATTTATTGACACCAGCATCTCTGATAAAGAGAGAGTGGAAGAAAACCCAATACACTTGTTTACTGTACAAGTATATTGGGTTAGTTTTCGTAAAAATAGCATCTTGTTAAATCTTACATTTGTATTAGAGAAGGGGAGAGAGAGAAATTGACTGAGTGGCCTTGTGCTTGTTGTGATACTACAAAAAAATAAATAAATAAATAAATGTGAAAAACACACACTTAAGAAAAAGGTAATGATCATAACATTATGTTTGTCACAGCACTGACTAAATTAACTTCAGACGTCTGGGTAGTGAGGCGAAACAGGAGGCTACCAATTACAACACACAGTTGGATAGCAAAAGGGGCACCTGTGTCCTCAACAGGGCTTGGTGGCTATGTGTGTCTCTGTATTTCCAAATAAGAGCAAACTGGGGGGTTTTCTGCTTTTGTTGTGACTGAGAGCAGGTCAGTGAGATAAAAAAAAGAAGTTCCAGATTTAAAGACTGCAGAAATAAATATTAAATAAAACAACACAAGCCCAGGCTGTACATCATCTGAAACATAATAACCCCAGATTGTTATTGACCAGCAGGATTTAATTCCTGTAATAGATCCAACAACATAAGACACATCGGCACGAGTGCAAGAGGGAGCAAATACTGCTGACTCAGGTTATGTGGCTTCACAGTGGGAAAGGGGTAGAGACAGCAAGTTGGAGAAAGAGCAGAAAGATAGTGGTGCTGCAATAACTAAGCCAAAGGAGTGGCAATAAAGGGAGGAAAACAGCGCAGAGAGAGTCTGTAATGGAAACAGAATGACAGAAAAAAGAGAAATTAAGGCAAATCTGCACATAAGCTGCATGAAAAACAACACCTTCAGCCCCATGAACATATGACTGATTCTTGGCAGTTACCATCTGTTTTCAGCACGAAAGTCACGTGTTCCTTAGTGACAGAAATTGTCTAAAAATGAACTCTAAATTCAAGGAAGCGTCAGAGGACAGTGCAGGTGTGAGTGACTCTAATTAGAATGTGAAGAGAAGTAGCTCACTCTCTGAAAGAAACCACCGAGAAAAACCACTTGTGATTGGTTAATAGATCTGTAATTAAACCACAGGTTTGGGTAACTATATCATTACACATCTCCAGAGAATAATTGTAGGCCAAGAGCAACGAACTGCAATCATCCTTCAACATTCTGTCCCTTGGTGTTTTATCTGGTTTTTACAGGATTAAAACCACAAACTATTATTAACATTTTTATAATCCCAGCTCAACTCGCCTGTGGAGTCTTTCTTTCTTTCTTTCTTTATGTAATGTGGGTGATACATGTAAACAACCATCAGAATAACACATAAAATCAGCTTATGTTAAACTTAAAAAATTCTAAAGTAGGTCACTTGGTAAGTAAGGAAAACAGAAGCATTACAACATACATATATCCAACTGGCAATAAACAAATATAGATATACAATACGCATACACAAGTTCAAAAGGGCTTCATTAGGAAGTGACTAGATCTGATTATTTTTGCTCTACATTAACTGCAAAACTACAGTTAAGAGCAGATCACAGTGTCCATCTGTAAAGTGCCCAGACTGCAAAAGGGGTGGCTTTAAAACCTTTAAAAAAAAAAGGTTATTTTAAGAAAAAGGACAAGTTTACACTCTCTATGTGAGTGTGTCTTTGCAGCGGCAGGCATTTTCTGGCATCCCTTCTATTGCTAATGGTAAAGATCAATGGTAATCAGTGCTGACATAATGGGGGACTAGGCCCTCCATCATTATGACATTAGAGGAAAAAGCTGTCTTGGGACATTCAGTAGAATGTAATTAGCAGCAATGTCACAATGGGACAAAAGCAACAGCAGCTCTTTTCCTATATTACAGATATTCTACAGCTACCCTTCAGCTGTAAATCTCAATTTCAAATGATTTGCTATTGTTATTAATGATATGTAAATGATGGAATAATGAGGGGAAAAATGAAGACAATGATGCACTAATGTTTTCCTCATATATTGTATAATTTATGTATGTATTTATGTATGCATGCATGTATGCATGTAAAGTATTAATAGAGAAAGAAAACTTTTTTTTTTTGCTCTCCCTGTCAGTTTAATTGCTAATACATGCTGCCAAAGATCAAAGAGTAGCTTAAACATGTGCATATATATTTTTGGGGGGAAATAATCCTTTACTTTGAAGACTTCAGAGACTAGACAGCACAAATACAAACCACACGTAAGACAGTCACTTGCAAAACACCAAAGCTATTGCTCAAACAACATTTATGTTGCATCAGGGTGTTCAAGGGTGAGAGAGCTAAAATATCAGAAATATTACAAGCCCAGAACATGACAATCTTCTCGCGCAGTTTGTTCAGCAACTCGGGATAACAGGCTGTGTCTTCACTGTCAGTCTGTTCTGATGAACCACCCAGTGTATCAGCTGCTTCTTCTCTTTACCTACTAGTCGCATTCAAACATTAACACGATTTGCGAGCTAGTTCAGGCAAACTCAAGCTGCACTGTGTCTCACACATATTAACATACTTCACTTTCCTGTCAAATACCAGATGTACTTTCCCAATATTGTCTATTTAAGCTGCAGAATTTACCATCGCTCCCTCTGGCATGTCAGTGTTCCTGTCTACACTTTTTAACCTCTCAACCACCCCATTTTCCACCTTTTGGCTCCAGAGAGATGTTTACTTGTCATTTATTTATACGTGTAACATAATCTATCGGGAGATGAACTCAGAGCATAGACCCCAAACTCTATCTGTAAACTGCTTCTTCGTGAAATCAGACATGGAACCTAAAATATCTTCTAAAAACTTAATTCAAGGACGTTTAACTTGATGATAACATAAAGCTGTTATATTCTTGTTCCATCACTCATCATGAGAAGTGGTTTAGTAAATGATGGAGTAATTGCTGTCACTGACGAAACCTCTTTAGTGCAAGACTTACTGTTCGTTTTCTGGTCCGAATCTGTCAATGACTTTGTCGACCGGTAGCTTTCTTTTCATCAGTGTTGGTCAAGTTACTTGAAAAAAGTAATCAGTAACTAATTACTGATTACTTCCCCAAAAAAGTAATCCCATTACTTTACTGATTACTTATTTTCAAAAGTAATTAATTACTTAGTTACTTTTAAAAACACGATTTACAACCTGAATAGGTGATAAAGCGATAGATCTTTCAGCCCAATTCTACTTTTTCTGCATAATCCATCATAAAAAATGTAATCAAATGGAAAAGTCTCTTTTTTTTAACTTGTTTTATCAGTTTTCATCTTTTAACTTTATGCATCAAGCAAAAATTAAAGTATATGCAACATTCTCTGACTTGAAGAAATTAGTTTAACATTTAAACCTATTTTCTGCACATTCCAGCACATAAAATAAAATATTTTTTTTGTGTTTCCACTCACTCTTTCAAATAGATGCGAGTAAAACACAGCAGAAAATAAATAAAATCAAAGACTCAGTGTCCTGTTGCTCTATTTTCACCTGTAAAGCAGGAGTAGGGTAGACGGAGGTGTGCTCTGGTGCAGGTGTGCCGCAGCGGTCAGTGGAAGGATACGGCAGCTTCTCTGTGAATTTCCCATTACGTGGTAGCGCACTCGGTGCTTGTTTAGGGGTTTTTTTTTCCGCTGTAAAAAGAAGTTTTCTTCCCACGCACAACGGACGTTAATGTTTTTGTCACTTTTTATGGAATCAAACTCAAAATAAGGTCAGTACTTCCACGCTTTAAACACTGCACGCACACACTCGATATATTATCCATTGTTAATCTGCACACAGCTGTTGTCACGAACGTCGCACTCGCTTAGATCACCGTCATGAGACATTCTCGCAAAAAAATCACGGTTTTAGTAACGCAGTAACGCAGCGTTCCTACAGGAAAGTAGCGGTAATCTAATTACCGTTTTTGCAATAGTAATCCCTTACTTTACTCGTTACTTGAAAAAAGTAATCAGATTACAGTAACGCGCTACAAGTAACGCGTTACTGCCCATCTCTGCTTTTCATACAGAAAAAGTACTAACCCCCCCCCACAAATGTGTTACTAAAAACTATGTGATTGGTTGTGGGTGCAGTAACAGTAAACTGAGGAAGAAGGTCGTTGTTCTAGCCTAATGGACAATGGAGAAGTTACATGAATTTTCCAGCTAGTTGCTAGCCCATACTGACAATTTTTGTACTCTGCACATTCAATGATGAAAAGCATGCCTGGCTAGTAGTTGGGTTGGATCACATTCACATCACAAACTAACCCCTCTGGAACCGGATCGAGACCACCTCCTGTAAAGGTTTTCCGTGCACTTGTTTTGGACTGCACCCGAGTGCGAGCAACAGTTTGATTTATATTTAAACACAGTGGGTGTAAAAACATCCTTAGAAACATATGGGTCAGAGGGCGAAAGTTGTTCTGCTGTACACTTTATTTCATGAGGACAAATCCAGCTCTTTACAACACTAAAGTCTAGTATCCATCTATACACATCTATCCTCACCCAAACCCGCAGACACCTTTTTTCTTTTTTTTTTTGTGGGAGATATTACACTTTTTCATGCTAATTTTATGTTGCACTACACATCCTCCACACTTCTTCTCCTCTGACTCATTGCATCTCCATCCTTCCATCCCTCTTATTTGGCTCCTTCAGTCTGTGCCCCAGAGGGCTGCAGGAGATGTTTTTGTCCTTCGTCTGACATATTGTAGTCCAGTGATTTATATCTCTGCACCTCTGCCTCTTTCTTTCTCTCTGCTTCTCTGTGTCTTTCTGTCCCATTCACTTCTACCTCCTTGTAGCTCTTGCTCGTTGTCCATTTCTTTCTTGTGTACCTCTGCACACACAAACACGCACACACATACACACAAAGAAGTAGCTCCAAGCCTAGTCAAGCCAAGTGTAGAGGAGAGGTCTCTAATCCTGTCCCAACGAGAGTGGGCCTGCTGGGGGATTAGAGAAGGGATGTGGGTGGTGTAAAAGATGGAGGTTATTGAAGGGGGCAGCTAGACAGAGGGTGTGAGAATGAGTAACAGCCCCTTTAAAAGATCATATTATTCATACTTAGAAGTTCATAACTTGAATTTGGTGATTTTCCTATAGTATTTGTTGCTAAAGAACCTTTTTTTTTATTGTCAGTCTAAAATATGTTGTGTTAGTTCCCCCACCACTTGAAAAGCCTGGTCATTTGTCAGCAGAACCTGCATGTTCAACCCAGAATCAGGCCGAAAAAAGGTTGTTGCTATGCTATTGTGTTATTACAGCATACAGTACCATACAGTACAATGTTTTAAGGTGCTGGCATTACTATTTCTGAAGTAAGTTATCATTGATTATTTATTCTCACCTGAGCTGCATGAAACAAGGAATTCCACGGAATTCACAAGTATGACTCCCTCTGGCTAAGACTTCGTGCTTTGCAAACTTGCAGATCTTTTACATGCACAAAAAAGTTATATAACTCATTTAATTGAAGGGAAAAGCCTGCAAAGGCATTATGTAGGCACTTTGACATGGATACAGTTTGAAACTTTAGGTAGTGGGTAGTTTGAAAGACTTAATGCAAAACACCCAAACTGAATTCTCAAGCTTCATTTCTATCTGGGTAGAATGTGACTCATGCACTGCTTGGCTTGGCGTTTGTTATGAAGGCCACCATGTAAGGAATGCAAATTTCTCTGCTGCTTAAATGTTTAATGTTGGAATTTACTGGCTTCCAAACTCACATAAGAGAGACATCAAGAGTGAGACAGAAAGCAAGTGCATTCTTTAAATTTAACAGAACTGTGTCTTGAGGCACCTGTAATTTCTTTACTTTTTTCAAGCAAAATGGGAAATATTTGCAGCAATTGAAATTATTATGAATGAATTATTGAAATGTGCAAATATATATGGAAATACAGTATTTAAGGAAAATTCTGAATTCTAACAAGCTTGAAAGTCAATATTTGGTAATGACCACCTTTATTCTTTAAAACAGCCTGAACTATTTGAGGCAATCTTTCTTTTAATTGTTTTAAGTAGTTTTCTAGTGGAATAGTTCTCCAGGCTTCTTGAAGGGAATCCAAAGCTCTCTGTGAAGTTTTTTGTCAGGATGATCCCAAACAGCTTCAACACTGTTGAGATCTGGGCTCTGGAGAGACCAATCCATGACTGATAGAGATCTAATGTGTGTTTTTATTTTATCTCAGTATGCTTTTCACTGCACTGGCAGTTTCTTTGGGATCATTTTCATGCTAAAAAATGTAGCTGCTGCCAATTAGACACTTTCCAGATGGTGGTGCGTGTTTTATCAAAATCTGACTGTACTTTTCTGTCTTCATAACCTCTCTCCTGACCTCCTCTGTACATATCAACAACAATTTCAACCAAAAATATCAAACTTGGCTTAATCACTCCATGGGACATGTTGCCACCGATTTTCACTCCAGTTCTTGCATGTATATATATATATATATATATATATATATATATATATCTTTCTCCCTGTTTCTCTTTCTTAAGAATGACTTCTTGACAGCCTGTCTTCCACTGAGCTCATTTTTGATGAGGCTTCAGCCATATGTATGTCTCAGGCCCTGTCTCGTGTCTTTACTGATTTTTTTCCTGTTTCTTAAAGACGTAACCTTCAGATGTTGATCATGCTACAGATTTGCGAAGGCTTATAAACAACGATTTACATGGCAGTCATCTCATATTAATGGGAAAAATGTGTAAAAACATTTATTTAGACTAATCTCCTGTATTTATGCCCAATTATACTGTTAAACAAAAGGGTTTTTGCTAACATTGTAAGTGAAAACTATGGAAGCACCTGGGTTTGAATGTGGTTACCACAGACAATTACACAAGTCTGGACTAACCTTTCTTTTATCCACTGCTTTCTATCCCAATTTTCTCTTGCCCAGCCAGTTCTGAGGTACAGGATATGACCTGTGTATAATGGACACTTGTCCTCATTACCGAATGACTTTCAAACATTATTTGGATGGAAAGGTGTGTGTATGAGTGTGTTTGCTTACAAAAAGGCGATCATGCAAGACTGATCCCACTTTTCCCCACAGTGCCGCAGGTTCCCAGCACAGTAGAACAAGCCAGGTAGTTTTTAAAAGTCCTGTCACCTTGTGGTGAAGGTGTTGCAACAAACATCAAAAGTATGAATTACACTGTCCATATAACGCGTTTTCACGTACAGTGTGCAAAAACATTTATAACCTTTTGTTCTATAAATTAATCTATTTGTAATGTGGCCATAAAAATTAAACAAAGTGGGTTTTTTTCAGCTTTTTCTCTTTCGTCTGCCTGTTGGCATGTCTCGGTCGCCAGCACTGCTTTTTGACAGCAAACAGCATGTGTGCCAGTCTTTCCTTTGATACGGAACATTAGGATTGGTTTCACCGCATCGCCAAACACACAAATGTCTGAACAGCATTCAAAAGAAGGCCACTGTCAGATGCCTGCTGTTTTGCATACATGACTGTTATGCAGATACCATGCACACAAACATATGTTCAGTGGCACACACATACACATCAATCATGTGTGACTACAAAATAAAACTGAAAACCAGAGGTGGGGACTTTTGTGATTTTTGACAGAATTTACATATATGCTGACATACACTGCAACATGAGAATGAGAATGAATTCCCCAAAGCAGTTTCATGTGATTGAGATACCACACACAATTATGGATCCCAGTGACAACAGTCAGCCTCATTTAAAAAAGGTTCTCATCCACAGATTGTATGCCGAGGGCAAAATCAGAGCTAAAGTGGCGACTTATGAAAAATGTATAACAAAAATGATTTTTATGAGGCGCAGAAATAAATAAACACCAGATACCCATTGCTCATGAAATCTTTAACAATATGTTTTTTTTATGTTTTTCTCCTCTTCATTAGCAAGGTCATACACTGAAATTAAGAGTAGTGTTGTAGGTCCAATTGTTGTGTTCTTTTTCCATTTTGATAAATAATGATAACTGCTGAAATCGAAGCAAAATCTAATTTAAATGAGCCTCATTTAAAAAAAAATATATACTATTATTTCCTGTTTTGCAATTCCCAAGAAACAAGACAATTAGACAGTTAAATGTGTGTTTCTTGAAAATGCAGAAGTAATCTCATCATTAAACTCTCTTTGCATGCTGTGATTGATGAATTATTGAAATATGCCCTAATTAAAGTGCAATGACTAGAATGCAAGTTGTCTAACACAAGTTGCTTTTGAGTCTGTGTGTGTTTAACTTTAGCCTGACTTGTACTTTCAGCCACATTACAGACAAACATTGGGTAGGATGATGCCTCACCCCTGATTAACCTTTTAACACACTAGCAGTATATTTCTCAAATTAAAAAAAAATTTAAAAACAAAAAAACCAAAACAAATGTTCATTAATATTGATTTTAACAGCTTAGCCCTATGTATCCATTTTAATATTAGGGCTACAAATGCTGTGTGGGGGAGGGGGATGACAGCTGGGTCTGCACACATGTGTGAGTGTGGGTCTGTGTGCGAGTATGTCAAAGAGGACTTAAAACCAAGCTGCATGATGGACTTAATCCGGTTGTTCAGTAGGTCATGCTGAGGAAAGCTACTCTCCTACACTAGCTACATCTATCTATCTATCTATCTATCTATCTATCTATCTATCTATCTATCTATCTATCTATCTATCTATCTATCTATGAGAAAAGTAATAGTT
Source organism: Perissodus microlepis (assembly GCF_051167445.1). Lineage (NCBI taxonomy): Eukaryota > Metazoa > Chordata > Actinopteri > Cichliformes > Cichlidae > Perissodus > Perissodus microlepis. Next base: position 13,558,983 of record NC_140469.1, on the reverse strand, counting down.
ATGATTTTGGAGAAAAAACAATTACAGGACTATGTGAAAAAGAGAAATAAATGAACAGCAGAGTTGGGAAATGAAGAAAGATTGAGAAAGAGAGACAAAAAGGAGGTAAGAGCAGTAGCGGTGTGCTCTGTTTCTGACCCATGTTACATGAGCCTCCAGACAACACTAGAAACCTGTTAACAACAAGAGTCCATTTAGCTTGGAGTGACTACAGTAAAGGTTCTGAGCTGGACTCTGCACCACCCTGTCCATTAGATACAAAGGGATGTTCACACAGAATGGAGAGGGGTGCACAAGTGCACACATACACAAGCAAATACACAACCACACACGCACTCGCATATGCAGACAAATAAACAAAAATGGCTTAGGCAAAATGCATTCACAGAAAAAAGGAGGAACACAACGAATACGCACTCTTTTCTCAGGGGTCATAAATGTTCACCCTTACATCCATTTAGCCTTCTTCGGCTGCCGAGCTCCAACTGCAAAGTTCACGAGGAGTGAGTGCAAAATGGAGAGACATGCAGAAGTGTCCTCGGAGGATATCAGCTGTAAGGCCAAGAAACAACACTGGGGAGGACACAAGAGCAAAATGAGGGCAAGAGACTTGATGGAAAGAGCACGAGGTGAGATGAGAAAAAAATGAAAGTTTCTAAAAAAGAATAAAATCGGAGAAGAACTTTGGATTTACTGTATGCCAGTTCAGAAATTGTCCTTTTGTGTACTTCCCCCACTTTCAATTTTGTTCTTCCATTTTAAGGTCAGAGCTGTCATTACATGTTGCTAACCATCATTAAAATCATCATAATTATCACTTTTATAACAGTGAGACTTAATTACTACTATTTAATTTGCATTGATTGACCACAGTGATAATTCAAATCTCCAGTCTTGCACATATTGGACAGCCAACTGAACCACAGCCAACCGCTAAACAGCAGTTGTACAAAATTCGACTTATTAACAGACCCTTTAGAAAACATTAACTCAATTCCCTTCACCCGACCTACTGTAGTCCAGCCTGAACTCAAACTTTCTCATGGTCGGCCTCGACAAGCTCATTCTGGGGATTTTTTGCAGGTAATTTTGCAAAACTGCATATAGAAAGCAAAATGTTGCTGTTATTGCTTATCTAGAAATATTAGTTAACGGATAGAATGTAATAAAATAAAATCCTTAAATATGCTATTGAGCTTTTTAGAAGCGTCATTGGCTTAATTCTGTTGAAGGTATGTACCCAAATGATAAGTGAAATTATTTATCTTGAATAACCCTGGTGTGAAAGGTAGAGAAGGTCACTGATTAAATGGTATTTTTCTTCCAAGCTTATTTGCAGGAATGCATATCACCCTGTAAAATTATGTGATTTAAATCTCAATATAGGAATTTATACAAGGAAATTATAATAAGCTGGCAGGGGAGGGGGGTGGGTGGGAGGAGTTGGTTGAACTTTCCGGTTCTTTTTCTTGGTCATTACTAGGGATGGGTATCGTTTAGGTTTTATCCGATACCGGTGCCAAACCGGTACTTTTGAAACGGTGCCGGTGCTTAAACGGTACTCAAACCGGTGCTTAAAGAATGGAGAACACCAACTTTGTCCAAAAACCTCTCATGTTCAGCTGTTTTTTTGTAAAAAGATAACAATGTTAGCCTTTTCTGCAGCTATGGGGCATATATGGTATCACTCTTGGCTGGAAGCAGTGCTTAAACAATGGAAAAAACACAAACTTTGTCCAAAAACCTCTCATGTTTAACTGTTTTCCACTTTTTCTTTGGTCATTTTAGCCTTTTTGGCCAGGGTGAAGGGAGTATCTGCCATCAAACAAGAAGACAGCCGCATGTAGCTATGATGATGTTTGCTAGTTCACCTTACATGCATTAATGTAATAACGTGGTTAGCCTACTCAACGTAAATTACACACGAACAACATTACGCTACTCACGCAGAGAAGAACGGCTGCTGCTGCCATCATCATCCGTCATCATTTCTGCTACACTGGCAGGGCTAGGGGCCAGGACTCTACTCTTCGGGTTTTTGGGGGATGTTGCTCCGGGTCCGATAACTGGCAACCCACCCGCAGTAGATGTGCACGGAGTGAGGTCTCGCAGCAAGCTATCAAATACGGCGCATTTCTCGGCTTTTTAAAAAAACGCTATGCGTCGCCAGGTGTTTCATCGGATTTGAGGTGTTACCTCCTTTGACAGTATCACAGTATCAACTTAAAGCACTTGTTGCAGGCTGCTGAGTTTGCATATTTTGCTGTGAAGTACAGCCATACATTTGACCGGTCCTCCTTGGGCATTTTTAATCCGTAGCTCTGCTCTAAAAGAACGTACGTACCTGGACCTGCCTACTATCCTCGGAAACGTAAAATGATTGGCTAGAATCTAAAGTGTATCACAGCTCAGGAAAAAAAAGCACCGAAATAAAGCACCGAAATGTGCGCTGCTTTTCGGTCTGGTTACTACCGTTTATGTCAGAACCGGTGCCATCATGGCACCGGATACCGGTACCCATCCCTAGTCATTACATGGATGTCAGTAATCGCGTCACACCATCCTTATTGTTCTTTAGCAGAGGGCTAAAGAGCAATCAGAATAATGAAAAACAAGAACAAAAATGTCATTTTCTTCTCAGTTACAGAGTTCTCCAAAAGAAATGGAGTGACTAACAAGAAACGGCATTGCTAATAACAAGGTGAGCATTTAGAGGAGACACAAACCACAAAGGCTTCTAGCAATAACTCTGCATTTGCTTTCAATTTGTCAGAAGCAGAAGAAAATAATTGCTCATACTCAAAGCCTATACACACATCTTACACACAGATATAGGAGGCTGCACGGGTAAATAGTATTTTCCAGCTGTGCTGCTTGCTAAGAATGTGCTGATTGTGAAATTCAAGGTTCATACCACTGTTACATCCTCAGTATTACAACCTACAGTTTGCTAGCTACTCATGCCTTTCTCCTGCAAATGCATCTCACCCAGATGCTATAATTTGCTGAGAGGCTTGGTCACCTCCTTTAGAATGAGTGCCGGATTGATTTTGTGGAGAACCAAGTTAATGGAGAGCTGAGGATAACCACCATCCGCCTCTGTAGTGACCATTTTTGCACCATAAACTTAAAAAAAAAAACTTCCACTGAAGAGAGCTGGAATTCACAGATAATCTGCTGCTACTGGTGAAGAGTGCCGAGCCGACTATCTCCCTTCCCAGACGTCACCCACTTCATCCGCCAACATCTGCTGTACCACTGTGGGCAGTGGGAGGCCATTAACTCAGAGCACACATTTACTTTCACTTTATACAGACTTCAGTCTTTTCAGGTCTTCTGTAATCTGTTGTTGCACATATAGGTCAGGGCAAAACCGATGTGACGCCACATATCCAGTAGATCACTGCCATAAATGTCATCTTATTTTCTGATAACATGATATCCATTTCCAGCTATGTATTAATTTTTGGCCAATAAATATATGTAACATTTATTTGGGAATTTATATGAATATCTTAATGAGAAGGAAAATAATACACACACATGTGAAATGTGTATTCTAAGAAATAGAGCAGACAGGCAAAGCAAAAAAGACTGCTAAAGGAAAAGCGGGAGACCAAATAAGAAATGCAGGCAAATAGAGAGGAAGATACAGAGGCTACAACTAAGTGATGAGACAGATAAGGCAGCCAATGAGTGACAGAATGCCAAAGAGAGCAAAGTAGACAGAGACAGAGAAAAGAAAGGTTTTCCTTAATGCTATTCCAAGCTTCAATCAACGTTCGCCCGGCTCTGCTCTCGCCCAATCATCTTAGCAACACACTCACACATACCCACACAGACACACACGTACAAGTATCTTTCTGCCCATCAACCTTGGCCTGACAGTCTCAGTGCCATGGCAACGGTTCATACAGGATTAAACAGAGCACTCAGATGAAAAAAAGAACAAAGAATTTAGGAAAATTATTAATGCATTATTTTCTATATAGCCTATGATATGCATGAAAATGCAATTAAAAAAATGTTTGGCAGTCGAGTAAAGTGGTCACTCACAAAGAGTGTGTGTTTACAAAGAGTGCGTTTAGATGTACAATGACCACTACTGAAGGAACAAGGGGAAGAGGAACAGACAGACATGAATAGAAAGTGATAAAGCCTGGTTTTAGACAGCCCTTTATGTGTTCACAGACACAGACACCCTTTGAAGTCGTGAGGAGATTTTGGGCTTACGTTTCTCACAACAGCGGCTGGAAGAAGAATGAAATGATTAAAGTCGATTAAAGTTATACACACAGACATCACGGGATACTGAAAATCAAGGAAACACGATAACATCAAAGTTGGACTATGAGTGGGAAAAAAAGAAGATGAAGAAATAAGATGGACTGCACACACATGTTCCAACAAAAGCTCATCTTCCATCATATTTTAATAATGCAGTTAGATATTTTCAAAGTCATAAGAGAAACCAGTGGAAACTATAGCTTAGACATCATTAATGCTAGTTGTTTTTATTATATTTGTTTACTTTTGCATTTTGAAGTGTTTTAAGTGCTCCTAACACTTTTTGAAGCTGACTATATCCTCTCTGAGGTGTGGATCGTTCCCTCTGAAACCACAACAGAGTTTGGAAACTATTTAGTGATCCTGCAAATTATACAGGTTCTAGTTGGTCCAGCTTGTTTAGCATCGGGAGTGGCTCTGGGACTACGCAAAGTATAGTGATGAGCCAGCTGGAAGCATCATGTGTTTTCACTGTCACTGCCAATCCATCCATTTAAACACTGCATTTCATTTTTTTTTGCATTTCAGAAAAACTTACACTGTAGAAATAACCAAGGTCATCTTGCCACAATATCTAAAGGCTTTCTGTTTAGCCTGGAAAAAGTGAAGGACACCTACATCCCTTAAGTGAACTCCAGTCACTCCGGTGGGTTCATGGTGTTTAAATCCAGCACTGATAAAATTGGTGGTCTGACTTATAAGTAACTGTCTTGCACTGCTCTGTTGCATTGTTGTATGCATGCCAAGAAGCATTTGGTGTTCAGAGACAGAAAGACCAACATAATTTATAAAATAGCTTAAATGTAATTATGACGACAACAAAGTTGGCTTGATAAAACAACAAGTAGCCAAGTTATAGACAGTACTGACACCGCTTTTAGTAGAAATTCTGTCCAAGGTCCAAATTCACAGGGACCAACCAGCATTAATCACTATTACAAATAATCACCAACAGAAAAATTCACACTGGTCATGTCACTCTGCTCTGCTAGCTAAATTAACAAATATTAAGCTAAGTTTTGTTATTCAGGATTCCTTCACCCACAGTTCAGCTACACTGTGTTTACACACCTCTCTGCATTGAATTATTACTTATTATTCATCGCTGGCTCTATTCCACAGTATGTCCTCTGCCTTGTCATCCTGCCCTAACCCTAACCAGCCGCAGCAGATTGCGACCCCTCCTTGAGCCTGGTTCTGCTAGAGGTTTCTTCCTGTTAAAAGAGAGTTTTTCCTTCCCACTGTCGCCAAAAAGCTTGTTCATATGGGGTCATATGATTGTTGGGGTTCTCTCCGGTCTTACAATATAAAGCACCTCGAGGTGACTGTTGTTGTAATTTGGCGCTGTATAAATAAAACTGGATTGAACTGAACTGAACTAGCACCATTTAGCTATCGGCTCCACTCATACCATTTGCAACAGGAATTAGTGGAGTCAGCTGGAGGAGTCCCCTTCAGGGAGGAAAGGTTTCTCCTGCTGTCAGCTTTATTGTCAACTTGATGCCTGGTGAAAAGTGACGTCTTTGCCTGTCTTACATTGCTCATATCCAGTACTGGGTGAAAGCAACTATTTGCTTTGAGCCATTACATTTGGTAATGGCAAGTAATTAAGTAATTTGGCAAGCTAGCTAACAAACCATTAGATCTGGTGTGAATCCAGCTGTTATATAAATAAAGCTGCCAAATACATCACAGAAAGAGAGAAATCACACAAAACATTAGCAGTAGTCATATTCTGTTTGCAGAAATGAGGAGTAGCTCCAAATCCAAGAGAAAAAAAAGATTTATTTGGATTTTGCAATAACACAAACCTAGTCAGATCTAGTTGTTTACATCCTATAATACATATTTTTCCATGAAATAATACTTCAACTGTTGCTCAAGGGAATTCTGTATAACACAAGGCAAGCGCTCATTAGAATAAGCCTTATATCTACAAACAAACAAAAAAAAAAAACTGAATAAAGCACAATGACTACATTTTAATAAAGATGTAGAATCCTGAGAAGATGCCAGGGCAATCATGAGCATACTAACTTTCCAAAGGAATTAAAGGAATACCTAAATACCAAGCTTCCTTTTTAATTTTTTTTTTTTTTAACTCTCACATTTTACTAATCAGCTGAGCCTTTTGCACATTAATATCTTTATAGCGATCATAAAATAGCAAAGATGCTAATGACTAATGCTTATCATGGAGGATCAGTAGCTAAGCAGCTTCAGCTGACTGGCTCACTACATGGTTTGTCCATTTCATCCTTTGGCTCATGGAAACTAAAGTCATACCAGGGCCTCCAAAGCACACAAATTCTCTCCCTTTTTGCTTCTGCTCTATGCTTCATTATTTCCAAGCCTTTCAGGCATGAACGTGGCTCACAGCAACCTCAGGCTTTATTTAAATATAATCGATCGACTCTTGATTACACCGCTGAAAATTTCGTCCACGCATGACAGTGTCACACCCTCAATTTATTCTAACAAGCAACACCATGTGAATACAACCCGAAACACTTAGGTTGGTTGCCTAAAAACAAATAAATGCCTAATTGCAAGGTGCAAACCACACACATGTGTACAAAGGATGAAAAGGGAAGACACGCAAATACAAAAAGTGCTTAAAAGCTTTGCAAAAACAGATCAATGTGTTCCTTTAAATTCTAGCATTTTTAACTGAACCACAAAAAATGAAACTACTGGACTAAGCATGTTGCTCTCTAATCATGCAATTCAATTTTAGGCGTGCAGCGGGACTTAACATGGAAAACATCAAGCAAAGAAAGCTAATACTGTTAACACGTTCCCAGAACCAGATAACCACATTTGCCATTATATAGTCTCTATATTTTCTATCAGTCTGACTGTTTCAGCAAGGATCTGTCCCCTCTCTCTGCAATATTTCTTTTGTCACTTTCTCTTTCTGACAGATTCTTGCTCTCAATCTGTCTCCAAGTCTTGCTCTTTTTCCACTTTAACCTATATTATTATCAGCTGCTTCAGTCTCTATTAGGGCTGCCACGATTAGTCGACTAGTCACGATTACGTCGACTATTAAAATCGTCGATGACTGATTTAATAGTCGACGCGTCGTTTGAAGCTTTGTAAGATCACAAAAGACACAGGAATAAGTAGTAGGATTTAAGAGTGTAATAACGGACTGAAACAGAAGATGGCAGCACTGCATGTACAAGGATGCCAGCTGCCGTTAAACCCCGAAGAAGAAGAAGCTGTGTCCCAGAATTCATAGCGCAGCCCAGGTCAGTTTCCAACAAAGGCGGCAGCTAGTTAGTTTTAATATTACTCTTATTATTCTTTCTGGGTCACAAAATAAACGTTTAACATATTTTCAGGCGAGAATGTAGCTGTGTAAACCTCAAATATCTGCTCAGTTTATAAAGACACCACATATTTCCAAAAGCGCTCCGACGTTTTCGGAGACGTCTGTTACCCACTAGCTCGATAGCTAGCCGGGGGCAAGGCTAACTAGAGCCCGTGAGAACACCGGACTCTCGGCCAACCCACCGCAGTCTTTCCCTACTCAGGTTAAACATATATAAGTCACTTAGATAACTTAAAAATGTTATTGTTTGGCTTTTTTCAGTATTTTATTTGTTCCTGAGTAAATCGGTTTGGCTGAGATTAAAGTTATAGTTTTTACACAGCTGAATAAACGTCAAGCAGACAGCTGATTATCAGAAATGTCAGATGCTGGAGAATATACTCCGGTGTCCTGTTATATTTTAGATAGCAAGGAGTTTATTAAACTTCACCGAAACAATCTGCAAATTTCATTAAAATTTAATAAACTATCATCTTGTCTTTATTTTTAGTTAGCACATACCTTAAACACTTAAAGCTGTAAGCTAATGATAGTTATATAAGAGCAGATGCTGTTGGTGCAATAAGCTGTACGTTTTACGTCCAATGGATGCATGATCTGATTAGTCGACTAATCGCAAAAATAATCGGTGACTAGTCGACTATCAAAATAATCGTTTGTGGCAGCCCTAGTCTCTATACAGCACTGCATTTATAATACTATCAAGGATTTAAGAAAAAAAAACACGAGAGCTTGAAAGCATAAAAATAAACTATTTGGTAGTAGGTACTGTCCTTAGTTTATGTGTGTGGCAAGCTATTACTGATTTTCTAGTATGTCTCCAGTCCAGATGAAGATATTTTTTTCTTTTTTTTTAAATTTTAATATCTGTTCCAGTCTGTCTGTGGGAGGGTGTTTTGTGGTGTGCGCTTGTGAAAGATCACAAGTGACTGTTTTTTTTATGTTTTTTTATTCTTGTGACTCTGGCAGGTATAAAAAGAGAATAGAATAGAAAAAAGGGAAGGCTGAAAGAAGATGAATAGAGATGAGAAATCAAGGAGAAATTACAGAAAAGAGAGATGCATGTGCTGAGAGAGGCTGCACTGAGCAGCAGTGAGTGGGCTGCTTCACAAAAGAAAAGTTTGAAGAGGGATTAAAGAAGAAAATGTCACAGAAAATCTGAGGAATGGGAAGGTTTTCAACTCAAAAACAAGGCCAGGCAAAAAAATAGTGGTTAAAGTAATGGTGGCAGAGACAAAGATGCCTTGAAAATCCCCCCATCCTGATTGTCATGTGACTTCATGGACACTGTTTATAAAGTATTACGAATCAATGACAAGAAAAGTGAACAACACCATTCACCCTTCATGAAAAGGTTTTACCTGCAGCCACTTGCCTGGTGTTAATGGACCTGGTTGACTTGTCTTTCAGCTAGTTTATAAACCACAAAACACAGTGCACCCTCCAAGAAACCCAAACACAATGCCTTAGCCATGCAATAAAAAAAATCTTGCATAATGAGTGGGAAAGCTCTTGAGGACTTTAAAACCTCCACCATCCCTTCATGTTATCCCATTCCTTCAGCACAGCAGTTTGCAGCAGTTTTTTTTAATCTACCCTGTCCCATTCTCACAGCATCAATATTTGCAACCACATAAAATTTTGTTCACAGCTCTCACAGGTGTGGGGAGAAGGCTCTGGGCATACTTGGCTCTGAACAAAACATAATTTTGAACAGTAAAAAAAGAAATTAGATGGTGTAGTTGTTATGACCCCACCTCTGGAACCATATCTACAAACTCACCAAGGATTGATTTTCTGCCCGTGTGACTCCTTGACTCGTTGGCAGTATTTTCTCAATGAAGGAATGATACCAAAGAGTGTGAACCACCCATACTGAGGAGAATCATGAGGGTGTGTTTTGTGAAGGATTCTTTTTACTTACGTGACATAAAAACAAGAAGCAAAAAGATTTCATTGTTGACTCTGTAGAGGTACTTGGATTTTAGTGGATTTGTCTGGCAGGCCATTCTTTCAGGGTTGTAAGAGGAGCGCTCTTTTGTTGAGAGGGAGACCTACTGCTGTTATGCTGCACTTGAAATGGTAGTCGTTTAAACAACTTGAACAAAAACAGTGTGTTTATGTGTGTGCTTGTGTGCTGTAATGCGTTTGGCATGAGTCACTGCTTTGATAGTGTTACCTTATTAATCATACTTCTGTGCAGGTTGTTTGGTAGCATCTTACATTTGAGATATTTGAGTGCATACTAATACAATGACTGAGCAATGCTTTGGAAATTATAGTCAAACAAACTATGCAACGGCAAATTAAATTAAATGTAACATATTACATATATTATAGTTTGAAATGCTACATAAAAAAATCTACATATATATGATTATTTTAAGTATTTTATGCTAAAGAAGAAGACAAAAGATTTGTACCCTGATGCAAAATGCTTTTTTAAGAATGTCAAGTCTTCTTAATCGGGAAAACAAACTATTGAGGTTCATTGTTCACAGTGTCAGTGTGGTGTTAATACCACATTCATTACAGGGCTAATACTAATACAGAGTCACCCATACTTGTTCACAATCACACCAACAGTCAGTTTAGGATGTGGGAAAGAACTGCCACACCTGGAAGACATGTGGTAAATACTGTGAAAGGGTCTATTTTAACCCAAATCTCTTCCAAGTCTTCTAGTTGTAAGTCTTGTGTTTTGATCTGTGCCACCACCTCACCCAGTTTTGATTTGCTCACACTTTAAAGTGGGTTGCTCTTATTGTGAATTTTAAACATTCACAATTTGGGGTGTGGGGTGATCGAGCACCTCTTCAACCTGAGCCTAAGGCTGGGAAGAGTCCCACAGCTCTGGAAATCCTCCTGTGTTGTTCCAGTGCCAAAGACTTCACGCCCCAAGGACCTCAACAGCTACAGGCCGGTGGCTCTGACATCCCACCTGATGAAGACCCTGGAGCGGCTGGTCTTGGCTCAGCTTCGGCGCCTTGTGAGCTCATCACTGGACCCACTTCAGTTTGCCTACCAGCCTGGCATTGGAGCTGATGATGCCGTCATTCACCTCCTACATCGTTCCCTCGCTCACCTGGAGACCGCTGGGAGCACTGTGAGAATCATGTTCTTCGATTTCTCCAGTGCCTTCAACACCATTCTTTCCTCGGTTCTGAAGGACAAGCTGGTGAACTCTGGAGTGGACCATCACCTCACTACCTGGATTTTGGACTACCTCACCGACCGACCACAGTATGTGAGGACTCAGGGCTGTGTGTCGGACAGGGTCGTCTGCAGTACGGGGGCCCCACAGGGAACGGTTCTGGCTCCGTTCCTCTTCACCATCTACATTGCAGACTTCTCCCACAACTCCACCCAGTGCTTCCTGCAGAAGTTCTCTGATGACTCTGCAATAGTCGGCCTCATCACTGATGGGGACGACAAGGAGTACAGAGGACTGACTCAAGACTTTGTGGACTGGTGCCAGCTGAACTACCTCCAGATCAATGCCAGTAAAACCAAGGAGTTGGTGGTAGACTTCCGCAGGCACAAGCATCCTCCACTGCAACCACTGAACATCCAAGGTATGGACATTGAGGCTGTGGACAGGTACCTTGGTGTTCATCTGAACAACAAACTGGACTGGACTCATAACTCAGACGCCCTCTACAGGAAAGGGCAGAGCAGGCTGTACCTGCTGCGGAAACTCAGGTCGTTTGGAGTGGAGGGCCCACTCCTGAAGACCTTCTATGACTCTGTGGTGGCCTCAGCCATCTTCTATGGTGTGGTCTGCTGGGGCGGCAGCATCTCTGCTGGGGACAGGAAGAGACTGAACAGGCTGATCCGAAGGGCCAGCTCTGTTCTGGGATGCCCTCTGGACCCAGTGGAGGTGGTGAGTGACAGGAGAATGGCGGCTAAGCTGTCATCCCTGTTGGACAACATCTCCCACCCCATGCATGAGACTCTGACAGCACTGAGCAGCTCCTTCAGTGGGAGACTGCGGCACCCACGGTGTGGGACGGAGAGATTTCGCAGGTCTTTCCTCCCCACTGCTGTCAGACTCCACAATAAAGACTTTTGCAGCTGATCAAACACACAAACCCACACATGTGCAATAAGACTGCTATATGTGCAATTCTTGTGCAATTGTTCTTCTGACGAAGTTGTATTTTTGTATTTTCCTACTCAGTTGTATATAGTATTTGTATTTGTATTTTATTCTATTGTATATATTATTCTATTCTATTTTATTCTATTGTATATAGTATTTTATTTTATTCTATTGTATTTTATTGCATTCCAGTGTTTTCTAATTTCTGCTACATAACTTTGCACTTTTGCTGTAACAAAACAAATTTCCCACCTGTGGGACTAATAAAGGTCATCTTATCTTATCTTATCTTAAACCAATAATGTTGTTTCTGCAAATGTTCATACTGTATGTATTGCTTTGGGAATCAGTAGAAATCAACCACTTTTTTCATTTGGGTATGAAGATGTGTTTTTAAAAGAGGAAAGACTATGCTTTGAATTTCAAAAACCTACTGCGTATAACAAAATACCAATAAAGTATTAATTTTTAATGCATGTACAATGACAATAAAAAAAATGGTGCAATGCAGTTATCTCTGCAGTTACCTTCACTGGAATAGTGGTCTCATTATTAGTGAAAAAAGTACTTTAATCATCTTTACCTACCACTAAAAATATTAAAACAGCAATGAAACAATAAACCTTCATTTAAAGGTTTGTGCTCATGTACAAAAAACAAAAAGCCCTTGTTATTGGGATCATTACGGTGGCCCTGAGAGGCCAAACGGACTGCAATTTAAGAAAACACCAGCAATAAATAATAATAATAAAAAAAATGCTGCAAAAGCACACAAAACACAACAGAAATAGGAAGAACGAAAACAGAAATAGGAAAAAACAGATTTCCAAAAGCACAAGGGAAGTGTTTCTGCGGAGACAATAACCCGGCGGACCAGTTGCAGGAACCAAAATATGCTAGATAAGTGTATTTTAATATCATGATTCATATATTACTGATGCCGGATTTTTAGACTAATAGTTAGGTTAACACACTTACCTCTCACCTTTTCTTTCCTCACAAAACCAATAGATCCTCCACTTCTTGTAAGTGTATCCCAGCGCAATTCTTAGCAAAATTTGGTTCCTGCAACTGGTCCGTCAGGTTATTGTCTCCCCAGAAACACTTCCCTCGTGCTTTTGGAAATCTGTTTTTTCCTATTTCTGTTTTCATTTTTCCTATTTCTGTTGTGTTTTGTGTGCTTTTGCAGCGTTTTTCTTATTGCTGGTGTTTTCTTAAGTTGCAGTCCGTTTGGCCTCTCAGGGCCACCGTAGATCAGTGATAAGTGTAGGTTAAATTACTGAGACAAGTGGTTTTGGTAATATGATGTATAAAGCTCATTACCTACACTTTAGAAAGTTTAGTCCTTTTCAGTCAGGTCATGGATAACTGAACTATATGCTCAGCTGTAATTCTCAAACCCAAGTAAGAACTGAATCATCACAAGATTCATAAAATTATGACATATAATATAACAGAGTAAACATATGAATATATGTCTGTAAAAGTCTCCCTTTTCATTTCATTAAAGAATAAAATAAATACAAAAACATGTACCTTAAGATTGCATTTGTATTTGGAAAACATCCCATTAAAACCGTATTACAAGGAACTGTTTGTGACGATTGAGTGAAATGGGATTTTTCTGCACAGTGAAAAACACCAACGCAAGAGCAAATGTTAAATTTAACCTTTTCGATGTGTAATTAAATCACATAATTACTTTCATGGTAATGTGATTTGTTACACTGTTGAATGGCTGGACTATGCTTACTGTGACATTTCTAACACTTAGCAATCTGGACGGTCATTTCATGTGGTTCATGTTTCTTTGTGTGATTTTTGCCAGAGCACCAAAGGCCCTATTTGTATATTTATTCTTTAACAAATGTCAGCACTGCAATTGTAGCAAATGTTGCCACTGTGTTAAATAAGCAGTCTGGCTGAATGGCTGTGCAGATAACCATGTTCTGAAAACACAAGGTGTATTTTACTGGGTTATGAAGGGTGGGAGGGGTGAACTTCAAACTATTTTCGTCGCCACAGTATGTTTTGGTCTAATTATATCATGCTGAAGAAGAAGAAGAAAGCAATATGAAAAAATATGGCATATGTTAGATTGTGTAACTGCACTGGCAAGTCATTATGAAGAAAGCCAGAGTCCAAATGTTAATTAATGATAATTGAAAATTGAGAACATGTTGATCCTAAAGGGGAACATTTTATAGATAAACCACTATCTGTCATACGCTGTACAGTTTGCTTTGTGAAAAAACCCAAATGAAATACTTCAAGAAGACAGGACAAGGACAAATGGGTGAAAACTGGAAGAGTGTAGGCTACTAAAAATGCAAAGGATGAGTGATGCAGGCATGTTTGTTTCCTTGTCTTTTTCTTGGTTTTGTAACTTAGGAGCTTTAAGAGTACTATTAGTATCAACTAATCAGATTATAGTAAACCAACAGTGAACCAGTAATGTGAAAAACTAAGCTGCATTAGCAAGTGCCCTGCTGTTGATGTACTGTACATTAGTCAACTGTAGTTCACATTAGTCACTATCATCATCGGGGTTAGTACTAAAAATAATATTTAGCAATAATTTGTAGTGATTAAACTATTTAGACTTGATTTATAGATAAAGTAATCTTTAAAGATAACAGAAAAGATGAGTACATCAATGTAAATAGCTGACAACGATGTATGCTGCAACCCAAACAAGATGGGGTCATTGCCACTCTGTCATTTCTTATAAGTTACGTGTTCCTATTGCATTTCTAACAATTCCAACTTGTCAGTAATTAATTTTGTTTTCTTTCAAATTCTCAACTCTAACTGTACCACGTTTGATGCAGGCAAAAAGGCGGGCTTTTCGCCAGTTATAAAAATGCACAAATGTGCAAATGTACAGTTAAATATGAATCAGAGCTTGTGGTGAATAATAATTTCACTCATAGCCAGTCAAATTACATATCTCATTGCTCTGAAACAACTTTGCCAATCACAATGATGCTGATTGTTGTCTGATTTCTGCAGAGTACCACAAACTGAATGCCATGGACTTCAAATCTGCAGCCAGAGGCAGATGCTGTATTTTTTATATAACTGATTTCACTTGTGTGTGTGTGCTTATTTAAATATTAAACACAGTTTTGCCTTTTCCCTTCTTATTTTGAGATCTCTGGTTTTAGCCCCTGTCAATACAGGTGATTTTGAGCTAATAGCTCTACTACTAACTCCTACATTTCCCACAATACTTTATGTACTACTCTCTATATAACAGCAGCTACAAACCGGAACACTTAAAAAGAAAGAATTCAGTACTGAATTGATGCTTACATTCAGATTTATTCTTTAAAATTAAAATCACCCTCCATAACTGCGACAGCTACATTGTCCCTTTTGGCTTAAAAATCCACTGACAGTCTATTCAGTAATTCAGTCTGCCCTCACCTGTCTTTCTGGGGGAGTAAGGGGATTAACACTCTAAATCTCACATGCCTCACAAATAACCCCAGATACACAACAACTATGCAACTATGTGAATACCATTCCTTACACATGCACACACGCATTAGGATATTTTCACAGTATCACCCATTACCACCCTTTGAAGTGTGCAAGTTGCTAATGGTTTCCCTATTTAGGGAGAGTCTGTGGTCTGTCTGTCCATTAGCTGGCTAACACACTCTGCTGAGTAAACACAACACTTCCAGTGCTCTTGTCCTCTATTCCTTTCTCCCACGCCCACCTTCATTTGTCAGATGAAAGCAGTATGTTCAGGTTTGTTATATATTTCTGTTCATTTCTGCGTGTATGAATGCAGAATCACATATCTGTGATTATCTGAACTTGCTGAATAAAGCAGGGGACTGAAAGAGATTAGGTGATAAGACAATTAATTACTTGTGAGTCTCAAAAAAATCTGAATAGAATTGAAATGGAAATATTTCAAGTCTTTTTAAATCCAGTATCTCAGATTTTTTAGAATATTTTTGAGGTCAATTAAAAAGTGATGTACAGCACAGCAATGTACACCTTCTGAAAAGTATGTTTTTTATATACTCAGTAAATGGTTGGGGCTCCTTTACTGTGAATTAATGTGCTCGATCAGTGTGTGGCACTGCTGATGAGTCACTGAAGCCCAGGTTGCTTTGATACCAGCCTTAAGCTCGTCTGTATTTTTGGGTCAAGTGTTTCTCATCTTCCTCTTGACAATGCAGTTGGCTGGCCAATCAAGCACAGTAATAACATGGTCAGCAAACCATTTTGTAGTACTGTTGGCACTGTGAGCGGCTAAGTCCTGCTGGAAAATGAAATCAGCATTTCCAAAAGCAATCACTGAGTGTTTTTCCTCCAGAAAGACTAATCTTTTCAAGCTGTTGCATCTCCCTCTTTATAATCTGAGCTCCTGTACTGATATATTACTGGATATTAATACCAATATATCCCAAATTCATGAATTAACTTTTCTTGATGATAAACTCGAGGCTGCTGTCATTTTTTTTCTACCACATTTTTTCTCAGTTTTCCATTAATGTGCTTTAAAATAGCACTCTCTGAACAGCCAGCCTTTTCAGCACAGACCTTCTGTGGTGCATCCTCCTTGTGGAGGGTGTTGATTATCATCATCTGGACAACTGTTAAGTCAGCAGTATTACCATATTTGTAGTTCGATGAAATGATCTAGACCAAGTTTTACTTATTTCATTTCCCTTATACAAAATACAGCAGACAGAGAAATATGAGACAATTGTTGTTTAAAGAAGCCTTACTTTACTTTGCAACATGCCTAAAACAGGGAGAGGATAGCAATTTTCTTTTCTCCATCAGCTGAACTAGCACTGGAAGAACTGGAGTAGCTCAGGAAACTCTGCCCTCAGAGGAGACAGAGAAGGCAGGGAGGGTGAGTAATAGCAAGTCAAAGTAAAAACAAGAGTGAACTTTGAACAGGTTTTTACTCAATGTAAGGAGTTACAGGACTTGAGAGGGGTCAAAAGTTTAAAAGTTATCTATTGTCACTTTAATGGAAGCCTTTATCGAGAGTGTCGTACAGCACGACAACTCATGCATGGTACATTTTTTTTAAAAAGTCTTTAAAAGACAACTAAAAGCCCAAAAATTGTCAAGACTGAATTTAAAATGGTGATGCTGATACTGTCATTACTTAAATATAAAGAGCGTTAGGAAAGAATGATTGTTTGAAATTACTACTTTTACCTACCTGAGTCAATTCTTGACAAGCTACAATCAGGGGTACATTTCAGAGCGAGTGCAGTTTTTTTTAATACTTTGTTGTAGTTAATTTGTATTAGAAAATGTATTACCAAACTGGAAAATTGACTCAGTGCAAACTCGGTGAACCACTCAAACACAGAACTGTTCACATTCGACATGACACCAAATCAAGGGTGTCAAACATATGGCTGTGTTAAATCCAGCCCACCAGATGGCTTTGCAAAGTGCAAAAATTGCAGAGAGGCTATGATTTATTTATTCATTTTAAATAAATGTATTGCTGTTTCTGCTTTGATGATGTCATCTTTACTACACAGAAGTGGAACTGCATGGAAAGTAAAAGTTATTTTTCTTGATCCCAACAACACGTGTGACTCGTGACGATTGCTTTATTTATGTATTATTTTAGCTTTTTTGCTTTCTCCAAAGCACTCTACATGTGAAGGTGTAAAACTTTGTGGTTTGGCTGTAATTTGAAATTTTCAATACACATGCAGTGAAAGGAGACCGGCTGAACTGTGTGAAACTAAAGGCTTGACTGTACAACTACAGACTATACTCACGTCCCATGCAGTCAAAGAATCAGGCCCCACACTGGGCTTTTAGGGCAGCACTTTGCACTGTGTCCTTCGCAGAATGCCAAAGAGCATTCGCCTCTCCTCTGCTCTCACAGTTAATCGATAGCATGCTTTTCTACCTCCTTAGTAAAAAGCAAAGAGGCTGCTGGTGCACAGTGCATGAGCGTATTTATGTGCACGCCCGGATGTGTGACTGTGCATTCTCCTAATAACAAACATTCATAGACAGGCACACATATACCCACTCTGACTAAACCATTCATACTCAAACATGGACACTCTAGTAGTAACTGGAATGCTGGCATATTCTATCCATCACCCTAGCTGCTGAAATAGAGGAGCGTGGTGGGGTACTGGCTGAGCAGATAAATCTATAAATCAGATTTGATGCTTTCTGTCTGGCCATTGCTCTCTCTCGCGCACACACACGTGTGTGTTTCTTTCTGCAATTTACTAAGTCAGCAACTCTGCTTGTCCTAGACACAGATTAGAAAGCTGAAACTGATCTGTGATCAGTCATGCGGTAATCCCCTCACGTTGGGCATCATCATTTCATCTCTAGACAACTGTCAGAGATGCCAGCAGACTGGATCAGCGTTTATGAAGTAATAATATTAAAACTAATTTCCAAATATTTCCATTTGGGCTCACATTAAAAAATGTAACGCTTACTGTGAATGTCAGTGGTGAGCATTCATTAACCAACAGTTTAATGGGGAATTAATGAAAGTCCAAATTAATCAACCGGGCTGCTAACGGATTGACCTAACTCAATCTGGCCTGCTGTCTTTAATATTATCTTTTTGGCACTCTCAGCAGCTCTAAATTGAGCACATTGTTAATAAACTCACACAGTATATATTAATTAGTAATTTGACCTCTTTTTAAAAAGGTCAGAATTAACCACAACTACTGCTGGAGTGCATTTCAACAAACTGTGTTGTGTGTGTGTCTTTGTGTTTCTATGTGTGCAAGCAGGGCCATTAAAGAAAAATAGTATGTTACACATCACAATCTGTTCCCAGGAATCTAAACCCTTTCAAGAACTTGGGCAGTTTACTCTTACTTAACAAGCAGAATGTGAATGATGTATTAGTTCAAGTCCAGATATTAAATCCAAGCAACTGGCCCACATTTTATTAAGCTAGTAACTGAAAGGCAAGGACTAATCAAATGCAAGCTATTAGAATCCAATTTAGACAACTGATCTTTTTAAATAGCTTTAGCTGATTGATACAGAGCTGAAACACAAGCTTGAGCAATCCAGAACAAGTGAGTTTTCAAAAGCGCGCATAGCAGTCGTTTTTCCATCTATAAGCTCAGACTCTGACTTTGATTCAATGTCACAAGTCTGGAGTGAACAAAATTTAAGCATTTAGGCAACTGACATATCTTTTAAGCAATATGCACTCAATAAAACACAATCAGGACAGTCAGATTACCGGACAAGTTGCCTGCAATCAGTTGCTGAAGCCTTGAAGTGCCAATAAAATAAAATAAAAAACTGTACTTGGCAGACAGCAACACTGATCAAAAATCTAATACATTGATGTCCTGTGGCATGAGTTTGGCAACACAGTCACTGTAGATTATGCATACTCACACTAATATCTAGAGCTGAACATGGCAGGCAAAAATATGTGGCCCCGTCCTGCGAGCCATCTTTTCCAGAAGGTCCCATTACTTAATGCCAAATTCTCCTTCAGGTCAGTCATGGCCCATTGAAAGATGCTTTCCCCCTCTCTTATAAAAACTCCTCAGCAATCTTCCCCAGAAATGGGGATTCAGTGCAGAGTAGCACTTGCCTGCATGCAGTGGAGCTGTCAAAGTAAGGTCTGAAATTTCTTATCCAACCTTTTCAGGAGTCTAAAATGATTATACGGTGATTATCATTATTCTGCTCCAGAAGAGTTGACAATTGAAGATGTGTCTCTGTGTCTGTGATGTCACTCTGTAAATTCTCCAGCCACCTTTTGAAGAAGTGTACAGCTGCCATTAATTCACACAACGTGTTGCCACGGCATTGGAGCTTGGGATTTAATGCACACAGTTGAGATGTTCTGACTACCAAGAAAGCCCCCAAAATCCCACTATAGCCTGGCTTTACCATTCTTCTATTCTAACAAAAACATCTCTAGGTCTTTTCTGACTGCCAGAAATCTCTTCAGGATCCATCCCTTACTGAGCAGCCTCACATTGTTGTGGAGGAGTAAGTCATCACAAACTGCAGTGAAATGGGAAAAAAATGTAAGAGCCACTGCCTGAATTTAAAATGCACATACTAATGTCTTATGGTTTAAAAGAAGAAACCAACCAACAAAAACAGGTGCTTTAAAAGTACATTGTTGAGTTCATTTAAAAAAAAACTTCTTCTTTTTTTTTTTTTAGATAATGTCCGCAATATTTAAACTACTCAAATACAAATTTTATTTGTCACATTCACATCACAACATATAATGAACATGCAGTGAAATTCTCATGTCCTGAACCACAGACAGGGTGTAGACATAGCAGTGCCACTCCAGGGCTGTTTTTTTTTTTGCATGGGGGGACCCTAGACAGGACATTTACTGGATAAGAGGTGGGAATCGAACTTGGGATACCCGCTCCAGAGGTGTGTAGTCCTTCCGCTACACTATCCAGCGGCTCCAATAGTGAAAACAAGGCTCATTTAGTATCTATAATTTAGGAGCTGATATGAATTTCTCTGTCAGTGTAATGTAAATTGGCCCAGCATCACACTACACTCTGCTACCTTTAACATGACAACAATGTCAACAATAAGAAAACTGATAAATCTATAAACCACTTGCTTTGCTTTGAATAATGTGCACTTACAACTGTCTACATTCAACTATTACTATCATATTATGGATCAATAGAAAACTGATCTCAAAATAAAACAAGTTCAAAGTCATTGTATTGTGTACGGAGGTATAACACAACATCAATAGCAATGTAAGAAGAAACCACCATAGACACCCCAATGCCTTTATTCCCTGGCTTTCTCAGCACAAACTTTCTGTCTTTGTGTAGGTTGAACTTGGATTAATCTGGGAAAAAAGACATCTTCAAAGGCTGCCTTCTTTCTGTTCTCTCTGTATGCAAATTTAATCTAAGCTGTCTTATTCTTTCAGGTTATGTTTTGATTCTGCAAGAGCACTTCTGTAACCCTAATGAATCCTACTGTATTTTGTATTTTTGTAGCTGTTTTTTCTTGATTTTACACATGTGTATATACTGTAATTATGATGGACAATCTGTTTTTGGGTCTTCCTGGGTCTGTTTGAGCAGCTTGTGTTTAATTGTTAGTCCTCAGTTTTGAACTTTCTGGTGATATACCCAACCCCAAAGGTTGGAAGATTATGTTTTCTTCCTGATTGAACAGTTAGAGTAGTTGTGGTTGTTCTTGTGCAAGCAAAAAAGCCTTTCCTAGTGACTCACTTCACTTTTCTTTGTCATTTCCTGTGAATGTCCTAGTAGACCTATTAACCCATCCTAACTACCTGCTTTGTGAGTAACCACATGTATAGCTGATTCTGTGTTTCAATTAGACATGCAAAGTTTCACAATGAGAACCTGTCCACCTACCTTAGGTTACCAATCAGAAAGATATTGTGAAATTTCTGAAGGTACATTTTAATTTGTATTATTTGCCATTGTGCAAAATCAGATTTTCTTTTAACATTTGTTTAACATTTCATTAAATACCAGTGGAAACCATCATCATTCGCAAATACTTTAACTATCCTGATACTTTTTGGTGTATCTGCATTCCAAGTTCCTCCAACCAAATACTATTACTGAAAGAAGTATGTTACTCCATACTTTAAGAAAACAAAATGTCAAATATAATAAACTTTGGAAACTCCATGACCTAATTTCATGCAAGACCAGGCTATCCCGTTTTTCTTCTTTTCCACACATTATCTTATTCTATCCCTGCAAAACTGAAATGAGTTTGGTATCAAAGAGCTCCAAATTTAGTCTGAAAACAGACTGGGGCACTGCATCTGTGACATGGTCACCCAACAGAGGCTTACTACAGTTGTCGAGTGAATTTAGTTGCTTTGTCAGTGTAATGTTGACCTGATAATCTTGACAACCCAAAGGAGAAATGAAATGTACATGAAGAGGAGGAAGAAAAATGAAGCAGGTCAAAGTGAGAGGCAACCTGAGTAAATAAAAAACAGGCTGACATTTGAAAGTGAGAAATGAGGGAAGAAAAGAAACGAGCACATCTGCAAAGATAGATGGGGAACAAGACAAGGAGAAAAAAATAGGAAAAGAAAGCCACAGAGAGAAAAATATAGATGTGGGCAGGTGAATGAAAGGTATAAGGTTTAAAAAGGAAGCTGTGACCCCTGCCTTAGCTCGCACTGTAACGGCACCTTAACTCAGTGCTAATAGTCCTCATTCACATCTAGCCTCGGCTCTTTTTGTCTTGTAGACACACAACGCAATCTTACGAATCGCAAAAAAAGAAAATACACACATGCACATTTAGCCTTTATGTGCACAGATATACACAACGACACAAGTATGTAGTCATCTGAAGTGACTCTTTGCCCTATACACACACAAAAAAAGATGGGTTAGAGGCAGAAAAAAAGCAAATACTTATTTCATAAACATGCAGTGTAAAGACAGTTTTGTGAGAGGTGAGGCACTGTACACCCTGGACAAAATGACAGGCAGCAGGATAGGGACAGAGAGACAAACAACCAGGCCCACTCGTAATTACACCTCCACCGGTTACATATGGATACAAACATACACCAGACAATGTAAGTTAAACCAAACAAACCTGCGCACAATTTTGGAATTCTCAAATGCATCTAGTTACACACTGAAAATCCATTTCCTCTCTCTCACACACACACACACACATTCACTCAATGTGTGTGTGTGTGTGAGAGAGCACTCCCAGGGAACACAATGAACATTTGTCCATTTTACAGCACGGGCCAGAGAATCCAAACATGCAGACACACCGGCACACACAGTCCGATCCCTTTCCTACCCAGCCTGCTATACCGGAGGCTATGGGGGCCTCCAGTTACATTTCTTTCCTTATTTCTTTCTCTCCCCTTTATTTCAGCAAACAATCACACATGCACCACAGTGAGGAACACACTGACCAAGTTACACACTGTGTCAGGACATGCACACACATACTGTAGCCATAGCTGGACTGGCCATCGGTCCACCAGGCAAGTGATTTTTCGTTTTTATGGGCCGATGGGGTTTTTTTTCTTTATTTTTTCCGTAACGGTATAAACATTGAAAGGTGGTGGATTGGCCAGATGCTGGGAGATGTGTAAAAATAACTAAATTGTTTGGTGGTGGCTATGGCGGAGCTTCCATAGATTCAGTAACATTAGCGAGGGGTGGAGGCCAGCAAGTGCAACACGCTGGCAGGTGGATGACGGAAAGGTGAGGCAGGAGGAGGAGAGATGCGAGGCGGCCACCGGTGTTACGGTCCGATTGTCAGGTGAACTGAATTTCAGGTAAGAAGTTATGACCTGCAGTCTATCTGGGTCAGATATAAACCAAGTTTAGGTGGAGTTTATTTTCGTTGTGCTGACTTTTTACAGTCAGTTACAATAACTCGTACTGCGTACTAGCTAGCATGACGGAGTTTCTATACAGCTGGGCGGGTGCTATGATGTTACTGATAGTGAACTTTATTGATAAGGTTAGTTTATAGAGTTGCCAACCGTCCCGTAAAAAACGGAATTGTCCCGCATTCAGAGAAAATATTACGCGTTTCGTATTGAGATGAAAAGGAACACAGTTTGTCCCGTACTTCAGCTAGAATGAAAAAGACACAAAGCTGGATTTATTCTGTGTCTTTATGCTGCGCAGCTGTTTCTTCTTCTCTAATTCTCTCCCCTGTTGTTATTTCAATGATCAGCTGATCGGCTTTTCTGTCGCAAGTCCCGTCTCTCTTGTTTATCGTCCACTTTGCGCCAGAAAGAAGAAACCAGCGGATGTCGCGTTAAACAACAGCAGCAGATTTAAGCTTGATAAGCTGTTGTTAGAATGTATTTAATATTAATTTCTAATTTCATGATATCGGTTTGTATATGTGATGAGAGGAAAACATGAAGATGAAACCAGGAGATGTCCTTACTGAATCATCAGAGCTGAACAGGTGATGGAGAAACAGGTTTACCTTTTAGATGACATGAATGAGTTGAAGGGAAGTTATGAACTGTTTCTGACTATGTAGCTGACAGCTGGTAACTGTGCAGGGGCGGGTCTAGCAAAGTTTTGCCAGGGGGCCAGGTAGGGCATTAACAGGGAGAGGGGGGCACAAAGAAATACTTTTCTTTCTTATTGTGTGGATGCTTTAAGCATCCACACTATTGAGTTCCTCTTGGGACTTCCGTACACTTTTTGGCACTTAACTACTTCCACAATTTTCAGCCGATTTTCACCGCTCAAATTTTAAACTATTCTGCTATTTCTGCTAATGTGTGCTATGTCTTTTGGTATTTTTCACTATTATACTTTTTAAAATATTAAGCTTAATTTGTCCCATTGAAATGAATGGGAAACTTCTGCAATTCTGCTAAAATTTGCTTGTTTTTGAAACTTAACTACTTCCTCATATTTTCACGTAGAACAACCATTCAAACTTTAAAATGTTCTCAAATTATTGGGCTATTCAGGTATAAATCAGCTTTTTCAAATCTTTTACCGTTTTACTTTTATGCCTCTTAAAGTTTTCAGTTGCAAAATTGTGATTTTTCACAAAATACATGCGTTGTTATGGTTGCTATGCACTTGGCTTCCAGTGTGCCACTGAAGGTTTTGCAGTCTTCTCTTCATGTCCGAACAACTTCTTGCTACTTGCTCAATTTTCACTCAACTTCCACAAATTATACATCAAAACGTAGGTATTTTTGCTGGCTTTCCGAAAATGTCACTATCATTGTTGTGGGATTTAGAGAATTTTGGCAAATCTCCTCAGACCAACACAAAGTCGCAAAACTCTCCATAGAAAGTCAATGGAGAGCTTGTTCAAAATCACCGCTTGATTTCTGTAATGAGAGGCATATTCGAATCGTCATATTTCCTTAACGAAGCAAAGTTAAGACATAAGGCTTGTCCCAGTATATCTTCAGACACTCCTGACGCTCACAATTCAAGAATTATTTTCTCACCTATTACCGTTCTAAAATGAGTTAGACTTGTTTGAGGGTAGGAAATTCGTCCTTCGCTCAGATTTCTTCAGATTTCAAACTCTGGAAATGAACCACTTTTTTCTCTCGTTATATCTTTTTAATGGATTTCCACAGAGACCTGAAAATTTCCATGATTGTTCACCAAAGCCTGCTGTCTCTTACGGTGAAAGAATGATATTGATACTCCAAATAGATTTAGAGTTAGAAAGCGTTGTTTGAGGGCAAGTCAAGGCAGTTTTTGCTTTGCTCTACTCAGTTATGGTGCATTAGAAGTCAAATATCTTTAATAATTCATATTTTAATGATAAATTGTCAACACTTTAAGATTCCCCCATCTCTTCTGAACAAAACGGTGTAAGAATGACCGTTCTAGCCCCTACGGTTAGGAAATTATGGTCATTTGTTTGAGGGGAGTCGTCATTATGAGAAATAGACTGCAAAAATCCTGTGTCTCTCTGTGCTGCGTGCACCTGTTTTGGCGGGAAAAAGTGCACAGGTTCTCTGATTGGTGGATTCAAATTCAGCAGCTCCCAGCCTGCTTGACTGAGCTAGAAACTTACTTCTCTCTCCCTGTGTGTGTGTGTGTGTGTGTGTGTGTGTGTGTGTGTGTGTGTGTGTGTGTGTGTGTGTGTGTGTGTGTGTGACAGAGAGAGAGAGAGAGAGAGACAGAGAAAGCCTTTTTATGGGATGATCTCATTGTAAGATTTAAATTCAATATATTTAGACTGGTTGACTGAATTGGATCTTGTGTGTGTGTGTGTGTGTGTGTGTGTGTGTGTGTGTGTGTGTGTGTGTGTGTGTGTGTGTGTGTTTGTGACAGAGAGAGAGAGAGAGAGAGACAGAGAAAGCCTTTTTATGGGATGATCTCATTGTAAGATTTAAATTCAATATATTTAGACTGGTTGACTGAATTGGATCTTGTGTGTGTGTGTGTGTGTGTGTGTGACAGAGAGAGAGAGGGAGAGAGAGAGAGAGAGAGAGAGAAAGCCTTTTTATGGGATGATCTCATTGTAAGATTCAAATTCAATATATTTAGACTGGTTGACTGAATTGGATCTTGTGTGTGTGTGTGTGTGTGTGTGTGTGTGTGTGTGTGTTTGTGTGACAGAGAGAGAGAGAGAGAGAGAGAGAAAGCCTTTTTATGGGATGATCTCATTGTAAGATTCAAATTCAATATATTTAGACTGGTTGACTGAATTGGATCTTGTGTGTGTGTGTGTGTGTGTGTGTGTGTGTGTGTGTGTGTGTGTGTGTGTGTGTGTGTGTGTGTGCATGAGAGAGAGAGAGAGAGAGAGAGAGACCCTCTTTAGGGCAGCATCTCATTGTTGGAAAAAAGTATAATATATTCAGACTGGTTGACTGGCATAGACCCTCCGTGTGTGTCTCTCTCTGTGCATTTGTGTATACATATTTGATTTTGTGTGTATCTGTTGGCTGTTCCTTCTTGTTTTTTAAATTTATTTTTATTTCTTTATTTTTTTTTTTCACAGGTGAACAACAATTAGTTTTGAGGGAATTTAACCATGTTCCGTTTTTTTTTCAGCTTGTCATCTTACTTTTCCAGTATTTTCACTTAAGTTATTACTATTCTGCTCAATCGTAGTATTTGTTCTAAATCATTGTTATTATGCTATATTGTAGTATTTCTGCTAAATCATACTATTTCTACTATATTATATTTTTCTTTCTAAATATAGCATTTCTGCTATATAATTGTATTTCTGCTATGTTATAATATTTGTGCTAAACCAGAGTATTTGTGCTGAAACATAGTATCATAGTTATCATGTTTCTGGTAAGTTACAATATTTCTGCTAAGTTCTGCTATGCTAATGTATTTCTGCCAAGTATTACGTTTCCTCTAAAATATTGCAGTTCTGCTAAGTTATTCCATTTTAGCAAAGTTCCTTTGCTTCTGCAAAGTTTTTACAATTTCTGCAACTTTTCAGCTTTTTCAGTACTTTTTGCATACAGCTTCAGCTTTAAAGCATCCACACTGCATTTTCGCAGGAAATGCAAATTTTTCTAGTTCTCATTTAAATTGTCTGGCTTTTAATAAATAATTATCTGGAACTTACAACCAAAGTTTTTATCTGATGTAAAATGTATAGAAATCCATTATTGTACAATTTTTATTTATTGTACATTATTGTAATTTTTTTGTCAGGGTCCCATCATAATTTCTTCAGAAGTAAGTACTGTATATGATGCCAGTATTTTCCCACATTTTCTAGATTCTGTACCAGTACTGTGTGTAAAATGCCATCAAAAAGTCAATTAAGTTTTATTCTTTCTCACCTGTCTTTCTATCTCCTTTCACTTTTTAAAGGTTGTCATATTAGAAAAAATATTTTGCCCTGCCGTGCTGTTCATTGATGTGGTAAATGAATAGTTTATGAAAATATATCTAAATCTGTCATTTATTATTTTTAATATTCAGTAATGATCATGTCTCTTCTCTGTCTTAATTTCAGGTTTCCACCATGTGTTGTAGATAGTTCAGGAAGTTAACTCAACCAAGCAGTCTTTGGGTTTTGGCTAAGTACTGTTTAGAATACCAAAATAGGGAGGATGGTGTAGGTTTAAGTTTATTAGATTGATACATATATACCAACAAGACAGTGTACATCACTGTCACAACAGCGTTTGTTTTCTTTCAAAGGCTTTATGGCTTTTCCTATAATACCTGGTGGGCCGGTCTCTAGTCAAAATGCCCGGGCCGATTTTTTGTCCCAGTCCAGCCCTGACTGTAGCTTCTCTATACTGAAATAGAGATGCGCACACAGGCACACACAGAGAAGCACAGGAGCACAAGGTTATGTATGTGTGAGTTGCCTGGCTGGCTATGTTCCCATTCTGACTGTGAGCTTTTGCTTGGAGTCTAAAGTGAAAAAAGGGGGTTGTTTTTTATTTTTTGGTTGTTTTCAATGGAAGTAGCTCAAAGATTAATTCACTTAATCTTGGCCTGTAAATGGGGTATTCAAGCGGCTTAAAAAACAAATTGAATGCAAAGGCTGAGAGTAATAACAGCATTTGTCTTAGCTGCAGCACAGTGCCCTTTTCCACAGTACTCTTCCACATGAGCCGGTGACTGGATATTCAAGGTCCATTATGAAAGGTGTGGACTTGGAAGTGTATTTGCACATGGATGGTGCAAATGCAGACACACAAAGCTACTATCTTATATGCATACAGTCCACATTTTGACTGCACTAATAACCATATGCACTTCACAGGTGAGAAAAAGGTGGAAAGCTAAAGATGTAGTGGCACTCGATGACGCTGTAACAGTCGTGTAGATATGTGCGCGTGTACAACTCAGACAGATGAACAGATGTTGCGCTGTGGATTTTAATATATAATCCCCATATTCATTATGTCACCCAGGAGACACATGCAGATCATAGTGTGCAAGTTTCAGAATATAGGTTAAATGGAAAAAAAGGAAAACAAACATAAAGCAACAGTTAATAATTCTCCATGAATAAACCATTCAGCCAAACTCTTTTTCTTTCTATATTTAAAAAAAAGAATTACAACAACTTTGCACTGCATGAGCACTGCCAAACTCTTGAATAATGACCTGGTAATCTATGCTGATTACTTTCAAATAAGCAGTAACTAATTAGTTAGTGTAATTAACCTCAAACCTCATTAAATCACTGTATGCAACATGTAATGTGCTAACTATTACTAAATAATGTATGTGTGATTAATCAGAGGTTTCTGATGCCGTGTAGCTGCAGCTCACTGAAGCTCCATCTGCTGCCTCCCGTTCCTGAGAGATCGATAACTTAAATTTCTAATATCGCACTCAACTAGCAAAAAGAGGAGTTTGTTTTTTTCTTAATTTTTATTTTTTTCACATCGTTTCTAAGTGTGTGTAACCGGCAGTTTATGCAGAACAGTGGTCACACTAAATGGTACAGTAATATTTAAATGACACCGGGACGTGCTGCATCTCTGGAGCTTTAATTGTCATGTGACTTTATAACTAGGCTAACCCATTTTAGCAGTTTTTATAGTTCACTGTTGCCATCCAATCTTAGATTATTAAAAAGATCACAATAATGATTCTAGAGAATCAATTCCATATTTCAATATGATAATTACCAAATGGCCCTGGGTGGTTCAAATCATCTTTGATTTGAGGAAACGTGAAGCATGAAACTAGTTTCAACATTAAACTAAAACATAAAGTCAATCAGTGAATAAAGTGCAGCTCTGTTTTAAAATCCCTGAGAGGTCCATGATGCAAGTGGTGAAGCAGTAATATGACTCTTTAATTAAAACCAATTCCATTTGTTAAAACAAAAATTAAACCCAAAAAATATTTTAATAGCTTTAATAGGGCTGGGTGATATGACCTCAAATGAAAAGTAATTGAACATTTTAGCTGGATTTTGATGCATGAATACACACACACAATCACAGATATATAAATATTTTTTCTTCTTCTTCTTCTTTTGTTTGATGTTTTTATTTATTAAAGCCAAAACATGAGTCCAAACTACGAACACGGCACTTTTTTTTTAAACTTGTTTTGTTAAACTAAGTCGCTATTTTACTTTTCCTCCATGATGTTTCCATGTCCATGTTACGGCAGAGCAGAATCATGTGAAACTTGGTAGTATATGTTAAAGGGGAGAGTATATAATGAGGAACGTCTTAATTTATGCATGATTGGGGCGAGAGGATATCGATTAGAGGCTGCAAATGTTGTTTTAGTTTCATTTTCGATTAAATATTCAGCCCTGATCCTTACTACTATTAGTATAGGTAGATTTTCCATAACCTGTTGGCTAATCTTTTTTTTTTTTTGCAGCTTTACAAAGCTTTTTAATTTTCCTTACACAATGAAACAGAAGATACAAAACATGTGAATAGCAACTACATAAGTATAACAGGATTTGGTCGATAGCTCCAGCTTGGCCACTTAAATGAAACATGACTAACAGTAAGTGTAAAAAACAGCAGCTAGTGATCATGTCCGTGTTGTTGAACTAGTGACACCAATATTCTTGTTACCACTGTGTGCTGTTCAAGAACATATGCAGGGGGGTACAACACTACTCTGGCCGGTGTGTCTAAAGCTTTTTCCTGCTACTCACAGGGACGGCTGTTAGTGCTCTTTCTGACACCGTTGTTTTGGCTCTGGTCATATGGGCCAGTTCAGGTACAGCGCAATGCTTTTAACTGCTTTTTCCTGACACTTTGCTTTGTCTAGAACAAATCAATTATGGCCATTTGCCAGGATTAATCTAGGGCCAAGAGCCTTTCCCTATCTATATATTATCTCCCTCTAAGTGACCCTACTGCATATGAGGCTAAAGCAAACAGGAATTCAAGTCCATATTATGCTTTTTTTGGGAAATATCCAGTTCTTTTTTTTAGTTCCCAGCAAAACACACAAAAAAGAGTATGTGTTGCCAATAAACGAAATCTAATTCAATCATTCAAATTGATATGTAAAATATTTTAAAATGAACAGACATGAATGCATGGCTGTTTAAAGATATATCAAATAAGTTTGTGCAGTTTCACTTAGCTTAAGGCTAGCCTTTTCAGACCCAAGTTACCGTGTAGGAGATTGCTACTGATACTGTGAGATTTCATGTGATTTATTCTGGTTATATTAAATCTGTCTTTAAGAAGTTACATTTTGGGAATGTTTATGACTTACATAAATTAATTAATAGTTAAAAAATGTAAAAATGTGGTCAAAATATCAACAGAGCTTTTTTTGTGGACCTGTGTAGGCTAATCCTATGTCACTGTTTGTAGCATGTGTTGCTGCACATGTCATTTTTCTGAAGGTTTTCGGCACTAACAATTAGGGGTGGGTTTTAATAATCGATTCATCGATTAAAATCGATTGTGGCTTGGATAACGTGATATCGATTCATTAAAATCCTGAATCGATTTTTTATATAAATGTATTTTGCCCAAAATCCCAGAATCTCAGGTGAAACCTCACAAAATTTCAACAACCACCAAACAGCTAAAACAGTAAGTGAGAGCAGGAACACGGCTTCTGCACAAAGACGTAAACATAAAGCACGGACCCGCCGACGGATCAGAATCAGTGAGATGTCGCCTTTCTCACCCGACGGCACGGACACGGTCAGGGCTGAAAGCCGACAGCTCGCTGATTCTGATGTTTCGACGGGTCCGCGCTTTGTGTTTACGCCCTTTTTGCGCTGATTCTAAAGCTGTTAGTTTGATCTCTCTCCAAACAATATTGACCGAACCAGCAGCAAAAGAAGATCCAAACTACGCTTCACATAAACATCCTCATGAATTCCCTCTGACTTTTACTGTTTTTCTTCCACCACAATAAAATCACACTTCATGCACAGCTCTCTCTCTCTCTCTCTCTCTCTCTCTGTACTTCAAGAACAGTTTCCCGTCTATCCCCGAAATCTGTTTTCTGCATTATTCGCTTGCTTGTTACGCACAAGTCTACCGTTATTTACAGCGCTGTCGCTGATATTTTTTTTCCTTTTACTTACTTCCGAAAAGAAAACCTAATTTCTGCCGTTCAATAGGCTTCTGAACAAATTTAAACTTTTTAAAATTATATAAAATGCAAAACGCTTAGCCGCGTCTCTAATAAAACCGCTGTAACATCAGAGGTAATGTTCATAAGTTGATTAATGGTTTTCTTTCGTTTTTGATGTACTGCAGAATATTTTTATAAAATCCCAGGAAAATCACCTTTTTATCTTCAGCTACTTCGTTTTATCTTCAGCTACTTTGACACAAAGGCATCTGCTGTGATGCTCACACCTTTGATAAAGTCTGGAAAGTGTCAGCTTCCCTTTTATAGATACAAAAATATGTCAATGTACTGCTCTGAATTATAATATTTCTGACTGTCTGAGGCAAAATTTCCCAGATTCAAATCGAATTGAATAGAATCTAATCGAATCGAATTGAATCGAATCGTGGATCGAATCGATTCAGGACCCTGTGAATCGGAATCGAATCGATTCTAGAAATCAGTGATGATACCCAGCTCTACTAACAATGGTTCTCAATTGACCAACAGGGCAAAGCACCATTTATCTAAGAGCTAATTGGTAAATCTCACATCATTCATCTAAGAGCTGTACACAGGTAAGAAAAACTCAGAGATTATACACATTAGAGTCAGAGTCAGGAGAGACTCCTGTAGCTCCCAATACGTCTTCAACAGTAAAAACATTTGCAATAAAATGTAAAAAAAAAAAAGGAAAAAAAGAAAATGCTTTAAAAAATCAGTTTAGGATAAACTGCATACTTAGACTACAAATTGGAAAAATAATTTACTGGATTTTCAGTTGCTTAATCGCCATGAGTGACTGAAGATGCTTACTATTTCGCCTATGTTGAGAACATCAGATTAAAAATAAAGTTGCATTCCTAGACCTTTAATTTATCTGCCATTTTTTATTTGTTTTATTAAAATAAGATAATTTATTTGGGACTTCCTGGTTTATAGATTACATGAAGTCAATGATAAAGTGACTTTTTTAATTTGAAAAGAATTAATTCGATAGTGGGCACCACCAAAGGGAATTGGAGTATCACTTGAAATAGCCTGTCCTATTCTCTGACTAATGCAACTGCTGCACTTTGATGCTGCTACAGATTACAATAACAATGATAATTTTTAATGGCAAGGGGTCAGAGAAAATCCTTGCTTCCTGACCATCTTTCCTTGAGGTGTCGTTCTTCATCCTTGTCACTTTTCTCATCGTGGTGCTTCGTCTCTTGTCCTTCTCTTTCCTCCCTTTTGCCTTGCCAGTCTAATCTCCAACTCAGAGACTGCTGTCAAATGAGGTGGACAGATTCTGATGGCTTCTAATAAGAACACATTCCACTAGAATAACTTTCTGATTCTGCACATTTACACATGCAGACACAGAGCTGCAGTGTTACATACAGTGAAGCATGAATGCTCCAATTTGTACCCAGAGAAGCAGAATTACATAATTATCATACTGCACTCCGTATTATGGGTTTCATTTGCAATTAATACATCTGAAGTTAATAACGTTTAATGAACAGTGCGAGTTTGTGTGCCTGAAGAGGGGAGGGGACAATGGTAGTGTGTATGTGAGCTGCATGGTGTGTGTGTGCCTTTGTCCATGTTACGTTACTGACATTGTTAGGGGAATTATGTAGTATGACTTGTCAGTGCATATTTGTATCACTGTGGCCTTGCTCCCATGATGAAACATTGATAGCCTTGCCGGAGCATTCCTTCCAAGAGAGAAATTTCAATTCGTCGAGGAGGCTGACACACTAGTCTGAGAATAAAGCTGAAGGTAAGAGCAGAAAATGCAGCAGTTCTGGGCCAGTTTTTACTTATACATGTTTGTTACTCTCATGAACTGTGATATTAATAAGAAAGCCTCTATTTTAGCCAATGAATGCTAATATTTTGACAATACATGCTTGAATATATTGCACAGTGGAATCCAGACAACTTATATTTTCATCTCAACCTTGAAGTAATTGGAAAGTCTGATGCTTTGCAAGCACTTGAAAACAGAAGAAATTTGGCCATGCAGAAAGAAAAATACATATTTATTATTCTGTAGCAATCAAATTTCAGCAAACTTGTGGCATTTATTACATTATGTGAGCTATTCAGGTTGTTGTAATGTTAACCTGCCTCTACCTACTTTCCCCCTCCAGTTTCCTGTTTAACTAAATCTACTTACAGCTATTGTTCACTTGATATTAAAATGTTTTAACATTTCCAGCAGAGTGTTGCTTACTAAATAGCATTGTGGGAGGGGAAAACAAGGCATCAGGAATGAGCTACAGTGTCAGAAATAAATTAGTTTCTAAGAAACAAGTTTGCCGTTGTCAAATCATTGCTATGCTTTTTTCAAAAGAGGAATGCATAACACTGAAGAAATAACAAATCTAGATCAGTTGTTCCCACAGCAGTGTCAGCCATGCATGCTATGCCTTTCCAGAATAATGCTCATCACAGTAAAATTCTAAACAGTTTGAATAACTTGTCATTATCAATTCATATTGATATTTATAAAATATAATTGTTCAAAGATTCAAAGAGTCTGGAGAAATTTCTGTGTGCAAGGGATGAGACTGAAAATCAATACCTGATGCCCGTTATCTCCAATCTAAAGAGTAGAGGGAACTTATGGTTTGTTATCAGCACTCAGCTCAAAAGGCTGGATCTCTGATGGTATGGGGATGCTTTAGTGCCTGTGGAGCTGGCAGCTTGCACATCTGGGAAGGCACTGTCTACACTGAAAGGTAATTAGTGCATCATGAAGCAAAAATATGGTAAAGACCCAGGACTAGAGCAGGGCGATATGACCAAAAATATTTATCACGATATACATTTGAAAATTTGCGATAACGATATAACTGACGATATAATTGACACTAGACAAAATACTTTACAACTCCTCAACTTTATTAGTGCAAAAAAAAAAACCCATCAATGTATTTTCACTTAAACAAGCAGCTGTTTTATGTGAATTAAAGTTATATAAAAATGTAACAGTGCAAATTCCTTGCT
Organism: Perissodus microlepis; assembly: GCF_051167445.1. NCBI lineage: Eukaryota > Metazoa > Chordata > Actinopteri > Cichliformes > Cichlidae > Perissodus > Perissodus microlepis. The sequence continues at coordinate 13,524,728 of NC_140469.1, read as the reverse complement.
GACAGTTTAACCAAAAGGCATTTCCAGTGGAAATTGGCCGACATATCCTCAGCAAAGCCATGCATAATATCCACAAAACTTAAAAAGAGGTTATACACACACAATACAGTAATATTATGTTGAAGCACAGTACGTATCACTCCGCCAGGCTCCTGACTACGATAGCCGTAATGATCCGACAATCCATCAAGCAGTCCGGGTTCGTAGCTTAGCAAAGTCGTACTAAAACATTTGACAGATTTTTGAGCGCCGTGTACCACATAAAATCGTTTTGAGGTCAGTAAACACAACCAGAATTCATACATAAGGCCCATTGGATTATAAGGGGCACTGTCGATTTTCAGAAAAATCAAAGGATTGATTTTAAGTGTGCCGTATTTTCCAAAAACCACGGTAATAACGACGGCCCGCTAGCATGCTCTACCAAAAATAGTGCTTTGTTGTGTGTCTGATGGACGAAAACTAAACCAGTTCCACACCACTGAAGTTGCAGCATTTTTACAAACCAATTCTGGTTCATCCGTTTCATTCAACAATTTGCTTTCGCCGCCATGCTTTTTCCGACGTGTGCGTATGAAAACAAAGGCACTGCGCATGCGCATTTTACCCATATTCTATCGCGATATTTCATTTTTCTATCGTTGCCCAAAATTATACCGGTATTACCGTGAACGGTATGATATGGCCCAGCCCTACCCAGGACTGCTGTGCAGCTAGAATCTTATACTATACAAGAATGGAACAACATCCCTCTCCCATCCCTCACAGTGGACATAGATGACATAGGAGTGAAAGAAGCCATCTATGTCCACTGTGAGCGACCATCTTTGAACAGAGGCGGGGGTTTACGACACCAACTCTCTGCCATCTATAATCCAGTTTTGAGATCCCTTCCCAGACGCCTTAACGCCCACTCACATCCTGGGCCATCTGACCTCAGGAATTCGCATGATAAGGTGGGGCCAGGTTTCACAATGAACACACCCGAAACTCTGGCTGATTGGGACCCACACCCAGTTTCACACCTTGGCTCAGGCGATTAGAAGATCATCAGGGGGTCCTTTTGTCCCTCTGTGGGGGGATACTCCCACTAGGTTTATATCTGGGACTCTCCACCATTTGACCTTAGAACTGAAGAAGCTTCTCGGATGAGAGGTGAAACGTCTTCAAGTAAACTTAAAGAAGTCCAGACGCTTTTCTTTGCAAGCTCCTTTGACCTTTTTTACACATACAAATCTTTTTTACAAGTACAAAATATTTATGACCACATTTTGAGCCCATAGAAGTGGGCATGTACATGTAGGAAAAATGATGAGAGAAAGACTGAGGAATTTGGAGTAATGGGTGACATGTAGGGGTGAGAAAGATGAATCACTACAGTTACAGGTAGGGTTGAAACAGTGGGAAAATAGGAGATGACTTGCTTTTTATTTTTGCTAGATTTTGTTGAGGAGGCATAAAGGTAGGTGTAAAGATAGAGGAAGAGCTACAAAGAGAATTAGAAAAGGAGGATAAGCAATCAAGGAAGTGCAAAGGAGCAAAAAAACAGGTGGAAGGCAGCAATTTAGATGGAGGGGGTAGAGCAGAGAAACAGCAGTGCAATTAACATCCACACCTTATTTCCTAGCTCTGGTTCACTTGTCTCAGTGCATGATTAATCCACAAATGTGGACTCGCACACACACATTCCCAAAACACAGGCAGGTGCACACATATAAATATCCAAGGGCCAAACATAGCTACACAGCAAGTGTAGTGCTGCTCTAATCTGAGCCTAACCAGTCTGCTTCCTGCAGCCTTAATCCTATCATTATCACCTCCTAATGGGAGCCATCTCAGACACACAAACACAAAAACAAGACAGAGAATTGGCAAGAAGTTGACCCATGTGGTGGTTAAAGGGTTTGCTTTTATAACCATATTCACTCTATATCCCTGTAGAAGAGAATGGAAATGCAATAATTTATTTGAGTGGAAAAAAGCAAAATTTCTTTTTCCAGTGTCAAATGATTTGTTTGGACCAGAACCTGGAAAAACTGCCAGTGATTCACACTCACACAAGAACACTTCTGTGTGCAAATGTCACCATTTGGTTTTATATGGTTTTTTATATATGTATACTGAAGAACAGGATACCCTGACTTGTTGCCCTGGAGGTGAAACCAGACTGATGTCTATGTCAAATGGCCTGGCAAGCTTAATGAGATGAGAAAAGGCTAATCTGATTCTATATCAGACAGGCTCTAGGGGCATCCCATTTAACCACCCAGAGTGCCACCAACACACTGACTTAAAGGCACATCCTTTACATTTTACACACTGGTGCTGTGACTCTTAAAAATTTAATTCTTGTCCTTTACTATGCGAGTAATGAATAGCAGCTTTGCAAAGGAGCACCGGAGAGTTCAAAGCGAATTAATTAAAATTATAACCTTTAAAGCTAAATAAAACAAGCTCTTCTTGGAATATTTTACAGCTGAGGAAAATATCTGTGCCTTGACACAGTACATGAACAACAGATTTACATACTGCACAGTGACAGCTCAGTAGAGGATACCACTAAAGTACACCAAGGACAGACACAACCCATTTTTCTTCCACTGCATGTATCTGATGGCTGAGTGTACATCTTATATGTATTTCTGAGTTACTGTATCTATACTTGTGCATGCATGTTCATCTAATTAAAATTGTAATTCTAAGCCTAACCCAATAAAATGATAGAAAAATGAAAAACTTTATTTCATGAGACAGCATAAAATTCTAAGCTTCCCTTTTTGTAAAACTTTGATCTGACTCAGAATGTTTGCACTAAGCGCTGCAAGAGGACACAATAATAGGGCATGTGTCTGGCCCCAGAGTTAATAAGAAATCAGCCAGCTTCACAGCCAACCAATCACATCCCCATTCCTCTGAAATAACCTCCCTGTTTGTTTCCCTTCAGGGCTTTAAATCCAAACTTAAAATCATTGTTTCCTCTTAACTTTTCATTGGATTGCCTGGTTATATTCACTCCTGTTTCGCTTGTGCTTGCTGCTACCAGACCCCTATCCATCCTTGAGGCATCACTCTCTCCCTTGGCTGTCAGTGCTTCGGTCCAGATGTTTTTGGAGCTGAATCTTGATCCTTCAGGAGTCTGATCTCTATTCCTCTCTCTCTCTCAACTGTTTGTGTCTGTCTCCCTTTTTTGTGGTTTTTGTGTGTCTATGTGTTTTTGCAGTCTGCCCTGCTCCAAGGTTTTCACGGTAGCAAGAAGGCCATTTGGCTCTGTCTTATCTTATTTGGCAACACTTGCCGGATGTCCTCTTGGAGCATATTCTTATGTTTACAGAGTATCACTTTATCATCTCCATTGCATTGGCTTCAGACCACCTTTGCTGTTTTTCAATGTTTTTCTGTTTCTGATCTGTCGAATTCTATGGTGAGTGTACAACTCACAGATTATCATCTATTTTCCTTTAAAGTAAGACCAAGGACTTGTGTGAATGTACCAGCCCGATTAAAAAAGAAAGAAAGGAAAAAAAGACTTGATTCAACTTGGATTTGTGAAAACTTAGATGAATTCACAACTAGCATGCAAATGAACATAAACCCGCATGAACAGGGGAAAAAATCCTTCCGTCGCTTTTTTTTCTTACACAGAACACACATGCTTAATGTACACTGGAAACACTTACAGACTTGCACATGTTTGCATTATAATATATGGCTTTAAAGGCTCTAGATAAATGGTAAAACACATTCTCACTCACTAATTATAGGAAAATGTAAGAGGTGGCGGCTGATACATTTTTAAAGCGATCTGAAATCTAACTTTTAATGAGACACTGATGTCCTCTCAGATATAGCGAGGCTCCCCCGGTCAGACCCTCCAGGTGACGGGAGTAAGAGGACTCTGGATTTCCACATCGTATCAAGCGTTTCCACAATGACACCTGATCGTTGTGAGCTCGCTCTTATTAACGAAAGCTTTGTGCGCGAGAAACGCACAGGCAAACTCTTCCAACTCTCCACGTCTCCTTTGCCTCCCGTCAAGCTCTCTGACACTGCTTCGCGCGCGGACCCCTGCTCAAGCGACTCGCGGTAGCGACTCTCCGTTGTTGTCTGTCAGATGGGATGATTAATGAGGCGCGTCCACGGGCACATCCATCCAGGACCTGAGAAGCCCTTGCGATCGCGGGGGGAATCAGTTACACTGAACCCTCAGAGTATCGGCTCAGTCACCGTCAGCAAGATTGCAATGCCACTGAACCAAGGCTGGATAATCCAAGTTAAATAAATAAATAAAAATCAGATAAGACCAGTAATAACACATTCTATATCAAAACTGTCAGACACGCAGTTACTTCAGTATACTATAAAAGTGGAAAAAGAAACAACTGCGGTCGATATGTTCATAAAATATAAACACTGAATTCCTGGAGTATGTCAATGACAATTAGAGTGAAGAACAAATGCAATACCGGGCAATGTTTAAACAAACTCTCAAGACTGAAATTACAGCGTGGATCGAATAGAAGCCTTAAAGTAAAGTGGAGGCTTTAGCTAGGGGGAAAAAAAACAAATAAAAGCGGAATGCTAATCATCTAAGTTTTCCAATGACCTTAAAAACGGCTTAGGCTTTAATATGCTGAGACCAGTGAGCTTGATGGAGAGTCTAATCAGAATGCAAACTGCACACCATAAAAAAATTAAATTAGACCCTACAAGTAGACAAAACCATTCAAATCAATGCACCCTTAGTTGTTGAGAGTTACAGCTTAGCCCTATTAGACCACAACTCTTTTTAAAAGAAAATGGGCATTCAGCACAATCTCTTTACTTGGATTGTTTTATGCAAACGCAATAGTCTAAAACCAAATGTAATGTTCTTACAAAACATCAAAAAACAGGAAAGCGTTGAAAATAAAAAGGAGGGGGAAACCGTTTGTTAGAACTTGAACCGTTTTCCAACTGTTCTTCTCTCGAGTCCACTTTGATGACTGGGACTCCACAATAAACAGCAAACCACTACTGCCAAACTTAAATGCCATTCACTAATTCTGTGACTGTCCCTCAATACTCAAGTAATTTCTGGAGTCCCCTAAAAAAACCCGCAATTAAACATCTTAGCGATCATAAAAATCCCGTGCGCCAAAAATAAAGGCACCACAGACCCTAAAGCGCTAACACGTTTAGGCTTGAACTCAAAAGTCGACCCCGCTTCAACCTCTGCCTCTCACTGTCGCCCGGCACTACTAACGTAGCCGTAAACCTCTACCTGTGCCGCTTCTCTCCACAGGCAGACCGTTTGTTTCTCACCCATTCCCACTCTCACCCAAACAGCCCTAGAAGACCATTTCAAAAATACTGAAAAGAACAACTTACGGGTTGTTGGTAGAGCTCCGTGCACACCGCTGACATGACAGAAAATCCATAAAACCACCGCCAATAACAACGTCAGTCCCTGGGCAGGACGGTGCAAGCGCATCTTCACGGCTGCTGTGGGCGCAGGAGAGCGGGAGAGAGGAACACACAGCTGAGTGGCTGTAACGCCAGTCGGTCCGTCAGCCTCGCTTCTCAGTTGAGGACTGGCGGATAGGAGCCCGGCTGCACTGAGTTTCTCTCGCGCGCGCGCGCTCTCTCTCTCTCCCTCTCGCTCTCTCTCTCCCCAATAAAGAGATGATGTAAGGATGGCGCCAAAACACAGACTGGTCTGTGCTAGCAAACAGAGCGCACTTATCTCTGCAGCTCTCTCACCTCCCTTGTTTAGCGACTAAAACAAAACAGCAGCCGAGTTTCCACCGTCCAAAGGACGATACGAATGGGTGCGGATGTAGCGGACAGCAAATCCTTCAGGAGTTCAAGAAGGCATGACAGTGCACATCTCAAATCCCTGAACTGGTTTCTCCTGCCCAGCGCTCTAATGCTCTGTCCGTGGTGCTGAACTTATCTCAGCCTTTCTCTGCCCCCCCGCGCTCTCTCTCTCTCACACATACACACACACACACTCTAAATGCCTTTCCGTTTCTAATAGCCAGACAGTGCCCCCCACCTTCTCTAGGTGGTGGTGTCATTACACTTGTGCATTCCTCTTCTATCCACACATGAAAGCCCTAACAAAAAAAAATACACGGGACCTGCACTCTCTCTGTCTTGATGTCCTCGCAATCCCCCGTTTGCCTGCATTTAGTGCAAACGAGAGAGAGAGAACCCATTTAACTTATCTAATGAAGATTAAATATCACATAATACTAAAGTTCTTCTTGTATGCAAATGGTTTTCCCTAACAGACTGGTTTTATTTCAAAAAGTTAAATTAAAAACATCTACATATTGTAACAAAAGGTGCTTTCAGATATTTCAAACCTTATAATCCATTCAAACAAATACATCTTGGAGATTTGCTGGTACAAGTCTTAATAGGACTGCAGAGATACACCAATCAGAACAGACTATAAGTAACTGCTTTAGACAATACATCTTTCTTTCTTTCTTTCTTTCTTTCTTTCTTTCTTTCTTTCTTTCTTTCTTTCTTTTTATTTGTGTTTTTTGTTTTCTTTTAGCCCACTACTGTGATTATTGGTTTTTGTAGTAGTCATCTTTGTACTGAGAAGAAGAAATCTAGTAAATTTGCTTCAGAGGCAAGTTAAATAACATGTTTTACAATGACAAGTTGCAATCCATATCTGTCTGTCGCATTTGTCACTTACATGTCTCAGTCATTGTCGTCTGTCCAGAACATAATACATGATTATCATCGCTGCAAGGAGCATTTTTCTAAATTAAGAAAATGGTGAATGGCAAAATGGCAAATTCATCACAGGCAGCTCCATCAGTGGTAATGTTTCACTTACTGCTCCAAATAAGGGATAGATTATGATAGTCAGCGTGCTATAAGAACGCACACAGGCCCATAGGTCAAATGCTTTTGATTGGTTCACCATTAGAAACATACAATGAGGCCCGCTAACAATGTTTATTAATAAGTTACTTATCATGTAAAACTGAAAAAAACTATACAGACTGATAACCTGTGTGGTACATTATTCTTTTGTTCAAGCAATGGCATCTTTGCATCCTTACAGCAAAAGCAAAATGACTCAACCTAGATATACATTTATTCATTAAAGAATCATGCAATACCTACAATAATCCCAATATTTCAATGGAAACCGTACAAATATTTATTCAAATGTCATAGTTTCATTTTATTTGTAATTTGGGACATCTGAATGATTATCATGGATGGCATCACATCATCTTGTAAGAACACTATGTGTGTGGGAACTGATGAAACTAATTACAGTAGTTTTAAAGGTAAACTTTAAAAAAAAAGTATACTCGATGGTGAAGAATTTCTGTGGCTTTGCTATATATTATTTTTATTTTGATATTGTGCCAAATGTTTTTATATGCAGACTGCAAGCTGGCCAACTTAGCACTCAGACTCTTGTTGTTGTTTACATTATACCAAAATGCAGCTTTAGCAAACGATGTTCCATTTCTTTTCTTTTTGTTTTTTTTTTTTTTTATAAAAATCTGCAACAAATTTGAATTAGACATAAATGTATATAATTTCTTAAATTCAGAATTTGACCTGCTTAATTGGAAATATTTCAATTTATATTTACATTTTAACTGATTTGCTAAAAATGAATCTTTTGAGTTATATTGCACATAGCAACACTCTTTTTTTGGTAATAGGGTTGAAGAATGAAATGATTAAAAAACAAGTGAGCTACAGTGTGGCTGACACATGCCTTTGAAAGTACATTCTTCCTGCTTTCAGAGGAATTGAGAAGTTAAACAGCAGCCAAGTGATGCTTAATTAATGCACTTAATTAAATGATTATAAGCAAGTGTGAGCGCCTCTATAAAAGCAGAAGTTTAAGCAGTTTGCTGGTCTGGAGCTTCCAGGTGTGCAGCAATCTTTCAAAAAGTGGATGTCCCAACAAACCCACCCAAATCTAAGCTCTAAACTCCACATGCTCTGTTGGCACCGGCATGTTGAATATCAAACTTTCATAGCAGTAAAAAATGAAAAAAAGACTGAACAAATAGGGTTTTTTTCATAAGAGCTGCCAGGAGAAACCATCTTCTCTGTAAAAAGAACGTGGAGGCATGGCTCAGCTTAACAACGTTACATCAGAACAAACTAAAAGACTTCTGGAGCAATGTCCCTTGGACAGAAAGACCAGCTTGAAGCTGTTTGGCCATAATGCACACTGCCATGCCTGGCAAAAGCCAAACACACCATGACAGTAGAAACATATCATGCCAACTGTCAGGCAAACTGGTGAAGGGTTGAAAATTTGGTCTTTTTTTGCAGCCACAGCACCAGGGCACGTAGCAGTCATTGGGTTGAACTCCTCTGTATACAAAGTATTCTAGAGTTAAATGTAAGGCCATCTGTCTGACAACTAAAGCTTGGCCAAAAATGGGTCATGCAATGATCCCGAGCACACAAGCAAATCTACAACAGAATGGCCATGAATGGCCCAGTCAAAGTCCAGACCTCAGTCTGATTTAAAGGTTGTGTCAGGACCTTAAGACACCTCTACATAAACAAATGTGCCCAAAGCAACGCTTTCAGGAAGAGTGGGCCATAACCTTTCCAGAATAATGTGAAAAAGTCACATCCAACCATCCATCCATCCATCTTCATCCGCTTTATCATACCCTGGGTCGCGGGGGCCCAGCCACCTCCTCCAGCTTATCCGGGGGAACACCAAGGCGTTCCCAGGCCAGCCGAGAGATATAATTTCAGGACACCCAGCGTGTCCTGGGTCTGCCCCGGGGCCTCCTCCCGGTGGGACATGCCTGGAACACCAACCCCAGGAGGCACCCAGGAGGCATACTTGTCAGATGCCTGAACCACCTCAGCTGGCTACTTTCGATGTGGAGGAGCAGCGGCTCTACTCTGAGCCCCTCCCGGATGGCCAAACTTCTCACCCTATCTCTAAGGGAGAGGCCAGCCACCCTTCGGAGGAAGCTCATTTCCACCGCTTGTATCCGCAATCTCGTTCTTTCGGTCACTACCCACAGCTCGTGGCCATAGGTGAGGGCAGCCGCCGCACCAATCTGTCTGTCGATCTCCGGCTCCCTTCTCCCATCACTCACGAAGAAGACCCCGAGATACTTGAACTCCTCCACTTGGGGCAGGAACTCATCCCCGACCCGGAGTGGGCACTCCACCCTTTTCCGGCTGAGAACCACGGCCTCAGATTTGGAGGTCATTCCCGCTGCTTCACACTCGGCTGCGAACCGTTCCAGTGCGAGCTGGAGGCCTTCACCCAAGGAAGCCAACAGAACCACATCATCCGCGAAAAGCAGAGATGAGATTCTGAGGCCACCGAAGTGAAAGCCTTCCACCACTTGGCTGCACCTAGAAATCCTGTCCATAAAAATTATGAACAGAATCGGTGACAAAGGGCAGCCCTGGCGGAGCCCATCACCCACCGGGAACGAGTCCGACTAATTGCCGGCAATGCGAACCAAGCTCTTGCAACGGTTGTATAGGGATCGAATGGCCCGTAGCAATGGGCCAGACACCCCATACTCCCGCAACACCTCCCACAGGACACCCTGAGGGACACGGTCGAATGCCTTCTCCAAGTCCACAAAACACATGTAGACTGGTTGGGCAAACTCCCATGCACCCTCAAGTATCCTTGAGAGGATAAAGAGCTGGTCCAGTGTTCTGCGACCAGGACGAAAACCGCATTGTTCCTCCTGTATCCGAGGTTCGACTAGCGGACGAACTCTCCTTTCCAGCACCCTGGCATAGAATTTCCCAGGGAGGCTGAGGAGTGTGATCCCCCTGTAGTTGGAACACACCCTCCGGTCCCCCTTCTTAAAGATGGGGACCACCACCCCGGTCTACCAGTCCAGGGGTACTGCCCCTGATCTCCACGCAACATTGTAGAGGTGTGTCAATCAGGAGAGCCCTACAACGTCCAGAGCCTTCAGGAACTCGGGGCGGACCTCATCAATACCAGGGGCTCTGCCACCAAGGAGTTGTTTAACTACCTCAGTGACCTCGCCTCGTCCCAGCATCAAGTGTGACTTCATATATGCAGCCAGAGATATGCGAAAGAAAAACAAACTTATTTCCAGTGTTTTCCTCTCTTTTCTCTTTTCTTAAATTCTCCCCTCTCTATCATCTGCCTGTTGATCACTCCAGCCACCCAATCACTGTGCCTGCTGCCGTAAGATGCTACTTTTTTCTCCATAAGGATTCCAAATGGCTTTGTCAATATGCCATGCATGGTAATTTACAGTCATCGTTCATCTGATAAAAACAGAGATGAACTGCGAAGCCATAAATTCTGAGCAAAAAAGTTGATGACAGCAGTGACACATCTCCAGAGGATAGCTCTTTTGTAAAGTAAAACATTTTGTGAGAAAGATTTTCACAGGCAGCTTCCAGTCTGGCTGCCGTGCTGCCATTATCTACCCACAGTAGGACAGAGAAATAAGGCTCTGAGGTAATGCCACATAATGTTTTCTGGGATAATTGGAAAAGAATGACTTTTCTTTATCTCTTGCCAACAATACTAGAAAAGATCCTTTGTGCTAAACATTTTCAGCTTTTTTTAGAGACTTCAGGATATTAATATGTTGTCTGTTTTATTAGCGTAAAGTCACTCTAATAAAAAAGATGGACTATAACAGGACTTGACAGGTGTGTATTTATAAAACCCAGAAGAGAATATGATGAGATAAGCAATGTAAATGGTCAAAGGTGAAGAAGGGATTCACTGTTGAAGGAGTGCTGGACGGGCAGAGAATGATGTGTCCAAATTGAATACACCAGGGGGGATTTAAAAGTGGTCTGTGGAGTGAATCACTGCTGTGGGAAAAGTGTTAAAAAATCTCTTCTTCACAATTTCATCAGAAACTCATATTACTGAAGTTATTGCAACAAACAGAATCACAGAGGAGGATAAAACAAACAGTTTTATTTGGTGTCCTAGCTGAAAGTGTTTTAGCGATTTCAAGTGAAGGATCCAATGGAGTTTCAGTAAAAAAGGGGAATTTACTTTGAGCAAAGTTTTCACTTTTTAAAATATCAGGATATAAAAATAATTATTTACTGAATAAAAAGTAATAAAAACTGCAGAAGCAGTGCATGAAAATTGAGTACATCCTTGATGCTTCCAGCAGAGATGAAGATAATTATGTGATCATCTTTGTCTTTGTAAGTTTGCTGGGTTGTTGTTCTGGAGCATTTCAGTGTTTGTTAACACAATGCCCGGTCTTAGAGAATCTGGGAAAAGATTATAAGGCCATTTTCAAATAATCTAAAGTCTGTGATTCCACTCTGGAGTGAGAAAGATTATTCAGCTGTGGAAAACATTCAAGACATTTGCAAATCAGAAGTAAACGTGTCAGCAAATTCACCCAAAGGTCAGACAAGCAAAAAACCCAAGAGCAACATCCAGACTCTAAAGGCCTCAGCAGGTTAAAGTTCATGACAGCACATTTAGAAAAACGATTGAACAAGTAAGACTTGACTGGAATGGTTGCCAGGAAAAGTCTTTTCTATCTTAAAATAACATGGCAGCACAGCTTGTGTTTGCAGAGTTGCATCTGAACAAATCACAACACTTCTGGAACAATATCCTTTGAATATATGAGACCAAAGTAGAGATGCGTGGCCTTAATGCAAGACACCATGTTTGAGCAAAACCAAAAGCAGCAAATCAGCACAAACGTCTCATCAAGGCGATCCAGGGTTGACGATGGCGGACTTAATTTATCACAAGCTGCTTTTGCATTTTGCCTTAGTTGTTGTTGAATAAATGATGACACAATGCAGTGTGTTATGAGGTTGTAGTCACCTAAATGTAAGGCCTGGTTCAGAGATCATTTTTAATTTAATTATTTAGTTCAGGATATGTAAAACCTTAGAAATGGAAGAGGACATAGTTTCTTTTTACCATGTGTGTATGATACGTCCGCCTGTGTGACATTAGGCTCTAGTCTTCTAGTGTGCAAAGAGTAAATATCGTCCCTTAATGTTAACCTGGTTCGATTAGAATAACAAACTGTGTACACCAAATCCTGGGAACTTTAAATCCTATGGGGTGCCATGCTATAGTCAAGTTGAAAAAACTGAGAGCAGAGCTTCTTTAGGTCAGAGAAAGCACACGTAAAAATTCAAATAAGCCTTGCTCCAGAGCAAGAGGATGAGGGTGCATTTTTAAATCAGCGGCTCTGGGTTTTAACGTTTATGAATTTGCCTTCAAAATCTCGCAAATAAAAATGTATTTGCACACTGATATCAGATCATCCAGTTTCCCCACTGAATGTTAAACACTGTGTTTCACTTACACCAAATTTTATATTCTTTCATATTAATTAAAGCATTCACTTGCCAGTCACTAATATCCATCTATTACATATATAATTCAAGTGCATTCTTTGCTGGCTGGGCCCTTAACTCCTAGAAATACTGTTGTGGATTGGACATGATGTAGAGAACTAGTAATAATATTTCTAAAATTCATCCATCCATCCATCCATCCATCCATCTTCATCCGCTTGTCCCCTTTTCGGGCTGTGCCCGGCCGGGCCCCATGGACTAAGGCCTGGCCACCAGACATTCGCCCTCGGGCATCCTCCCCGGGCCTGGCTCCAGGGCAGGGCTCCGGTAACCCTAACCCGGGCAGGGTAAACTGTTGCCTCGATGTTTTCTTCATAAGGGTCTTCTGAATCGCTCTTTGTCTGGTCCCTCACCCAGGACCAATTTGCCATGGGAGACCCTACCAGGGGGCAAAAGCCCCCAGACAACATAGCCCCTGGGATCCCTGGGACACACAAACCCCTCCACCACGATAAGGTAGCGATTCACGGAGAGGTTTCTAAAATGTATTTGAAAAAGTTTGTTCAAGTAAAACTGTCACTTTTCAGGGTGGACTTAAAAGAAGCATTTTGTAAACTGAGATTAATCTAAAATAAACACTTAGCTAAACCAAGATGAACTTCATCATTTTAGAAAAATATTGTGTGTTTACCAGTTGAATTAAAATAGATTTTAATTATTACTTTCCCTCAAAGCTTTTCTAATTATCTTGGAAACATGCAGATAACACAGAGTTTTAACAGACAAATTTGATTTATTGTATTTATGACTAATAAAATAAATAACACTAAGGTGTTTCTTGATTTTTTTCCCTGCTGTTGCATAAATAAATAGATAGAATGCATTTTTTTTTTTTTTAAATTAGAACATCCAACCGTCTGTTCATACTCACATCTGTCATTTTCAATGGAACAGATGTCAGGTACCTAATAGATCATACACAAATACAACTTGCTTGTGAGAGTAACAGTAAAATGCACTGGTGCATGAATGACAACGAAAAACCTAAAGACAACGGGAGAAAAAGTACAAGTGAAAATAAATTAGACAAGTCAATGTATGCAGAAAAGAAATTGGGCCAAAAAGAACAAAAGGTAGAAGCAAAAGACGGGAAATGGGAGGGAAGAGGGGGAAGGAACTGAGAGGACAATGAATGAATAATTATGGCCTTTCTCTGTGAGGAGCTGGAGTGAGTTCAGTCTAATGGGAACAACATTACTGTGATTTCTCTCATGAGTTCTTGCTGCACTATGATTAAAATAGTGCAAAATGGGTGCATGGACCAAGTCATCGACTGAAGAATACAAACCTGAATGCAAAGAGACCCAAGGTTTCTAGACTTCAGGCAGTCAGTTACTGCAAAGGATTTTCATTGAAGTCTGAAGAGTTAATGCAGGTTTTTTTTTTATTAAACCCTTTGAATGAAAGCTGAAATTCTCCACTTCAATCACAGTGGTTTAAAATCCACTGTGGTTGTGTACACAGACAAAACTACAAAAATCTGTCTTTGTCCAAATAATACTGGGTTGAACTGTACACTAAGAACTAAATAGGGATTAAATACTGATACAGGTGTATGTAACCAACACAGGTGAGACAATCAGAGGAAGCCTAAGCAAGTCACAAGAGGGGAGAAAAAAAAAATCAAAGAAAAACAGAAAATGACCATTACTGAAGCTTCTAAGACAAATAGTAAACAAGAATAAACTGAGATGGGAAACAGCAGCATAATATTAGGGAAGGAAGGGGAAATACAAAGTAAGCCAGAGAAAGCTAGATTTATAATGAGGACTAAAACTCAAAACCTCACAAAACTGAAAGCTGGGATGGTAAATAAGATTAAAAGCAACCAGAAATGACACTCATTTCCAGGATAACCATAAAAACACAATGTAGTACAAGGTCCAGACCATAATTTAGATAGTTTCACCCCTGTTTAATCTCCACGCTGTTAGTATAATCACATTTGATCCAAAACAATGAAAAATGTGTTTACAACACTGCAGTCATCTCTCAGCTTTAACTGTATAAATTTTACATTAATGCTGGACTAACTGAGAGTGAGACACTGTTCGGCACATTTTAACACACATTGTCCAAAGATCAGGAAGTACAGTATATGTCCAACAAGAATAGTTTTACTCTTTATTTAATATTTTATGGGAACCCATTGTATTGGGCTTACAGGCAGGCCTTCAGTCTATTAGCATCAGCAGACACTCTATATGATCCCCGGTGATGCGTTATCAAGCTTCACTGCAGATATCTTCTGCTTCACCTTGTCTTCAGTCTGGTCTTCAGCAATTGGAATGCTGCTCAGTCACATGGAGATCTGTTTTAACAGCCAAGGATATTCCACCTCTTCACCCTGAAAAGCTCTTTGGTTGCTTTGCTGAAGAAATTTGATGCATTTGGTTGACTCTGAGCACTACAAACGCTCCAGTACACCTCTGCAGTGAAATCATGGATAAATGCCAGCTCACCAGTTCAAGTGAGGACAGGATACTGAAACCATAACAGAAGCACCATCATCACTGATAAATGAGATAATAGATAATAAGCTTTGGCTGATCAGATCAACCCTTTTCTTCTTCTTCCATGATTTTAATAACTTTCTGTTGGTTTATTTAATCACCACATAAAACTTGGTTTCAAGGTGTTGAAAATCCTCCTGGCTTTGTGTATGACGTTGGTCATTATCTCTACTCTTTACATACGGTCATATATGTGTTTATGGTTTCTGTCTATTATCTTGCTGTGAATTGCCAGTTTTAGGAGATTAACAACAAATCTCTTTAACTTTTTTCATTGTCATTTTCTTCTGTACTTCTATCACCTCTCCTCTTCATATCACATCCCAAGAATTACACAACTACACAATTCACTTTCACTCTCATGTGCTACAAGTACTCTCCAACCAAAAGTTGGATTTCAATGGTATTTCAATTCTACTTCATTAACTATTCCTTCTGGTAAGAATGATCTTTTATTAGAGGTTAAAAAAAACAAACAAAAAAAACAACAACAACAACCCAATGGATTCAGCTCAATAATAGCAAGTTGTTATATGCAACAGCAAAGATAGAACAAGACATATTTCACAGCTATTTTTTTTAACAAACACAAGGCCATATGTAGAAATATTTTGGGGGAAAAACATACTGGGACCAACCAAAAGTCATACTAGCTGTATTACTTTATGCACATTCAAATTGTACAACCTTTAAGACAACATGATTACATGTATAACTGTAACATTGGATGCCAATGAAACTTATGTGAACACTGTCCACAAAAGAAATGTTGAGTTGAAAAGCAAAGGTATACTAATACACTGATCAGAAAAAACATGAAAACTACCTACCTACACATATTTTCGTCCCGTCTATGCTGAGTGCCGGGATGTGCGGTGAGATCAGTTGTGCTCCAGCTCATCACAGAGGCTCAATCCGATTGGGATCAAGGGAGCGTGGAGGACAGGCCTTGTTTGTCTGTCATTTCCTCAAGATTTTTTTTAAGTGTATATGGTGTGAAGGTGCTTCTGGGGTCCTGCTGGGGGAGGTGTGTGCATGTGTCTACAGCAAAGTTCATATTCGTGGTGTCAAATAATGTCCATAAGAAAGAAACCAAGGTTTATCAGCAGGCCGCTGCAGAGTAACAAGATGATAAAAGTTATTTACTTTATCTATCAGTGATTTTAGTGCTGTGTGAATCCCTTTTATTTAGATTTACCAAAAAGACGAGTAAGTGAGACCGAATTTACAATGCAGGGGAACTGAGCGGCATACTGAAACACAATGTAGTTATTTACACCTTTAAGTTAAAGCCACCCTCAACCCCTCACCTTCACCCATCCATCCAAAACTATTTCAAATTTGGATGAATAAAAAAAAATCACATTAGCTGTTAGAGTGAAGAGCAATCGTTATGCTGTGAGCAATCGTAGCCTGTAATCTAATTGTAATAATCTTAGGTGAAACATTTTTTTGAGAGCGAGAAAGTTCAAAAGTGGCAGTGAAGTCTTAATAAAATTTACTTTTGTACTCAAGCACTCCAACTATTAAAGGCTTTGGTGTTCTCTAGCATAACATTAAAGTGTTTTTTTTTCCTTACAAAAAAGAAAAAAAAAAACAGGGCCCTGCTTCTTTTTCTGCAGTAGTCGTATCAGTAAATCTGACAGTTTGCCTCGCAGCTTGTATTTATCATCAATTAATGATGAGCACGCTTGAGACGAAAGCGTTTCAACAATACTGGACAAAATGTTTAGAAAATAAACAAAATTAATCATAAATAAGAAACGTTGTAATCAACTGGTCACCTCAGGGTCACTTACAATCAGTCTACAGGACATACCTATATATTATTTCAAGCCTATAATTTACAAAAAGCAGAACATTTTGTCCCTACCACTTTCAACACAAAGCCTGTGCTTTAGAGTGCATCTGTCTGCCTTCATTTGCACTGTACATGTACTAAGGGAGAAGGCAGAATGCTGCTTTCACTCCCAGAAGAACCACACTGAAATTGACTTATGTTAATTAACGACCTTTGGTGTCAATCGTTCCAGGGATTATTTGCATAGTCTCAAAATAGCACTAGAAGAAAGAAATCAGCATCTGCACTTCTGTGAAACTCTCCTTACATCTCTCCCTTCATAAACACCGTAGCACTGCAATACAAATCACCATGCATGTACTACAAATCACAGCAGCTTTATGCAGTATGTTGATTAGCATGAGCAAATTCCCTTAGTCATTCCTGCCTTCCCCTGGCATGCTTGTATTTCTTTGTGCAGCAAAAAAGGTAATAATGCACTAACGAAATAATAATAATTATTATTATTATGATGATGTTTAGAGTTTTTAGGATTGTACTCAATCAACATGTTTCATATTTAATTTTCATGGTCACAGTGCATGTCCATGTTGGCAGAAATGCAAAGGGTAACATCGAGGAATGCTGTCACGTGTAAAAAGTAATGCCAATAACACCATTTCTCTGTCTTCTGATATGATATTATGAAGAGAAAGTCTAAATCCAAAATTTCAATTTGTAGCCCTAAATCAACAAGAGATTGTATCAGTGGGCATGCATTGTCTGTTATCAGATGTCAGGCTCTGCTTATCCCTTATTAGAAAATGTGGACAGGAAGACTGTTGAGGTCTTGCTTCGTAAGAGTTAAGTAATAAAGTAATAAAAGAAAATGTGGAGAATAAATTAGACAAAAGAAACTGGAAGTTGCTGATGCTGCGTTTCTCTCGATTTCAACGCCTCTTTTCAACAGCCGCTTAGCTCAGACAAGTTTTCTTTCTCTTGGAAGACAAGAAACAGACACAATCTGCACTTACAAGGAAGGTTGGTCTTTTAATAATGTCACAGCATAATTGGTTTCTGAAACATTCTGTGGCTTTAATTAACTAAATGAGCCTAAAGGAATCAGTGAGAGGCAGGAAAAGAGAGGACGAAGGGGAAAGAAAGAGGGAGCGCAATGAGTAATACAAGTGATAGAGATCAGATACCTTATCTCTTCAGTTCACAAGTCTGCTATTCATTGGCGGCCCTCCTCTCCACCCTTCACCCACACTCTCAATAGGTTTCCTTCTCTCAACTCAAATTAATCTGTTTCGCATTCACAGGCTGTCTCCAACACATGCTGAGTAAAAACTGCAGCTGAGTCTTTTGCACTAGTGTTTAACATTTTAAATGCTCTTCACACACTGTATTTTACAGCAGCTGAGCCTTTGCCAAAAAGTAACATGTGGAGACAATGTAATTTCATGTCTCTGATGGATTGCCAAAGAGTGTACCTCAAGGGCTGATTTATGTTTAGTTTCACTTCAGCCTGGTCTCCAGTGAATTCTACTCATATTCAGCTATTCTGCAATATTGATGCTGAAAGAGCCCCATAGACCAGTTTTCTGTTTTGGGAGAAACCAAATTAAAATTCTTTGCTGAGAACATTAAGGAGCTTTCTCGATAGGAAAAAATATATATATATATTAATTCCTCTGAGTGTTCCGATGATTAAAAAGATTTGTTTTTATAAGCAGATGATTTCTCCTTTGGGGTCAGTGCTACTCTTACTGGATTTTTGGGTATTTTTTATGTGATTACAAGGCTGGGTGCTGGGGAAATTAATGGCATTGCTTATGTTATATCGATGTTTCCTTTTATAATAGGTGCCATGGTCATGGTTTTTTGTATTTAATTCAACTTAATTGTTGTAGGGTCTTGGATGGATGGATGGATGGATGGATGGATGGATGGATGGATGGATGGATGATGGATGGATGATGGATGGATGATGGATGGATAGATGGATGGATGGATGAATGGATGGATCTTTTTCAGGTTCAAAATGTTCACATTTTCTTAGTGTCTCCTGTGCTTGCTTGTGTTTTACTCCCTCTGTTTCAGACATGTGTTCATTAGTTTCTTTGTGTTTCCTTTCTGTATTCTTTTGTGATTATCTGCCCTCACCTCATTAGTTTCACATCCATTCAACTGTTTGTTACTTTTGTCCAGTCAGCCTGTGTTTCTCGTCGTACAACTTGGAAAGAGTTAAGATGAAAGATAATATTGTCACATAAATGGTGTTTTCTCTTCCTAAAGATCTTGTAAATAAACTTTTTAAAAGGTTTTTGCTCAGGTTTTGTGATCAAACCTTCATTGAAGCATTATAGAAAGAAGCTATTGTGGAAAATACCAAAAAACTGCAATTACAACATGTTTACTGCCTGGCACAAAAAAGTGGTATTTGTTTTTATAAATAATTTCCCAGTTTATAGATGACTATACTGGGTTTTGTGTTCAGTTTTACTAAAAGTCAGTTCTGCGCTCACTTTTTGATGTTCAAAGCATGGATCCATCCTGCCCTGCATCATCAGTTCAGGTGGTCACAATTACCATCTCTCAACTCACTGTGAAAGGCAGCACTGCGGTGTCTCATCCAGATGATTTCAATCATCTCTCTCACTGCGGTGTGTCTGGTTTGTCGTGCATATATTCACCTTTTCATCTGTTGTTCCCCCCCTCAGACACAGCTCTTCTGAGAAGTACCTGCCTTGGAGAACTGCAGGTAATTACTGAAATGCTACAGCTCCTAGGAAAATTATTTTTCATTTGTACCATGTGCATTTGCAGTCCCATTTAGCGTCTCTTTTATAGTTGTGTATTTGTAGGAGTATTCAAGAACTGAAGGAAACGCAGTCCCACTTCAGTCTTTACCGGTACCTAGATCTGAAATTAGTCAATAATTACACATGCTGCAGTGCTGTAACATAATGGGCTACAAGACTTCCCTACTTTCTCAAGCAGACTTATTGCTCTGGTTCTCTGCAGGTTCTCAAAAACATTTCTTGAACATGACAATGACTTAATTATACACAGACCTCCACAGTCACTAGTTCTAAGTCCAGCACAGCACCTGTGGGATGTTGTGGACGTTGTATCTATTTATAAACAAAAGGTAACATTACTTGCTGTTCCCTGCAGGAATTTTTTGGCACACTTTCTGTGCAAGAGATGCAGTGATTTCAAGACAGTGACCTAAGGGTAGTTGTGAGGCCATCACATTTATTTTGTCATGAAAAACATGGGTGATGGTGGATGTGCGAGACACAACCCATCTTTATCCATTGGTTGCAAGGTGGTATGCTGATACGGGAGGCTTTTAACCTTGCATTAGATAGGTGTTTGTTGCATGGTTGGACAGGCTTGTGCATAGAGGTGAATTTATTCAGCACGCAAAAGTAGCAAAAAGACAGTAAAAACAAAATCAGCTGGGATGCTCTTCCTGCAGGCAGGAACAGGGTCAAACAGGGTCGTGTGATGGGTAGGAAGAAAGTTATAGTCAGTCAGTGAAGTTTACTGTACTGCACACTCACCTACTCTTGCAACTTGTAAAACTAAAGGGCTACAAGGACAAAAATGGGTATTAAAAACTGTCTTATCTTCTAATGCTCATTTAAGTAATTAAATGGTATTATGAGTCATTCAGCTCATTCATGCCCATTCAGCCTACCGCATAATTTTCAGGATCAGCTCTACTTGAAGTAGTGGATTTTAAACAATTTCCATTAAGATGAAGCACGTCACACTTTATAAGTGAAAGCAGTCATTCTATTACATTTGCGAAGCAATATTTTTGAACATTACCTGACTGCGCTTTATGACTGAGTGGAGAAGAAAATTGAAAACACAAATTGCGTTTTAGGGGTGTCATTAAAAAAAGGACAACTGCTTGAACCAAAGACCTGTAAAGAACATTTATATATGCAAAGGAGCTGAAATAATAATAAATAATGAAAAATGAAAAATCAGCTCATTACATTTTTGCTTTCTCTCCTGATTTTATCTTACATTTCAGTTCTGTTCTTTCTCCCTTCCATTTTAAATGTCTTCGAGTGCATGACTTTGCATATTTAAATTGCCTAACCCACGTTTCTTTCTTCTGTCATAAGATGGTAAAAAAATCATGTTTCATGTGAGTTCCTTACTGTTAAATGCTAATGACTGATAACATTAGCCATATCCTTTATCATCTCAAGTGCCACAGCGATCCCAAACTCCTCCAGCCCCATCGCCTTATAATTAATGAGCATTTCGTAAACGATCTTATGCACATGCTCTACTGACTGATGGAATGTTTTGGGAATGTGCTGCCGGGTCACTGTGCTTATTGGGTGTCTCGTTAATGATGGAATGTTCCCCCCTAACGAGGGGGCGGGGCAGTGGTGCATGTCCAAGCAGGTGTGGTAGAAGCACCAAGAGATGGCTAATCAAAATGGAATTAGGAGGCTGGTCACCACCAGATTTGTATGAGGATATTCCTCATTGACTTTTCTCATTTAAATGCTAAAGTAATGTGAAAATTAATGCATAGAATTAAGTTGACAATAGGGTAACCAAGAGAGGTTCTGTTTTTACCATAAAAACAGAGTTTTTACAATTGAATGTCAATGTTTGCCATGACCATTTTTTATTATTTGACAAAATAAGAACTCTTGGGCAAGCTTTCTTGTAATTTCTTTAAGTAGTCCTCAGGAATATCCAGGTTTCCTGAAGGACATTAAAGACTCTTCTCTTTGGCTGCCTTTTGTTCCATTCTCTGTCACGATGATCCCACATTGCTTCAATAATGTAAAGGTCCAGGCTCATGGGATGCCAGTTCATGACTGACAGTGTTCCATTGTCTGTTTTCCTACCCAGGTATAATTTCACTGCATTGTCAGTGTGTTTGGGATCATTGTCCTGCTGAAAAATGAAGCTGTTGCCAATCAGACGGTTCCAGATGGTACTGCATTGTGGATCAACATCTGGCGATGTCATGATGTGTGGTGATGGAAACATGGAGCCAAATGCAGACTAAGAGAGTTTTGCAGATTAAACGAAAGCTGACCTTTATTTGATGTTTCACAACAGTCCAATAGCACAATGCAGCTGGGGTGAGCAGAGTCAAACTAATGAGAAAGAGGGGAAGCACAACAAATCAAAATTCACACAAGACAAGAGACTAGCAAAATAAAATAGGAAGTAACTAAACACCAGATACAGAGACTCGACAAGACACAGGGGAGGCAGGAATAACCAACAACCAAGATTGGAATATAAAGAATTTCAAAGAGCAGAACCCAGATACCTAAAATTAAGAAAGCCTGAGAATAAAAATACTAAACATGTGCTTCATTGAACAGTAAATTGATCAACTGAAGTATCTGATGCATCTCTCAGGTTTAATTTTCTTTTTATATATTTTTTATATACTTTTTACTCCTGCCACTTTTCTTGTTTAATTGTTTTTATGTTTGAATGATTTATGGGTCAATTTAAAGTGGCTTAATTAAGCATTCCAATGAAAATGGTCAAGTATAAAAGATTTAAAATGAGTGAAAAAGCCAGCAGTGTCCAAAGAAAAGTTTCAAAATACCTGCAGAAAGCCTGGAAAATATTACTCAAGATAACCTTAAAAATTAAAAAATACTTCTTTTACAAAAAGTCCTTTGAAGCAAATTATAAAATAATGAGCTTGGGCTGATTAATAAGTGAAATCTTCAGAAACAAATTTAATAAGACGTTCACTCTAAGAGTGCATCTTTCTCCAGTGACCCCAATTCTTATGAAAAAGGAAATTTTCTTTCTTTGATATTTAATTGTCACTTCACCATCTTTGGTTTTATATTTGGGGTGGTAGTTTTTGTGTGTTCTTAATGTCAGACAGGCACACCACCGCACTGAGCACATACTTCTCCTTGACCTTGTTAGATAAATAAAATTAACATATTTAGTTGAATCCATGTTTTAGAGGCCTACTGTCCTTTTGAAAAGTTGGCTCTACAATTAACATAGAGAACTGACAGCTGCAGCTGTTGATGCCATTTTGTACCAGTCAGTGAGCCTGCTTCTAGTGACCATGTGATAAATTTAAATGATAGTTAAGTCTATGGTAGTAAAAGCTGAATTACTACAAACCATCCTGTATTGTTATTATTCAAAGAAACAATTGTAACTTATTTAAATATATAATATATATAAATATATAATATTTTTGCTGATTTATTTTAAATCAAAGTAACTCAAATTAATCATCTGAAATCATTTTAAGTTTAATTATAATTCCACCATTCACAGCCTTCACATTTCCATAATCATTTCCACAGCTTCAGGCAGTCTACATTCGTAGAGTAGCTATTCAAAGACTCAGCAAGCTTCTAAGTTTTCTTGGTGTAAATATAATGTAAGTTGTATTCTTTTTTATTGACAAATGACTGAACTTACCAGTACTGTGCAGTAAATATATTATACGACATTGTGCAAAAGTTTTGGAATGAAAAAGTGGGAAATAGTTGCAGCAATTTATTAAAATATGTTCAAACATACAAAGAAAAACAGTATATAAGGCAAAAGGTTTTTGTGAAATTCTAATGAGTTTGAAAGTTATTTTTTGGTAACACAGCATGCAGCGCACTTTCTCAGGTAAGATGTCTTATAATTTATTTAAGCAGTCTTCAAGAATCATTCTCCAGGCCTCTTGAAGGGCATTCCAGTGCTCTTCTTTGGATGTTGGATGTTGTGGGTAGACACAACACTGATTCTTCATTTTAGTTAAGGTAATGGCGAATGGACTGATTCTTAAATAGCATTTTTCTACTCTCCCCGAACACTTAAAGTACTTTATACAATTTGCCTCTTTCACTCATTCACACACACTTAGGCTACGTTCACACTGCAGGTCTTAATGCTCAATTCCGATTTTTTGATCAAATCCGATTTTTTTGTCTGCTCGTTCACACTACAAATAAAATGCGACAGCAAACGTGCTCTAGTGTGAACGCTCAAAGCGGCCCGCATGCGCAAAAGAAGACGTCACACACAACGCGCTCTGTTTAGACCCAGAGCAAACAGTATTGTTTGACTGATGGCCCTTAATATAAAGACTTCGGACTTTACGTTTCCCAATTTTTGCTTTAAGTTATTGTGTTATTTACATTATTATGTAAATAACACAATAATTATCCTTATTGCTGTTTTAGAGGAGCGGTGCTTCAAAGGGTAGTTGCAGATTTCTGTCATAATCTGCAGATTATACAGCACAAATAAAATGTTCACGTTGTCTTCCCAACAGTTTCACTGACATCTACACGGGATGGCCAGGAAGCGTTCGCGATGTCTTCTCGGGCGCTTCGCCGGAGCTGATAATTGGCGTCTGTCTTGTGTCAGTGACGTAAAAGACGGATTTAATGCGACATGACCGTTCAACCGGCAGTTGCTTTCTAAAACATCGGATATGTATCGGATTCAGTACCACATACGAAAGTGACCCAGGTCGGATTTGAAAATATCGGATTTGTGCCGTTCACACTGTCATACCATGATCGGATGTGGGTCGCATAGGGTCAAAAAAATCGGATTTGATGCGCTTTCGCCTGCAGTGTGAACGTAGCCTAACATTCACACACATTCCCACTCTAATGGCTGCATTGGAGAGCAACTTGGGGTCAGTATCTAGCCCAAGGATATTTGCCATGCAGACTGGAGCAGCAAGGGATAGAACCACCAAGCTTCCAATTAGTAGATGACCCATTTCAGGAGGATTGGTACCTTCAGAAAGCCTAGAGAATTATTCTTTAAGTGTCGCTTTAAAAAAAATTATACCAAGGTCTGGGTCCTTGTTGATGTGGTTCAAGACATTTGCACAATACCATTTAGGGATAGGGAAAAATATGACTATCAACATATGACAAAGCTACTGCATAGGCTCACAATGTTAAATACCTCATCAGCTTCCAAATCATCCATTAACCATTTTACATTTGCAGGGTGGCTGGACCCAATCGAGCTGCCATAGAGTGAGCAGCAGGGTACACACTGGACAGGTCGCCAATATGTTGCAAGGCTAACACACACAGGACTAACCATTCACATTCACTAGGGCCAATTTAGAATCACCAATTAACCTAAGCCCACTAACTGCATGCCTTTGGGCTGTGCGAAAAAACCACAGCACCCGGAGAGGCATGAGGAGAACATGCAAACTCCATACTTCGCAGCCCAGCATTAAAACCAAGGACATTTCTACTCATATAATTATATAATGTGGTCTATTTTACTGTCTTATAATGCTATGACATTACCACTAGGAGTTAACGTTTTTGTTTTTCATCAGCCCGCATTGTCTCTCATGCATTGTGTCATTGCTTACAGTTCTGATGTGATAGTATTTTCACTGTTTCAGGTGGCTTTGTGTTTATAAACCGGATGTATAGGAAAAAAAATGAAAAGCTTTCTTTATCTTTTCTTCAGCTTGCCCACACTCTCAACTAATGTGAGTATGTGAGAAAGAAAGTCTGCATGGCTGTGTGCACTTTGCAGGATTTCACTCTTGGCTGTGATGCCCCTCTAATCCATAATAATTGGCTGGCTGCTGGCTACTTCCAAATATGGACAGCTACCCTTTTGACCTTGTGCTGCTGCAGTCTTCAGGTCTAAAAATCCCTTATCCTTCCTGTAACCTCACCCCTACCTCCAAGCTCTCATACCTATACACATCGTCTTTCTTCCTACAGACTCCTGCCAAATTTCTTCAAAAGATATTGAAAGCATGAAGTGTGCTGCATGCTTTCAATATCTAAACATATAAACACAAGTACGTAATTCTTCTAAATGCAGACAGCATTCATTCACAGCATAACATTTGGATAAATTTGTAGTTTCTGTTTTAGCTTTGAAGTTAGCAAATACAGGTTTAAACAAAAATACATGTTTTTATTGATTACTGTAACTCACCTTGACTGAGAATTACTATAAAACAAAATATATTAAAGAGGCAATATTGCTTTTATCTTCTCCTTTTTTTTAATAATAAGGCACTGGAACTCATGTCGTTTGAACAACTTACCAACAGTTACGGCTTGCCTAGACAGGATTTCTTTCGTTTTTTGCAAATACGACACTATATCACTCACAGTACAACCCTTGCTGAGCACCCTGAAGTATCTGATGTTGAGAAAATTTTGTTTAGGCAACAGCTGAAGGTGTCTCTGAGTTCATTTTATCATGTGCTTAATGCTTTGACTACCACTGATGCGCAGGGGATTAGAGGTGTGTGGGAGAGGGAACTGTCAGTAACCATAGATGAAGATAAGTGGGATACCGTTTGGTCTCTCGCAAAAAGGATTTCAATTTGTACTCGGACAAGAGCAATCCAACTTAAGATTTTACACAGATTGCACGTATCCCCTCACCGCAGACACCTCTTCAGCCGCTCTCTTTCCCCTGTGTGTCTTAAGTGCAAAACTGATGTAGGGACTTTAACTCACTGTTTTTGGTCCTGTTACAAGCTTCAAGAATACTGGGCTGACATTACAGGTGAACTGGGGAAAATCTTCCACGTTGATATAGAGATGGACCCTTTATCCCTGATTCTAGGTCTTCCAAGTGACCGCCTAAAAGCGGCGGCCAACAAAAGATTGTATAACACTCGTAACATTTGCAGCCAGGAAAAATATCCTCTTACAATGGATCAACGATAGGACTCCCACTGTCTGTGGCTGGCGCAAAATAATTTTCGAACTGATTCCTCTGGAATACCTCACACACGTTATACACCACAGTGTGGGTCAGTTCTACGGGATGTGGCACCCCTTTTTGGACTATATTGGACCGGACCTTTCCGCTATCTTATTCAAAGGACTACTACGCACGTGATCATCACCCGGGCGCTGTAAGACTGACTCACCACCTTTTGTATGTTATATTTTGTATTTTGTATCTTGTATTATGCCTTATTTAAGAGCTGTTGTGTACGTTTTGTGTTTGTACTGTTTTGTTGTTCTGTGTCTAATGTCGAGACACTGTGTTGTTAAAGGAAAATCTGCAATAAAAACAATGATGAAAAAAATAATAATAATAAGGCACTGCACTCGAAAGAGAGAAAAGTTCTGCAAAATTATCTAATTTAATTTGACATTTTGACAGCATAATATTTTTTTCTAAAGACAGTGTGGTGCTCAGTTTGTTGGAATTAAACCTGAACCCTTTGAAAGACTAACTTTCACAATGGCTACATTACTCAGCAGCATAAAAAATGTAATATTACAGCAGTATTTTTCTCTGAAACTAAGCCAAGCCATTTCATATTCTAACATATGCAGAGATTTGGTGGATAGTCAGAATTACCTTTCACATTCATGTATTCACATGCCCCACCTGAAAATATTAATTCCCCTAACACCCTCATTATTTCAACCATGAACTCAAGCTCACCTCACAGCATAACTTTCAATATCATACTCTGTCCTCTCACCACCCTGCTAACACCTTTCCTGCACACCATTTTATTATTACAGTGATGACAATGTAATATTTCCACCAATGATGCTAATGTCTTGTCCCAGGTAATTCCATTCCAATGACTCATTTAAATGTGGGGCTAATGGGAAAGTGACCAGGGCTGAAGAAAGATGGAGACCTTTTCAATGACTTTGTAATGTACATATCTGCCAATCAAAAGAGGCAACAAGTCAGTACATTTAACACGTACACAAGGTTACAAAAAAGAGCATCATTAAATGCGTAATGCATTAAAGCAGATGACCCTCAGCACTACTTGAGCATTGGCCTCCACAGTCAACAGTTTAATCAAATAGAGCAGTTTTGGGGTGTGGTGGAAAGAGATTTGAGAGATTTGCATCACAGTGTGCTGCCAAAAGATGATGGATAGATAAATAGATTACAGCATCTTGTTGAATTTGAATGAAATCGCCATATAATCACCACTAACCACTATATACTACTGTATGCATTAATATAAATGCTAAGCGGTAAAGCTGCAGAGATTGAATCCCCTATTGCAGGAGAATATTCATGTGTGTTTTGTATTTGAAATAGTCTTAAAAAGTGATTGAATGAATAGATATATTTTAAATATTGTTTTACAAATATAATGCTGTGTAGACTTTTCTGTAGCATTTTTCTAATGTCAGATCATCAGTTACTGTGTAAGGTGTTGGTTTTTCAAGCTGTTGACTTCTCGTTTTAGAACAGATTTCCTCAGTTGGACTCAGCGTAGGTGGTAGCTCACTGTTGCGTAATGCTATATGATGCTTTGCTGATACCAAATCGCTTTTCCACTCCAGATGTGCCTGCAGATGTCACTTGCTAGCAATTTAATGGCAGGTGGCAATGTTTTTCATGGCAACTGCGCTGAACTGATGAACCGAGGCTCCATTATTATCCCCCATGAGAATTAATACCCTTTATCCATGTGCTGAGATTGCCATTAGTGATTAGGACAGGGAACTATTACAGGATAAGCCCAGCCAAAATTCAGCAATTTGTTTTGTGTACAAATACAGGTTAAAGGAGCAAAGTTTTACTGCTCACATATTGCTGCTCAGCATCAGTCTATTTCACATTATTCAGTTACAGACACACTCATACGTACTCAAACCTGGGAGAAAATTTGTTCTTTACTGTCAATGACCGAACAGAAATGGTAGGGTAATATAATCAGTAAGTATCTTGTTCAAGGGATACCAGGTTATAAATACTAAAACCCACCTCAGAAACAGGTGAAAATACAGTGTAATTGGACTGAATCGTTATACTATGTAAGTTTAATAAAGAATAAATGGCACAGTCCAAATGCTTGATGAATTAGGTGCAGGAGTGAGCAGAAATACCAACAAACAAAGGTGTTATCTCAGGTCAGATAGCTCTGTTTCTGTCTGAGCCTGCTTGCCCCAAAATGGCTCCATTAGCAAATACAATTTCAGCTGTTACAGAAGACTGAAACCCTATCAGAAGGAATCACACATTGTGGGCAAACTGAGAAACACACACACACACACACACATATACAGCACTGCCCAGGGCAGGTGAGTATTCAACTTCACAAAATGTACAAAGACATGGACACACACACACACACACACACACACACACACACACACACACAGAGGTAGTATTCAACTGTATTGTTTTTCTCTTAAACAACTTGATTTAGTGCCAGATCTTAAAAGCTGCCTATTGAACACAACAGAAAAAGGACAAGAATGCGTTATATGAAGATTCTGCTGAAAACTATCAGGCAAGAAAAATACTTCCTAAACGCTTACCTGCTTATTTTCTCCTATATATGAGGTGCTTTTGTGATTGTAAAGCAGAAATACAGGAAAAGAATGGAAATAAGGGGGAAAGAGGAGTTGGAGAGAGAGCAAAACTTAGAGAAACGTGAATACGAAAGGGTAAAAAAAAAACATGAGAGGAAATTGGAAAAGATAAAGAGGGGCCGATAAAGAGGGCGAGATTATGTACCTTTGGCGGATCCTGTTTCTCTACCCTCTGTTGGGTGAAATGTGTTGTATTAGCTAAAATTCATCCCTGGCTAAGCAGAAAAGTATTTGTCTCAGTTGCTGGCAGAGGATTTGTGGTGTGGTGTGGCAGAG
Source organism: Perissodus microlepis (assembly GCF_051167445.1). Classification (NCBI taxonomy): domain Eukaryota; kingdom Metazoa; phylum Chordata; class Actinopteri; order Cichliformes; family Cichlidae; genus Perissodus; species Perissodus microlepis. Next base: position 13,495,434 of record NC_140469.1, on the reverse strand, counting down.
GCTTAAAGAAACAACCGCTATTATCATCGTGTGTTTACGGTTCACTCTTAAATATTGGCTGCAAAAATCCAAAAAAGAGAAACCTGTAATTGATTTTTGACAAAAATGTCCTTTTTTTGCTTTTGGATAGTACATATATAAGAGTTCCAACTATTTGTGCACTTGAAGTAGTCAGGATGGCTTTTGGTGTGTTAACAACCTTCCCATAGCAGCAAGCTACATTTTCAGATATTGTAACTGCACTGAGTCAGCAAATACTGACCACAATCGTGCTGTTCAGTCTGCATTAACTGAGAATTTGTCCATCGATATTCGCACAAGCCGCACTAAGCAGTATTGCCAGTGACAACACTGGTTGATGAACACTGAGAAAATGAGTCCTCATAGGTTTTATTTTATGCTAAAGCAAAATTAACCCACTGCAGCAAAACTGGATGCCAGTGGTGTCAGCTCTGAATGTGCAGATGATTCAGGGATAAGGAAAACCAGTGCTAATAAACTTCAAGAAATTATCAGTGCCAGCAGAGATTAAAAAGCACTTTACTGATTACATTAAATGTGAGCATACCGAGCATTGACCACATCACCAATTTTCTAAGTAAGAGAGTTTCCTTAGTTGTGCGTTTGGGATTATTTGTCTTGCTGAAACATCCATCTTTGTTTCATTTTCATCACCCTATAGAGGTCAGCAGATTTTTATCAAAAATGTCTCGATACTTTTTTCTACTCATCCTTCCTTCAATTATTTAAAGCCTACCAGTGTAGAATGCTGAAAAACAGCCCCACATCATGATGTTCCCATCTCCAAACTACACTGTTGGTATGGTGTTTTGGGGATGATATGCTATGATGTTTCTTTTGACCTCCAAACATGGTGCCTATTATGGCACTTCTTTCCACTTTCGGGTTATGGCACCAGCATTGCTCACTGGAACCCTCAGTAGTTTAAAAATTCTTCTGTAACCAAATCCATTGCAATGTTTTTGTCTTACGAGAGCTCATTGATTTTACCCATCATGAGATGTTGTGTACGAGTATCAGGGCCACATTCAGAAAAAAACAAATTATTATTATTAATTTTGAGGAAAAACAAAAAACTATTTTTGTCAAGATTGCATTTCAAGAAAAAAGCTGAGTGAAAGTGAAATCCTACTTCAGAATTGGTTTTAGTACCAAGGAAAGGTATGATTTCTCTTTTAGTACATGTGGTGATAAGTATAAGGACATCAAAAGAATGGTGCAGAAAGCTGCATCTTGTCAGACGGAAAAACACAAGCTTGGAAGAATGAATTTGTACAAAATGACATGGCTGGTAGTGGACAGATTCAAGGTTTCCAGTGTTTACAGCCTCATAAAGAGGATGTATCACTACCTGGCTGATCGATTTATTTCATTAAGTCATGTACACAAGGCGTGTTGTAGAGGGTATCTTGAATCAACAACTAGCATCTGCACATTTCAACATAGATTTACGACTTTATTCTTGAAATTTCATTTTTATTCTCAAATTGATCAATAATATTTTCTTTTCTTTATGTGGTCCCAATACTTCCTCATGACACTTGAGAATTTCATATCAATAACAAATTTAGAAATATATTTACTTAGAAAACTGGTGACATGCTCAATACTTATTTTACTCACTATGTGTATATACATGCACATAAATCCATTTTCCCCTTTTCATCCTTTCTGATTGTTTCAGTAATTTTGCATTTGGCTAAAGTTAGTGTTACTGCTGGTAGCATGAGGCAATACCTGGATCCTACCAAAGTTCCACAGGTAGTCCCACCCTTCCATGATGGCACATCAATACATGACATTGTCAGAAAGTTTGTTGTGTTTTCAGCACAGTCTCAAGAGCATTGGGGAGATTCTAGGAGACAGGTTACTCAAGGAGAGCTGAACAGGGCTGTAGAAGGTCTTTAACCCATCAGCAGGACCGGCATCTGCTCCTTTGTGCCAAGAGGAACAGGATGAGCACTGCGAGAGCCTTACAAAATTCAGCAAGCTACTGGTGTGAATAAAACAGACTTCATGAGGGTGGCCTGAGGGCTCAACTTTCTCTAATGGGCCCCATGTTCACTGCCTGGAAATGTGGAGCCCGACTGGCATTCGCCACAGAATACCAGAATTGGCGGGTTTACTACAGTCAGCTTCTGCTTTTCACAGATGAGAGCAGGCTCAATCTGAACACATGTGACCAGAGAAGCCATGGATAATGTTATGCTGCCTTTAACACGGTTCAGCATAACCGTTTGTTGGTGGGTCAGTGATGGTGTGGTAAGTAATACCCACGGCTGGGTGCACAAATCTCTAAAGGGTAGGCAATGGCACCCAGACTGCCATTAGGTTTCGGCCTGACCTGAATCCAGTAGAACACATCTGGAAGATGTTTCAGGCCATTCGATACTACCAAGTTGGACCTCAGACTGTCGGGGAGCTTAGTGATTCCCATCTGTCATCTCATACAAACACACGGGGGCCATACAAACTACTAAATACCATTTTAAGCTGCTGCAATGACATTTTGGTAAAATAGACTATGCTGCTGCATAATTTTTTCACTTTGATATTTTTGTCTTTGAATTCAGCCCTCTGCGAGCTGATGCTTTTTATTTCTATCAAATGATGTGGCATCCTTTCATTCCCATCACTCAGTCCATATCTGTATAGATATCCAGCAGATTTTTTTTCATTGAGATTTGATGTGTTTTCAAAGTGTCCCTGTGTACCCTTTTTTAATATAGATTCATTTAATTTGACAGTGTTGTTTTGGTTTATTTGGTGGCTATTTTTGTTCACTCATTAAATGGCTAGATGTCATAATTTATTCAATTTTCAGTGAGCTATCATAAACCCAGAAGAACATTACATTCATGGGCAGATGGAAGAAGGGAAATTTCATCAGCCTAGAAAAGTCACAAAGGAAAAGCATGAAAAAGAGGAACTGTGTTTTCTCCTTGGTTTGTTCTTGAAACCTCCTCCTCTACCAGCATCCTATCTCCAAATTAGCTTTTCCTGAGGCATTGTACATATGGTGTAATGGAGTGCTTCTGGTGGATTTGTATAGCTTATCTGTGCAGGATATACTCTGTTACAAAATGATTTGTCCCCGCAGTGATGAAACACAGAAAGTCAATTCCTTTTCACTGTTGATTGTGTGCGTGCTTTCTTTGTTATTATTAATTGTGTTTGACAGCTTATATTTTACTAATTCACTCTCTAAGTGGAGACATCTGTTTTTCATTTAAACCTCACCGCCATAGGGAACCCCTCTCAAGATACATGCACATCTGCTTACATATACAAACACATACACTCATAAACTCGCAAACATAAGCAAATGAACAAGGAACCCATATGTTTTCTGACTTTCCATTCGGTGACATTTTCTGTCCCAAGCATGAGATTTGAAATTATCCACGTACAAAATGCCATAATAGTTTTTCTAGTGTAGAAAATGTATTGCTCAAAATAATTAACCCTCTGTACCCCACAAGGGTTGGCCCTAGCCCTAGTGGGGTTTATTTTTGCACGCAATATATTTGAAAGTATCCTAGTGATTAGTCCTCTGTCAGAATAAGTTAAAATCTTGACTCACAGAAAAAAAATATTGTTAAGCAAAAGGCACAATGCTTAAACTAATGAAAATTTACCGTTTTCAGCCATGATAGTATCTCACTCCTGCAGTACAACCTTGTTATTCATTTCATCAGAATCAGCTACTCAAACATTTTTTGTTGCTTAATAGCTACGTTTGTTATGTAATTGCATTTTAATAGTGTCTGAGCAGTATAATGTCGTAGTCTGCAATATTATCAGCTTTGTGATTTAATATGTCAGTGATGCATTAGAGGGCTAGTTAGCTTGGCTTAAACCAGGTAGCATGAAATGATGCACAAAAAACATAAAGACAAACATAAAAAACCTTTTTGAAAAAACATGGTAATGCAAAATGATATTGGGGATTTGCATAGTTTTTATCAGTATACTGTTAAATTCCCTAATTCTGGAATGTACCTTTGCCACTAATACAGGGAGTGCAGAATTATTAGGCAAATGAGTATTTTGTCCACATCATCCCCTTCATGCATGTTGTCTTACTCCAAGCTGTATAGGCTCGAAAGCCTACTACCAATTAAGCATATTAGGTGATGTGCATCTCTGTAATGAGAAGGGGTGTGGTCTAATGACATCAACACCCTATATCAGGTGTGCATAATTATTAGGCAACGTCCTTTCCTTTGGTAAAAAGGGTCAAAAGAAGGACTTGACAGGCTCAGAAAAGTCAAAAATAGTGAGATATCTTGCAGAGGGATGCAGCAGTCTCAAAATTGCAAAGCTTCTGAAGCGTGATCATCGAACAATCAAGCGTTTCATTCAAAATAGTCAACAGGGTCGCAAGAAGCGTGTGGAAAAACCAAGGCGCAAAATAACTGCCCATGAACTGAGAAAAGTCAAGCGTGCAGCTGCCAAGATGCCACTTGCCACCAGTTTGGCCATATTTCAGAGCTGCAACATCACTGGAGTGCCCAAAAGCACAAGGTGTGCAATACTCAGAGACATGGCCAAGGTAAGAAAGGCTGAAAGACGACCACCACTGAACAAGACACACAAGCTGAAACGTCAAGACTGGGCCAAGAAATATCTCAAGACTGATTTTTCTAAGGTTTTATGGACTGATGAAATGAGAGTGAGTCTTGATGGGCCAGATGGATGGGCCCGTGGCTGGATTGGTAAAGGGCAGAGAGCTCCAGTCCGACTCAGACGCCAGCAAGGTGGAGGTGGAGTACTGGTTTGGGCTGGTATCATCAAAGATGAGCTTGTGGGGCCTTTTCGGGTTGAGGATGGAGTCAAGCTCAACTCCCAGTCCTACTGCCAGTTTCTGGAAGACACCTTCTTCAAGCAGTGGTACAGGAAGAAGTCTGCATCCTTCAAGAAAAACATGATTTTCATGCAGGACAATGCTCCATCACACGCGTCCAAGTACTCCACAGCGTGGCTGGCAAGAAAGGGTATAAAAGAAGAAAAACTAATGACATGGCCTCCTTGTTCACCTGATCCGAACCCCATTGAGAACCTGTGGTCCATCATCAAATGTGAGATTTACAAGGAGGGAAAACAGTACACCTCTCTGAACAGTGTCTGGGAGGCTGTGGTTGCTGCTGCACGCAATGTTGATGGTGAACAGATCAAAACACTGACAGAATCCATGGATGGCAGGCTTTTGAGTGTCCTTGCAAAGAAAGGTGGCTATATTGGTCGCTGATTTGTTTTTGTTTTGTTTTTGAATGTCAGAAATGTATATTTGTGAATGTGGAGATGTTATATTGGTGTCACTGGTAAAAATAAATAATTGAAATGGGTATATATTTGTTTTTTGTTAAGTTGCCTAATAATTATGCACAGTAATAGTCACCTGCACACACAGATATCCCCCTAAAATAGCTAAAATTAAAAACAAACTAAAAACTACTTCCAAAAACATTCAGCTTTGATATTAATGGGTTTTTTGGGTTCATTGAGAACATGGTTGTTGTTCAATAATAAAATTATTCCTCAAAAATACAACTTGCCTAATAATTCTGCACTCCCTGTAGTAGGATGGGGAGTTTTTCCAAATGTTGAGGAGGTTGCATTACAATCTAATCATGAAGGCCAACAATAAAACAGTTTCTGCTCTAAGTTGCTGATGCTGGTGTTCTGGCCTGTTCCTAGATAATTAGGAGCTAATCATCAGCTCAACCGGGTCAGTACACGGGCAAATTAAAATTAGGAATACCTCCATGGCTACAGCATGTTATCTGCGATAATGGAGGTATGAATGCTGAGAATACAAAAAGCCCCACCTAACTTAACCACAGAGGGACACACACGCACCTCCTCACCGGAATACAAAATATCCCATATTCTTTATATAAAGAAAGGAAGTTGGTTTCTCTGCCCCCTGAGAGCAGCCAAGAAAATGGGAACAATGCCACCAGATACATCCAGGTACTATTTGTGTGCTGACAATAAAGATATCAACTTTGATGCCTGGATTTTGTTGGTATCTTCATTAGGCTCTATATTATATTAGACCCACAGTGTGGTACTTCTGGTGTCCTGGTATTTTGCATACTGGTCCATTTGTATGGTTTGTTAACAAAGGGGAATGCAGTTTGTTTCATTGATGCTTTTCCTGCTGTGACAAGGCAGAATATCTGAAAAGGATCTATTTCAGATGCATTTCAGAGTGTCACTGAATGCATTACAAGGGCATAGCGTTTGCTTGCTAAAGTAAGTTTCAAGCATGTGGATGTCGCTAAATTCAGTTGACGACAGCAGCTGCACAGATAGCCAGAAGTTTAACTAAAACACCTTTAGAAGACCTGGATAAACAACTTCTCAGAAATGCACACGTTTGATCATTCACTGTATGGTTTCATTGGTAATTAACTAAACATTCACAAGTGCATTTTTAATTTCTTTTGCCAATAAGGCCAGTGTCACAGAGGTAGTATGTATGCTTTTAAAAATGCAACAATATCACAGTTAAATTACAGACTTGGTGAATAATTAACTTATCTCATGTAAGGAAAACAAATCCACTATTTTTTTTATTTTTTTTTGGAAGTTATGCTTTCAAAGCAAATCTTACTTAAGGTTAAATAGCAAAGCAGAGTAAAACCCAAAGGCAAGTGAAAAGAAAATGGATACTTGACGTATCTCAGTTAATGGTACAGCAGGGGGAAGAAAAGTCCATTATTTGATCCAGACAAACACAAAATATTTTGTCTTCGTTATTTGATTTTTAATAACGTTCGATCAAACTGTTACTGATTTCAGCATTTTTGTGTGGTTACAAATATCCTGCGAGATACAATTTTCCATATATGAGTGTGCAAAAACAGGGACCATATTAACTCAGTGTCAGAGTTTTGGGCTGAACACTTTTTGCTGTTAAATCAAGCAGCTGAGTAAGCAGTTCCAGTTTTCTCAAGCCTCGATTCAGGGTTTCCCTCTCTCGCTCTTTTCCCTCCACATAATCTCTATGCAGCATCTCTTTTATCATCCCCACACACCTCTGTTTCTTGTGCACCTCATCCTACACTCTGAACTCTTCTCTCTAATATTCAGATTCACTCTCTTGTTCCAGCTCTACAGCTCTCCTTGTTTTCTTTATTACTTCCTTTCTTCTGCTGGTACAGACAGCAAATGAATACCGTCTCAGTGGATTTAAGTTTTCAGTACTCTCAGAGAAGAAGGGGACACATTTTGATTTGACGATAACTGAAGCTTGCTGTACATGAGCCCAACCGAGCCTTCATTATTACAATTGATAAAAACACATGGGAAGTAGAGACAATACCTAAAGCTATAGCTATACAAAATACAAATCTGATTATGAAGCTTTTACTTATTACTTATTATTATTAAACGGTTTTATAAGGTAAAAATCTTTGTTAGGAAAAATTGGATTAATAGTTTTACTAATATTACATTGTCTTTGATGATCTGAAACATTTAAGTGTGACCCCAATAGGCAAAAAATAAAAAATTAGGAAGGGGGCAAATATTTTTTCTAAACATTTTTCATTTTGGTCTAAAATATTTCTAAATATAACTTTAAATATGCATAAAGCCATTTAATAGATTGTAATGATATCTAATATGGCTCTTCAAGGTTTCTGCAAGTTTATTAATTGCCCTCTACCTCATCAGACCTAGGAGTTTACAGATTTTGGTTAACAAAGTTTAAGTGAAAGTTGCAACCGTTAGTTAATGAATATGTGTTATAATATGTGTTGAGAAGTTGTATACTGAGAGAAAGTCTTACCTGTTTTGAATGATACTGAATGACCCTGGATGTCCCTTTGAACTTGTTCTGTTATATTATGTGCCTAATTGTGCTTTGTATAATATTTTATGATGGTGTATTATCAAATTACTCCTATCACCCTCAGTTGCATTTTTCTGGCAAATGCTGGCATGTCAACAAGCATATCACAAATATTATATCTGCCATAACATTAACATGTTATTATCAGTCTTGTGAGCATGTCGTTAGGCAGATTTTAGAACTGAGTCCACATCACTGCTATACCAAAGAATGGGTTGGTTTAGCTCACATTGCAGTAGTGTATACCTTATGTTGTGTTTATTTTCATAGGGAAAATTACTTATAAAACATTCTCGGTCAAATAGTCGTATTTGTTTTAACCTGGTATTCTTGACCCTCGAAAAGTGCTAAAAGTAGCTACGGTATGAAACAGTTGTTTCAATATATTTTTGGTTAAAATATAAAATATTTACAAACAACAATACCCACTGGCCTACAATTTTGTTGCATCTTTAATCCCTTAACTTGAAGGTCACATCATCATTATCCACAAAGAAATAAAATTATGCAAACTGGAAAATTGACCCCACATTTTTATTAAAGGCATCTTTTAAAAAAAAATTAAATTAAAAAACAGAAAATGGATGAAAGTGACTGTCTTCACTGTGTTAAAGCTGTTTATGAAAAAAATCTAGTAGCAGATTTGACACTAACATGAATAGATGGTTACAAGACATGCAAATACACAACTACCCACATTTAACAGCTTAAAGCAATGTTAGATAAGACAGATCTTTAGTGGAATGAGCGCGCACAGTCACACTGCACACACACTTTAATGATTCTCGACTTCTGCAAAGGGTGGAAGTTGTGCGTACAGAGAAATATTTTCTCCCATTATAGATCAACTAAAATTAGTTTAGAGGAAATTACTGTTGCTTATCAAAGGTACTCATATGCCTGCTGATTTGCAATAAAGCACAATAAGAGCTAGAGTGAGGATTTGGGTGGAAAAATATGGTAATAATTAGATTTGTTTGCAATAACTTCAGAAATGCCAATACAAACGTGGTTTAAAAGTGAAAAGAATATTTCATTTCACGCCAAGTTAACTATCACAGGAAAAAATAAAACGATGTTCTTTATGTTAATCAGAATCAGAATTGACTGACCATGTCAAGCTTTTGCAATAAAGTACTTTATAAAAAGCGCTCCAAATTACATATGCTTTATTACTAATTCTGTAGTTGACAGTCCCTCATAAACTGGGAAAACTTGAAGCATTTCAAAATGACATTATAAGATTAAAACAGGGCCCTATTTTGTTTGGGACTTTCTTTGGTCTTTGAAGTTGGTTATCTTCTTAGCAGTGTTTGCAGCTGTCGCAGCTAGCTGCAAACTGTACTTAAAATTAATCCATATATTAAAAATGTCAAAGTTCTGTCTCTGTGTCTGTTGCCTGGGATGTGATATCGTAAATATTAGAGGAGAGAAGTTTTAATCCATGCGCAAATGATTAGAGAGTTTTGTTACAGAGGGATTATAATGTCTGTTCCTTCTGCACAAGTACCTTTGATCCTGTCTCACACACACACACACACACACACACAGTCACAAATAATACACAAAGATTTTTGACCAGCAGGCTTCTTGTGTTGACATCCAGACAGAATCCTGCAGCTCAGTGCACACCCAGAAAGGTGTCGTGTCCATGTATACACGTGCCTCTGTGCGATGGCGTTATATGTGATACGATCAAAGATACTTGTGCAGGAGGAATAAAAATGATAATCTGTTTGTAACAAAAAGCTGTAATCATTTATGCATGCATTGATACTTTGCCACAGAAGAAACAGAATACTCTAGGTACAGATCAAGAGGAAGGTAGCAGATGCAAAAACAGGTAAAGGCTGGAAAATCTTGATGGTGAGAAAATATTCATGTTTCTAAATATACATAACTGTGCATAAATCTTGAACCACCCATCATTTCCAGGAAAATGAGAAATGAGTGCAATAATTTATAGAAACATGCAAACATTCACAGAATTACAGTGTAGTATTAATTATTTTTACATATGTAGGGTAAAAGTTGTGCTTGCACAACTATAATGAGGGTGAAAGTCAATATTTGGTATGACCAACTATATTCTTCAACAAGCCTGAACTCTGTTAGACAAAATTTCTTTAAGCTGTGCTCAGGAATGATTCTCCAGATTTACCAGTCATGGCCAGTCCATGACTCATAGCGTTCCTCTATGTGTTTTTCTATCCAGATGTACTTTTACTGAACGCTTAAAGTGTAAAGATACAATTTTTTCTTTGTCAAGTTGTCTGTTTGGTAAGAGTTGTCTGGTTCATCCTTTGAGTAAGTTGCTTTTACATGTTTGAACAATTTATAGGTCAATGTTAAGTGGTTTAATATGTTATATTAGTTTTCATAACATTCTATTACTCATACAAGAATTTATAAATATTCTCCATATAGATTGAAACTAGTTGTTCCAAAGCTCAGCAACTTTGTTACCTGAAGCTAACATACACAATGTGTCAGCCAAGCGATCACCAAAAATTTGACAAATGATCGAATTCAGTTCAGAGGCAGCATTTGACCCGATAGGCCTTCGAATCATTTTTTAAAATAAATTCAAAGAGTTTTCCGTTTGGCTACGGTAGCTCCTTAAATCTCCTAGCAACTGGAGATTTTTTCCCCTGTTTTTCTTTTTTCTTTTCCTTTCTTGCTTGGCATCTTTTTGATAATTGCCTCCATGGTGAACAACTTCAGTGTGAAGACTGTAAAGTGATCAGCAAAGAGCAGGAAAGGATAATTATGGGTCAATTTATTCTCCAAATGAGCTCCACCATGGATTTCAGTTTTTATTGGCATCCTAATAAAAGATATTTTACTGTTTTTTTCCCCCTACTGGAAGTCTGAATAGGCTCCACTGATGTCTTTGCTGAGGCAAATGTTCCACTATTACGATGTGATTGTGTTCATCAGCAGCCTTTTCAATATGAATTGGCTGCTGGACAATAAAAAGCCCAGAAATATATGAATGACTACATGACTGACACTGAAAGAATGCTTTATTCCCTTAAGAACATTTTTTTACTATGATTTTAGATCAAATGTCATAATGGCACTAAACTATGTGTTACATACTTAATTAAACCTATATTGATTGTATCAAAGAAAAAAAAAAAGGAACTAGAACACCAGAAAAATAAACCAATAAAAGCTCTCTACCATCAAAAAGGGACTTTCATTTGTTATTGCAATAGTACAGGATACATGTAGCTTACATTTCAAATGTGCTAATTTAGGCAAAACTTTCCAATTATCAGTATTAACATCTGTTTGTGTAATTACTTTAGTCAAAAGGCTAATTTCACTAACTTGTAACAGACTGGTTTGTGTATATTTGTGTCTGATCAGTAAATGTTTAAGGCAACAGCTTGTTCAGAGCTGGCATACCTCTGTTTTCGCTGAAATGGAAAAACATTATTCCGCAGTCAATATCTAATTTTCCTGTTTTGCCAGGTAGAACAAATACGAGAAAATACTCTTTTAGGCTTCCTCACAATCTACCTCTTCCTTCCTCTGTTTTTTTTCTGTCTCGCTCTTTTTCTCTTACTTTCTTGTTTTCCGCTGTTTTCTCATGGCTAAAAACCAGCAGACAGTCCCCTCTTCCCGAGCATATTAAATGCAGCTTAGAGCTAGCAATAAATCCCTCTGGTTTCTAATTGATAAGTTGTCCTGCACTCACTAATCTTGTACTACACTTAGCAGACTCTGCTTAGGGCCACAATACGGTCGTACCAAACGTGCTCTTAAGCAGGTCACACTGGCCGGGGGTTTATATAAAAAAGACAGACAAGTCAGACATTTGTACACGCACATGTACTAAAAAAGAGAGGGAATGAAAAAAAAAAATTTAAAATCAATTTTAAACTTGTTTACTCCTTAGGCTACTGGCATTAACTTTACTGAAACAAAACTGGAAAAATTGAAGAAAAATAAAGGTATCGTAGCGACATTTTCCCAACCTGTCTCTTAATGTGCATTTGATGTCATACTCGTGCCTGTGCACAGTGTTGTACTGGTTTGCATGTATACGTGTGTGATGTGTCCACACAGAGCATCCACTTATGAATTATAGAGAGCCAAAGAAAATGCGTATTGAGGTGGAATGGATCAGTGAGGCAAGACATTAGTATTTTTGCCCTACTTTCCCTCCAGCTTGTTAAAAGCAATTGTCTGAACAATCTGTCACCCTGCCTGTAACACCTCTCCGAGTGAAGCTCGGGATGCACACACACCGTGACACATTTTACTGAACAAATGATAAAGTGGAACTGATCCTTAAAGTTTTGCAAGGATAGGAGATGAACATCTTAAAGCGACGACCAAAGCAAGACGGAAAAACAACACCGTGCGTCTGCCTAACTGTTGGTGAGAGTCTGTAAATTTGCGTGCGTGTGTTTCAGCTGTTCGCATTCTGCATTTGTGTGGTGTCTTTTGCTGCCATATTCCAAACACTGTAAAGGAAAAATCAAACAAGAACTGATATTCTTCTTTTTTTTCTGCCAGACAGGAAAGGAATTTCTATCAGACTGCAAGCTCCCACTTTCTCTGTCTTTCCTTTAGCTTTTAAAGAAAAATCCCACAGACAACATATCCACAGCAGAAATAAAGCCTCTTACAGAGTCCCCTTTAGCCGTCAACTGCACTGACAGGATCAGATTTAACACCCCACTTGATTTTCTCAGCCCTCCAAGAAAGGTACGAAATGACTGTCTAGCATTTCTCTGCCACCCCTTTGTCTTACTTGAGATCAAAAGTGAACTAGACAGATACTGTGTAGTTAAAAGACACCTAAAGGGCTCAGTGCTGGTAGCTACTGCTGTTCTTGAGACCCGTGTGAAGAGAGAGCAGAGAGTTGGGCTTTATGTGGCTCAGTGATATTTCTTAACTAGAGATGTGATAAGTAGAAGGCGGGTATCCTCAGTGGAGCAGGTCATTCATGGTCAATAGAAGTCTGCTCCTTCACTCCCTTTTATCTGATTAATTTAATATAACGAAATGTGAACTATTTACCGTACATGCGCCACAGGGGGACACTAAATGATTTTCCTGGTTCGACACAAACCACATGTAAATATTAGACAAGACTGATGTATCCGTGTCAGAATCAGAATCCGTTACACCAAATGTGAGATTTCAAAGTCTTTATTTTAACAAAACGGCAAGAATAAAGGTTAGATGGCTCAGAAGGTAAGGCGCTTACCATATAGGAACCAAACAGCAGGACATTGGAGAGCTGTCAGGGAGGAGACAACAGGTTAGTGCAACAGTGATGGAGTTTTTGGCCAGAATAGCTTGCTCAGAGTTTGCTTGAATTCTTCCTTGTATTTCCCTGTAGGATGGATGGTGAAGAAGGCAGGTGAAGGTTCCACAAAACAGAAATGGTGGAGAGTGGTCAGGTGAGGTTGAGGAGCAGCCAGCTTAGGGTCACAGATAAGCCCTTGCATTTATAGGTGAACAACTAAGAGTATTTATTTGTACATAGGGGATTTGAAGCTTAGATTGTAATAGGACAGTGGAGAGAAGACATGAAAGATGGGAGTAAGACCAGGCGAAGACATAAAGCAAATGGCCTTGAGGCAGATTTGAACACGTTGCATTAGCCCTATAGCATATGAGTCAGCTGCTCTACTGAGTGAACTAAACTGGCACCCCAGTCAGAGTCTTTCTTAATTTGCAGGTTTGTTTGGGCTCTTGTCAGGGCACACACCCGAGAGAGCATGATGAGATAACAGAATGCACAAGAGTGACAACAACCTGGCAAGAGTGGAGGTCTCTCCCGGTCTTTTCCTTTAGAGTTTGATGAGTTAATGGCAAGCAGATGTGCAGGCTGGCTCGAGGTCAGGGGTGGCAAGGATGAAGGCACCGAGGCCTGCCCAGCTCCACCTGAGATTTGTGAGAGAAAGAGATAAAAGGGAAACAAAAAAGAGCTAGTGTACCAGGACCATGACAAAATGATTAATCTGGAAACTTGGGTAATAATAAGAACAATAATAACAACAACATGAAATTCGTGCCAACAGCATCTATCAATTATTGATGAATTCATTTTAGCATTTTTCACAAATTTTCTCAGCTTGTTTCTATACCTTACACAAGATGAAAAGCTCAACATGTGGAATGATGTCGACAGCAGAAAAAATTATATTCTGGAATAGACGCGGTATCAGACACTGCTGCCATAACTTACACTAATACTGAGGAAAAAATGTCAGTTATGCTCTTTTCTACACAAGCTGTCTGTCATACCATGCCAGATTGCTCAGCTAGGTTTGAGATGCTAGAAATGGAGGACAACCCTTCACCCCCACACCCCAGCAGCAAGCAAGGTCAAGCTAATGAGTGCTCTTATATGCCTGAGGTGATTGGTGGAGGGGGGGGTGGCATTTGCTGATTATTGAGCTTCTCTGATGAAAACAGCCTCTGCAAAGAAGAGCTGAGTGAATCAGGGAATGGTGTGATAAAAAATGAAGATGGAAAAAGCAGGGAAAGACTGTCAATGATATTAAAGGCCTCTTCTGGTCCACTGATGAAAGACTAATCATGATAAATGCTTCTTGAGTATCTTTCATTTTGTAACGGTTGGCACGGGTGCACACACACACACACACTCACACAAGCTCGTATAGACATACAATTCGCAAACCAATCCTTCTACTTTTTTTTTTTTTTGAATAAAACCAAGTTAGGCCTATAGCATATGGGAAAAGTGTACATGAGAGAGATGGAAAGTGGAAACAAGTTTTGAAAGATGGCACCGCTGGGTGTTTTATTCTCCTATAAATCATTCATAATTCTACAAATCACTAATGGGACCATGTAATGAAATACATGCATCAAAACAGGGGTTACAGCAAACACAGTGACACAAATCTCATGTTATATTTTGCGAGATGTTGTTTACGCTGCTGTTTTTCTCCAATAATGCAATATCATTGGGGAGCAGATTTGAATATGAAAGTGAATGCAAATGGTTTTTTTGGCAAGTGTTGACATTTGCAGATTTAACCACGGTTGTGTTTATTTTATTTATTTTAAGTGCAATGGACAGACACTTGTCACGTAGATTGGGAGCCTGCGTGTCTTTATGCGCTCATCACAGTTTTGCGTCGTATCACAGCGCGAAAAGAATACACCATGGCATTTAAGGTTTGAGTCACGGATTCGGTTTACCGATGCAAAAATAAAGTCATTGTCTGCTTCTCTTTAATGCACAAACACTCACATAGAGGCTTCTGCATATGCAGGCACTCGGAGACATTAACACACACACACAGTGGCGTGTGTTAATGTCACACACATCTGCTCACGCACCAGCACCTTCTTATTTCGCACATTCAGCTCAGTGAGTGAGTTGAATTCTCTAACCATCTCTCCTTGTCTCTGCTGTAGTTAATGACTTCTACCTAATGTCTCCATAAGCTCTATTGAGAGGAATGAATGCCAGGTAAGACTGCAGGCCACATCACAATTTTGCCTCTCAGCTAAACCACACGACCTGCCTACAGTAATTATCCCAGCGCAAGGAAGACATTCAGCATCAGCAAGTATGTGTTTGTGTGGGGGGCAATAGCTAGAAGGCTGATATGCATGAGATTGTTCAAATTCATCTTTCCACTGTTTGTGTATGTGATTGAGCTATTCTGGATTCAGAGCCAATATGAAGGCAAGAACAACAATTGCCAGGAGGTAAGAATTAAAATCCAACACATTGCTGAAAGGAGTGATTTTCCTCCCTTACTGGCTCTCAGGAGGTAGAATATGTTAATATCTGCTATCAAATGATTGATTTTAGTATCTGAACATGTTATTCGGCTACTTATTGATTTTTTTTTCTTGTTTAACATTAAGTACATAAATATATAGGCTCAGTGGAAAGGCATAATTTATCGATTGGTTTGTGATGATTGTGATAAACTATTCTAAACAATGAAAAACAAAGACATGAAAAACAAAGGAAAATATTTGAGATCTGCCCTGTTAAAACTCTCCAGCTGATTGATTGGTCAAGTAAATCAATGGTTTCCCACATTTAGCCCAGATTCTCCTTGTTTGCTCTTTGGTTTTACTTTTCTTCTTAAAGAAACAACACCATTTGTTTAATTTGTTAAATTGGCTCTTTAAAGTGTCTCATAATGAATCACATTACAGGGAGTGCAGAATTATTAGGCAAATAAGTATTTTGTCCACATCATCCTCTTCATGCATGTTGTCTTACTCCAAGCTGTATAGGCTCGAAAGCCTACTACCAATTAAGCATATTAGGTGATGTGCATCTCTGTAATGAGAAGGGGTGTGGTCTAATGACATCAACACCCTATATCAGGTGTGCATAATTATTAGGCAACTTCCTTTCCTTTGGCAAAATGGGTCAAAAGAAGGACTTGACAGGCTCAGAAAAGTCAAAAATAGTGAGATATCTTGCAGAGGGATGCAGCAGTCTCAAAATTGCAAAACTTCTGAAGCGTGATCATCGAACAATCAAGCGTTTCATTCAAAATAGTCAACAGGGTCGCAAGAAGCGTGTGGAAAAACCAAGGCGCAAAATAACTGCCCATGAACTGAGAAAAGTCAAGCGTGCAGCTGCCAAGATGCCACTTGCCACCAGTTTGGCCATATTTCAGAGCTGCAACATCACTGGAGTGCCCAAAAGCACAAGGTGTGCAATACTCAGAGACATGGCCAAGGTAAGAAAGGCTGAAAGACGACCACCACTGAACAAGACACACAAGCTGAAACGTCAAGACTGGGCCAAGAAATATCTCAAGACTGATTTTTCTAAGGTTTTATGGACTGATGAAATGAGAGTGAGTCTTGATGGGCCAGATGGATGGGCCCGTGGCTGGATTGGTAAAGGGCAGAGAGCTCCAGTCCGACTCAGACGCCAGCAAGGTGGAGGTGGAGTACTGGTTTGGGCTGGTATCATCAAAGATGGGCTTGTGGGGCCTTTTCGGGTTGAGGATGGAGTCAAGCTCAACTCCCAGTCCTACTGCCAGTTTCTGGAAGACACCTTCTTCAAGCAGTGGTACAGGAAGAAGTCTGCATCCTTCAAGAAAAACATGATTTTCATGCAGGACAATGCTCCATCACACGCGTCCAAGTACTCCACAGCGTGGCTGGCAAGAAAGGGTATAAAAGAAGAAATACTAATGACATGGCCACCTTGTTCACCTGATCTGAACCCCATTGAGAACCTGTGGTCCATCATCAAATGTGAGATTTACAAGGAGGGAAAACGGTACACCTCTCTGAACAGTGTCTGGGAGGCTGTGGTTGCTGCTGCACGCAATGTTGATGGTGAACAGATCAAAACACTGACAGAATCCATGGATGGCAGGCTTTTGAGTGTCCTTGCAAAGAAAGGTGGCTATATTGGTCGCTGATTTGTTTTTGAATGTCAGAAATGTATATTTGTGAATGTGGAGATGTTATATTGGTTTCACTGGTAAAAATAAATAATTGAAATGGGTATATATTTGTTTTTTGTTAAGTTGCCTAATAATTATGCACAGTAATAGTCACCTGCACACACAGATATCCCCCTAAAATAGCTAAAACTAAAAACAAACTAAAAACTACTTCCAAAAACATTCAGCTTTGATATTAATGAGTTTTTTGGGTTCATTGAGAACATGGTTGTTGTTCAATAAAAAGATTATTCCTCAAAAATACAACTTGCCTAATAATTCTGCACTCCCTGTAAAGAGCCAATTTAACCACACCACCTACTGGTTCGTGCTCTATTGTCTTTTGCTTTGTTGTTGAATGTTACATAAGAACACTGATATGACTGTTGTCTCTACGCTAAATATGGAGCTATACAGGCTGCAAACTTTTTTTGCAAAATGTGCAATCTGAAAGAGATGCAAGGTGGTGTCAGGGGGAGAGTGTAGCTAGGCAGCATTGTATCGTAGTCTCTATGATGAAGTTGTTAATCAAGAGTAAGAAGCGAATAAAGGCAGAGACAAGGATTAAATAGTGAAAGCTGAAAAAGGACCAGAGCTGAGACAGGCTCTGGGTGGAAAAGGAGAGACTGGGAAAGTACAGCTGTAGTGCTGAACTTACTGAGAAGGTGTTTGGTGTGCCTTCTGGACAGAGGAAAGAGAACAAGGAGACATTATGGTGGAATGAAAAAGGAAAGAAAAGTACTTAAAGGAAGAGACTGGCAATGAAAGTGTGAGATACTCAGGGGAACGAAGAAAGCAGACAGGAGTAATGGGAGGCTGGGTGTAAGGCAAAGGAAAAGGCTTTCAGTGGGTTGTATGTGAAGCTGGACAGCTTCGCATACAGCTTTAGTGACTTCAGAGGGATAAAGTTAATAAGCTGTACCATGAAGCTATAGGAAAGAGTTGTTGAAGCTAGGTTAAGAAGAGATGTGACCATCATTGAGCAGCACTATGGCTTCATGCTGAGAAAGCGATGTGGTGTATGTTCAACGGAGAAGTCAAGAGAAGGTCAAAAGGAGTTACACTGTGTCTTTGTGGATCTAGAGGAAGCATATGATAGGGTGCCAAGAGGGAAACTGGTACTGCACGAGGAAGTTAGGGGTGGCAGAGATGTATGTGAGGTTGGTGTAGGACATATAGGAGTGACACAGGGTTCAAGGTGGGGGTCTGGATTACAGCGATCTCCTCTCAGCCCCTTTTTTGCCTGCGTTGATATTGGATAGATTGACAGATGAGGTCAAGCAGGAGTCTCCTTGGACTATGATGTATGCAAATGATACTGGGATCTGTAATAACAGTAGGGATTAGGTGGGGGTATGCTCTGGAGAGAGGAGGAACTAAAGTCACTAGAAGCAAGACAGAATACATGTGAATGAGAGGGAGACGGTTATAACACTGATGCTGCAAGGAGTAGAGATAGTGAAGGCAAATGAGTTTAAATGCCTGGGGTCAAGCATCCAAGCAAAGGACAGTGCACAAGAGAGGTGAAGAAGAGAGTGCAGGACAGGTGGCGTGGTTGGAGATGAGTTTCGGGGATGATTTGTGACAGAAGGATAGCAGCGAGAGTGAAAGAGAAGGTTTACAAGATGGCAGCAAGACCTGCTATGATGTCTGGTTTGGAGACGGTGGCACTGACAAAAAGTAAAGCTATAGGTGGCTGAGAGGCTGAGATTTTCTGGATAATTGATGTTGGATATGGAACTGTCAAGCATGAAGAAAAGAGCAAAACCACACAGAAGACTCATCAGAGCTGAAAGAAGAAGAAGAAAAAGCCAGCCAACTTAAAGTATTTCAAAGCTCAAAGACTACTGTGCAGCACCCCTGAGTTCACAATTAATCAACCACTGATTTGCATCAATATTTCACTGTATTTATTTCAAATTAAACTAATTGTCCAGTATTCTCGCAGTAGTCTCATGTTTTTTTTCCCTTTTCTCTCACAGACACAGAAGATTCAATCAAATAAAATACAAAAGGTTATATTTTAACATGCTAGAGAAAAATCCCTGTTTCACATAAGCTTAGTGATTCAGATGTGCAACTTAACTTCAGAATTTAACATTAAATAAACTCCGAATGCAATAGCGCAGCTTACCGTCAGCCAAGTAAATGAATAATTAAAGGACTATCTAGTACTTTAGTAAAGGGAATGTTAAGTTCAGTATCTGTTCAGTTTTACTGAAGTATAAATAGACAAAGAAAACAGTCTGCTTTGATGATGGACTTTTGCCTTTTTCCCCTGTTTTACAGCATTATGGACCAAAAGTTGTAACTTTTGGACTGAATGACGGCCCGGTAAGAACTGAGGACTAAATAATGTTACGAAATCAGTTTTACCCCTGTTCTTTTATTCGTCGAAACTTCCAGAGACGGCACCGGAACTCAGTAGTCATTTCACAAAACCTTTATTCATCTTTATTTAAGCATGCACTTCTAGAAGGGAAGACGAGGCCGGTGTATCCCTCTGCAAATCTTCACCCCTTTGTTAGTTACAGCCAGCTTTATAGAGGCGTCCCCATCATAAAACCCCCTACGGTGTGCCGCAAACTCTGTGTGTGTCTATGTGCACGAGCACATGAATGCCTACATGTGCGCGCTCCCACGTGTGTCTATGTGAGTGCTCGTGTGTGACTGTGTACGCATACCTGTGTGTATGTGTGAGTGCACATGAGTGAGTGTGCGTGTGGATGTGTGTGCATGACAGTTAAAACACTGTGGGTGTAGGTGACTCCCTAGATCATAAAACCCATCTCCCTTCCAGACCACAGTTATCCAGTTACAAATGTTGAGACCCCCACCCAAACATCCTCTGGGTAATTTCCCCTCAGCATTAACTCCTCTGTTTTACTTCCACAGTTCAGCTGGGGAGGGGTCTCCTACAATCTACTCCTAAGTTCACAACACAGTGAGGCCTTTATTATATTGAGGGCAGTGTCAGTGTCTCTACATTCTATGTTAACACATTTCTAAACTCTAAAATCAGCTAAACACTCCTACAATAAGCCTTTTAATGATCTGCCCTAAGGCAGATAAAACTACACTAAATCTTTCACCATAATGTTTTCATACTGTGACTCCCCATTTCCCAAAAGTGGCATCATGGTGTCTGCCTTTGTATCAGATTCTCCCACAGCACGATTGATGAGTCTTACGAACAAGGCTCTGATACAAGGCACACAATAACACCCACATGTCACTAATACTGCAATAAAAAACAAACGAAGAAACCATAATTGACATAATGAAACCTTTCCATTGCCCAAAGATAGAGGTCATCCACGCTTCCAGCGGGTCATCTAATCCCGAAAGCTCCTACATTGTGGTGGACAACGTCTTTCGGCCTTCCAGAACTCAGGTCACAGAGCCGTCGGGAACTGTGTTATTTGGAATGAAAGTACAATACATATCCCCCAAACATCGCGCAAACGCCCCCTTTTTCTCCCAACAACATATCTAACGCCATCCGATTTTGTACTGCCATTAAAGATGTTGGACTCAACTGTTCAGCAAGCCCTTGCATTTAATGACAGCACAAAGATCAAATGTATACGAGATTGTGGACCCTTTAACGTAGTCCAACTCTATACCGCCATAATAATCAAAACACTCATCTGATTTACCTGTTTCACTACGTTTGGTTCGCTTCACCGTGGCCTGTGATGTTGGAGTCGCTGGAATGGATTCAGGTCTGTCTCTGGGCAATTCACTTATAAGAAAAATCACAGTTACAATGACAACAGTCACACCTAACACTACCGTTTCTCTCCAATTCCCCCTCAACCAGCCTAGAGAAGTTGACATGAGTTAAATGTAGATAAAAGGCTCGTCTGTTTACATCTCTCCCTCACAGAAGGCTTCTCTGCAGAGCATCAAATCTGCATGGCAAAGTGACACACTTTAGGTGATCTTCATCCTTGGGAAAAGTGGTGTCAACTATTTCCCAGTCTCCTAGTATTTGTGCCTCACACAGAATCACAATTCCATCGCTGGACTTCCTCTGCGCTGTCACTTTTGGAGCTTGGCACGCTCTCTCCATCCCTCAGGTTCTCATGTTCCAACGCTGCTGAAGATTTAAGGCAGAGCACGTTGTACACCTTAGTTGTCTTCCTCAGCGTCAACATTGACTCTCTCATTTTATTTAAGATCTTGCTGTGGGAAGTCTCCTCTTGATCTCCTGGAAGCTCAGTAGCACAGCTCTCTGTGCGATGTCTGCTGTGCTGAAGATGATCTCTGATCCTCCTGAAGCCTCTCTCCTGGCCTCAGCTCCCATCTTGTGGACGATCCTCTCAGCCACTCCTTCTCGTCATGGCACCTCACGACATCTACAGATTAAAAAAATAACACTCCTCTTGCCACATGGCTTTCACCATGTGTCAACTCCCCAATGAGACATGCACAAGAATGTTGCACATTCTCTCTAAAACAATCTCCAGGGTTTCCCACTTAGAGCAGCCATACTCCAACCTGTAGCCCTGTGTAAAAACATTAGTCAGCAGTCACATGTTAAGCTTGTTTAACTCCCAGCTCCACCTGGAGCCTGTAACCTGGAAGACAAATCTGTTAAATCAAACTTCACATTTGCAACCAACTATAGATCATGAGAGTGATAAAGTACTCAGCATAACAGACAAGTATCATGTGCAGGTTTTCTCCAATCAATAAATCACTATTGTTACCATAATTTGTCCCAAATCATGAATCATCCCAATTTATTCCACAATTTAATCTGTGACTTTCCTTAAACAATATCACTCCACCCATTTTATCACTATGAGCTCAATAGTGGCAGGCTAATGAGCCCATATTCAACTATTCCATAAACACTGCATCCCTTATTTGTTTTTCTCATGTCACTTGTCCGCTTCTGCTGAATCCTCCACATGCACTCTTAAAGAAAACAAACATTAGCAACACACATGGATCGTGTGGTGGGCAGGCGTCGGCCATCCACATTCCAGAGGTGCCGTAAAAGGCCATAAAATTAAGCCTGCTGTAAAAGGAATGACACTGGTTTCAACACAGGAAATTTCTCACGTTATTCACATCGTTAAAGTAACCTTCAACATTTTCCCAACAACACAGTGTAACAGCATCACCAACTCATAACCTGTAAACACAGTTTTCTTCACACATAAACCCAGAAATCCTGTAGTAGAAAAACTTTAACCAGTTGTCCTGTTATAAATCACATGATCAAACCACATGAAGAACTGTAGTGCCGTAGAAAAGAAAATGCAAATGTTAGCGCTGCGCAGATGTATACACACTTTGTCACAGTTACCTCTGTGAGCAACACAAGGTAGTGAATAACACCCCCGGTAGATGCACAGACACAGAAAGTGGCATTTAAAAGGTTAAATCGTCATGCAACCTCAAATGTTGCTGTCATCTTTCTGCTCCTGTAAAAAGAAGCACATAAATTCATCTGCACCTTTGTCAGGTGGGGGTTAACCTTGAGTCGTGGTCAAGTCTTGTCAGCTTTTACCAGTCAGTCAGTTTGTTTTTTATTTCCATCCATTCATTCATTCATCCATTCTTTCTTTCTTTGCTGATAGTGGAACCTATCGTCGCATTTAGTCTCCACTCTCAGCAAAATGACGTCATTTCAAAAAAAAAAGAAAAAAAAAAAAAAAAGAACTTTAGATCGGATTACCTCGCTGAATCCTTTTTAGGCAGGGACTCTCATTTTCTAATTGTCCCAAATAAGTGGCTTTCTCCAGAGCCCATTTTAATGTGGAGAAACTCACTTGCAACAATTTTCTCGACGACGTGTAGCACTTTTAATTCCCGACGTGCAGATCTGCTTAAAGAAAAGAAATTCACAAACAGAAATCAGTGCACTGTTCAAAAAATTAAAATAAAATGAAAAATGACAAATAAAACTGAAAAACAAAAGAAAATAAAAAATACAGAAGCCCGGTCTTAGGACTTGTCACAGAATATTCTTTCTCTTATAGGTGAGAAAACACCAAATCTAAAACTTGGTGCCATGGTAAAACCTCCCCATACTTCAGAAACAAAAACAAAACAAAAACAAAAAATCTGCTAGTTTCACTCATTTAAACTCTGGCTGCAGGATTCTGTTCACCCCTGCTATCATGTTCCCCAAAATAATATTAATTCAGTCGTCTATGTATCAGTTCTCAACCCACTCAATAAACCAGACAGGATGATGGTAACAGTATTACCTACTTAAAATTGTGTTTGATCTTCATTACGTGTGTGTGTGTGTGTGTGTGTGTGTGTGTGTGTGTGTGTGTGTGTTAATACATTTTCTATTTTTATGTATCTTTTTATGTACCTTCCCCCTTTTTTCTGAAACAAAACTCCGTTCACTCCAAATTTTGTTTCAGAAACATCTAAATGAAAAACTCTGTCATAGGCAGGCACAGCTAAACCCCAAATGCTTGCAGGTGACCATAGGCAACCACACTGAGTATTGTTAACCCCTTCTACAAATACCCTCTTTTAATATGTAACACTTTGTGTATGATTTTTTGTTATCTCTAGTGCATATTATCTGCATGTGTGGTGTCACTTTCCATTTTTTCTAACAGTACACTTGCATACCTCAGTACTTGTCTTCCTCCCCCTTTTGTGGTGGTCTGGACACTGTGTCAACCCTCCACTTCCAGGCAGTCGCTTGTCTCCCTGGATGCTTTAACCCAATTTGATTCCCCACACTAAAACAGCCGCCTCAGTCCTCTTCTGCTCCTTTCTCTCCGTTCTTTTCAGTCCAATGGCAGTCAGTTGTCTTCAGCTTTGTCCCGTGTATCTCTTTGTCCCACTGTCTCTTTCATTGCCATCTCACTCCAAACATGGCAAGTGTCAAACTCAGACAGTCTACTCAAAAGTCCTTCACACACAGTGAGGTTGCAGCTTGCTGGAAACGCATCGCCATCCATCCAGTCTAGATGGTGGATCTTCTCTTTCTGATGCCGTTTGCCCACAGCGCTGCTGGACCTCTCTGCTCAGAACTCTGGTATAGTCTCTTGGACTGCTGTCCACTGTTGATGTTCATGCTCGTGCTTCTGGAACTGCACTCAGTGTCTTCAGGGAGAGATCAGCTTCCTTGGAGCTTGCTTGTTCAGGATGAGGACGGGAAGCTGCAAAACAATTCAGCCAAAAATTCTGGCTGGGTGTTTCTATTTTTTCTAATGATTTTAACCTATAATTTTCTTCCGACTGCTGCCCGTGGAGAATTGATCCAGGTCCGTTCCCCACCTGTAATCGACAGACTGAGAGACTTTCATTATTCACTGTGACTGCATATGTTTTCATCACTCCTAAAGCAACACATCTCTACTCATTTTGTTTTAAACTCTGACTTTAAACCCCAAAAATAAAATTTTTATTTGTTCTTAACTGCAAACACAAAAATCTTCTTGATGTTGTTGTTAATTATTTTCATCCACAACACTCCAAATTATGTTTTCATTTTGTGTCCAGCAGGGGAAGAAGGTGACCTGTAGTGTTACTGCTTCTCCCAGTTGGAGACAATTTCCCACTCACACTTCCACACTTTTTATTTTCTTTGTTTTCATGATTTTCTTTCTCTTTTTTTATTACCCCATTGTTTTACACCCACACATTAACCTGTTAAATCACTCCTCCAACCTCATTTTCCTTTCACCCCAACAGCTCTCATACAGTCAGCAATCAAATTCTCCATTCATCCTTGAGTACTTGGTCACCTTTAAATGTCACTGTTAATTTTATCAATTTATTTATCATTACCTTAACACTAATCCACTTTTTAATTTTCTTTATGTATTTTCAGTTCACTTTCTCCTATTTGATCACTACGATTTCTTGACTATTATTATTTCACAGAAAATCAACTGATCTACTTTGTCTCCCTTTTTGTCATCAGGGAATTCACACACACACTCACAGGCTGGTCACTAGCCCCCACCTTTTCTTTCTCTCACACACACACACACACACACATTTTACTCCTCGTTCGTTCCACCTGTGAACCCGCAGTCCCATTCAAACTTTCTGCGAGACACTTCTGCTGATTCGGGACAACGCCCTAATCAGCACACAGAGCGGGTGCCGCCCACTCTTATACACCTCAACCTAACTAGGACAATTAGGCTCACGATCTTCAGATCGCGCCACATTTGCCTCACGAACTATTCAAACTGCGCCACGGACTGGATACCGCAGTTTCTCTTCCCCATAAAAAATAAAACCAAATTAAACCCCCCAATTGACTTCACAGTTTGCAACAATTCGCGACACGGCCTCCTGCCGCAATTTCTGCACACCACAAACACACACTTTAGACACAAATTATTTTTGTTACTTTAATTGACTCCCGTACTTCAGACGAGACGCCGACTCTAACGGCGCTTTCACACAACTACACAGTCTATACACACTGCAGTCAGTGGGCTGAGCCAAGCAGTCGTTCTCTCACTAACAAAGCAACTTGCCCCCACTCTCATGCAGGTTATCAACCGTGACTAGGATCCAACACCTAGCTTTAGTTATTTAGGGCGCCCCCGGTGCCCAGGTCACCACCCCGGCAAATCCCAAGGACGCGTCCGACCAAGGGTGGAGTTGCCAAACTCGGAGCGCACACGGCCCTCAGCCGGCGACGAGGCCTTTCAGCCCCGCTTTCTAACTAATAGTAACACACGTTTCCTGCTTTAACGCACGAGGACGGATCATGCACCGCCACTTTTTTCCTAATAACTAAGACGGATGAAACACCGATTCTATTAATCCGTAACAAAAGTCTCCTGCTTTAACGCACTGAGATTTTCTTACGGGGCGCTAAACATCAACTTGGAGTTCTTAAAAAAGTCTCTTGCTTTAACGCACTGAGACGGACGCTAGCCGCCTTTTTTTTCTACTGAGTGAATTTACACTGCGATACGTTCAACTTAGCGAACAGATAATTTAGGCTTTAAACAATATGCACGGTTCGAAAATAAACAAGTCGTGCTTACCTTTTAATCATGTGAGCTAGCTCTCTGTTCGCCTCGTTTCACGATCTCAGCTCTGCCAATTCATCCTCTCTGGGCCTCGAGCGAATCCCAGGGTTTTCGGCACCAAAACTGTTACGAAATCAGTTTTACCCCTGTTCTTTTATTCGTCGAAACTTCCAGAGACGGCACCGGAACTCAGTAGTCATTTCACAAAACCTTTATTCATATTTATTTAAGCATGCACTTCTAGAAGGGAAGACGAGGCCGGTGTATCCCTCTGCAAATCTTCACCCCTTTGTTAGTTACAGCCAGCTTTATAGAGGCGTCCCCATCATAAAACCCCCTACGGTGTGCCGCAAACTCTGTGTGTGTCTATGTGCACGAGCACATGAATGCCTACATGTGCGCGTTCCCACGTGTCTATGTGAGTGCTCGTGTGTGACTGTGTACGCATACCTGTGTGTATGTGTGAGTGCACATAAGTGAGTGTGCGTGTGGATGTGTGTGCGTGACAGTTAAAACACTGTGGGTGTAGGTGACTCCCTAGATCATAAAACCCATCTCCCTTCCAGACCACAGTTATCCAGTTACAAATGTTGAGACCCCCACCCAAACATCCTCTGGGTAATTTCCCCTCAGCATTAACTCCTCTGTTTTACTTCCACAGTTCAGCTGGGGAGGGGTCTCCTACAATCTACTCCTAAGTTCACAACACAGTGAGGCCTTTATTATATTGAGGGCAGTGTCAGTGTCTCTACAATAGTTCTACATTCTATGTTAACACATTTCTAAACTCTAAAATCAGCTAAACACTCCTACAATAAGCCTTTTAATGATCTAAAGTTAGGCATTTAAACATGAGCGTCTGTGGTTACTGGTTCGGTTTTTGAGCCACCTTCCACACTTCCCCATTGGCTTCATTATCACCAAACATGATAATGCCTTCATTCATGCATCCCTTCATTTATTTTATTTTATTTTATTTTATTTTTGTGGAGGGGGTGGAGTGGTTGATGGCAGCATCTCCCTCACCATTTAACCAGCAGCAAGCTTATTAATTTCCCTCAGAATGACAGGTTTAGCCAAACTAAAAGCAAGCTGTTGCCATTTCCAAGCTGCAGCTATGGCATCATTCCCTCTTAATGGGCCACCAGTATTGTAGAGCTGTGTTCACCTAACAGGTGCTTATTCAAATTCTGTTTGCTGGTGACAAACACTTATTATTACTCAGGAAAAAATTTGCATTTCACTGCGATATTGTTCTTGTCCTTTTCACCTACAAATACGACATGAGCTACATCTATTCACTGATATTAATAAGCGGCTACCGTGCAAGGACTGGAACAAAAACAAAGACCTTTACAGCCTTAGCAACTATTAACTGGTACACCATGTTTAAGTCACAACAGAAGCCTATAAGCGATATCAGTGTTTAAATGCATCGGTAATTCAGCTTTGCAGTGTGCTAAGGAACGACTCTCACTAGAATCATTTGTTTGTTTCTGTTTAAATGGATGGTTGCAAAGAAGCTGTACTGGAGGCAGTGGACAGCTTTTAAACAGAATCCGTTGTGTATTTCTCTGTGTACACATGTTTAACTGCGTGTGACAGAGAAAAAGCAAGATCTGTATCAAATCACATTTAACCTCTGCATTCATGCATCCATCTACCCACCCACTGATCCAGAGAAATGGTAAGAGAGAGCACAAAACTGAGTCAGTGTGGGTTATTCGCGTATGATTTACCGCTCATATTAAAACAGGAATATATTATATTTCAAATTCAATTTGTGAATACAGCAGTGTCAGCATTTTGCCTGTCATCTTCAGCAATGGGAAGAGACTGGGATGGATGTGAATGCCTTCTCTTATATAACTCTGTCTGATCCTCCAGTGGCATGAGCAACCACACAAAGCCACACATTCATAGAAGCAAATACATCCTTTTGACTTGACACTGACAGGAAGGTTCTTAACTTAATCCCGGTTAACATTTGGGAAATAAACTGCCCTCAAGCCTATAGTGTGGAGTGAAACGATTGGATGAAGTGCAGGAGACAAATGGTAACCAACTGGCAGCCCAACATTTTAAATTTTAATTTTTCAACACACCTGTCATGACCCTTCATTTACTCTTTAGTCTTGGTTTCATATGCAGAAATTTGCCTGGCACTATCAGGAACACACATAGAGGAAATACATACAGCATATACAACAGGTACTCTGGATAAAAGTCAAGATACTCTATATCCTGAATCATCTATAATGTAGATCACTAAGTATTCCTCAAATAAGAGAGGCCGATGCACCGTGAGACTACCTTTCGTGCACAGGAATCAACTTCACCAGTTTGAGTTCTGCTTAGAAAATCAAAAAAGTTGGCCACATGAGGTCATTCTGTGTTAACCATTCCATCTCAAGCTTATTGCTGCCCTGTTAACTGACAGCAAATCAGCAAAACAAATACATCAAAGTCAGTGCTGGTGCAGAGCTAAGAATAAGAATAGGTAAAAGTAGAATAACAAAGTAAATACGTCAAAAGGCATCAAAACTGCTCATGAGGTAAAATAATGTTTTTTTTCTAGGTCAGATTTAGCTGTAAATTTAAAAGGAAAAGTGAGGGTGGACATAGTCTGTAAGGGAGGAGCAGCCTGAAGTTTTCATTATACAATAAATGATAAGGAATGATTCTGCTGTGTCGTAGCTGACAGGTGGATCATTTCACCACTGAGGACCCAGGAGGGAGAATAGTCCAAACACAGCTCAGTGATAGCCCGAACGCCACAGGGAAGCAAATACTGAACACCTATTAACTACAGAGAGCAATGCTGGAATATAAGGTTGAACCATCGCTTGGAGGTATAGGATACAGTTCCTGTCGGATCCTTTATATTGTTGTCAACAGTAAAGGTGACTGGGAGGAAGGTGGGACTGTGAATTGCATGACACAGAAAAAAGGTGCAGAGAAAGCTGAACCAGCAGGGATTCTAGTCAGAAAATGACTGTGGCTTGGACAAGGATCGGAGCTGAATCCCTGGTGAGAAAAGGCTGGATTTGGCAGATGTTGTAAATCTTCTGAATTGTGTCGTAGCAATGTGAGGTTTAAAAGGTCGCTGGTGGTCAAACTGGAAACAGAAACAGACTGGAGTCAGCCTAGAGTTATTACTGAGGTTGCTGAAGTCCTGCAAAGGCCAGGGTTTGACGCACACAAAAATGTACAGTCAAAGCTTACATGAAGAAATGAAACATAATAGCTGTTTTATCAAATATGGTGGTAAAAATGGGATCCAGTATATAAATCAGCTCCTCGTGCTAATTTGACCAGTCACCTTTCAGTTGTTTAATGTTGTGTATGATCGACGTATACTGGATCGCTTCCCGTCACAATATGTTACTGAAACCATTTTATCCAAACCTATAGGCACCAATTTGACTTATGGAGAAATGCTCACTGAGTAAATACATGAAGTAACCAATTAATTAACTTGTGGAGAAGAAGAAGAAAGTCATAGAGATAAAATGGAGAACAGAAGAGAAAGGCACACATACGCACATACGCACACACCACAATCCATATATTTTCTGAACGGCTTATCCAACTTTTCCCAGCTGTCATTAGACAAAATGCAAAGTACAGCCTGGACAGGATGCCAGTCTATCACAGGACTAACACAGAGAGGAAAACAGCCACACATCTTCACATCCACAACTACAGCCCATTTATAATCACCAGTTAACCTAGCAATCACATTTATGGACTTTGGAAGAAAAAGCCGCACAGGCTATGGGAGAACATGCAAATTCCACAGTAAAAAGCTGCAGACACATTTTATCTTGTGAGGCGACACTCTGGTATCGTGCCATGCATGATGTCACCACATTGCAATGAATACATACCTGCTTTTAGCTTTTTAAAGAATATTCTTTCATTTTCAGATGCACAGATATCATCATGTATATTATTGTCTTGCAATGTATCTATCATATCAGAATCGATGCGTTATGCTGTCATTGTTGTCTGGGCAACATGCTGTGCTGTGATAACATTGTAATCTTAGTTACTGTGTGATTCCCATCTGTATTGTACAGTGAAAATGAACCTGAGAGAGGGAGAGCTGAATCAAAAGGACAACAGATAAACTGTCGTACAGAGAAACTCTAACCTTAAAGTGTGTTAACAGCTCAAAGAAAGGCATTTACAATATGTAGACTGGCTGACTGGCTTACAAAGTAATAAGCACTATTGTGATATCAAAGAATGTTAGCAGGCAGAGGGTGTAAAAAGCCTACCTTTTTATAGAGACCACTGAGAATTCACTAAATAAATTTCAACTAGTGCAGTAGCTTTGAAGGTGATTGAGTCCTTGTCCTAAAAATGTGTCATTCTAAGTATGGGTAAAGGGCTCAGCAGGATTTGTTTGTAACTCCTTTTCATAAGCATATGCTTACTGTACAAACTTGATGATTCATCATTCTCTACCAGATTTCTGTCTGAACCGAAAACTTTGAAGTGGCTGAACTTTGTCAAACTGAAGAATATGTTATATTGTCCTTGTACTTTGCAGGATCCAAACATTAGTAGGGTAAGTTGATTTCCAAAATAAACCAAAAGGTACTGAATGTGTAGCCATAGATTGTAAAGGACAAACCTTTAGTCTAGTCCCCATTTACAAAAAATACCTGTGCACACAGGGCTTCATACATAAACACTACCTAAGAAATTAACCCATCAAATTCAGGAAACCTTGTCACACATAATGGCTTTTCTAGCAGTGGTTGGTAAATCACTTTCTAAATAGTATCACCCACTCCTAACAAACTTGCATGTTCTGTGTTTCTTTCAAATGTGCTTGCAGCAAAAATCACAGCATAAATCACAAAAACAGCTTAGATCCATTGGTAATTAACAATTATCTATTTCAAATCTTCTGTTAATTATGATTATAAACAGCTCAATGAATACCTAACAGCGCGGTATTTGTGATAATTACCAATCCGGTTTCAGAACACATCATAGCTCTTACTTAAGTCATCAATAACCTGAAGATGAACAGTTGTGTCACAATGAGTTTCAGTCTTGGTTTCTGCTTGATCTCACTGCTGAATTTAAGACAATTGATCATGACATTTTAATTCAAAGGCCTCATGACTCAATTGGTTTGACAGGTTGGAGTCTTGATTGATCTGCATCATAGCCAAAAGTTTGAAGGTTTCAGTTAGTTGTTTTAGATCTGCACAAATAAAACTTAAATCGGGAGTTCCTCAAGGACCAGTACTTGGGCCATTAGTCTTTAACCCACTTCTTGGTACAACTCTAAAGAAATATTATTATATCATATCACTCTTGTGAAAATGATACACACTTGTACTCTTTTTTCCTCTGATCTAACCTCTGTTCAGAAATTTTGATGTCTCAAAATGTTTTAGCACACAGTAACCACAGTTTTTGGTCCAAAAACAGAAAATTTGCTCATATTTATCATCCCTTTATCTGAAATACAGTGAGCTAGCCATAAACCTTGGCATTATTTTTTGATTTTTTTGGGACATTTTAATAAAGTCACCAGAACTGTTTTCTATCACTTATCATTTCTATCACAGATTTCAAAATTTTGAAAATTTGTATCTCTGAGACATTTTTCCACACACTCATCTCAAGCAGAGATGGGGTTAGACACTGCTCTGTGCTCTTCAAACAAATTATCAATAGGATGACTTCAGCTTGTAAAGAGTGTGGCAGCCTTACATGCACAAAGAAACATGAACATATTGTCATACTGAAGCCACTTCATTGGCTCCCGATTCAATACAGAATTAACTTTAAAATTCTTCTGTTAGTTCATAAAACTCTCAATGGTTTGCCCCCCCCCTGTACATCTCAGATTTGCTCTGTGTCTATAACCCAATTACAGCTTTCAAGTCTTCAGGTGCAGATCTTTTAACTATTCTGAGAATTAGATCTGAGGGTGCTGAGGGTGCTTCAGCTACTGTGGTCCTGTTCTTTGGAAAAAGCTACCTGCTGACCTGTAGTCACTTAAAATTGTGCCTACATTCAGAAACAAACTCAAAGCCATTTTTATTCTTACAGGCTTACACTTAATAACCCTGTGCGTGTGTGTGTGTGTGTGTATAACCTTGTATTTTAATACTTTGTATAAAGGGTGTTTTGTTGCTTTTATTGAGGCCTTATTAAGGCCTAGTAGACCTACAGAGATTTTTATATTTTTATCTGTTAGGTTAAGCACATTGAGTTTATGTTCAATCTGCTGTGGAAATGAAACTGCCTTCACCTTTGCTATTATGATGATGTCATAGACAACACCTAACATTTTATCTGATCTTATCTTTATCTTTCAGTAAAAATGAGTTCTGTCCTTGTTGGGGGTTGTCACTTAAGTTTATTTTTTGGCACTAGCCCACAGATGCTTGAAAACATAAGCACTTTTCCAGTAATTGCCTTGAGTCCTTCGTCTCTGTTTCACAGATCAGGTGCTCTTGAGCTTCCACTTGTTTTTTGTTTGCTTTTTTCTTATTTTCTGTTGATTTTGTCTGGGTTTTTTTTTTTTCATATCAACTTTCATGTCAGGATTTTCCCTTTTTTTCCCCACATAGTTTCACGTAGTTTCCCTTGAGAGACTTACTCTCTCAAGGGAAACTATATTCAGTGCCTACATCATTCCCCTCAGCTTTCTTTTTAAACCATTGTTACTGCTGTGGGAACACTTTGGAGAAGTGTATCTTTTCTGGATTTATCTTTAAATGTTATTATTATAATTTCAGTTTCTACGCTTGGACTTTTTGTTGCTTGTTTTCTTTCTTTCTTGAAAGATTTAGAATTTTCTCTTACAACATAATCAATGTGAGGTGAACAGAAACGCAGGCATGACAGTACACCAGTAGCGAGCACATACCATTCATATAGAATTAGTATTCAGTCTCTATTCTTCTGGTGGCTGGTGATCACTTTTCATGAATATGACAGTATTTTTCTTTTTTGATAAAGCTTATACTTAGGGCTAAATTAGGTAACCACAAACTCTTCCTTTGTTGTGCCACTATAGGGCTACTTTACATTTAATCATTAGTTATGATTAATCTCTTCCACACTGTGTCTTTGTCCTGTCTTCATCCACTCACTCCGAACCGCTCGCGGCAGATGGCTGCCCCTCCTTGAGTCTGGTTCTGCTGGTGGTTTCTTCCTCTTAAATGAGAGTTTTTCCTTCCCACTGTTGCCAAGTGCTTGCTCAT
This sequence comes from Perissodus microlepis, assembly GCF_051167445.1. NCBI lineage: Eukaryota > Metazoa > Chordata > Actinopteri > Cichliformes > Cichlidae > Perissodus > Perissodus microlepis. Next base: position 13,461,893 of record NC_140469.1, on the reverse strand, counting down.
AAGGAGCTGTCTAATTGTTGGGGTTTTCTCTGTATTATACTAGGCTCTTTACCTTACACTATAAAGCATCTTGAGGCGCGGGTTGTGATTTACTGCTACATAAACTTTATTTTTTCAACATTATTTATTCAAATGGCTTTGTTGCTCTAAAGTGCTATAAAAGCTTCCTAGTTTGTGTTAATCCACCAAAATGCTTTGTCTGTGATGTTGGTAATGGTAGTTTAGTTTGGTTCAGTTTTTCAAGGCACAGTGGATTTTATATTTATTTATTTATTTTTTGGTATAATACTTTCTGGATACATTTTCTTTCCCCTGACCTGCAGGAACAGCATCCTCCCTGTGTTATCATCCATCCTAGTGCTTAATTAGCCAGCATATTAAGCACTAGGTTTTCCTCTCCTGCTCAGTCAAACACACTCTTTGGCAGCATTGACCAAAAATATTACTTCTCCACGGGGGAGGTGTGAGGCAGGGACCAATTTCGTATTCATATATCCCTGGTTATACAAATGAGGCAGAAGTATGGGTTAGCATCTAAGACGTTTTACAGCTCTGTCCATGACCTTTTTGTTCTGGCAACTAGGTATTAATTTTAAATATCTAATGAAATTAATTTAAAATCGTCTCTTTCAAAGGCTGCCTAGCATTGCCTGTTTAAAATGACATAAAAATCCATCATTCTAAAACTTTTGTAAAGTGAAACACATTTTACAAGTTTTACGTGAATGACAAAAACTCTAACTTTGCTGACAACAAGAGTGATCACCCCTATCTGAAGTTTACTAGAAAACATCTTCAATGCTCCACTTGCAACACCTCAACTGCTGATTTTAGATTTGACGTGTCCCAATTGCCATTCACTGAGGCGAGTCATAACTCTGCCTAAGAGCACTCATTGAGGGCTGAGGGATGGAAATGGGCTCATATATATGCAAAAGTTAAAGGTGTGAATAGCATTTAAATTACCAAACACATCAGATTTTGTCCTTGTAAACACAACAATCACGGGTGATTGCTAATAGAGTGAGTTTGTGGTCAGTGCTGGGAAGAGGAAGAGGCGATTTGTGGCTAAGCAGGTGTTAATCTCAGCTCTGCTCATGTTATCTGGCCCTGATTACTCAATTACAGCGGACACGGGTGCAGAAGTAACCTTTTGATGTATGTGAGGATAATCTGTTCCAAATGAGTTTGTGGGAGCGAGCACATAGCATGTAGCATCAAGATATGGCACATGCCACCTTGCTAAGTTTACAGGGCACCTCATTTCTGCTGCACTGCCTGTGTTTCCCATCATTTGATCGCAGAAGACTGCATCCTTAACTAAAGTTCAACTTCAACTCTGCTGGAAATTCCATTTTAAGCCTCACACACTTCTATGAATTTATTTTTCGTGATTAAACGCAATAATCCTAATTTGTGGTAATCAAAACTCTGCATGCTCTGTATTAGACTATTTTATCTTCATAACAATTTTGATACATGTCCACCTCCATCATGCCAGCCCCACTTTCACTAATCCCTTTCTCAGTGAAAAGCCTCAAAGATAGCTGTGCTGTATGTAAACCTTCATTTCTTATCGCCTACTATTCCCCCTCTCGCTTAATACTTTTTAATAGGCTGCCATTTCCTCGTGGAGGGCTACATGCTGTCTCAGCAGCGGACAGACAAAAGCATCAAGAAACATGGAAAGACATTCAAGGGCTTAGTGTCTATGGAAGGATGACCCTATATTGTTCCAAATGCAGAAGGGACTAAAACGAAAACCCTTAGACTTAGTGTGTAATGCATAAAATGAATTTCTAACCCACCTCTATCAGTTTGCCATTCAGTTTAATTCCTCCCTTTTCATTGCCTCCCTCACTTCCATATGTTGTCCCTCTTCATTTTGATTGTGCCGTTCAAAGAAAGATGAATGTCATAGCAAGATCACACGCATATGATCAAAGTAGTGATAAATTAAAAAAGGAAAAAAACTTGATTGTGAAAAAAGAGTCTAAGAGTAGAAAGAACAAATTTATAAGTGCGCATGATAGAGAGTAGGTAATTGTGTGTGTAAGGTCTTTGTGTGTGACAGAAAGAGATGGTGTCCCAGGTTTTAAAGGCAGGTATGGATGCAGAACGCTGAGCGCAGTTAGCTTTTCTCTCGGTAATTGCTCCTCGCTGTAAATGCTAATTTGGTGTCATGACTGCTTGACTGAGTCCCAGATGGGATTTTAAAAGTACCCAGCCTCTGTCTAATTTCATTCTGTTTAACCCGCCCATCCACAGGCTCTTTGTGCATGCAATTTAATGTGTGTATGAGCTTCAGCTTAAACCATCCTTTCTGTTTGTGATTTAACGGTTTGTAAAACGCCCGTGGTCCCCCTCACTTTTCTCTGTTTAAATGACTCTATTGTTGTTCTTTAAAGCCAAAACTCCCCAGAGTGTACAATCTGGAATTGAAAAATAAAATCTGAAATATAAGCAATGCAGGACACCATATTTTTTCTGTAAGGCCTAAAGGCTTAAAAGAGTCTGTGTGGATGTTGGAACTATAGGGAATCTGTTGGATATCTATTTCCCTCCAGTTCTTACAGTAAAAAAGAATGTGAAGATGTGAAGCACCGTATGATTGATGCCATGTTGCTGTACTGCTACTGAGTGCCTCAAAGCCAAGCAATTTAAATGAGTTATAAGCTTGAGTTGAAAAGAGAAATAGTTTTTCTTTGCTAATACAAGAGACTGAAAGAGGTTAAAGTAGAAACTGTTATTACTGGCTTAACCTGCAAATCAGGAGTTATCATTTTTTTAGATTTGTTTTGGGTGCATTGTGTGTGTGTGTGTGTGTGTGTGTGTGCATGATCAGACAACTTTGGAACTTTGAGTGTGTCAGAGAGATGTTTTCTTAGTTTTTCTTTCATAAAGTCAGCCTAACGGCTTTACTTTTTGCTCTCTCTCTCTCTCTCTTTTCGCACTCTCTTTACTCACTCATTTGCATTAAATGTGTAGGCTTGTGCATGTCTGTGGATTTTCCTACATGTTCTCCTAGCTTGAACCTATTTTTACTGGCTGGGTTTCCACCCTTAGGGCGCATGCTGAGCACAGCCATGTTGTTTTGCAAATACACACCTTTGTGGTAACGGAGAAGTAATGGCATTAAGCCTAAAGAACTCCGTATGGATTAGGTTTGAAAAAACTGACAAGTGACTGGTTCATAAACATCCTCTTCCCGTATCTGTTGATGTCATGAAGAGGTTATTAACACACTCCTCCAACGTTATAAAAAGAGCAGGGTTTAAACACTCTCCCCGGATGTTAAAAGTTGTGGTGCGAAACATATTTAAGGATGTAAAATTTGCCCCTCTTCTAAACTGTTGTTGAAAATTTGACAAAGTCCTCATCAAATATGAATATTAGTTTTTGCCTAAATCTGAATAACTGGAGAGTTGTGTGTTTATTTTGCAAACTGTAACAAGCTCCCTCCCACCAGAATATAACTGACACATGAAAAGAAAAGGGAAACGTGTTTTTATGCAAAACTAAAATCATCTAAATTACTACTGAAATGTATATGAGCACAAATTCACAAAATGACTCTGTTTCAACAACTATTTACAGTGTACTAAAATCAGTTCTCAACATTAGGTTTCTACTGTCACATGATAAATATTGTATGAATTTTCTCCTTTTTTGGATATAATAAAACATCTACACAGTAAATCTACTTAAACAAGTCTCAATGCAGATAATCTAAATAATGATTTTAAACCCTTTAGATCTCATTTGAACCAGAATGTCTAAAGAACTGCAACACGTTTCAGTTTGAGCTTCTTTCTATATTCAACTATAACAGGCCTGTGGTTAAGGAAATGCTTGTTAACAAACAAGAGGTCAGCTAACCACCTGATCACCTGAAAAACAGTCAGTCAGCGGGTGGTTATTTAAAACATCAAGTGCAATCGTGGCCTCTGAAAAACCTGAACTTGAAGATGAACTTGTTTCAGATCATGCTGAATGTCAGATGGCAAAAGAGAAGAGTCCTCTGACAAAAAATGAATCAACTGTTCTGATTCTTTCCTTTTTCCATTTTCCAGAAAAATGCAGGAGGCTGTAACGCATCATTAGCTCAAGGATGTACATGGATGACCCAAGTAAGCAAGTGGACTACAGAAAAGATGGAAGACTTCCCAGAGAGAGAGAGAGATGGTGGATTGAAAGATTAGGTTTCGGTGCATCAGTGGGGGGGGGGTTTGGGGAAATTGTCTTCTGATATCTATCTATCTATCTATCTATCTATCTATCTATCTATCTATCTATCTATCTATCTATCTATCTATCACCACCTTGTGTGCCACATTGCAGGTAGACATTGTAGACTTTTCTGCAGGAAATAATACTACCTTTGTTGAGTCAAAAAATCCTTCTGACTTCTGTCTTTGCAGTGAAGGGTATGGGTTCATATATATGTCATTCAGCAGGATGGGCTATATTATTAAGATTGGCATTAGAGGTTTTCTATGACAAGATTTGTTTCCAGGGAGAAGGAACTGTGCACTCTGAGGGAGACTTCTCAGATCAGCTACTACTATTATCCCCGAGATCATATGCACATAGTCTGCTGAATATCACCATATCAAGTCTTGTCATTTCAGTTTTTTCTCCCTGCTTACTTACTTTCCATCTTCACTTTCTTCCACATCTCTTTTACATTTGATAAATGGAAATCTGGCAACTGTTATCTCGTGAGTGCTCTCAAATGTTTTCTGGGGCCAATTTTTAGAGGGAAAAAAGTCATGAAAGGGTTTTGAAAAGGGCTTAAATAACTGTTGTCAGTGTTAAACATTTATATTTATACGAGAATACATTAACTTGTAGCAAGATATAGGTTTAGCGTATCCTAAATGGGGCAATGCTTTGTATTTTAAACTCTCTAAATCATGCATGCATATTGTACATTTTGCTCTATAATTGCATATTGAATTCTCCATATGTGAAGTCAGAGGAGAGCAACCATCCTGTGCTTTTATCTTTCATCTTCCAAGTATTCTAATGATCTCCCACTATTTTCGCTACTGGGCAACGATGATGATGCATATCAAGTTTAGAGCTTTGCAGAAATGCAAAAACCCCAAGTAAATTATAAGGCGCTGCAGAAATGATCATTTTGTGTGTGGGGAGTCAATATCTCAGCAGTAGGCAATGAGAAACTATACAGTTGCTGAGAGACTAGAATGATGTAGCTTCTCATGCAGAGATATTGTTCTTTTGAATTGAACCCATGGAATCTCACTATTGCTTTTTTCTGCATAATTCCCATCCCATAGCAATGATTTGTGTGCACACTAAAACAAACAGATTAACATTCACTTGCTCTCACTTACTTGTATTACGCTGTGCTGCTGCTGCCTTGCTCCTTAGCTGGAAAGAATCAATAAATGTGTTGGCTGGCAGGCAGACTAGCTGAGGAATTCAGCATGATAAGGCCAAGATGTTCCACCCCAAAGGTCTTCAATAATATTTATTGACCACATGAGAGCAAGGCAGCAGCGACTTTGCACGATCAACCTGAAAAACCTCCTACATTGTTCATTTCCCTTTTCAAAAATAGATAAATGTATTTTCTCTTGAACTTTTTACAACCGCCTGTGCAAAGTTTGTGGCTCTTGGCATCCGGGTCAGGAGAAGAACAGATTTTTTTGAGTTCTCACAGTTGATCATCAAATGACTTCTTCTTTCTGACATTTCAGATGCACGTCTTTCTAACAGCTAGCCAGCCTTCAAACTAAACAATGATTTAACCAGCGCAGGTTGTCCAAACCTGTGTATCCCATTGGCATGTTCAGTTATTCTTTTTACACCTGCTGGCTGACTCCCGTCATTCTTTTTATTCCAAAAGACTGTTGGAAGAAAAAAATCTACCTCTACTTCATTAATGCTGGCACAGGCATCTCAGTCTCAGTACCATCTAATCCAAAGCACTGGCAAATTCTTCTCATATTTGTGGGGGGGAAAGGAGCTTTTCTCTAAGAATAACCAAATAAAACAAAAACAAAAAAGAGGTGATGTTTTTAAGCACATTACAGCCACATATCAAGTTTAATAGTAGTTCTAAAATATATTCTTTATCATTAAAGTGAACAGGGCTGTATAGCTAACGGTGCAGGTGACTGACAGATCAAACCATATCACCCTGAAACCCTGCACAGGCATGCTAGAAGGAAGATTTTAATATTTAACAAGATATCATCTGATATCTGCCCTTTCAATACAACATTAACTAATAAATTGGTTAAAGTGACATTTCTTTCTCCCACAAACAAACATGGATATGCATCCGTGTGATTAAAACTTGTTTATGAAAATATTAATCAGATGTTACGTTTACACAAAGTGAACTAGAAATTGAAAAACAAGAGCAGTTGCCCTCAAAATTACAGCAGGTCAGGTAATCTCACTGTAACGTTGGACCCAAGAAACATAAGCCGGAGCGAATTTGACGACAGCAGAACTTTTATTTAACACTGTGATTTACTGGGACACAGACACTCCAGCTCTCTCTCTGCTGTCACGTCCGCCCTCCTCCTCCGACTGTCACTGCCAACATATAAAGAGACACAATCACTGTCAGATCCCAGCACACCTGTTCACCCCGCCCCTGCGCCGCCCCGGGAGCTCACTGCGTCACCCCTCCTCTGCAGCTGGCCAGAGACCACACCCACGCCACACTCACTAGCTCTGAATTCCTTCTGAATCCATATAAATGACTCTATTTTTGTTATGTCTGATACAGACTGCTGATGCAACCCCCGAAAACTGACTACTAGCCTCCGGGCTAAAGAGTACCTTAGATGGCACAGTGGTAGCATCATAGCTTTGAGTGCCTAAGCTCATAGTTTTGTGTCTGATCCCTGCTAAGTCCTTCTCTTTGACATTGCTTCACTACCTTGTCATGGTGCCTCTTTTCAGGAAGATCTTTTCATTATCGCTCTCATCGTTTTTATGTTTAATTATTCTTGTAAGTGTAACATGACTCAAGAGAAGAAAGAGAAAAAAACCAATCCATACCTGTTATAATACTTTAAAACCTACCTTTTATTCACACCTCTCCATAGCTATTGATTTTTCTCCCAGTAGAGGCCATTGTAATTCTTTTGCTGCTGGCACATCGCCTCAGCAGTCAGTCGGTCAGCAATGCAGGCAAGCCTGTCAATCAAGACGATCTGCCAGCCAACGAAGCTTCCCACCTGCAAATCAGTCAATCACCAGCTATGCCATGAGTCTGAAAACCAAGCAGCCATCCGCTCAAACGCTTTCTCGCATCATTGTTTTTCTAATTAATATCATATAGCAGACATTCGACGGCATCTGTTGCACTACAGGAAAGAAAATCCTGTGTGATCTGGTGTGTGTATGTGCGTGTGTGAGAGTGTGTGATGTTGTTCTAAACACCTTCAGAGTGAAGTCATGAAATACGTACTGAAAGGATGCTGAAACAAGTAACTGTAATGCAGCATGGCATTACATTTGACTAAAAATGCCAGTTTTTCAATTTATTTTCACAACCTGAGAGCAAATAGGAAGAAAAGAAAAACACTTTTGACATATTCCAATAGTAAGTCCAAAAAAAATTTAAATTAAATGTATAAATCCTGAGTGTCCTTAGAATTCCACAGTGGACAACAAAGCAGCTGTTCGTAGCAGCCATATATTTCTCTCTAAGAAAGGACTGCAACATTATACTAACAAGGGCAAAAAGCAAAATGCAGGTGAAAAATCAATAGCTGAATATGGGGTTCAGCAACATTAACAAAAAATCCATAGGTATTACATTTCCTTTATGTACAGTAGAAAAAAGATGTCAAGATGGGCTGAAAAATAGGTAAGATTTATGTGTCTTATTTGACTTGGACCAAGCTTTAGTTGGAAGCCTCTTGGGAAAATGCTTACTGACAGGGGGAATCATGGTCCTAAAATGATAGTCTTATCATGTTTGGTGCTTCAGTTTCTATTGATTCTCACAGAAAGTGCCCAGATATCACCACTGTGTTACAGTGTCAGAATTCATCCCAGTATTACTATGTTTTCAGCTCCAACAAGACACCGATAAGCACATGTAATCATGCTGTGACACAACTGTCACCGCTCTTTTACACATGGAAAAAAGTTCCTGTTAAAGTTTTAAAACTGACTCCCCCAAAGATTTCCAAATGCTATTAGACAACTTTAGGCGTAAAAGCCAGCAAAATTACATAGTACCAACATCTGCAAAGGCTGATTAGTCTAAATAAGTTTTTTTAAATGTTTTTTTTAACTGTTTTACAAAACATCTGTCCAGTGACGTCCCTTCTAATGTAGGAACTGAAAGAAGGCAGTTCATATTATAAGATCAGAAAATAATATGTGAGCCCTAAGGTCTTATTCCACAAGATGTACTGTCTTTAAGAGAGAACGTGAGAATATGTGTAAGTGTAATATGAGAAGTTGGAAGGCAGCCGAGTGAATGAGGGTGTATGTGTGAGTTTTTGCATTTGTGAGATAGAAAGCATACAAGAGAGAAGCGAAAGACCGAGAGCAGAGACTGTGTGTGGTATGTTGTTCTGAGGGATGAAAGGCTTGCCCCAAGAGACTGCAGAGCAGCATACCACACACACACAGAATGCAGACACTCTCCAGGAAGATTGCTTGTAGGTTAAATCTAGCCCCAACAGCAGCTCTTGAGGGATAATGTATTCCACTCTGTATCTGACAAAAGAAATCTTTTTTCTTCTCTCCTCCCGTTCCTTCCTCCCATTCTTCTATCTTTTCTTAATCTCTATTTTTCCCCTCTTATCTGCTACAAAAACATGAATTAAACTAAAAGAAAATTCCAATTTTAGCTCTGAACTTCAGTGTAAAGTTCAGGACAAGCAAAACAACATCACTTCAAGTATCTTGGTTGTGCCCTGAATCAAGGCTCTTGCGTCTTTTCTGCATCTTTTCTACCATCTGTTCTATGCTTGACTCTTTAAACTGCCCCGATGCTTGTCTGAAAAAAGCTGATTAGTCTGAATATTGCTAGTTTTCAAATTTACTCCCCCGAGCTTTTCAAACCAGATCTTTTTTTAAAAACCTTGGATATCAACAAATCCAATAAAATTCCTTGCGTGTTATTTCCTTTGAGCTTTACCCTGTAAATACCTGTTATTACCAGGTTAAGCGTGGACCTCGAACCAGCACAGCCAACTAAAAAGCAAATCTGAATTGCCTCCCCTACCGATGCTGACAAAGCACTGCTGAGGTGAACACACTGAATAAACCCAAGTAATCCTTTGCTCTCTGTAATGATGTCATCAAGAGTCCCGATTTAAGCCAGAGGGTCTTATTGAGTAGAGGAAGAAATAACCTTTATATCCTTTTCAAACAACGGCAGATTAAAAATTTCAGTATGTGGCTCTGTGCATCTTCCAGCTTGCACAAATGCTTTCTCTAGAGTATATGCACATCACCAAAAAGAGGCACGCAGTTATTTAATGAGTGCATGACGGTGAAATAAATACTTTTTTTTTTTTTGCTTTATCATAAATACCATAGACATTGCAGACGTACTTTTTTTCCGAAAAGACAAATGTTCATTGCCTGCATCTTAAACTCTTTAAATTTAGGCTCAAAACACTTTTTTCTCTCTCTGACAGTATATTTAGTTTGCAGCAAAAGCCACATCCAACATACCACTAGTATAATATTTTACCAGCAAGAGGTGGGGTGTAGGTAAATTCGATTTAAGGCTCCATAGAAGCTGAGATTCAAACCAACGTAATCACAGGCACCTCCTACACTTAAACTAGAAAGTCTTCAAATTATACTTTGCCGAGTTTGGAGCTGAAGCTGTGTGTCCACATACCAATTGAAGATTTAAGCCATAGCTGGAGGACATATTTTATGATGAGAAGTTATTCCATTGCTGTTCTGTCACAAGTTCTTCCTTGCTGGGATGGCAAGAGGATTTCTCAGGTCCCCGCTCTTTTACCCTGACACTTTCTCCACATAAATTCAGGCAGCACTAACCAAAAGATTAGAGACCTGAGCTCAGGACCACAAGATTACCCGTTCGAATCCCTGAACAAGCTGTGAAAATCTGGAAAGGGAAGAGGAGAAGCATTTCTTTATTCTACCTTGAAAAAGGTGTCATTTAAAGAGTCTCCTTGGGCAAGGTACTTGATCCTCATCTGTTCCACTCAGGTTCGAATAGTAAAAGTCTGTTCTGTGTGTATACTTAACACCCTCTTGTATGACTGGGTGGAATGAGTGTGAGTATGCAGCAGAGCAAAGTTTCACACACTGTGAAAACCTTCTATCAGGTAATAAAGCCTTGAAAAAGTAGGATTTTCAGAGTTTCAGCTAACAGACTCAGAGATCTGTCTATCCCGTGTTCTGAAATGTAATCCAGACCTGGAACTGTTGGAAAATCTTTTAATTAACTTTTACTTAAGGTTTCCTGGTGCGCAACTGTGACTGAGGATTTGGTTTTAGGGAAATCAAATGGTTCCATTATGCCACAGAAAAGCATCTTGCTTTGGGAACCCTGCTAATAAGAACAGTGTAACCCAGATCCAACCCAGAATAGATACCAATATGAGAGTGAAGAACGCAACATCTCAGTAAACTGAGACAAAAAGTTGATAGATCAGCGTTTTATTTTATGTGTCTCGCTTTCACATGAGGTCTACATTTCTTTAGTCCTCTCTTTCTTTTGTCTTTTTAGTGATTTTATTGTACATCTACAGCGACTATGTTATAAGATCTGAAAGGGAAGCAACATGTAAGTGTTTTTTTTTTCTCTCTCTCTCAAATACTTATGAATTTCCCACAGAGCATTAATACAAACGCATACAAATAACAAAAAAGCAGCCTCTCCTGAGATTATAGTGCTTCACTCAGTGTGACAGGAAAGAAATAATGATCTTTTATGCTCCCTTCACCCATGAAAGAGGGCAGAAAAGTTAAGAAAAATAAGAAACTCATCCTCCCTGGAGGACAGAAGCATGGTGTCGGGAGGTTTGTTGTCACAGTTTTATTTGATTATTTGAATACTTGATAATGAAGATGCCAAAGCGATACACTCCATGGTAATTATCCATCACTCAAGGTTTGACTAAGATGACAAATTTAGTTCAATAGTCATAAGCAGACAGGCAACAGTGAGTAATTTCATGGCTTTGAAAGTAAAAACTTTTTTTCCTTTTCCAGGCCGCCGGGGAAATAGAGCCGTCAAAGATGGGCCAAACCATGTGTTGTTGATGAAGTCAATTGTTGCTAATAACCAAATAATGTTGATGGCTAAATTTAACCAGACAGTCAGTGACAAGAAAACATCAGTCAGTGTGTAAAAATAATGGTCCAGCAATGAACCGGGCTTGCATCGCTGCCACCTCCTCCTCCTCCTAGGGTGGACTCTGTGACTCAAACTAGAAGCCCTACAGTTCGTGTCCATGAACACAACTAGATTTAACTTTACGAATATTTAACAAACTGCCATGAGGTTGTATTGCAGATGCATTTTGTGACTGTGTAAATGAAAAAAGGAAAACTAGTGTCCCTAGAGATCAATCAGTTGGTTAAATGTCCTCAGAATTTCACAAACTTTGTTGACTCCGTTGGCATTCACTTCAAATGTTGTCATCTAACCTCCAGCTGAGTTTGTGCTGTCAGCAACAATCTCTAATGTCAGGGTATAACCTTTATGTGTATGTTCACCATCCCACAAATGCACCCTCCTACGGGGACACAAACTGTATAGTTTCCCATAGTCTTCCTCGATACCTTGCTGTGGTACACTCAGTGCTTTCCAGTGAAATCACTGAGGATTTCTAAAGTGGATCTTTCTCACACTTTTAGACATGATCTCCATCTGAAGTCTGGGCTTATAGTTTGCATTTTGTATTTCTCATTTGTTTTACATGACCATACTAGAGCTCCCGAGTATAATGCAGTAAAGAACTGCTTAACATCCTCTAATAACTAATAGATCATCAGAATTCACACAAATCTTTAAATAGCTTTATACATTTGATCCTGCTTAGATGGATGGAAGTGTTTGTACATGAAAAACAAACAATGTGGTCTTCTTCTTTTCTTCCTGCATGGCAGCTCCATCTTTAGCATCCTTTTTCTAGTATATCCGCTAACCCTTTTCTGCACATGTCCAAACTGTTTCATCCCTGCCTCTCTGACTTTGTCTCCAAACCGCTCAACCTGTCCGTCTAATATACACATTTCAAATCCTGTCCCTTCCGGCACTCCCAAAGAAAACCTTAGATTCTTCAACTCTGCCACCTCCAGCTCAGCCTCCTGTCAATTTGTCACTACCACTGTCTTCAAATTATAAATTACAGCAGGTCTTGCGACCATGCTGTATACCTTCCTTTTCACTCTTGCTGCTATCCTTCTGTTGGAAATCACCCGACACTTGTCTCCATCCACTCATTTGTGCACTGATCATTGCTTTGGATAGGCGGCCCAAGGTTTTTGAACTCATCCACCTTCATTACCTCTGCTCCTCGCATCTTCATCTTTCCACTTGCCCCCTCTAATTCACTCACATGTAATCTTTCTTGCTTCTACTGACTTTCTTCTTTCCTCCCTCCAACTCTCCAGGGTTTCTGTTACCTTCTCCCTACTCTCAATACAGATCACAGTGTCATCTGCAAATATTGTTCATAGAGATTCCTGCCTGACTTCATCCATTTGCCAGTGCACCAAAAAACATGTCCTATGATTGCTGATGATTGCAACTAGCAGGTTGCCATGGCCACACATAATTTGCATGAAAGATGCTGACTTCTTTGAAAAGACTGTGGAGAATGGCCGTGTTCAAAGTAAAATTGTGTCTGGTCAACACACATTTTGAAGAATGTAACTTTTACTTTGAAAGAAAACAATCTCCTTTCCCACTGCTAGCAGAGTAGCTGGCAAAAGACTGCAAACAAGTAAACATCTTTCATACAGACTACAAGTAGCTGTAGCAATCGACTAGCAACCAAAGCAATCACGAGGTTTTCAGTCCAGAAATGTATATCTTTTTGTGACCAGTTTCACTGGCAATATTCTTAAGCAACCACTTGGCAAACAGTCAGAAAATGCACGATTTTTTCCCTAGAGACCGGTGGTTGCCGACTGCTCTTGATGGCCTAATTTTCTACCTTCACTTACTGAACCCATAAGGTAAGTGGGCATTAGCAGTAAAAAAAAAATACTGTAGACCTACTTCAATATTTTCGTACCACTTGTGGAGGTTAGTGTTGGTGAGAAATGTGCTCAAGGACAGGTGGTCTTTTCTCCTTAAAAATTGCATTTGTCTGAGGTATTTTTGGATCTGTTCAAAGAGAGGGTTGAAAATTAAGAAGGACAATGCCAGAGCAAGAAGGGTTGTGCAAATAGTCCTTCAGAAGAATGGCAACAGAGAGACGAGGACAGTTCATTCATTAAACTGATTGATTCATTGTCAGATTTTCAGTTGGTCTGTGTGTTTAGACAACACAGAACCCAAGAGACTGGGCAGGCAAGAGAGAGAAAGATCAATTGTGCTTTAGAGAAAGAATGAAGTAGGAAGGGGAAAAGAGAAAGCACTACGGAAATAAGATAAATAGAGTGTGTGAGGGAAAGTGATATGGGTGGAAGCTTTTGGTGAAATATACAGCAAGAAGACAATGAAACGAGTACACTTTGCATCAACTCAAAAATGCCTGTACAAATGTAAATCACAAGGAGGGATAAAACAGTTTAACCAGATTAATCAACCAAAATGCAAACACACACACAGAAAATGCCACAAATCCACAATGTTAGAGGAAGCAGCACTGGCAATGAAATGTAGAAATGTTGGACCTTGTCTCGGTATATATTATACATGAATTCATTTCACAACCTGCAAAAGTATTCTCCCTGTGACAGTAAAATTTTAAGTGTAAAAAATATATCTTCACCCTTAGGCAAGCTGAGACCATCTCTTTGAGCACAGCCCTAGACCTAAACACTCATCCTTATCGTGTGCATCACCCAAGGGGGCAACTTGGCCTAGCAACAGAAAATTCAATAGAAGACTTTGGTCTTTTTACATGGAGAACACAGTACATGTGCCTGATGACGCCTACAAAGTTTACCTCCAGCCTATCACACTAAGCACTGAGCAAGTACAAATACATGTAATCTGTAGGCAGTCAAGCTACACAGTTAAACTGTGCAACACTTTTCAGCTATTTTCTGAAATTACAGCCGTGTGCAGGTTTTTTGACCTCCGAAGGAGAGCTGGTGCCCTCCTGCCACTGGTGGTCCATGCAAGGTGTTTAACTTATGACATATTGACAAACATTAACTTTACTTTCAGTTAGGGAAAATAATAAAGAAATGTCAATATTAGATATTTTGTATGTGTAGCAATTTTGACACAGTATTAAAAGGTGTTTGTTGCAAATACAGGTTATGCTATGAACTTTTCATCAAGACCAATGTGCCTTCACGACCCTAACACATGCTGTGGAGAAACCCTGTCCTCTGCATCTGTCTAAAATAACCCATACACTCAGAGTTTGCCTCCATTACCCTGTGCCAAACCCCAGTTTCAACTAGTATTTGCACTGCAGGGAGTTCAGAAATCTCCTCCCCCGTGGCATCGCCAGGCACCATCTGCATCATTTCTCACAGCACCTGGCAAAGCCTTCAGAAGCTCCCCTGTGAGCACCTCCAGAAGTTTCTGGGAGGTCAGTCCTAACGTGACCATCTCTGTTTTTGGTTTGTTTTCTAACCCTTAGGCGACAGATGATGTGCTCTGACTGTGATACCGACCTTTGCAGAAGTCTGTCTCAGTCTGTATAAGTGAAAATATAAATTTTTCAGATGATAGACTTCTACTGCCCTTTTCCTCTTTAAACCTCACTGTACATATTACACCACGAGCTAATGTATACCTCAGTGGGTACCAGCCCCTCAGGGCAGATGTGTAGAATCAGAGGCATGAGTTATTAATAACTCAGGGCGGTCATTTTTGGCTTTACATGTGGAAAAAAAAAAATGTCCACACTCAGACGTCAGTCCCAGTACTCACTAAGAGCACACATATTGGCTTGCTCAAAACATATGAGTTTATAGCTGCTGGAATGATGCCACCTCATGCTTGGTCTTTATCCGTGCTGCTTCTGAACAGGCAGGTGAGAGACACCAGCCCTTAGGCAATGATATTGTGACAAAAAAGGGGGAAAAAAGTCCTCCCCTGGATATATGAGAGGAAGCCTCTGTGGGATTAAGTACAGCAAGGTGATGCCAGAGGGAAGAAGCTGCCAAGTAGTCGATAATACCCACCCAGCCCATGTAAGAGCAGCCAGTCACCAGTAATATTCCCTCCTTGTTCTCAGTGACCCATTCCTCAGAGCTCGGGTGTACCTCAAGTAATTTAGACTCAGTCTTTTTCCACTAGGGGATATTTATTAGCTTTAGGAGAGTAAATCATCCAAGAGAGATGCAGTGAACTGTGTTGTTTTTTTCACCTTTGTTGACCATGGCATCAGATTCCACAATAGGCACAAGTGGAAAAAAAAAGTCTGTCCTGCATCACTCTCCTATCTTGTTCATTTCTAACAAAAAAAATGGGTCATCATAATTGGCAGATAAAGATGAAATATGGCCTACTTAGCCCTAATTCAGATGCACATTTCTCCTACAACTTCATCAACAGTAGCCAGTATGTGAGGAGTTGACCCCAAACTGAGCAAAGCTGTAATATCCCTTGAGTAACCTGAACTTTCTTGTTTGAGTTGTTATCTGCCATAAAAAAGAAATCATTATAGGTGAAGTAAAATGTTGCACGAGTACAAAAACCCACAGCAAGACAGAAAAGGAGCAGATAGGCACAATGAAGTGAAGTAAAGCTGAAAGCAAAGGAAGAGACAAAAGAGAGCCGGCAAAGGAAAAAGGCAGCTGGGATATGAGGTTAAGACAGATAAAAAGGAATAAAAGAGAGACAAAGAGAAAGCATATTACTGAAGAAAAAAGAACAAGCGAAAGAAAAATGACAGAAAGAAGTAAAGGTAATGATAGAGAATATTAAAGGAAGAGAGAGTGCCTGCGAGGGGGAGAGAGTCTGGATTTGCATGTCAGTCAGTGTCTCTCCTTTTCAGTTTTATTATCTGCTAGAATAACAGGTGTTTTCTGCCGAGGGGCAAAGGGGCATTATTATGACCCATATATCCACTGATAAGAGATATTAAATTGAACTAAAGACAAACACAGTCTCTTCAGCATGATGTGACCTCGAGGAGAAAATGAAATCAGAAAGTCCACAGCAGTTCCTCACCATAATATCTGAAAGCAGGTAATAATTTGAGAGAAGAATGACAGAGCATGCTCGTTTCTGCTTCGGCAGCCATCACGGGCGTTTTACAACCAAACGTTGCCTCGCTCGGTTTTGCAGGTGAGAAACTGTCAACAGCGCTCTTTGCCGGATAGTTGGAAGAAAACCAATATCTTGTAAAAAAAACAAAAACGTGATGATTAAAATGCATGTGACGCAAGATTTTGATATTCGCCTGCCTTGCAAAGTAGCAGAAAGAAAATCACAGGGATTCTTAGAAAAGGTGTGTTTTTTTTGAGGTTACATGATGTGCCAGCTGTGAGCTTCATGCTGTAAATGAATCAGTTATATCTTCATCTACAGCTAAAGGACTCTGTGATGTCACATGTCAACATATAGAAAACTACAGATTACTTAATCTGCATCCTTCTCCTGTTTCCTACCCCTCCCCAGAAATGGTGTAACATTTTGCTAAATTCATTCAGAAATCATTCATGTAATTTAAGTAAATAAATAAGATGTCCTCACATTTGATAATAATGATACTCAGAGGAGTTCATTGTTGACTCAATCACTATAAAGATCCCAGGTCCTGTGGCTACAAAACATGTTCAGATAATCAGCCCTCCACCAGCCTGCTTGACACTTGGCACATGGTGTTTATGCTGATATGAAGTTTTTGGTCTCTAAGTGTGGGACTGTGCATTACATCCAAACATCTCCACTATATTTGTCCAAAAGACATTGCTCCACAAGTCTTGTGGTTTGTTCAGATGCAAATTTGCCATCTTCCTTTAGAGCGAAGAGGCTTCTTGGCAACAGTCCCAAAAACACCATACTTGTTCAGTCTTTTCCTAATTTTACTGTCATGAACTTTAACATTTAACACGCTAACTGAGGCCTTTAGAGAGTGAAATGTAGCTCTTGGTTTTTTTTTTTACTAATTCTCTGAGCATTGCTCAGAGAAAAGTCTGACTTTGGTGTGAATGTGCTGGGGCATCCACTCCTGAGAAGATTAGCAACTGTCTTGAATGTTTTCCATTTGCGAATAATCTTTCCTACTATAGAATGATGAACTTCAAATGTGTGGAAATAGTCTTATAACCCTCCCCAGACTGATGGAGAGTAACAATCGCTTCTCTAAGATCTGTCTTTCCTCCTAAACACATTCAAACAAGCAATATAGTTAATCTGTGATTGTATTAACCTAACTTCAAGATCTGTGAAGGACTGGGTTATTATTATTTTTGAGTGATGTTTTGATGTATAAAATCTCAGAATAGCAGGGACATCGGTCGGGAGCTGCATGTGAAATCTGTCTTACTTAAGTCATTCTCTTAAGTATTGAAAATTGGTTGCCATCATGCCAAGAGCTAAATAACCCTCTGGGACAAGTAAGAGATTTCAAAAGATATTTTTCTACAATAAAAAAAAAAGATCTAAAAGAGCTCTCAATTTTAAGCAAATGCCAATTAGCCAAAGAATGGCTGTCCCAGCAAATTAACTCAAAGAGCTTCCTGTCAGACGCAACATAATTCTCCAAGAAACCCAAATTTTCATTACAGGATCTTTAGGTCAGTTGTGCAGCTGTAGCCATTAAACTACTGGGGAATGCAGTTAGTTTGCTAATGAACAAAAGCAGGGTCTTTGGAATAATGTGCTCTAAACAGTGTGTTTAGCCACACTAACAATAGAAAAGTGTGTTGCAAGCCAAATATAGCTTACAGCAACTGTTAAGCATGGTGGTGGAAATTTTATGTTTCAGGGTTGCATTACTGCCTCGGGGACTGGGCAGCTTGCTGTCATTGGCTCAATAATGAATTTTTCATTGTATCAAAAAGTGTCTGAAGATAATGTGAGGCCATCTGTCCAAGAGCTGATGCTGAGCTGGAAGGAGACCTTTTCAGCAGAATAATGATCCTACAAGCACTGGCACATTTACCAAGGAATGCTTCAAAAAGAAGAAATTGAGGTTTACAGAATGGACTGGTTGAAGTCTAGATTAAAAATCTTATTAAATATTGTATATGAAACAAGAAGTACAAGGAAACCAAGAGATAAAATGATGAGGGTACTCAGAAGAATAGATCTGTTCATATTTCTGTTGTATAAATTATAGATGGAGCTAATTTTCTTTGTGCTGTTTAAGTATGTCATTTTAAACTGTAGTCACTGACTGGAGTGTTTGCTCATTTAAAAATGTTTCATGAATTTTCTTACAATGCAGGTGGAGCTTCTCAATATTTACAATATGTACAATACAAAGGAGGCCATTGCATTAAACGTTTCTTCCAAATCCAGAAAAAAACAGATTTATTTGCAATCACTGGAAGTCCTGAGATTGGCAGTCAACTTTGAAATAAACTTTAAAGAATGCAATCCATGCCTTCTTTACAACCTGAGCTAAGAGTGCCGGGTTGGTGACATGCTGAGTTTCTAATGACTGACAGAAAAGTTGTCAGTGTAGCGTCAGCTGTTAAATATTCAGCGTCCATCAATCACCCGTTTCATTATAGCCGCGCACCTCAACTGCTCATGAGAAAGTGGCCGCATTGTCATCTTTATCTAGTTCACCACTGACCCACTTTTTGTTACTACCTACAAATAGTCAAGCTTAAAAAAAAATATCAGGGAATTCTAAGCAGTAAAAGTGTTTCAGAGGGGGAAGTGTAGGGTCAAAAAAAAAGTTTAAACAGGAAAAAAAAATGCTAAACGAGAAAGGAAGGGAAATAGTAGTAAATATTGGAAAGACTGATGTCCAAGAACGAGGCGGATTGGTTGGATGGATGCACTGTGAAAGAGAAATCTGATCAAACATTCAGTGGGTGTAGGCTTGTAAAAGAAATCCTTTCCAATGAAGAATGCACTGAGCCAGGAATTTATTCATAGATGCATTTATAATGCATGCCCACAGAATGAATGACTTCCCGTAGCACATGTGTGCACGTGCGTGTGACTTACACATACATGTTTGTGCAAAACTGCGAGTGTGTACATTGGATGTGCGGCGTGTCAGGGAGACAGAACAACTGCTGATTGATGAGACAACGTTTGTTTTAACGAGCCTCTGGAGTGGCTTCACCTTGAGAAAGATTCGGTTGCTCACTTTACAGTGCTTCTACTGCTGTCTGGAGATATCTGAGGCATACACGATCAGTCTATTGCTCGCATTCGTGCGTGTATGTGTGCTTGTTTTGTGTGTTTACCTTTCTGTGTTTTGCTTGTGCATTTTTTTTGTACAGCAAGTGTGAGATTTGGTGCCCCTGTCTACGAGAACAGCAGAGGGAAAGCTAAGTGATAGGGTGTGGGTGTAACTGGGTGCTATAAATTAATGTTGAAGCATTATTTCAATTACCCTGACCTACCTCACCACTAAACCAATAAATCTACATGTCTAAGAAACCTTAACAGCCAAAAAAACAACCGAAAAAACAGAAATGTTTTATCATATCTTGCTATACATCTCATAAAGACATGAGAACTGATGTAAATGTTTCAAATTTTCAAAATCATTCATGTCTACCTTTGAATGGCAGCATGATAAAGACACTGGGATACGGGTTAAACCACCACCTTGCTGTACTTTCTTAAAGCAGGACCACACCTGCTAAATCAATGAAGCATGTAAATGTCAGACTATTAATGCTTCATTAAACTAAAGCACGGGTCGTTGACAATAGTGCAGATTTGCTTCAGGGGTCCCCGAGATTTTAACATTTTTAAATTTTACATATAACGCCACATGTAAACACAATATGACAGCACAGCAAGCTTTTGAATGTGATTTGTTTTGCCATCTTTAATGAAAAACACAGCTGTTTTGTTGCGTAGTTATTAAATTTGACATCTTTTCGCTGCCCTTATAGCATGGATAGTGCAGGTAAACTTAAAGGAGAGAGAACAGCAGTTATTTCCTCTTATATAGTCAAAAAAAATGAAAAAAGATATAAATCAAACTGTCAAGTTAAATTATTTATAATTGTTCAGGTTTCCTTAAGAAACCCTGGGACTACCTGGGAATTCCCATTTGAGAGCACAAAGAAGCGCCATTTCCACGCTTGGCCTCTAGGGGTCACCATAACAAACACGAGCCGCTGTTCATTCCCCTCTCTGCACGCATCCTTCCCTCTCGTTGACTGTTTACTCCATCAATGGCGGAAGCGGCTTAAGTCTGTGAGTGTATAAAGGATTTCTTTCAAAGTAAAGCACTGATAGCTTCACAGTGTGAAGTCAGAGTGTTTATGTGTCGCTTTTGTTGAAGTCGGATTGTTGTGTCTGTGACGGGAGGACTTCTCTTCGTCACGTGTTGCACGTGAAGTGGGAGAAATGCTTGTGGAAATGAATGAACGATCTTTAGGTCGAGCACTTAAGATAAGGGCTGTGTTAATATGTGACAAGAGCTAATTTTCTTTGTCGGTTAGTATTAAAGAGGTAACGAGACGATGCAATGTACTTTCATTGAGTCCAGAGTGTGTATGGAGTATTAAAGAGAGAGAGAAATGAGGGAGAAAGACAGGAAAACTGCCCACTATTAAACAACAAATCCATTTTAGAAAGAGAAAATAAAAAACTGCCTGCACTATATCTTTGAGAGTCCACCGTGAGGGGAAGGTCTGATCGTTGTCGAGGGCTAGCTGTTAATGGTTCAGCTGAGTTCAGAGTACTATAATGATCATTAAACCCTGCTGCACTTAGGTTTTTTTCGTAGTTTGCTCTGCTTTGGTTGCTAAAGCTGGAAGGTGAACAGATTCAGGTGAAGTATATATTTGTTTTAGTGCTGTCATCAGCTGGTTCGTGAGGTTTTAGGAATATTTAGCCTTTTTGGGCTTTTATATGCCCTGGTTATCTACAGGGTTGTACCGTTTACAGAGTCACAGCTTTTAATTTTCCTTTAATGAATCTGTCATATATTATGACCTTCAAACATTCCAACCTGCCCAAAAGATATTCAGTTTGCTGTCACATCAGATATGCAAGAGCCACACATTTGAGAAAAAAGGTTGAGTGTTAAGATTTCTGTTAACAGATTAGTCAATCATTAACTACCTGGGCTCCATTTTTAACTTTAGTTCCTCTTTAGTATACAGATGGTGTTATATTTTTCACAGGTATTGTGTTTGATTCATTGATTAATTTAATCAGCAAGTAAATTAAAAAAAAAATCATCACATCAGTTTGTCATTGTTGTTAAACCAGAAGATTATTGACATAAACAAGAAGACTGAGGCAAATTTGCTGAAAATTTTGACATTGGGTTTTTACATTTTCAGCCAAATCCACATGACCCATCAGTCAAAGAAGACAGATATATTAGCAAAGAAAAATAATTATTAGTTGCAACCCTGTTGTGTCGGTATTGTGTCTTGAAACATGCGTGTAAACCTTGAAGTTGCATAGCTTCCATGTGGATGTTTGTATTTTTAATCAGTTTGCTTGTTTTAGGGAGAATTAATAGTTCAGTACAAGCCCGGTCAGAGGTAGACATTTAAATGACTTTCTTTCTTTGTCGGCTTACAAGCAAAGAATAAAAGTAGAAAACAGACGGACAAAAGGAAGAATAGCAGCAACATATGCCCTGTTCTCCTCAAGTCTAAGTGAGTCGACTGATTGAAGACAGGCTGCTGTGGATCCTAGCCATGGATGAAAAGATGACACCTTTGGACTGCCTGCTGCCCTCAGGTACTGCCTTTCAAACTCACATTCCCTCACCAGAAAAACACATGCACACAATCAATCAAATCTGAAGGTTCATGCACAGATGCATATGTCTTCTTTTTTTCAGTTGTTGTTGTTGTTTTGTCATACACAAACTATACTCTTGTGTGGGGCACCCACCCACACACAGACGATCTCAATGCATCTGATCAAAATTCACGCTTACTCGCATCACTGTCACACTTGTCTTCCTCCCTCTGCTTCTCCCACTCACTCCGACACACGGTCTTTGGGGAATTAGAACTCAAAAACAAATCACTTGCACCTTCATGACAACAGTGTACATATGTATGAGACATGCCTTCCCTTCTCTTTTGCTGAAAGGGGTTTTTGATGTTTTTTCTTTAAAGGGGTGGTTTAATTAAGTTTGATCTTTCTAAAATCTAATAATCTTTCTTGCATCTGAATGAAATGCCTGACATCACATAAATTCTCCTTGTTCCAACAAAACATTTTAGATCCATATTAAATGTGTCTAAGTTCAGTACATAGCACATTTATTATCTCATTTCCAAAGGCAAGCTAACACGTTACAATAGAATTCATTACCCTAACGATAATCTGACATATTCTGTACCCAGTGATGCTCCTAAAAAAGAAACTCTCCAGATGGCTGGCTGCCCTACAGACCTGAGAAGGAAGCTGGTTATATCTGCCTTTAGCCACTGCTCTCAGGTCAAGGTTTATGTGAGCTCTCTGGTGGTATGAGCTTCGAGGAAGGAAAGCTGATGTGAGCCGAAGGGCAGGTTATTACCAGACCTGTAAAGGTCAACGGGATCGTACAACAGTTTGGCCTGTAGAACAGACAGCAGACACTTGTACTTTCCTCAGGCTCGAGTTACATTTATTAGTTCCATGTAATTCCTGACAACTGTACTCATTTTATTAGCTAAAATCTAATGCAGTCAGCTGCAACAGCTCTTCTGTGAATTCCACTGTTAATACCGTGCTTTGACCTAACCAGGAACACAAAGTAGAATAATCCACCTTACTGACCACATGAACAGAAATGGAAAAGAAGCTTTGCAAAAGTTCGGTA
The DNA here is from genome assembly GCF_051167445.1 of Perissodus microlepis. Lineage (NCBI taxonomy): Eukaryota > Metazoa > Chordata > Actinopteri > Cichliformes > Cichlidae > Perissodus > Perissodus microlepis. Next base: position 13,438,839 of record NC_140469.1, on the reverse strand, counting down.
CTGTGCAAAAGTCTCGAGGGTTCCCCTCATTTCTTCATGTTTTGCATCCAAGGAGCCAGCCATTTTTTTTTGTTACCTGCCTAAAGGATGAATCAGTGTTGTGTCTACACATAACACACACATTTGTTTCCATTTGTTTAGTTCAATCCATGAAAAATGCCAAAGATAACTCAGTTTGACAGACATAAAATAATATTTTTGCCTTAACAAGGTGAATTCCAAAAAGCTATTAAACATAAACTTGGCATATTACAGCATGGTGTGCGGTTTGCTCTTAAAAAGTTTAAGGAAACTGAACAACTGAAAGCCAAAATTAAGAATTGTCATGGCTCTGTCATGGTTTGAGCTGCATTTCAGTCAGTAGTGTTGAAGATCTTGTCGAAACTGATGGAAATAGGGATGTACAGTCAGATAACATACAATACCCAATGGAAAATATGTTATGTAGAAGATGGGACCTCAAAATTATTGGAGCAGTGTGGGATCACCTTGACAGAGCAGAATAAAAGCCTTTTGAAACGACCTTCAAGAAGCCTGGAGAAAGATTCACGAAGACTACTTAAAGAAGAAAGCTTGCCTAAGAGAGTTCAGGCTGTTTTGAAGAATAAAAGTCATCATGCCAAATATCAACTTTCAAGTTAGTTTGAGTTGTATTCACCTTATATACTGTGTTTCAATAAATGTTTGCTGCATCTGTTTCAGTGAACCACCGATTACTTTATAAAGAAATGTATAACATAATGGAGTAGAAGAGTATATTTCGGGTCATTGGTGGTGAGTTAATACATTTTATGAAAATTAAAATTGTGGTGGAGTTTTGACCCAGGTTAGAAATATTATTCTTCCACAGAAAGATATGAAAGATATGATAAAATGTTAAATCCACGGTTTGCTGAGCACTGTCTGAGGTCTGGCTTTTCTCATCCTTTCTGGATTCTGCATCTAACTATCACAGGTACACACTGTGTGTAGTTTTACTGATAAGATATAGATGAATCTGAGGTCTGAGTCCTAGAAAAATCATCCTTTTAATCAGTCTTGGTGCTCTGTGGCATTTGTTGCATTCTTGTTGTCATTTTTTTATAACCACTACTTAAACCTGCTACTGTTTGGATAGCTATACTGCTGGTCTCTCTTCTTGTGTATGCCTCACAGTTCATAGAGTGGAATGTAAAAAATGCATCACCAAACAAGAACGTGGACTAAGAAAAACAAGCTGGGATGTCAAGAACTGTTTTCAAAAAAGCGCTACTGGCTTTATTTTGTATAAACGTGAAATTCTTAGCAATAAAGTAAGAAACAGAAGACAACGAAGGTTTAACTGAAAATGGGAACTTAATTTACAGTTTAACAAAGCTACAGTTTGCTATAAATAGGCCGATATTAATTGAATAAAGCAGCAACAACAACAAAAAAACTTGTTTGCTTGCCTCTGTTCATCAGTTACTGTGTTGGCTCTAGGCTGAGCATTTATTAATGCTAATGTTACGATTAAGCTGCATGCTTATAGTTTGTCTCTCAGTTATATTGAGAGTGAGCTAAATATAGGGATTTAAATCAGATCATAAAATATAATCACAATCTCAAGCTTGTACTCAATTGAGCTAAAGTAATTAGTAAGTTAACTTTAATTGACTTGAGTATGACTGAAAACAACAATTATGATATTTACAGAAGTTGTTTTAAAAGTGTCTTATGATAAAGAGCTGTGCACTCACAAGCCACTTCATTAGGTACACCTCCCTAGTACCAGATTGGACCCCCTTTTGGATTCAGAAATGCTTTAATTTTTCAGATTTGTCATCCATGATGTCAATCTCCCGTTCCACTACATCCCTTCGGTGCTCTATTCGACTGAGATCTGATGATTGTGGAGGCCATTTGAGTAGAGTTGAGTTTTGTGACAGGATGTCTTATCCTGTTGGAAGCATCCATCAGAAGATCGGTATACACTGGTTATTAAGGGATGGACTTGGTCGGCAACAATACGCGTCTGTGGTGTTTAAACAATGTTCGCTTGATACTAAGGAGTGATCAGGCGTCTCATCAGACCCAGACCAGGCAGTGTTTTTCTGAACTTCTACTGTCTAAACTCCCTTCAGTCACCTTTCTTCTTCATTCTGATGTTCAGTTTGAACTTCAGCAGGTCATCTTGAATGCCTGACTTGATTAGCTGATTCGATATTCATGTTAAGAAGCTAATATAGTGGGCAATGAGTGCATATTCGCAGCTTTCTGCCTTTCAGCACGTACTCACTGTTTCTCTCCATTAAACTGACCCAGTTTGTAGTTTTGCCATTGACATACGAAATAAATAATTTGAAGGCACTCTTTCAACTTGTGATGGTCTCCAATGAATTATCTAGCATATTTGATCAAAATATTTATTACATTAAAGCACATTTGAGTCACATCTCATTTATTGTTGTCTAAAGCACTACAATCATCTTGTTCAACTGCAGAGGCGTACTTTTGCTGCATGCTTGTGTGCACAGGGTATGTTTGTATATACTTGACATTCTCACACACGTGCATTATTTGTGCAATGCAGGAAGACGGAACTACTGTTGATTTTCTATTTGTGTACAGCTTGAAAATCAGTAACGCACGGAGACCGACATCAGTCAAGAGACACTCACTCATGTCAGGAAGCTATCAGCAGTTTTGAAGCATTCATTGAAACAAATGTTTACTCAAGCATGTTAGATAAGCGTTACAGGCTGCAATGTTGCATTTGCTCACTGTACAAATCCAAGATTTAGGCTAGAGATTTCTCTGGGTGTGCAAATAATCCGCAGAATGATGCAGAAGCAACCAAATCACATACACCCCCGGTGTTATAATTTTGTGGATAAATTTGTCACTTGCTATTAAAGGTGAAAGTTTTTTTTACCCAAGTGCACAGTATAGCGATACACTTTTAGAATATATTTATATGGCTTCCTTAGTTTAATCTCTTGGAGGAAATGCTTATCTAGACTCTGAGGAGGATATAAGAACAGCCCCTGGATGTCTGCATTTTAAAATCCCTAGTGTGCACAGTTAGCCTTTTAAAGTTCATCATTTTAATTATAAATACTTATTTCTGGAATATCTTTGTGCTAGCTTATGTGTTTTGGATACTCTGTACGTGTGTGTACGTGTGTGCGCGTGTGTGCGCGCGTGTGCACGCGTGTTTGTAGTATTTATGCTGTCTGGCACTCTTAAGAGAATCCCAAGGTGACATTTCTTTGAAACGGAGTGCAGGAAAGGCCACGCGCCTCCTCTTGTGTGTGTCTGTTTGTGTGTGGGGGGTGGGGTGGGAAGGTGAGTGTTTGTGTGTCGAAGGGTTATCTGAAAAGTCACGGCTGGTTGAGTTTGCCTTTTGTTCTCTGTACACCTTCAGCCAATTAAGAGACAAGACTGACAAATCTTCTCCTCCTCTTTCTCCACCTCACCTACCCCCGCCCGTGCATCGTCCTCTCTTTCCCCCCTCCTTTGTGTCGCCTCTTTATCCTCTCTTCCTTTCCTCGACTTTTTACCATAGCCGGCTGGGGTTTGGCTTTTGGATTGGAAATGACCTTCTAGTGATGTGAACTTTTTAACAACATCAAGCCCACTGCTGCAACAAAGTCACAAACCCAAAGGACATTTTATTTCTCCACACTTTCTCAGCCAAGCCTAAATGCACTTTTTACACCTGAGGGTCCAAAATCCCCCCCCAAAAAAGAGCTTTTTTTCCCAGGTGATGCACATTTTGCTGTGAGAAATTGATGATGAAACCTGAAGTGTGTATATATATTTTTTTCTTTCTATGCTTTTGCATTTTTTCCTCCATACTGGGGAAACTGGGAGGGATACAGGCTTTACTGGATATTTCTTGTTTCGCAGTTATGGAATTTACAAAAATTTGCTTTAGGAGAGAGTAATCACAAGGTGGTGTTTCAAGTTGCAGATAGCATTTTGGCTTTGTTATAAAAGAAAGCCTTAAACATTGATGGGAAAGCATTTATAAGGGCAGACATGAGAGCAAAAGATAAATGAGCATGAAAAGTGCGATGGTGAGGGGAAGAAAGGTTGTGCTTTAGTCTTTGGTCCATTAAAGCTTTTCTAGCAGCTCTGTTTTTACTTTGTCAATGAATGTTTCCATTTTTTCCCATTTCCTGCAGATAGATAAATGACAATTCTAAAGTATTAGTCAGGGGATCTGCATTAGCAGCAGAGCAAAGAAAAGCTAAAAGCGAGATTGATGGGAGCTTCAGGGAAGAAATGGGTTTATGAAAAGCAGCACCATGAGAGAGACTTTGACAAAGAAACGTAGAGGTACACTGATAAGAAAGAGAGATGAGGATGACAGAAAAGGTTTAGCTTTGTTTTCATGTATGATATGTAACTAAGGTTAAAGATTTTAAATGGCAAAAAATGAAATGCGTGCAAGTGTGGGTACTGATTTTCTTTATTTTTCTTTAACAAATGGTAGGTATCCAGACATTGATTGTGACCCTGATTAAAGAGATTAAAGGCAGTATAATCAAGGGAAATCACTGTCTGAGCTGGATGCACACTGTCCATAGTGGTGTTAGGTTTTGTTATCTTCTGCTGTTGCAAACAAACCCTTTGCAGCTTAATTGGATCGAGTGGGAACTAATTTTGATTTCTCAATAAACCAAGACTTGCTTGAAATGAATTCATTTTTTAATCTTCTCTCTTATTTTCTTCTTTCCTGTGTGGAGCCTTATAATAACCTTGTTATTGCTGCTTTCTTTTTTATTCTTTTTTTTAAATATATTCCATGCCACAAACAGTCTCCAGTCTGGATTTAAAGGTATTAATTTGAACATGCAAGTAATGACATGTTCTAGCGTTGCCATTTTGCTACGTGTTACTGATTATGCTCCATCAGTCGTCTGTGTTTTCTATCTGATTGTTTATTATTTACATATTTCCCCTTTTCCTTGTGTCTGTTCCTTTCAGGCAAACAGAGGATCTGTCTGATCATACTGAACCAGCCGCTGGATAAGGACCACCTACACATCCTCTGGAGTAAAGGTACATTTCTCACACATCACAAATATAGATCAGACAACAGACAAGCCCCTTTTACAGCACTTATATCACATTTGCATTGATTTGCACCGAACATGTATTCCCCAGTTGTTTTTTGTCATACTGTGCTCTCTAGTCTGTGTAACCTTCACTCTGCCATGTCACTTAAAGTGCTCCTTCCCCACTCTCTGCCTTTTCCTTTTCCTTTCTGCTTTCTGCATTGGTACCATTTTATTTATTTTTTTGATTACTTCTTTAGCTGAATTAGTTAAACAGTTATTACAATCAAAACAAAATTTATTTTTTAAAAAAGGGCATTTCCATTATGAATGAACTGGTGGACGGTAAATTATTCAAAAATAAATTAAACTATTGTTAATTTCAGTAATGGAATTTCTGGCAGTAATTATGTCTGATAGTAAGGAGCACGGATACAGGCAAGGGATGTCACTTGTAACCCAGTTGTGAGTGTTGATTTGTGTCTGACTGCTTTTCTGTTCTGTTCTCTCCTCTCTTTGTCACTGTCTGTTTGCATGAGAGTGGGGCTGTGCTCTTCAGACACACAGAGGGTAACTTGAGAGCAGAAAAGCAATACAGACTTTAGCGCAAAACTTAGTTGAGCTGAAGACTATTATGCTCACTATCGCTAAGTACTACAATGGCTGTCATTTTCTTAAATACCTGTGATCAAACAAGAACATATGCACATCAGCCACAACACCTGCCTAACCTTGTGAAGGTGTCTAGCTTGGTCTGGTGGAGCCCTCACATTTGGTGGCTGGCTTGATAATGCCTTGGATTCTGGCATGGATTTTTGTCTGGCGCTCCATGCAGGATCTTGCATGAGGGTTGATCAAGTGAGGTTGATTTAAGAGAAAGGTGGTTGTTATGATGATTTCTGATATGAGGTTCAGTTCTATGGTGGTGATCGCAGGGTGTGCACAGTTCAAGTGCCACTATGACCCTCCAGAAAATAACGAGGACAGGGGATGATCGTTCAGCTCTTTAATGGCAGATTTAGCGTGGGTGTGGGTATGTGTGTGTGTGTGTGGTTCTACAAACAGAATGGAAAAACAGAACACAAATTACAATCAAATTATAGACAACAATAATCACCATATAACATATTACAGCCACATACTTGTCTTATAGGCCCTACTACTAAGCTGGCGGCCTTTACTTATAGTCTGAACCATATTTGGCAACAAAGAAAATAAACATCTTTCCATCACTTAACTCTTGTGCCCCACTCACTTATGATGCCAACTAAGGAAGGCAAATACACATAACAAATCACCAACTCAAACCGAACTCAGTTTGGCCTAGGCGAACTTAGCGTAGCTTAGCTTAGTGATAACTTAGCTTGTAGAAAATGTACAAACAGAGGATGTCCAGAGCAATAAAACATACAGGCTATCCTTCTTACAAAAGAAATATCCTGTAACTCACCAGTCTTATGGACGCACACTCTCAATGAACCCACTGCTCCCGAGCATAACTTGTGATTCACACCGCCTCCATGCAGTGTTGCCAACTCCTCAGTAAGGAAAATCGCTATTGGCTGTCCTAAAAGTCGCTAGAAGTCGCTAAATGACGTCATCGCCTAATTTGCATAATTGGTCATGCTAATGTAATTGTAATCTACATTGTTGGAGAGAGAAATAACATCGTGGAAGAGACAGAGTGAGTAAAAAACGTCTTAAACGAATTTAGAATTTATTTAGAACTACAAATTAAATTTCTTTTAGCAATTATTATTTTTTAATGTCACAATTCCAACCCTGCTCATTTATCCGGGCCTGGACTGGCAAAAGTGACCCGAGATTGGCACTCTGGTGGAGTTAATTTGTGTGTGTGTTTATAAGTAGTTATAAACCTTGTGATCCACAAAACAGCATAACAGTAAAAGAAGAACTGACTGCGTTACAGTCAGTGCGGAGCAGCGGCTTTGCTCATAATTGATTCATTTGCAGTTTGGAAGCATGGGTGAACATCTCCTGCCCTGATAGCAGCTGGGGGAGGACTATCCTCCGCCCGTGAGTGCTTTGGCACGGGTGAGGTGCCGACGGCAGCACTGCTGCTTGTTGAGAGTGAAAGCGATACGCGCTTTCACGTCAAAAAGTCGTCATAAATAAGTCTCCAGTAACACCAGAAAAAGTCACCAGATTTGTCGCTAGTCGCTTTTTAGAAAAAAAGTCGCTAAGGGGCTCTGAAAACTCGCTAAATATAGCGACAAAGTCGCTAAGTTGGCAACACTGCCTCCATGAACACCATTTTTCATCCCAGTCAAACATTACTCACAAAACGTCCGCGCCCTCTAGTGGCGAGGCAGAAAACTGCATCACAGTCCTGCCTTCAGAACAGTGGTGGATCAGCCCAAAACTACATAGGCCAAGCTTGTTAATGACCTGAAAGCAGTTGGGACCAGAGTCACCAAGAACATTACTGATGATACACTATGCTAATGGATTGAAACTTACAGTGCCTGCAAGTCCCCCCTGCTCAAGAAGCCTTTGGAGCACTAGAAATGCCAAGCATGACCCAAAGAGCACCATCCCCAAAGTCAAGCATGGAGGAGGAAACACTATGCATTTGGGCTTTTGGCTTAATTGGATCGAGTGACCAATGGATAAAAACGTCTTTTTCTCAGCCAGAAAATGAATGTTGTAATTTACAGCATAACCGGAATCCCATTTTAACTGTATGCTGCAACCTTCTACGTAACCTGAAGTGCACCTGCGATAAAATGTAACTACATGTCAGGTCAACGGATACCTTGTCTTGAATGGGGTGGAAGATTGCAGTGTAGGGATGGCAGGAGTTTCTCGTTACTATGCAAGTCTGGATGTAAATTTCCCTTAGAAGTCTAAATCAAGCTTAACAATGACCCAAAAGCAATTCCTTTGTTGCGAAGCCAACAAAGGAGTGACTAAAGAAGAAGTGCAATTAGATCATAGAGTGGCCTAGCCAGTCTCGAGACATCAGTCCTATAGAAAACCTGTGGAGATACCAGGAACTTCAAATTGCCAAGCAGCAGCCAAGAAACCTAAAAGATTTAGAGAAATTCTGCAAAGAGGAGTGGGCCTAAATCCATCGTGAGATTGAGACAGTGACCAACTGCAAGAAACATCTCATATCTGTTTGCCAACAAAGGCTTTTCCACCAAGTACTAAGTCTTGTTTTTCTTGGGGATAAAATGCTTTTTTCATAAAAAAATCAATTTATAACTTATATGTAATGTATTTTTTCCCCTGGATTCTCAATTGATATTCCATATGTCTCCATTAAAATTAAACTACAATAAAAATTAGAGATTGTGTCTTTGGAAGTGAGCAAACATGCAAAGTCAGCAGAGGAATAAATAAGTATTTCTCAATTATATACTCATAACCAAAGACCAGGACACCACTTGGAGATTCCAAGTAGGCTAGATACTCTGAAGCGTTGCTTGGTGCATGCGTACACACAAAGTCAGAGCCTTACCCTGTAGGATATATATGCTTATTAAAAGGCAAGTAAGGTCTGGTTATTTGTCTGTACAGTCCAGACTCTAAATTACAAAGAAATGGGTGAAAGGCAGGTACACCCTGGACTGGTCGCCAGTCTATCACTAGGCCTGCAATGTGAGTATGTGAATCCTGTGGTGTTTTTCATCAATGACAAGATGTTAGTATGAGTACAGAGCATTGTCAAATGTGAAATTCTAAAAGGCCATTCATTTAGGGAACTGCCATTGTATATCACCCTAAAGGTTTTCTCACTCCTGTGAAAATCTTGCTCACACATATAATGTTTGCAAATAACTCAAACTTCTGTGAAAAGGGCAGAAAATTTAATGCAGAATGGGCTGTACAATCCCATTCAAACACAGAGTAGTTGCACAGTACAAGCTCACTGAATGGCTCTACTTTAGCACACTCAGAAAAGCAGTTATGGCCGAGGGCATTTTGATCGTTGTTGTTGAAGATGAGTAGAATTGTGCTCAGTCACTTTCACATCAGCAACCTGCTGGTCACAAGTTTGCTGGTAGTTTATGGACCAAGGAAATCTCTTAGATTCCAGCCACTTCCTTGTGGTAACTAGGGGACATGCAAGGACTCCATGAATAGTCTGAGTCACTTTATCAGAGTATAAAACAAAAAGAAACTCAGAAAATGTGTGTGTAAGACTAGTTGTTAAAAGATTAAAAATAGATTAAAAATAGATTTTTGAACAAAAGTAGAGCTTCAGACTCCCTAAGGTGTTGTTTATTAGATGCATTGATGCATAGAGTTATGCTAGCTGACTGTGATGTATTAAATATATAAACCAGGCAGTGTCATGATAACCTACATCCTATATCTTTGTTTATTTATTTTTCTTTTTAATCACTGATCAAAAACAGCACCACTCTGAACTAGAATAACTTTAGAATTCTCATTTATTTGAGCTGGATCACTGGTTTTCCCTCAGTTTTGATGATCACCTGAAAATACAATAAAACTGTACGCTAATATATGAAATAATGTAATTAGCAAACTTACGCAGTCATGGAGGAAGGTTAGTAAACAAAATAACTTTGAAGGTAAACGTGTGATTGAAACCACTTCAGGTGGAATTTTAATGGACGCGGCTTTGATATTCTTATCAACTTAGCAAAAAAGAGGCACCTCCGCTTTATCCATCGCACAGCAGCTGTATAGTAAGAAATATGTTGTTCGCTTGATTTTTGCTTTTGCATAAGAGAACCAGTGAAGTGTTTAATAACACAAGACAAACCAATCTTCCTGATGAGATTTCACACCAAAACCTGCCTGCTACCCAACATGATGAAGATTGCTTTTCTTTTCTTTTTGTTTCTTTTTTTTTGGGGGGGGGGGGGTCTTGAGGGAGAAGATAAGGTGATTAGGTAAATGCATAACAAAACAACATTAGAAACAATATTTGTATATGTCTATAGTTCTATATAATTGTATAAAGAAAAAATATACATATGAGTGCATATATACCCAAAAAGCTGTCTATCCCATTAAATTTTCATTAATCTGTTGAATGTCTTGAGAGAATTTTCTTCACACTTCTGGTTACATTTTGATGGCCAGAGTTTTTTAATTACTGGAAAATGTAACACAAATAGAGGGATTAAATAGTATAGCAATGACCGCATCTTCACTGCACTCTGTTTTCCTGTAACCTAGGAGAGCATGCTGACACTAATCTTTGGTGTCCATCTAATAGGTAGGTTCAGGGTCTTGACTATGTAAGTCATTAGACTGACTTACATGTGTTTAAACTGCAGCCTCACCTGGTGGGGCACACAGCTGCAAGGTGACAATTTTGTTAGTTATCACGTTCAATTCTCTGCTGTATGACGGACGCAAGAATCATAAAAATCATCAAACAGAGCAAATGCACTATTTGGCAGCAGCTGAAAACATGATGCGGCTTGATTGTGTCATGCGATGATTTGTGCATTTGGTTGTGCTAAGACAGTGTTACTTTGATGAAAAAAGTGATTTAGGGTGCTTTCTGAAGTGCCAAAACCAATGCTGTGGTTTTGATGTCAAATTGTGAGGCTCTCTTGAACACAAAAAGAGTTTTGATCAGTTTTGGTCTTGGCAGCAGTGCACACTGGGACTTCAAGAAGTTTTGACAAGATGATGATTGTGTGTGAGTGGCGCTTCTCAGATCTCTCATGGTTCGATGTTAAACACAGTTGTGGCAAGTTTATCATCCCATGCTTGATGTGCGATGCATTTTTAATTTTGTTTTTGGCTAAGCAGATGCCTGCGTGTGCATGAGCGTGTCTGAGTGTGAGCCACTCTCCAAATGGTTGTTCACCTGGAGGCATCATAGCCAAGTCTCCACCCTTACATACACAAACATCTGGAGTATCTCACAAACATGCACACACTTTCAGGTCCTCTGATCTGGTGCCCCTGCCCCCCCACCGCTCATTACCTGTGGGAGAGGTAGAGCAGCAGGGAGCACAGCGGCGATGGAGGCTACAAGAGCGCAAAGCTGATCAAAGGGGAAACTCATTTACTGGTGCCAAGTGTAATGTTGTGAAGTGAGATCAACCTGCTTATCTCACCAACCCAACCTTTCACTCATCATCAGTCACCCGCTCACTCATTCACTCAGTCACGCATTTACTTGCTTTGAGATCCCTCACTTGCTCATTGAACAGCAGCACAAATAAGCAGTTTAGCAAATCAAGGTGATTCAGTGAAGGTGACCCTGTCTGCAAAACAAAACTGACCTGAGTTGGCTACAAGTGCATCAATCAATCATTTGATGACATTGAGCAGCTTGCTAAAGTTGAAGGTTGCAAACATCACCCATCAGGAATATCAGCCTTGCCAGTAAGAAGCATTTCTGAACACATCAGATGGAGCTAATAGGTATGTGGAGAATTCAAAGAGAGAAGCCATTAGCAAGGTTGGAGCTCCAAATATTCCAACAAGACTTTCAAAGACGGATGGGCATAAAAAGATTTACCACCTAGAGTAATAAAGGGAAGGCTAGAGTAGTGTAAGAAGTATCAGAGTTGAGTTATAGAAAATGAGATGGTTGTGCAGGGAATCAATCATATTTGAGGAAAGGTGTGGGGTGCGTAGTGGATCTGAGGACAGGGTGAAATATGGAGGGGGGAGGTGGTATGATAGATGAAGTGAGGGTGTCGAGGCATCATAATAAGGATAATAATCTTTTCACCACTCGTCGTGACCGTTTGCCCTCTCCTGTACAGAGCTAAAGCCCCAACCTGACAGGTATTAATCTTCCTAGCAAAAACCCATCAATACAGGCTTGCTGTATGTACAATATAACAATATATAAATATACATTTATAGCACAGTCACACATGAGCGTATGTGGGTGTTTCCACATCATACCTAAAGCAGCATCACAGTTTGTCAAAAACCTGGTAAAATTACAGGTTTAGTTACGTGTGTGTGGAAGTGCAGAGTGAATGACAAGTCAGAATGTCTTGGAAGCCTGCAGGGAGGGATTAGAGTCAGTAGTTTATTTACAAGGTCATCTCCTCTTCATTTCTTCTGCTGTCCCCACTCAGCTCACATCATATTGCCATCAGGAATGATGAGAGATCTACAGTGGCATCCAGACGTTTGGGTCCCCAGCATTTTTCTTACTGTGAGTCTGAGCGAGTCAAAGGTGGCCTGATTTCCAAATGGAATTCTTTAATATTTTAATTGTTCTTATTTTTTTTCTCCATATTTTTTTTTTTATCATTTCTGGCTTTCACAGTTTGAAATAATAAAAAATACAAAGAATCCCCCCCCCCAAAAAAACCTTAAAGCAAACGTTTTTTCACAGCACATTGCGAGTATACAATAACTTCCTTTTTGGTAAGCTTGTAAGCACTTTTTGTAGAGAGATAAGAGTCTTTTGATTCCTTTTTGAAGGATTTTCTATTATTATACACTACAAAAGGCTTCTAGTTGTGTGTCATGCTTGTTCCCCGGATGCCCTGCTTTTTGGATGTCTATCCACAGACTTTCAGTCATGTCTTACCTAAAGAGTCGCCCTACTTTAGATAGTCGATTGGTGGGCTTTAGAGGATGATTTTCCTGTTATAGAAGCCATCCTCTTCATCCTTCTTTCAGCATTTTTAGACAATATGAAGTTTGATTACAAAATTTGCTGATTTTGATTGAATCCATTCTTCGCTCTGCCAATGAACTCTTTCCTGTGCCACTGACTGGACTAAACACAAGCTCAAGGGATGATTAATTTATCCATATGTCTGTGAAGGTTCTCAGTCATCGTAGTCTAAGGAGCTTGGAAAGAAAAGCGTCTGGACTTGTTTAAGTTGCTTGAAGACGTTTCACCTCTCATCCAAGAAGCTTCAGTTCTAAGGTCAAATGGTGGAGAGTCCCAGATTTAAACCCAGTGGGAGTTTCCCCCCAAAGAGGGACAAAGGACCCCCTGATGATCCTCTACCTAATCACATGAGCCGAGGTATGAAAATGGGTGTGGGTCACAATCAGCCAGGGTTTCGGGTGAGCTCATTGTGAAACCTGGCCCCACCCTATCATGTGATTTCCTGAGGTTAGATGGCCCAGGATGTGAGTGGGTGTTAAGGCGTCTGGGGAGGGAACTCAAAACTGGATTATAGATGGCAGAAAGTTGGTGTCGTAAACCACCGCCTCTGTTCAAAGATGGTCGCTCACAGTGGACATAAATGGCTTCTTTCACTCCTCTTTCAAACCATCTGTCCTCTCTGTCCAAAATGTGAACATTGGCATCCTCGAAAGAGTGACCTTTGTCCTCCAGATGCAGATGGACAGCTGAGTCTTGTTCTGTGGAGGTGGCTCTTCTGTGTTGTGCCATGCGCTTGTGAAGTGGCTGTTTGGTCTCTCCAATGTAGAGGTCTGGGCATTCCTCGCTGCACTACACAGCATACACCACTTTGTTAAGTTTGTGTTTTGGAGTTTTGTCTTTGGGATGAACCAGTTTCTGTCTGAGTGTGTTGCTGGGTCTGAAGTACACTGGGATGTCGTGCTTGGAGAAAACTCTCCTGAGTTTTTCTGATACACCGGCTACATAGGGGATGACAATGTTGTTGCGTCTGTCATTGTCATTCCCTATGTAGCATGATAAGGTGGGGCCAGGTTTCACAATGAGCTCACCCGAAACCCTGGCTGATTGGGACCCACACCCATTTTCACATCTTGGCTCAGGCGATTAGAGGATCATCAGGGGGTCCTTTTGTCCCTCTTTGGGGGGAAACTCCCACTGGGTTTAAATCTGGGACTCTCCACCATTTGACCTTAGAACTGAAGAAGCTTCTCAGATGAGAGGTGAAACGTCTTCAAGCAACTTAAACAAGTCCAGACGCTTTTCTTTCCAAGCTTATTAGACAATTTATCCATATGCTTCCACCAAACTTCTTTAGCCTTTTCTTAAAATCCAAATGTGTTTCTGCTTCAAAAATACAGAAAAAACAAAACTGTTATAACTTTATCAGTCCACAGACCCTGTTTCCAAGATACATTAGGGTTGTTACACCACCACTACAGAGGCTTCAAAATCTTCTTCAAGGCCTCTTTTGGAGAAATAAGTGATTTGCCATTCTGCTTATCCTGTGAACAATTTTCTTGGAAAGTTCTCTTATAGATCTTAGCATGACCTCCACATACTTGTTAATTTCTATTTCTTAACTGTATTATTAAATGAGCAAGTGGCTACCCCAAAACCATTTTTCGTCTGTTCTCTATGGGCATCAATTATTTTCAGAATGCTAGGCAGCTGCTTAGAGGAACCCATGACTGCTGATTGATAGGACAAGGTCTAAGCACTATGTATAACTGTGAAATTTGCATCCTATGTCCTTTTAGCTTTTGAACAAGGTAAAAGGACACTCTGTTAAGCCATAGCCTTAACAGAGTAATAAAGGTCTGAGACCTTGATAAAAGTTATGAAAGCTTGAACTTTAGCATAGCACTCCTTCACTCTTTCCTTTGAAATTATACAAAATAAAAATAATAATGTAAAAAGTAATATTTAATATTTAACATCATGCCTTTTGGACATCAGTTTAACAGTGACATAAATTCTGGGTTCCCAAAACCTTTATGCCGCTGTGTTTGTATGTATGTGAATGAGCTTGTTAGGCTCAAATGCCCTGATGTGAAGGAGAAGATGAGTTAATTGTTGTATTTGTGGTCTTCTTCAAACAACAGAATAACAGTAATTAGATTTTACTGCCTGCGGATAGAGTACAGATGGAGAGATAATCTTTCTCAAGTTCGGTTTACCCACTTGAGCCATTTACTGTGATGAAGACAAATGGGACATTGAGAAATCTGTTGTATGCACATTTCTGACTCTAAAGGATTTGTGTCAAGAATAGCAATGTTAAAACAGGAGAACTCACTTTCTGAGTATTTGACATGTAGAAATGAAGCAAAGGCCTTCACAGTGACAATTTAGAGGGAAAAAAATACAACCATAGAAAATTAGCCAGTGAGTCACAGGCATTTGGTCCAACCTGGTCCTAAGGGCTGACGCTAATTCAGTTTACTTCAGCATGGCCACACCGTATCATGTATAAAATGTCTTTAAATGGGGATTATCAGGCTCATGTCAGCTGACTGTCTGACCAAATAAATGCTCCTCAAGCAATTTTCTGACCACTGGCAAAGCTATGGAGGAATATATTTCAGGCCTCTACATCAGTTGACATTTAACATGCAAACATTCTCACTATAATACACCAAATCACTGTCTGTGTGTCTGCAAACACCTCTTGCAAGATGATCATTCACCAAGAAATCATTGTATTTGCAGCAAAATGTTATTTCTTAACCCATTTACTCGAAATAAACTGTAAATATAACAAATTAATTGGTCGCCTATTGAGCAGAGTCATGCTAACACTTGTTAAGAACAGGTAGTTTCTTGCTTGCTTAACAAATACATAGCTTTTGGTTTTGTGCTGTTACACAACTGCTCAATTATTATTATTTTATGAGATTGCTTTTTTTTTTAACTCATCGCTGTAAACTGTCCTTATTTTAAGTCAGGCAGGAGGTTGTACTGTAAAAACAATCTTTTATAAAATTTTCTATTTGCATTTTAAAGTCATGTAAAGTTAAAATGGACTTTTAGACAGTACTGGAAGTACTGCACATCTAAACAAGTATTGTCTAGGAGAAGTCTCCGGCTCTAAAGTGTTACTGAGTGACGGACTGGCAGCTCTTTTTCTTACAACTTAGAAAGAATGTGTCGAGATTACCAGATCACTACAAGTAAAATAAATATAGCCATGCTATTGCATGTAATAATCATTGCTACAAATGACAATACATCATTTTGTTGGTAAGGCTTTTAGATTTATTGTAACCACATGTGTTTGTACGCTTAAATGGAGCGCAATATAGACAGAGCTGCAAAAAAAACAACTGACAGACAGAAGTTACTGTTCTCAAATTTGTGTGAAGTCTGAAAATTATTCAGTGTCTGTGTGTGTGTGCAGACACTTATACACAGATAATGACTGATAGCTTTACAGTCTGTCACCGGTCTTAAAGGAAAGTTTCTGTTTTTCAAGGAGTTGTCATTTGAAAAGTTTCTCAGCCTTTGCTCTCTGTCAGAGATAATGAGTCATTTACATTCCAATCATTTCTTGATGTGAAACATCGGCAGCAGGTGGTGGAGGTTATGAATAAAAGCAGTACCTTCTGTATAAGCGTCTTATTTACATCAGTGCAAATGCATCTGCGTTGTCGCTTTTAAAGAGCTAAGGGTGAGGAGAGTTAGACTCAGAATGTGAGAATAATCATTCTTCTCCTTTTATCTCGCTAATTGCGTCCAATTTAGCATACGTTTAAATGTGATTTACAGTATGTAGGTGTGATGTACATTGTTACATTGTTCACGTATTTTTAGAGGCCACGGTGCTGCTGATGTGTTAAAAGTTGTGCCGTATATAAAAGTAATGGAAGTCGGTTTTAGCACCTATTTCAAGTTGACACTGTTGCACATCTGTTGTATTTCTTGTCACAGTTCACTCAGTATGTGCATGTATGATGTGTGAAAATCAGTTCGTCTTTCCCCAGGAGTGTGAGTTTTTTTCCTTTTTTTTTATACCACAGCCAAACATCTTTTCAGCATTATTTAGTTAATAATGAAACACCTAGGAATGCAAAGTAATATTCAAACGCTAAATACCACTTTATTTAGACTAATGTCTTCTTTTCTAAGTTCACATTAAATCTGAAGTAAACTTTGGGGGGTTCCGTGTTCCAAACACAACACAGAGTTATATCAAGCGTATGAAAAGTACTGGGTTGGGGGAATGGACACAGTTCTTGAAAAGAAAGCTTTAGAGACATAAAAATGCACGAGTGTTGCCCGTCTCTGTGGTGCAGGCTTTAGTTAGTTTTAAACAAGGTGAAAGTAAAACTTTGGCTGATCCTTTGAAGTTTTCCCTTGTGTGAACACGGCAGCCCTAAACAGAAAAGGGCTCTTAAAAAATAGGTTGCGTGTTAAATTTGAATAGAATAGAAGCAGAGAGAGAGAGAGAGAGAGCATACATTTGCAAATGGTTTGCATCTAATTTAGTGCAACTTGAATAATATTTTAAGAATGGCAAATAATCCCATCATTTGAGTGTTACTTAAAGCTAAAAAGATAAGTGCTCTTTCACTGCCTTTCCCTTTTAAAGGGCCAAATAGCTTTAACCATAATGCTTTGCTGGCACTGTGGAACGCGCTGCTTGTAATGTTTTCATTGGGAGAAAGTGGTTTCTTTCTAAATAATTTGGACCTTATTCAAACTTTGTACATTTCTGCAATGATTGAAGTAAATCCATTTATCAAAAAACCTTGGGAATGCTGATGTTGGCGTTCAAAGTACTTTGTTAAAAATAACACATTGTTAATGTTATATAAGTCCCTTTTTGTATAAATGTGTTTTTTGAAAAAAAACCCACAACACTTGACACGTTTTGAAAGGAAACTTTTCGGGGATAAAAAGAGCGAGTGTGAATTACATTTATTAGAAGTGACAGTGGAAAGATGTCACGTGTGAGCTGGTTCCTAATGATAGCGTATCTAAATATACAAGCTCCTTAATTATTTTATTTTTCGCACTCATAATGGCACATTTCTTAATTATGGTAATGAGGCATATGGAAAAAAATTAAAGTTATGGTATATGGTAAAATAAAAATTGACTCAAGAAATCCTGAAGTGACTGTATCCAGGTTACTGATCCATAAGAGACTTGATCAACACATGTGTGTTTGTAAAGGTTTGAAGAGAATCTTGTTGCACCTTTAGAGGAAATTGTAGAAATATGCACCATTTATTTCAAACAAACTGGATAAATATGCATCTTTCTTTCTATAGCTCTCTTGAGGGCATGTGCTGATGGAGCTGCTAATCACCTTCATAACATCACAGCTGGGGATCGCGACAGGTGAGGCGACCTCGTGTCACATTTGCATTAGTTAATATGTGCTTTCTCTAAAGTGCCTTTGTTTTTGTGCTTACTTGTATGATTTGGAGAATTTTAATTACACAAAGGAATAGCACCTTGTTTAGATATTTTTCTCCAAGTGCTATTCTTTGGGTTCAGCAGCTGTGTGTCTGGTTTCGTCTGTGCATGACTCTACGCCTGCTCTCCTGCTCAGATGTATCCTGCATGTCTGCCACATGTGTGTTTCTGACAGAGTATTTTAGGAGTGCATTCTGTTGCGGCATTTGTGTGCGTGTGAGGCTAATGGAGGACTGCTGTCAGGTCAGAGATGGATCTGGGGATCACTGGGTCCCTGAAGTGTTCAGGCTTTCACATTAACACCCAGCATGTGAGCACGAGCCTGTGTTTTGTCAGGGTGTGAATGGGATGTTGTGTGTGTTTGTCTGTCGACGTGCATGTTCTTTCTCTTCTTTCAATGTAACAAACTTTGAAGTTGTAGACATCTCTTTAATGTCTTTGAGGCCCATTAACTTCCTCACAAGAAAAACTTATATTAGTCCTTAAAAAGAGAAAATACATCAATCATTTTTTTTTTTTTAATTTTCAAGCTAAAATATTATTGCCTGAAAGCATGTAGTTATGCTGGGCATATTATTTATTTATCTTTATTTACTTTTGTTCGATCAAATATGTCAGTTTGGTAAAAGCAAGCTAGTTAGAGTTAAAGCATGAGGTCATGAATTGTACACTTTTCAGCCACCTTATTAGTTACACGTTATTAGTACCAGGTTGGATTACTTTTTGCTTTCAGAACTGAATGTTTCATCAGAAATTGAGACTCATGAGACCAGGAGATGTTTTTTCAATGTTCTGTTTATCTTTTTTGGTGAACCCATACAAGTTTTAGCCTCCGTTTCCTGTTCTTAGCTGACAGGAAGCATACCAGGTGAGGTCTTCTGCTGCTGCAGCCCATCTCCTTCATTGTTAGCTGTGTTGTGCATTCATAGATGGTCTTCTGCATATCTTGTGACAAGTGGTCCCTACTTTAAGTTGATATCTAGGTAACATATTTATATTATTATTTTTTTCTTTTTCAGACCATTCCAGAGATATGTGCAGTAAAATATGTGTGAATCAGCACTTTCTAAAATACATGTTCAGAATCACTTGACCATATCGACATGTGTTTGGTTGTTTGCGTATTTGCGTTAATGAGTAACTGAACAGGTGTACCTAATAAAGTGGCTGTGTGTAGTGTTATAAATTCTAGCAATTTTTTCAAAAATAACAGCTTACCTGTATTATCTGTAACTCTGCAAAACAGACTAAGAACAAGAAAAATATGAGTGAAATAAAAGAAGAGTAAAAGTATAATTGGATTGATTAAAAATGTTGATTTATGGCCAGTGCACTGTTGCATGATCAGGACGAATGTAAGCAGAAAACCAATAAAATGTTATTTTCCAGCCACAGTAATAGCTAAAAAATGATAGTTACAAATGACTGCTGCAAATATGAAACAACAAAACTGCCATTTTAGTTCAGTGTTATAACAAAGTGTTTTGAGCAAGACAATTTCAACTGATCAATACTATAAACATGGTGAGGTAAAGACCTGCATGCTGCAGGTTGACTGCATTGCATTTTACCATATATTATGACAATGCTCAAACAGCAACTATCATTTCTAATAAGCTAGTAAGACTGTCTTTTGTGTGTTCTTTGCTCTGCTTTAGAAATAAAGCAAGCTATATATATAGATATATAGATATAGATCTATGTTGTGTGTCTGTCACATACGCCATGTGAGTCTTGATGGCAGAAGCATTGCACTTAGTTCTATGTAGTTGTGTGACACAGCAGATTCATCATCTGACCCCTCAGCTCGAGCTCTGTCAGCAGGCTGTACAGTGGAGCTGTCAGCTATGCCCGCCTTTTAGCCTGAGTGCTCCCAACACTAACAGCATCTGTCCTCAAAAATTATGCATTACACTGCTGGAAGAGTGCGGGAAAGGAGGGAAGAAAGGGAGGGGATGCTTATGGGTGTGGAAGTGTAAATCAATCACCAGCAAGTTAAGATGTATTTAACCCAACATTACCATAACTAATGGACTACAGAGAGGGATAGAAAAGGAGGAAGGGATCGAGAAATGCAGGTAATCAATCAAAGCCAAATTTTATGAGAGCATAACGGTGTTGGAACACAGACAAGAGCAGCAACTTTCCCATGAATCAAATATAATTCAGCAGTGTGAGGTATGAGGGAGATAAATAGGAAGAGAAAAGCAGAAGAAATGTATTGAAAACAAAGAGAAGTTGAAGATAAAGATGTAGTACATACAGTGGGCATGCTCGTCTATAGTAATGTGGGAGTGCACGTTGAGCTTTCCCTGAATTATGTGTAAACACGTTATAGAATTTCTTTTCTTTTTTAATATTCATTTACATACAGAGCAAATTGTACTCAAAAATAAAAAAGCTGTTAGTTCAGTGTTATAAACTCTCACTTGGAGATCAGCAGACTCATAAAATGATTAATCCCTTCAAATTCATGCAAGTAATCCAGAAAAATTGCACTGCGTCACTACGGGGGCACATTCATACTCGTGCCCCCATAGTGAAGAACGATAGGAGTAGGACTGCACAGTCGAATTTGAATCTTGATCATAATTTTGTTTTCCTACAATTAAATGAACATTATTAAGTAATATTAAAAAATGCCTGCTGAGCCAATTAAAATGCAAAGCAAAAGCAACCCTAAAACTATGCCCGATGATGTGCCTGCATGTGCCAGTCAAAACTGTGCACTGTAACTATGCTGCTTGATGTTTCCTGGATGAGTAACACTACATCACAAGACAAATCCATCCATTCATCAATCCATCCTCTTCCACTTATGCATTTCACGGTCGGGCATACAACAATCATCGATTCAAATGTCTGTAACAGCAGAAGGTGAAGAGCTTTTTTCTCAAAGCAAATACTTCCGATTTAGTGATCAACCAAAGATATGTTATCCCCTCACGCAATGATTTACTCTAACTGGCAATACCTCCACTGTACAGTATGCAAAAACATCACATGGAAGGAAAAACGGATCTCACACATGTTGAATACTTTTCTCTGGATTTTTTCTTCACATCCATTATGCAGGTACGAAGTGAAACACTTTCTATTTTGCTTCTAAGAGAGGGACTTAATAAACGGGAATGTAGAACAAGCAATTTTTATTTTTCTTTATTTTTTAGAGATGCACTGAATTTAGGTGAATTTGGAGGACCAATTTTATTTTGCTGTAATAAGAATGTAGAACAACATGGATGTGAAAGCAGTGTTCAAATGACAGTCCATTAAAAACAGTTTTGTCACTAAAATCAAGGTAAGGTTGTGAGAAATAGTAGTGATCTCAATATTGATTAAAATAATTGTGAGTATCCTTTTGGCCATAATTAGTGTCTGGTGGTGGGATGTTGGGGGTAAATCTTTGAGTTGCAGAATGGGGTTTTCATGGATTTTCTTGTTCTTCAGTTTGACCATATTTTCTGCTTTGTTTGCCAGTGAAGACAAGAGACATTCAAAATTGAAATTTTCCAGCAATGCGATTTTATTAATGCCTTCTTCAAAATGTGGACGATGTCAAACCATAAAAAGTGAAGTGAGACTTTGCAGGTTTTTTTCCACATAAGTGGCTGTGACTATGATTTCCATCAAAGAATAATGAGAATAATGTTTCTGGTCAACCTTCACATTCTTCTGCACTGCCACAAGAGCAGAGTGGGTGGACGGCCTCCTACAGTTAAAAGAAAGGCGCCACGTAATCTTCTGTCAAAACAGGCTTAATGGTAGACATTAGGGATGTAGAGAGGACGGGGTGCTTCAGGCTAAGGCTCTCTGCCTCTCATGATGAGTCAAACGACAATGATTCTACTCGGTGAGAGAAGGCAAACGGTGCATATTTTTGATTTCTCCATGAAGCATGCATCTATATATATATATATATTTTTTTTTTCAATCTTATTTTAAAGTGTTCACTCTGAGCTTATGTAAGACATAGAAATATTCTGATATCATGCATTATTGAGTTTATATATTCCTCTAACTCTGTTTTCAAACCTAAAAACATTTCTTTCTGATGTGCACGCCCTGAATCATACTATTTAACCAACTGCTAATTTCTTAGAAATTTGGGTCAGCTGTTTGTTCTTTTCTTGGTATTGCATCTCCAATTCTCCTTTTACATATTTAAGTGCAGCATGCTTAGATCTCCTAAATATTCCTGATAGTGTTGTTTATGCATACGTGCTTTTTACTCTGTCCATGTTACGTTTTTAAGTTGTCCTCTATCTTGCTCCACCTTAGGTTGGGATTATACTCTCCAAGTCTCTTAGTCTGTTGGAGTCCACTCCTGAGAATGTAAATAATCTTGTTTATTGTAACAACAAGTTGTGGATTACTGCTATGCGCTCAGCCCTGCTCTGCTTAAATCAAAAGAACCTTTTGTATTAGTACCTAATTGGATCAACTCGCCATGGATCACCACGACTTCACAGGGTTTACTGTCGTCCCGTGATGTAATTAGTATGTAAAACAAACCCTACAACAAAGGTAGATGTCAAGGCAACGCAATACCTGGTGCTATGTCTCTGGTTGAAAAATGGCAATTCTGAATTTCATAAACGAGACGCTCTCATGACTCATCGAGTAACCCTACTGACCAGCCAATTGGTGGCGTGCAGTCTGACAACGTCACATTTTAGTACCTGCTTGGAACACTGGGCAAGTAGGTACTGAAAAAGTACCTGGTACCAGGTTCTATTACCTAAGGGAAAACCCTGAAAACTATGGCTAGTTAAATATATACATACTATGTATAAGGAATATATATTCATATATATATAAGGAAACACTGCACTTAGTTATAAGGCAGTGCTGTGTAGACAGCTGTAATGAGTTACAATCCCAATTCCCAAAAAGTCAGGACAGTGTGTATGTGAATAAAAACAGAATGCAATGATTTGCAAATCTCATAAACCTGTATTTTATTCACAGTACAGTGGAAAAAACTCAATGTAAAGCAAAGGCGGAAAAACAGGAAAAAAGGTCATTTTCTACTATGAAGCCATGCTATTGTAATAGACACAGGTATCTATGTATGTGGTCATATGTTTGGTTATTTGCGTATTCTGAAAGTTTTGTCAGGCAAGAATTTGCCTCAAAAAACATGTCATCTGGTATTTGTTGCTATATGTACCTTTCAGCATTGATGGTGCCAATTTCATAGGCAGTAATGCACCCAGATACCATCAGAGATGCATGCTTTTTTAACTGAGGACTGATATTGTAAAAAACCTGATGGTCCCTCTCCTCTTTAATCTGGTGGACGCAGTTTTCCAAAAGAAAAAAATCAAATTTTTATTAATCTGATCACAGAACAGTTTCTGCTTTGCCTCAGTCCATTTTACATGAGCTTTCTCCAAGTGAAGCTAGAACTTTAGGCTACACTTGTAGATGTCATGGCAAACAGTGATTCACAGACAATGACTTCTGAGCCCATGCAGTTATTTCCAGGACATAACTATGCCTGTTTTTTATATTATTATCCTATTGATTATTGGCCTTGTCCACTGCACAGAGATTTCTCCAGATTCTTTTAATTCTGTACTGTAGATGAAATATTCACTTCACAATTTTACAGTGACCAACAATTTTTATTTTTTCCTGCAATTTTTCTTTCGGAGAAGCTCTGCCTCTCTAAAATGCTCTTTTTATACCCAGTAATGTTACTCACCTGTTGCCAATTAATCTAATTAGATGCTAAATGTTCAAAGTGTCCCTCCAGCCGTTTCTTTTTAGTACCACTTACTTTTCCAGCCTTCCACAGATGTGCTGCAGCCATCAAATTCAAAATGAGATAATATTTTTCCCTCCAGTTTGGAATTGGGATTGTGCAATTAAAATATCGATCACAATAATTATAATATTTGAGGCTTTAGTTATATCATCCTGCATTATGATATTGTGTACTATAATATTGTTAATGATATTGTTAATTGTCTTTGGGCACTAACAATAACTATTAAGCATCTGACTTCATATAAATAAACTTTTACAAGAAGAGCATTCATGGGTTTTTTGCCTTTCCATCAGGTCTGACACGTCTCGGTTTTCTTGCATAATAATAAATTATAAATAAATAAATTGCCTCTTTCAAATAAATTGATTTTGTTTATAATGTCTGCATCAAATCTAACACTGTGAGACAGGATGATGTCAAGAGCTGGATGAACAGCTTGAGGAGTATGGCTAAATGTGGATGGAGGTAATTGAACACAAGCAGTTTATAACATTTGAAGCTAGTGGTGTATGTGATGTTAATAAAATATGAGGACATATGCTTGTGTTATTGTGTCTCTGTTTGACTAGTCTGTATGTAAAAGTGAATTTTATAGCGTAGTTATGTCACCATATCAAGGTCTATTCATTTTGGTTTGTTGAAGTTAATGCTGTCTGCCTCAGCAAATGAAGTTGTCAAAAGCAGAAGTACTTTTTTATAAGCCTGAGTGTTGGATAGATATCTTTGACAGCCTCTCTTTTTATTTCTCTCATTTTCATATATTCTACATTCCACTGATGCCTCGCGATTTTTATTCTTTATGTGTGCCTGACAGGAAAGTACCTGCATGTGTGATGTAGACAGAACCACATGTTGGTTGAATTCTAATACAGATGTGATCAGAAAGGATTTAAAAGACAAATATGTTGATATTATATAGTCCCTTTTCTGTTTTTTTTAATGTAGGTTGTATTCATACATTTGGAAACTGTTTAGTTGAGTTTCAGGTATTCTGTGACCAAATCAGGGTCAAATGCCAGCAATTTATTTAGCAGGACTACGTATAACTTGTAACGCAAAGCTGGCTCTGTCTTCACCTGCGATTCTGCTACACTCCTGATGGAGTTTGTCTATTACAGACTGATTGAAAATCCTCCCCAGTCTTTATTGCTCTGTGTTGGAAATTGACATGCTGAGTCGAGTTGATGAGCACAGGGAACTGGGCTTTGCCTTTTAATATGATAGCTTTGCACTTCTGTTTCTACATAATGCGGTGTGCTACATTTTGTTAAGTTTATTGTATTAGAATTGTAGCAATTAAGGATAATTAAAATGACAACTGTCCTTTTTTATAGTACAGCTAGTAGCCCTAAGAGTAATACAGAGAGTTAATAAACCTAGAAGATGTGGTTTGGGTATGACAGGTATGTGGTTATTAGAAGCCTGCAGATATTTAACTTGTTAACTTTGGGATCGGACACAATTGAATCACATGAAGAAATCTAATTATA
This sequence comes from Perissodus microlepis, assembly GCF_051167445.1. Classification (NCBI taxonomy): domain Eukaryota; kingdom Metazoa; phylum Chordata; class Actinopteri; order Cichliformes; family Cichlidae; genus Perissodus; species Perissodus microlepis. The sequence continues at coordinate 13,413,543 of NC_140469.1, read as the reverse complement.
CAGATGTACACATGTATGCTTTCAGCATCATGCCACGTCGAGACAGGAGGGTTTGCGGTGTGTCGATATAGACATGCATAGACGTGTTAGACACACATGTACACCAACATGCAAGTAAGATCACACTCATGTGCTTTGAGGTTTTGATAATTAGAGTCTTTGCTGCAGTGGGATAATAAGAACTCTATTAACACTGATTGGGTTTTTTTAAGGCCTGTGCTTGCATAACTACCCATTATGAAACCAGATAGTTATCGACCACATAAAGATGAATTATGCAACTGGTCTTTACTAACTAATAATTTATATCTTCACATTAACCCATCTTTGTTTATGCACTTAGGTATATACACAAGAAACTAGTTTATGATGATTTAAACTTTGTGACATGGTGCATTATCCTGCCGGAAGCAGCCATCAAAAGATGTGGTCATAAAGGGATGAACGTAGTCAGCATCAGTACTATTGTAGGTAGTATAATGTTGTTACATCCTGTGAGGCTGTGGGAGTGTGCACCCCACGTTTCTGCACAGACTACCGAAAGGTAAATGCAGTGACTGTCTCCGATTCTTTTCCACTTCCTCGTATGGAGGATTGCATTGATAATATAGGTCCTGCCACATTTATTTCCAAACTGGACCTTCTTAAAGGGTATTGGCAGGTGCCTTTGACCCCCAGAGCCTCCGACATTTCTGCATTTGTCACACCTGACCATTTCATGCAGTACACCGTGATGGCGTTTGGCATGAAAAACGCTCCGGCCACATTTCAGCGTTTGATGCAGCTGGTGTTGGGAGATGTACCTCGGTGTAATGTGTACTTGGATGATGTAGTGATATACACGGCCACATGGGAAGAGCATGTGGCCATCCTACAATCAGTGTTTCAGCGGTTGGCTGACGCCTCGTTAACTCTAAATCTCGCTAAGTGCGAGTTTGCCAAAGCGACAGTCACGTACCTGGGAAAACAGGTGGGTTTCGGGCAGGTTCGCCCGGTAGAGGCAAAAGTCGAGGCTATCCTCAGCTACCCGGCCCCAGCCACTAGGCGGGAGTTAAAGCGGTTCCTGGGCATGACTGGATACTATCGCTGTTTTTGCAAGAACTTTGCGGTAGTTGTGGCCCCTTTGACAAAGCTATGTAGCCCCAAAATCCCTTTTGAGTGGTCAGGGGAATGCCAGCATGCATTCGAGTCTGCAAAATCCCTCCTTTGCAGCGCCCCAGTTCTGGCCGCCCCCAACTTCTCTCAGCCTTTCAAACTGGAAGTCGACGCCAGTGCCACCGGAGCTGGTGCAGTGCTGTTGCAGGACGACGCAGAGGGTGTGTGTCACCCAGTCTGCTACTACTCTGTAAAGTTCAAGCGCCATCAGCTAAACTATTCCACCATAGAGAAAGAAGCTCTAGCGATGCTGATGGCCTTGCAGCACTTCACTGTGTATGTGGGCTCTAGCTCCTTTCCAGTAACGGTGTATACAGATCACAATCCCCTTACTTTCCTCCAACGCATGTACAACCACAACCAGCGACTAATGCGCTGGGCATTGCTGGTGCAGGATTATGATCTGGTTATCCAGCACAAGAAAGGGGCTGACAATCTGGTGGCTGATGCACTCTCACGCAGTGTATAGTGATGAGTTTATTCTGTGTTTTGGATAGTGTGAATATAGGGTGGGGGGAATGTTACATCCTGTGAGGCTGTGGGAGTGTGTGGGCGTGGTGTTGTCTTCTCCCTCTCCTCCTCCTTCTTTCTTGCCCCTCCCCTTGTCTCTCTCTGCCCCTGCCTTCTCCTTTAGGACACACCTGCTGCTCATCTGCCCTCGTTTACCACCAATTACCCTCAGAGGTGATATAAGCTGGAGAAGAGCAGTGTGGAGGTGGGAGAGGCTTCTGGTGGATTTCCTCTGTGCTGGTCAGTGTGTGATACTGGTTTAGGTATGGAAACGGCCTGCTGCGTGTGACCAGCCCCACTGTGTGTGGCTCTTTGTGAGTAGTGCTTAACTGAGCGGTGGTTTCCCATAAGTGACGGCGGCCTCCATTAGTTTGTTTGGCCTGCCTTGGTATTGTTACTAGCAGCGCTGCTGTCTTTTTCTGTTGAAGCCTTATAGTTGTTTTCTTTGTTGAAGTGGTCACTATCTCTTTGGGTTGACCTGTCTGATTTATCATTAAAGCAGCGGTGCTGTCTCTTTTTGTTGTTACCATCTATATGATTATTGAGGTATTTGATTATAATAAAGATTTATTTTGTGTTAAATACCTCTGCCTGGCGTTCTTTTCATTTCACCCGGATCCAACTGTTACTGTCCCCCACCCTCATCGCCTAGCCTATATGTGGGGACGTAACAAATGTATTTATAGGTAGGTTGTGGTATTTAAAAGATGCTCAGCTATGTTCAGTTGATACTAAGGGGCCCAAGTGTGCCAAGAAAATTTTCCACCACGCCATTATACCACCAGCACCCTGAGCCATTGGTACAAGGCAGGATGGATCCATGCTTTATGTTGTTCACATCAAATTCTGACCCAGCAATCCAAATGTTGCAACAGAAACAGTCTAATCAGATCAGGCAACGTTTTTATGATCTTCTATTTTCCAGTTTCGAGCTCATGCAAACTGTAAGGTGCCCCTCCTGCTAGCTTTTAGCTGACAGGCGTGGCACCTGGTGTGGTCTTCTGCTGCTATCGCCCATCTGCTTCAAGGTTTAACATGTGTTCAGAGATGCTCTTCTGTATACCTTGCCTTCCTAGGTTGTTGCTTTTCTGTCACCATAAGGCAGTGCATCTTAACAAATATTATACCATATCATAGTAAAAATAGCCTTTCAGCAGTCCGGTTAAGGTAATTAAAACAATACAAAAAAAACCTGTTGTCATATTTAAAAGCAGCTAATAGCACCGTCCCTATATCGTCCACTATCTGTCCCTCCCATCTTCTAAGCAAAGAGTCATTTTTGATGTTCCATTTTAACACTTGACCAAAAAATGTCATGTGATTTGTTGTCAAATGTTTTTTGTCATGTGTCCACATTTGTATGCGTGTGTGTGTGTGTGTGTAAGAGAGTGTACTGTTCACATCAGCTCTTGTGAGTCTATCTAGTGCTATGCATGTCATACCGTTTTGGTTGTTTGTATACGGCATGTAATGATGTCATCCAAAGCAATTCCTCCACCTCTTCATCATCTCTTCTACTCTGATTGGGAGATGCGATGGATGAGAGGAGTAATCAGAGCCACATCTCCTCAAGTGATGAAAAGGACCTGAAAAAGGGAGAAGAGTGTTTATCATGTTGTGATTCACGAGAGGGTGAAAGCTACAAGAAAATAAAAGAACATATACAACATTTGGTTGTAATTAAGTGGTCATATGGAAGCAGTGAGACCCAGTTTGAAGAAAACAAAGACAGAAACAGAAAGGTGGAAAATATAACACATCTATCCAAAAAGGTGTTTCTTCTGTCCTTAGATGTTGATTCTAAGGACAGTGTTTAGATTGAAGAGTCGCTTTAATTATGTGGAAAAGTTAGAACTGCAGTGCAAAAGTGTGAGATGATTTGAAGAGACCATAAAAGAGAAGAGCATTATGTGAGAACTTGATAAAAAAAACAGGCAGATGATGCAGAGAGAGAGGGACGCACAAGCTGCCTGACAGACAAAGAGATACACACACACACACACACATACAAAGACACGCACACAAACACAGGCAAAGGTCACACAGCCAGTCCTGCCACTCGGTGCTCAGACAAACTGGTGGTAAAATGCTCTATTTCCCCTCCAAATTAAAGTGTCAGTTAACATTAATGTGGAAGTGAAGACTGTCAGGCGCACAACATGCAGACACACAAACACGCAAACAGCATTTACCCTCATGCGCACGGACACAAATACAGAATTTAGAATCTTGGCTGGTCAATTACTCTCCGCCGGTGGTGTCATGCACACAGGTCACAAAGGAATGTGCGTGTGGTTGTGTGTGCATGTGTGTGTGTATGCGTTTGTGTAAAGCTCTGATCAGACCCAGTGTCACAGCTCATTCCATCTGTCACATGAAGGTTATTTCTGAATGAAGATGCAATTGTGGCGTTCTGTATAATAAGAAGGAGGCGAAATAGCCTTTGGTTGTGTGTACCTGCATATTTGCTGCTATTTATGCATATTTTGTGTGTTTATCTCAAGATGAAAAATTTGTTCCTTGATCACATTTTTTTGTCTTATTCAGTTGGAATTGTGCTTGTTTGTCTTTAAACCTGTGTGTGTGTGTGTGTGTGTGTGTGTGTGTGTGCGCGTGCGCACGCGCACATGTATGTGGCAGCAGATTGCAAACATTTCCTGTGTTTGTCTTCCTGTATCTTGTTGGTGCAAATGGGAATCCTGAGGAGGGAGGGAATAATCCTTATGTATCTCTTTCTTCAACCAACTGGAACATCGCTCCAACACGCTACCCAACCAACCATGAAATCGTAATGTCAGACCTGTTTATGCCTCTAGATAGCAGCCACTGCATCCCTGCGTGGTTTTGCTCGATACACATAAACACACACATACACACAAATGAATAAACAGAGAGCTATCTGTTACTCTCCGGCAGGAATCTTCTATTCAGTAGTGGCTGGTTGTTAATTCCTACACTCTGGGGATTGCAGGTTGCCACAGAAAACAGTTCAGTTCGTATGAATGAAATACATATAAAAGTTTACTTTGAGCACACTCGTATTTCCCCAAAACTCCTGACCAGTTTTATTTGCACTAATCATTTTAATTGCATGCATCAACATGCTATTTCTGCATCCTGTTAGTTTAGAGTTATTGTGCCTGTTTGTGCATTTTTGACATGTATCCACATTTATAAGTGGCTATATAGAAAGTGCTCTTCTTTAACCAAACCATAAACTTTCAAGAATAAAATTGGCAAAAGTAGCTCAGGTTTATTTTCATTCATTTTACATTTGTTTCATGCATAATAAATGCAGAATAATAAGCTGTCAGCATTAATACAAGTTGGAAGTTGAAGTGATTATTCTTCAAGCTTAATTGAAAAATTTTAAAACGAAGCTTAACTTATGGTTCAATTCATTCATTCAGTGGTTTTTTTGTTGATACTTTCCTTTAAAGATTTAACTCAACTAGACTTAAATGATTTGCAAGGGAAGTTTAGTTGAAAGCAACTATCGTGCAATTTATTTGTGTGCTCTGTCAGATTCCTATCATTAGTCCACATACATTTCTAAAATATAACTGATGTCAGTTCAGAGCAACATAGTCTTTACTTGATCCTATGCGTCAAAACATCCAATCACACTGTGACCTCTGTTTATTAAAACTGATGCACAGTTCTAATGGAGAATCTACTCATTCCGTGTGCTGGAATATTTCAAGATCTGAACACCATGTACATGATGCTCTGTTTGCTTGCGCGCGTGAGAAGGACACCAACTCAGTGATCTATTTATTAGACGTGACTAATGAGTAGTTTGCATCCAATCTGTTGTTGATGCGTTTGCATTTATGCACCTAACTATCACAGTATCAACATGAACTTTTGCTTCTGTATTCTGCCACGTTTGTTTGGGTGTACTTTCCCATCAATCTATGTATATCTTCTGTCAGCCGTGTGTGTGTGTGACAGGGCCAGGCTCGGTGACACAGAGATTCACCCTGTCAGTTTCCATGTCTCTTTGTCTGTCCCGGCGGCGTCACTCTTCTCCCTCGCTGCACAGATCAAAGAGCTGACACATGCCCCAGTGTCCTTTCTCTTTTCCATCTCTAACTCTCACTTCTTGGCTCTGTCTTTCTTGCAATCTTAACCCGCTGTCTTTTTCACTAACCCCCATCTTTCTGTCCTTATATCCAGCTTTCTCCCCGACTATATCAGTGGGGATTTTGATTCCATTACAGCAGAGGTCAAAGCTTTCTATGCAGACAAGGTAAGTGGAACAAAACTTGCACACACTCTTATACCTACAGGTGTTCATACAGAAGCAGTAGGATTGTAGGGAGAGTCCATAACACATGCTGTAGCATCTGGATGTACAAACAAAAAAAGGTAGTTGCTTAGAAATTATAGTGGATTAGTCCAAGAAACAAAGGGTAGCATAGTTCAACATCTGGAGCAGCTGGTTTGTCTAAAAAGCCTAGTAAGGTAATTTGTATATGGTAAATGTTAAATGCATTTTTCTTCTTACTGACCACTCAAATCACCACACCCAGCCACTAACACACAGAGAGACATTCAGCAGTTTATTCTGTATTTTAAGCATTGTATCTGTCACTTCTGAAAACAGGCTTGTAGAAGTGAAAATAGAAAGAAATTTATCACTCTGTGAAAAAAACGAATGTTCTTAAGAGTAAGAAAAAGAGAAACAAAATCATTTTTCAAGAGTAATGCAAAATTACATAGGCTGTGAAGATCCTCAGCTTAAGTACATGATAGTAATCGATTCAGAGAATCTTGAGATCATGCAGGAGACGAGGTCACTGAATGGCTGCGCTTTTGGGCCTGGCATTAGATGTGACAGACGTGATTCTGTAGTGAAAATATCCGATAGGGTTCAGGAACAGCTTCAAAGCCAATTTTCACTGAACACAGTTCGTGCCTGCATCAGATAAACTGAGGCAAAGTGGAAAACCATCCTGTCACCTGGCAAGTCAAAATTTAGAATTCTGCTTGTGCCCCCTGGGCTAAAGAGAGGATCAACCTCCTGGCTTAGTGCACAGCTGAAAGTCTACTCTCTGTGATGATATAGGTGTGCACGACACAGGTGACCTATATTTGAAGGAAAATGTAATCATTTCTATGAGCACTTGCCTCTTAGCATTTATAAATACAAATTTATCTTTGGGTTGAATCTCACACACTCGCATTTACTAAATTTTTTCGGAGTCATACATCACATCCCACACAAATGTTTTCAAAATTAACCAGTAGGTGTTCCACACCTCTTGCCCAGTCTCAGTAGCGATAGTCTCCAGTCCCTTCACGACCCTGAATTTGATAACGCTTGGGTCACACAAGCTTGGAGAATGATTTCAGCAATGTCCTGTCTCATGGGAAAAATGTGTATTCCCTGAATGCTTGGAAAGTGACTCTTGGAGATTGTCGACTGTTGCTAGTTGAAATCAGTTGCAAATAGGGTGCTTGTATTTGTTTGGGTCGCTAGCACAATGCCACGGTTAGCCATAGTCTGCATGGAAAATGCCAACTTGTCTGCAAATACTTAAAAACTTAGCACTGAGCAATAGTGAAACTCGAAGAAATGCAACACAAACGTGAAATAGAGCCCGTTTACCTTCAGAGTAAATATTAGATCTTTCGAAACATGTTGGTTTCAGCAGTAAGAAAAACAATCTAAACTACCAGTTTGCAGTCTTCACAGTTTCACAACCACCTAGCGAATAGTTGCCAAATGTTTGCAGACACATCGGCATCTTTCCAACAGGCTACAGCTGTGCAGCTGTGGCAATCTGTTACAGACCTAAACAATCACAGGGAGGTTTTTAGTGCTGCACCGTACACCTCTTTGTTATTAATTCCACGTAGTGACAGCAAACAACTTACTCACCATCCAGTCAGGTAATATACATTTTTCCCTAGCAACCGGTGGTTACCCGGGTCACTGACTGGCCTTTGAGCCTGGATGTGTGGGGCTTATCAAGTGATTTCACTGCAACTACCAGCAACCACTCACAACCATTCAGGGGAACACTCAAGTAACCGGTGATTGCAAGGCAGCCAATCAGTCCTAACTGAGGCCTTAACAGTTAAGAGGATGGATTCTTAGATGGAGGAGCATCTTCTTCACTTTTTCAAATTAATCATTGCTAAAAATCAACACTATATTTTGAAAAGTCTTCATTAATCAGTGATCATGAAATATTATAATACTAATGATAAAAAAATCCATACAAAACTACTAGAAACTGGATAAATGCACAAAAATAAAATTTGAAAAGGGTTAGCTACACATAAAGATTAAACTTTGGATGAGGATATTGGAAATGGACAAAGCAATCTGCATTTTTTGTAGGTGACTAAGTTTGCAGATTTAACATAACACGGTCCAGGTACAAGACAGTGCTTCTCCAGAGTCCCCCTTTGACATTCTTCGTTGTAGCCTTTACTCCCTGTGTACCTCACTGTGCAAGAAATTTGTACATGTAGGCATATTTAGATTCAACTATTCAAGGTCATAAAAATAAAATGCAAATGATTTCATGAAGGGGACTTTCCATTGTTTATAGCAAGCAAAATGTCAACCCACAAGCGCTGTTCAATAAATAATTAATACAGGGCAAGTCAGACATGCATACACACACCCACACCTTAGAGAAAACAAAATACAGTGCCTGTGCGATCTTTGTGCTGTGTCACTTTGATCAGATGCTACTGATGCACACTGTTTACAGTTTGAAATGCAGATTCGGTATCATCACACGTACACACAACACACACATGATTAGGCACCCATCACAGATTATTTGATGCCTTCAGCTGTTTCTCTCTCCTTTTTTCTCTTCTCACGATTTCCCCAGCTCTCTCTGTAGCTATCTGTAATATTAGACCCTTTTCACAAAAATCACACAGGTTGTCTGAAAAAATAAAGAGAGAAATGCCTTTTTTTTAAGGGGGGGTGAGAGAAAAGCAGTCTGTTATGGTAATGCCTTTGAAGCAGAAATATGAGAAAATGCGAGCCGTTCCTTCAGAGATTTCTTGCAAACGGTGAATAATTCTGCATAAATGGAAGGGAGAAAACAGAAAAGCATCAGCAAGGGAGGGAGGGAGAGATGGGGGGTGGGGGGTTGGTGGAAGAGGAGGGGAGGGGAGGAGAGGGAGGATGGATGGGATCAAACAGAGCACAGCGAACAAGTTTGTGATATGACTGCGTGTGTGTGCGTGTGTGTGTGCGTGTGTGTGTGTGTGTCAGTGAAGTAGCAAAGTCGCTGTGTTTTGGAGGAAAGTGACACTGTGGAGAGAGAGAAAGAGACAGAAGGAAAGTAAGCCGGAGCATGGTTGTTGTAGTTTAGGGCCACTGACTGGAACCTCTACATTATTCAGCAACACAAGCCAAAGACAGCCAGACAACAGTAAAACACTGATTTATACCTCTCTCCATCTCCCTATCGCTTTCAGTTTTTCTCTTATCCACCTATCCCTTATCTTAGGTATTTGTTACACTATCTATGTTTATGTACATCTGTTGGATTGTGTTTTGTTGCCTGCTTGTTTTTTTTATGATTTTTTTTAATATATTGATATTTGTGTGTGTGTGTAGGGGTGCAAGCTGATAGAAACAGCTGACCAGGATCTTACGGACTACACCAAATGTCTTGCAATCATGGTGGAGGAGATTCAGAAGCGACAGCTACAGGTAAATGCCACACAGCTCATATATGGTTCTGACTTACTTCTGATATTTATGGTTTATATTTTAAAGGAATTCTTTGACATTTTGGAAAACACTTTCTTCTGAATTTATCAAAATGACTGTTAAACTCCAGTCCTATAAGACAGCATAAAGTCCTGGATGCAGGTGGCAAAAGCTTATCTAAATACCCCTAATGCCAAGGTCAAAGTCCGTGTTGGGCAGATGTATTGGGCAGTATTACGGGCATAAAATCCTAATCTGTTGTTTGCAGTGATCAGATTAGCAAACTATAGTATTATTTGGTGATTATTTGGCGATAATTGGGCTTGATAGGTACCCCTGTGCTAAAAATGTTCATATGAGCATAATGCCTATGCTTTAGTCCATATTGCTTTACTAAAGTCACATTTCATCTACATATCACTTTCAGAAACAATTGTTTTTTTTATTTCACTTTATCACAGTTTTTATGACAGTAACTGGCTGCAGATGTAGCACCGGGTAAAAGAAATAAGCAAAGCTCACGTCTCCCTCAGTTTTGTGCCCTTAAGTAAGGCATTCAGTCTTCAGGTACTTAAGATCAGGTGCTCAGAGGTCAGTAGTGTTTTACTGTCGGTTTTCTTGTGGCAAATCCCTGTAGTGAATGCGTGTGGGTGTATGGATATGAAACAATCTCTTTGCCTGAAAAGACCATCCATGCTCACTCAACGTCCCCTGAAGAAATAGCTGCTGAAAAATATCATTGGAATAGCATTACACCTACACAGAAAATGCAAAGTGAGATTTGGCTGTCTTAAAATATGAAATACTTCACTTTTGTTGTGATCTTTTTCAAAGTGTAAAAAGATTTCCCAACAAGCTGATATGCACTACTCTGAAATGAGCTAAACAGGCTGCTCAGCGCCTCATGCCCAGTTTGCTGCTGCAGAGCCAGACACGCAGACAATAACACGATCCAGAGATTCATTCAGTTTCCAGCCTGACTCCCAAAATGCCAACAGAATGTCCATAATGTTAGTAATTTAGTAAACAGCACAGTTTTTAATTTAAAAATGCTAATAATGATGATTGTTAAGATGAGCACTGTCCTAGAACATTATCTTTTGACTCTGCCTTCCTCTCGACCTTTCTCTGTTTCTTTTTGTCCTTTTACTAGAATTTTTAACAGCATAATAAGTGTTGCTCCAATCACACACTAGCATCCCAATCACTTCACATTGCTAAGCTACAGAAACCCATTCATCTCATATTCACATGTTGCCACATTTTTACTCTGTTGCTCACTGCCAGGCTTTAAGAGGAGCTATACTTTTGTCCTTCCTTTCCGTGGGCTCTTTTTTTTCTCCCCCAGCTAATATGTAATCTGCCTTTGAACCGGCACACACTGTTTGTCCGTCTGTTTGCCTGCAAGAGATAGGAGCCTGGCAATCAGTTTTTGGCTCTCTGTAAGAGTTGCTGGTGATGACTTTTTCTGTTTGTTTCCCAAGGCTTTTCCATCTTTCTTTACCCACTATAACTCTTACTTGACCTTTTGTTCTTTTCAGCACTTAGAATAGGCATGGGTTATATAAAATACTTTTTTATGATAGTTTTATACGTATTCTTTTGTTTTCAGATTCACTGATTTTCATTTAAATGAATTATATATGTAGATGAAGTAATAACATATGCAGATTACTGGGCATTGTGATGTTTGGGCTTTGAAGAGTCGCCCTATCAGCCCCCGTATGTTTTTCCTCCATACAGCTTAGCACTCAATTGATCTCATATTGTGTTGGTTGAAATCCTCCCTAAAAAAATGTTACCATGGGATTATGCTGGGTAGATTAGTGTTTGTTTACATACATATATATATATTTATATATGTGTAGTTATGTTTGTGTGTTAGTGCTTTGAAAAGTGTGTATCTCTGTGAATGTGTTTGTGGGCAGCTAGTTCTTCTGTGTGTGAATTCAATTGCTGTTTACATGTGTTTTCCTCTCTAAGAAGCGCACATGTGTATGTGTGTCCCAAAGTCTGATAGGTCTGCTGGTCTGTTTATCCTCTCACAGCTCTGTTTAGTTAGCTCATTTCTTCTCAATCCCCCATTTTTACTTTCTTTAGTCTTTCTTTGGTTGTTATCCTTAATAAATGGAAGTGGGGTTTTTTTGTGTTTGTTTCTTTTTTTGCTTACTCCTCGTCTCCTAGCCAACCAGTAAAGAGAAGTGACCAAATGTATAAAATCAGCTTGTGAAGTTTTCTTCATTGAGCCATGAGAGTTTCCTTGCTCCGCTTACTGGTTTGTTTTTAGTAAACAAACATGAAATATGAACAAATAAAAATTCATACAGTTGTGTAGTCTTTGATATGCGTAGCTGCCACAACAGAAGTGATGATGGAAAGCGAAGATTGAGCAAGCTGGTGTGTCATTGGACATTGAAACACAATACAGTGTTATGTTTTGTTTTTTTCATCCTCTTCTCATTGTTCTGCATTCTTTTTTCAGTATTTGTTATTTTTTTAAGATTTCGTGTCCTGTATTTTTGTCACAGTGTCAAGAATTTAGAACTAACCCTGATTTTGTCAGAGCACTCTTGTACATAACAATTATAAAGGCATGTGTTCTTACTAAGCTATAACACGGGTATGGAGGACATCACAGATGAATTTGGGGCTTTACTGTTGCAGGTAAGAGGTCACACTTAAATAAGAAAATACATAAGTGTTCTGTGGATTCATTATTGAATAATAATTTGCACTAAAAGTGACAGGTGGTAATGACAGATTGTCTCACATCTCCAAATCCCCTTACTTTGTCCTGCAGACTTCCACTGTTGTTCAAAAACACACGTGCTCTTTGGCCACCTTGTCAGATACACCTAATTACACATTGCAGAAACTCTATGCATTTAGGTAAAGACTGAAGTTGCTGAAGTTGAAACCGAGCATCAGAATGGGGAGGAAACAGGCTGGTCTGCGTATTTCATATAAACTGCTGATCTACTGGGATTTTGCAGAGAATAGTGTGAAAGAGAGAAAATATCCAGTGAGCAGCAGTTCTCTGAGTGAAAATGCCTTATTGATGCCAGAGGTCAGAAGAGAATATCCAGACTGCTAGAAGTTGATATTAAGGCAACAGTAACTCAAATAACCACTTTCTAAAAGATATGCAGAAACACATGCAAAACACATCTAACTTTGAAGGAAATCAGCTACAACAGCAGGTACCATTCTAAAACTCTGAATTAAGGCAGTTCTACAGGCAAAAGCGGGCCTAACCCGGTACTAGCAAGGTATACCTTGGTCATTGAGTGTAGATGATCCACTTTGACACACAGGTTGACACGGGCGTAGTGCTATAAAACATTAAATGTGTAGGCTATTGGTATGTAGATAAAAACAGCCCTTTTTTGACTCTGGTTTGAGTAACGGTTGCTAAAAGCTAACTTGCTCAGCAGTTTCATTCTTGCGATATGTTAACACAAAGAAAAATCACAGAGTAACAATATCTGTATCATGTTAAGAGTGGAGTTTGTTTACCAAGTGTTGTTAACAGTTAGGTGATGTCTCTGCATGTGGGGGCGTCTGCCAGATGTTGAAATAACCTCAATCTCAGCACTTTGTTTTGTTTTAACTGCAACTCCTGAGGGAGAAAGTCAGTTATGACATATTTGGTTTGGCAATTTGTGCTCCTGTTATGAACTAAAGCACAAGTTATGGCTTAGTTCCTTTAAGTGATGAAGAACATTGAATACACTGAAGTAATAGTGCACTGTTGTCAAGTAAACAAGGTAATAAAAAAGGGCTTTTTGGCTGACAAAGGCACACTGCAGTAGTTTTCTGCAGTGTAATTACAAATGGGCAAAGCATGCACGCACATAGGGCTGTGCGATATGACCAAAATCTCATATCCCGATATAAAACATCTATCGTCCCAATAACGATATAAATCACAAAAATGTAACATTTTCTGTAAATTCTGTGAATCTCGGGCAGCTCGACTTGTGTGAAGTGTTTCCAGCTGCGTGTCATGTAGCTGGAGTCGAGTGTTTTAACCGATGCATGAAACTATACATTTTTAGACATAAGTTGTAACGGTCGCCGTTTTCTTTGTGAGTATTTATTACACAGCGAGCTGCGGGGAAAAGCCTGTTCTAACGTTTGAGTATAAGGTTTATTTTTTAGCACCTGACGGCTCTTTCTTGCTTCTCATCCGTAAATACTCTGCATACTCTTTCACGTGATTCAGTTTATTTTGAAAAGTCTCAACAGGATCTTGATTGATTGATTAATTGATTGATTGGTTGATTGATTGATCATACTTTATTCATCCCAAGGGAAATTGGGTTAAGGCTGCCAGCCGTGCCAGCGCCATCTTACCCTTCCAACCATACATACATTACACAAACATCACATGGGGAAGACAGGTCAGAGGGGTATAACATGGAAAATGCACAAGATGAGGAAAGATAAGGAGAAAAAAATAACTCCCCCCAGACTGAGCTCCAACAGGCAGATCAGTTTGAGAACAGAAAAAAAACATCTCTGCACATAGCACATGAAAAAACTCTTAATGCACCAAAGAAACACATGACAAGCAACAGAGATGGGTAAAGGGTGAGAGACAGCCAGTGTAGACAGTGCATCCACCCCTGCAGCATAAGCGCTGGTCTCCTTGATCCATCGGAGGGGAATAAGCGTCGAAGGCGTTTGGAGGGGGAGGGGGGATGAGTGTGTGTGTGTGTGTGTGTGTGTGTGTGTGTGTGTGTGTGTGTGTGTGTGTGTGTGTGTGTGTATCCATCTTGAGCTTTATTGTGAAAGATTTATGTGGAAAATAAACAAGCGGACACGCGATGGTTTTACCATCATTGTTGCTAACGACAACGCATAAAAACAGGCGCTTGTCCGTCCGTAGTGTGGTTATATTAAATATAAGAGAAAGAGTGAACTTCAAGAAATTAATATAGCCACTACAGTGACCATCAAAACAATGAAAAAATATTGCCGTAAACAGTTTATTTTGCGACACCACGAAACAAACGATAGCGTAAAATGAAACGATAGACGTTTTTATATCGTCATCCGATATATGTCGTTATATCGAACAGCCCTACGCGCACATATAAAAAATAAGTCTATAATCGTATCTACAGTATTTACACAAATGCACATTTTTAGTAGCTGTGCTTCTGTACGCTACCACAGTGGATTTAACAAAAAAAAAACCAAAGATGTCATTGGAAGTTATGACTCTCGGCTTTAATTTTATACATACTACCCCAATTTTAAAGACGTATGTTCTGCTTGGCCTTTACTGCAGCTACCTTCATTTGTTACTTGTTTGTGTGTCTTTGTTGCATTCAGTTGTGTATTTTATAATTGAAAAGCATGCTGCATTGGGTGGAACATTTGTCAGATCTTCAATGGCTAAGTCAGTCAATCTAGTTTCTTTTCTTTGAGCAACTCTTGGGTTGCTTTTGCAGTATGCTTTGGGTCATTATCCATCTGATCAGAGATTTCTATCAAAAGTCTGCTAGTTCTATCAATAGTTGTATCATCAGGAAAAATAAGTGACCTGGTTTAATTGTTATCATTTGCTTTAGTTGTCTCCCTTGGTCTTTCAAACCTCTTGGTGCTGCTGAGATGACCATTGCATTTCTTTTTTCCTAAGAATGTAACAGATTGTTGATTTGGCCATTGTTGTGGCCAAATCATGTGTTTGCTATATCTCTGATGGGTTTATTTAGGTTTTTCAAGCTAATGATGACCTTTAATTACATCAATATATCTTTGGACTTCATATTGAAAGTTCCAGCAAACTGCTTCCATATGCATATTCAACACTTAGAATCAGCTCCAGATCTTTTATCTGCTTAATTTGTTATTAAGGGAACAGACCTCACGTGTATATGAAACTGTTTGCCAGTCAGTTGTCCGATTACTTTTGAGCTTCTGAAAATGAGTGATTATGACTGTATAAAAATGGTTGTGATTCTTAAACAGTTAATGTTATACTTTTGTAAACACTTTAGGCTAAAGCTGAAAGTGTGCATGTTGGCCTGTTATGTTTAATTTAAAATCCATTTTGGTGGTGTACAAAAATGTATAAGAATATATACAAAATTGTTTCAAGTTTTTCTCAACTTAAGTAACCACTTCACTCTCTCAGATCTCCTGCACTCCCTGCCCAGCTTTACTGCTTGACACAGATGCACACTTATACAAGGCCTTCAGAAAAAATGGTTATGTATGTATGGAGCCTGGGAAATTAAGCATTCCACTTTGAGGAATATCATCTAAAAGCAGCATAGATTTCAAATGTCCCAATTTGTGCAGCATTAGTTGCTTTAGCAACTTCAGCCCAGGAGCAAACTTTCTGATGCAAGAAGAACATGAAAAATGTATCACAGGATCCGCAGGTACATTAATTCCTGCAAAGTTGGTCTCAAATGTGCGTGTTTCTGCAACTGGGAAAAGACTATAAAAAAATTAACCTGCATTTATGAAAATTATATTAGAAAAAATAAAATAGTTAGGAAATTAAAACAAAGCCAAAGAGCAGGCCCTTTGAAATAATAACCTGTGGATAGATGAATCCAAGCTATAATGGCAGTTGATACTTGGGCACAAACCAAAGGCAGCCTTTTAGGATAATTTCATGGCAGTTGGAACACATGGTGGTGGAAATGCTGTAGTTTGGGCTTGTTTCACCGCCTCAGGGACTGGTCTTTGATCATCTATGAATTCTGCTTCATATCCAAAACTACTTGAAGATAATAGGCCATCTGTCTCCATGCTGAAGTTGAACAAGAAGTGGATAGGATAATGATTCTAAGCACACTTTCATATCCGCTAAGGAATAGTTTGAAAAGAAAAAAAGAAAGAAGGGTTATGGAACAGCCTAGTTAAAGCCCGAATTTGAATTTAAAATAAATATTGCAGGGAATATAAGGGACAGCTGAAGCTGAAAGCCGACAGCTCGCTGATTCTAATGTTTCAGCGGGTCAGCGCTTCGTGTTTATGCCCTTTTTGTGCTTATTCTGAAGCTGCAGGTTTTATCTCTCTCCAAACAATATTGACTGAACCAGCAGCAAAAGAAGATCCAAAATTCGCTTCACATAAACATCGTCATGAATTCCCTCTTACTTTTGCTGTTTTGCTTCCACCACGATAAAATCACATTTCATGCAGAGCTAGCTGTCTCTCTCTCTGTACTTCAAGAACAGTTTCCCGTCTAAAAATCTGTTTTCTGCATTATTCGCTTGCTTATTACACACAAGTTGTTTACAGCGCTGTCGACCGCTGTGTTTTTTCCTTTTACTTGCTTCCGAAAAGAAAGCCTCATTTCTGCTGTTCAATAGGCTACTGAACAAATTTAAACTTTTTAAAATTATGCAAAATTGCAAAACGCTTAGCTGTGTCTCTAATAAAACCGCTGTAACTTTGCTCTGCTTCACTTCAGCAGCATAATGTTCATATGTTGATTAATGGTTTTCTTTCGTTTTTGATCTACTGCAGAATATTTTTTATAAAATCCCAGGCCAAGAAAGTTGCCTTCATGTTTTTCTGTATTTTATCCTCAGTTACTTTGACACAAAGGCATCTGCTGTGATGCTTACACCTTTGATAAAGTCTCGAAAGTCTCAGCTTTCTTTTTATAGAAATAAAAATATGGAAATGCACTGATACGTGATCAGAATTATAATATTTCTGACTGAATAGAATCGGATTGAATCAAATCGTGGATCGAATCGATTCTAGAAATCAGTGACGATACCCAGCCCTACATTTAAGGCAACCATTAATCATCTTGAAGCTGAACATATTTTGTATGGAAAAGTGGCCAAATATTTCAACATGACTTTGCCTGACACTGGTGGACAGTTATGCAACTGTATATATATATATTTTTTTTTTTCTCTTGTTAAACAAATGTGCTTAATGTACCTTGTTAAGGCTAAAGGTGCGAAGTGTTTGCTTGTTTGAAGGTGTTGAAAAGTTTTCTTTTCACTTCACTGTAAATTCTTAAAGTCAGAAATTGTTAAACAGAGAAATAGCCTTTACATTATTTGGTTTTGGATGTCACAAATGTTCTGCAGCCCAAGCTATCCGCTGGTGGTGAAAAATGAAAATAGTAATAGCTCGTATTACCTAGTATTTCTATGCTGTATGTGGCTGAAGTGCAAACATCAAAGAGTGTATGATTGATGGTTCATTGGAACATTTTTCATGTTGGTGTGACGGTCAGTCAGGATGTGACAGCACCTTTGCCCCTTAGACTCTGTCTGATGTTAAGGCTGGCAGCACTGGTGCTTGACTGCTTGGAGACTTTGTATGAGGATATAGCTGCTCAGAGCCGTATACATTGTTCTATAGCAAAGTCCTGCCCCAAAGTTAAGAAAAACCTTTTTTGAAGTTACTTTGAAGTTCCAGGAAATAGCAATTTATTTGCTTTGAACAAGTTCTTGATAATAATTTTGTCTACCTTTGGTTTAATTCTTCACATTTCTACACAGATAGTGCAGCTCAGTTGTTTTTTTTAATCTGTTCTCCATTTTATTTTCCTTGGTGTTTGTTTCTCTGCCAAGGTGAAAGCCTTGTTGTTCTCTTTATTGTTTGTGTGTCTGTCTATCAGTAGAATTATATAAAGCCAAGATAGGGCACTGGCCTTGTTAAAGTGTTTTGCTCTCCAAATGCCCTTCTTTTGTTTCTTTGACTTAACGTATACTGCTTGACAAATTTAATGGCATTTGTTGGGAAATGGTGTAGAACCAGAGGGAAGACGAGTCCTTCCAGTTTTCTTTCTTGTTCCCATAGTTCATTCTTGAAAATAGCTGGGTATTACTCATTTTACTAAGAAGTTCTTTGAAATGTGTTGGTTAGCAGACAAATTACAGTCATTCTAACTAACATGATCATTTGTACAAGTCCTCCATTTACAAACCCCTAAATTTCATAATATTTTCATGATTCATATCTTTTCCCCAAATCACATAGCGTCAGTCAGGAAGTGTGATTTATTTTGATCAAAATGCATGCACTGTAGTTGTTTTTAATCATATTTTGTTTTCTACAGCTACATCTGTCATTTTGCTGATGGCATGTTAATTGAAGCAAAGCAAACACTAACATCATGCCACAGACTGCTTTATCAAACACTAACATTTTTCAGAGTTTTCTTAACCTCTCGTCGCTCTTCCAGGTGGATACAATAGTGACACTGGGTGGTCTGGCGGGCAGATTTGACCAGGCCATGGCATCTGTGGAAACCCTCTACCACGCTCTGTCAATGACACAACTCCCACTGTTGATCATACAGGGTAAAAGCTTGGCATATCTACTCAGACCTGTGAGTATATACAAACACACAAAACACCCACAATTCGTTTAGGTATTGTAGGTAAATAAAGTTACCGGTCCAGCTACTTGCCCTTAGCATCCACATGCTAATGTAAAATGTAAAATTTCCCCTCCACTTTTTCTATTTTTTTCTTTTGTTTTTCTTTTTTTTTTGCATTTCTTTTTTTTGCATTTCTTCTCACTCTAGCTTTTCTTAAGCTGCATTTTAAACACTACACACACAAGGAGACCTCTAGTATTTTACCCACACTATGCCAGCAGGGGAGCACAATGTCTCCCAGTTCTTCTAATCACCCCTCGCCCAGCCCTTCATTTTCTGTTCTTTCTCAAAAATGTTCTTTTCCTTGGTCTGCTTCCACCTTGATTGAAGTGTTGAACACTTTGTTTCTTTGTTAAGTAATCACTTCAAGAGAACACACATACGTGCGCGCACACACACACACACACACACACACTTCTCTGCTCTTATGGTGCCCCAATTTGCTGTTGTGAATGAGAGTGAGCGAATCTCTTTTGATGCTCCTAAATTGTTTTCCCTCAATGCTAACCACTTTCTCATGCTCTTCTCACATGATTGAGTTTACAAGTAGGCTGAATGACCGCCATTTGGGACATGTGTTAACCCCCTCCCCCACTCTCTCCGTAGTCCCCAGTGTTGTTTATTTGAGAGGTCCTCGGGACAAACAACTAACAGTCACTCACTTCCTGATGACACCTTGTAACACCTTAAGTAAACCTCTCTCTCATACACACTCTCCCTACTTCTTGTCATTATTCCAAAGGCGTGTTGTCATTTGCTGCTTCATACCTCGACACCTCCAATTAATCTTACTTCAGTGAAGGTAAATTAAGCTCGTTTGTCAACGCAGCTCCAATTCGCCAGCGACTGATGAACGCAGACGCCTGTACATGAAGGTGAACGCAACCTTCGAAAAGCCCAGTGCTATTTGTTCAAGTTACATCTGTAATTGAAGTGTTTACAACTTTTGCCAAATATCCTCACCACACATATTTCGTGCAATCGCAGGTTCGTTAAGTGCTTCGTTTCAGCGTTTGGCACAATCAGCACATACGGGGTTCACGTTTTGTATGCAAGCTACACACCAAAAACAAATGATGACCAGAACTAAATTACATTTTTTTCTGTTTCACAAATTTGGGGATTATGCCACCAGAGCCAGCACATACCATTCAAGCTGCTCATAACTGCAGTATCCCATTAAACATGCACACTGTATAAAATGTATGAGGCATGCCTCTTCGTCTTGATTAAATCAGTGTATATCTGTGACTCAGGGATGAACTGATTTAATCAGGGTTGTGTCTGTTTGTTTTACTTTTTGTCTCCCAAATGAAGTGTCAAAGTTTTATTATGCTGTCTTTGGGAAATGTGCACAAGTCATCTGGTTTCTATAGCTGGCTCAGGGTGTCGCATAATTATGGTGTCTTTTATTAAGTTATGGATAGGGACACTGTGAGGGCTGCTTACAAGCTTTTGATTCTGTGTCCCTAAACACTAAGAGGATGTTTTAATCAGTCTAGGTCCCAATGTAGAGCTAAATTTACTCAGTTTCGATCTTTAAAAAAAAAGAAAGAGGAAAGTTACATTGACTGCGTCTGCTTTATTTGTTTTTCTCTTAGTATCTGCTTTATTGAATCTCAGTTGGAGGACCATCCAGAGCCACATTTACTCAAATTAGCATCCCAGCCTATGAAGATGCTTGAGAAATCTGGCTCTCTGTGTTGTGGGACATTCAATGCACAACACTGTGTCAGCCAAATTCATGCTATAAATCATTCTAGCTTCTAGCACACACACTCGAGGTCAGAACTACAGGCCTGTTTACCTGATGCCCTTTCAAGGAGTGAAACTTGTCAGTGCAGTAGCTGATTTAAATGATAAAGTGTGATACCTGAGGTACCTTGTCTACCTTCTGTGCCAGAGCAAGTTCTGTACAGATATTAATAATTTAGTTTAATAAATATGAGACAGAAAATGGCTTCAAATGTTCATTGAAGTAATGAAGGGAGGGTAAGAAAGGTCCTTAAATAAATCTAATAGTATTCTTATTACTAATTTTCCCTCATGAGCATTTTCCTTCTGCTTCAACAGTTTTGTAATTTCCTGACCTTATACATCTGTAGAGTAGCTAACAAGTGGGAGGTGGGAGACTGCAAAGAAAACAGGCATCTAATATCTGTCAATCAGCTGTTAAATCTCAGAGCTAATGTGCAGACACAAGTGAGTAATACTTAAAATAGTAAATTATTTTAATTGATGACTTTACCCAGTCATTAGATGTACTCACCAGCCGCTTTCTTAAGTCTACCTGCTCAACTCCTCATTTAACGCATATATCTGATTAGCAAATGGCATGGCAGGAACTCCATGCATTTAAGGATGCAGACATGGTCAGGACAACCTGCTGAAATTCAAGCCAAGCATTAGAAAGGGAAAGAAAGGTGATTTAAGTATTTCAGAGACTGTTGATCTACTGGGATTTTCCCACACAACCAACACAACAGCAGTTCTCTAGATGAATGTCTTGTTGATGAGGTCAGAGCAGAATGGCCACGCTGCTTTAAGCTGATAGGAAGGCAGCAGTATCGTAAATAACCACTTGTTTCAACCAAAGTACTGAATACAGAAGATGATTTCTAAACATGCAGCATGTTGAACATTGAAGCAGATGGTCTACAGCAGCAGAAGAACATACCGGGTGCCACTGCTGTTAGGTAAGAATAGAAAACTGAGGCGTAGACTCACCGAAAGTGAACAATAGATGATGTGAAACACATTGACTACAATGAAGTTTTTTTTTCTTCTGTGATGTGGCATAAAGAACATGGACGCATGGATCCATCCTACCTTCTACTGAAGGTTCGCACTGGTGACCACAAGATAGCCATGATCTGATGGCTGCTTCCAGCAGGGTAACAGACCACATTGTCAAATCATCTCAAACTGGTTTCTTGAACATGACGATGACACTCAAATGGCTTCTGCAGTCACTTTTGGATGTGGCGGAATTGCAGATTCATATGGATGTGCAGCTCACAAATCTGAAGCTGCTGTGTGATGCTGTCATGTCAATATAGACCAAAATCTCTGACTAGTGTTTCCAGCATGTTGTTGAATATATTCCTTGAAGAATTAAGGCTGTTCTGAAGGTGTAAGGGGATCCAACCTGGTACCAGCAAGTAAAGTCTAAAGTAAAAAAAAAAAAAAAAGGCCATGTTGTTATACCAAAAAATAAAAATTATTTTATTTGAAGCAGAGATGTTGGTCGGAATTAGAAAACAAATTAGTAAGTATTTTGGTCAAAAAATCTATCTTGGAGTTTGTACAGAATGTCAGTTTCTTTGTACTGTGTGGAAAGCTTCTCTTTCTTTTCATTAAATTCAAGCAGCATCAGAAAATATGCACCATCTGATTTAAAAAAGCACCATGCAAAATTACAGTACCATTATACACGGCCGACCACTGTGTTTATCTTTATTGAATTATGTGAAAATTACACCAGGCTGGTAAAAAGTAAGCTCAATCAATACCACACAATTCAGACTGAGTAAACAATACAAGCGTTGTACCTACATGGGTTTTACATGCTTTTGTTGAGTGTTAATTATATATATTTAATACATTGGAATAAGAACGTGGTATTACACAGGAAGGACATATAGAACAATATAAGAATGCCCTTACGTAGTAGTTAAGTCACAAGTAACTTAACTTAAATTAAGCTTGCCCCCTGACAGAGTTTGACTCCATGGTGTCTGTTTGTATCTTCACAAACAGAAAGGGCTACATTCTTATTCTACATCAAGCCTCTCCTCTATATGTGTGTGCGTGTTCATGTGCAAGTGCACATGCGTTTGCCTTGCTTTGATTTATTTACTGTGTCACTTTGACACGTTTACACAAAGATACTGTGTTTAAGTATAGAAAACATCCTCGGGGTTGTTTCCTAAACACCAAAAGCTCCAAAGCTCAGAATTTCCCCATCATTCCTTCCCTCTGGCTCTGCAACTCCAGGAAGCCAAGCAAAGAAAACTTGAAACACGTCAAAAGAAGGATTTCAAACTCTTAATTGAATATCATGCTGTCTTTGCCTGCGTGATACTTCTATCTTTTAGATGACTGGTGCAAGCTGTAGCTGTCAACACTTTTTGTGTTGGCATTAAACATACCAACTCAAGTGTTACGAGTGGATGGTGAATTCAACGTACACGGCAACGGTAGCCCCGAAACGTATCGCGTTGTTGGCACGTAATTGCTCACTCTGAGGCTTGTTATACTTTCCTGCAGCCACAGAATTGTTTATCAAATATGTATATGTGTGCTAGAATGAAACTAGGGTATTTCTTTTTATATTTGATGTACACCGTGGATGTGACAAACTTTGTCTTTGTCTTTAATATAACCAGTGCACTGAGACCAAAGTCATTATTTAGCCTGAAAAGTTGGAAACTAGCTTGCACCTACACTGTGCGACTCCCTTGCTTTTTTTGTCACCCAGCCCGAGTTTTTCAAAGGGATACTGTGACATTTCAGAATTTTGTTTATGTTCGTTGGCTTTGTAAAGCGCTACATGAAATGTCACCGTGGCTCAGAAAAATTTCTTTATCCATCTTTTAGACACAATTAGGAAATAGAAAATGTACATTAGATTCTCTGCTTTCAAAGGCATTAAGACACATTACAGCAGAAAGAACCTTTTTTTCTTGCTTCAAGTGAGGTATCTATAACTCTGTAATTATTTTTGACTTTAAAGTTGCTTGTGAGTACAGTTATAGGTGTGATTAACAAAAATGTCGTGCCCCCCTGCAATGCAAAGTAAAGAAGATTATAATTCAAAATGGCTAGGTCTCTCTTTTTTCTTTCCTCTAGAGTAAGAACCAACAATTGGTTACAGCTTTGACAAGAGCAATAATTTATTTTAATGAGCCTTGGTGAAGAAGTTTCTCTGTTGGGGCTCAAAATCTTTAAGAAGTCTTTCTCCAAATGTAATTTCCGCTTTCATGTTTGTTTGTCTCAGTGATTTTTCACACGCACACACACACACACACACACACACACACACACACACACAGAGTCACATAGACACTAATTCATGTTCACACTAATGCTGTGTGCCATCAGGGCAGCCACAGACTGGAGGTGAATACAGGTCTGGAGGGGGACTGGTGCAGCCTGATTCCAGTAGGTGGACCCTGCCAGACACTCACCACTGGGCTCAAATGGAACCTGAGTGAGTCCCTTGTCTATTTTTTTTATTATTATTTTGATGATTATTATTATAATTGCTGCCAAACTTTTAGGGCTCTGTACAATCTACAGTATATTTGTATAATGTGTTTTATTATTAAATGAGAATACAAACTTAATTTATTTATTGCTTGCAGAGAATTTAAATTTAATTTGAAGTTTGAAATGTTAAGTGCAGTTGTGTTTATATAGAGCCAATTCGCTACAAAACCATCCCCATGACTTCCATATAAGGCACTTTTCATCATACACACTATGAAGTACAGATGCTTAATTTGCTTCAGTCAAATCAAGCTGCAGTTTTAACTACTTTTAAGTGTTACACATATGTTCTAATATGTGACAGAGAGCCTTTTATATTCTTAAATATTTTGTTGAAATCCAATCAGACACTCATCTGAGGACCCATGTGGTCTTACCCCACTCCAACTCTTTTGGCCAGCTGTGTACTTAATGAGTTGGCACAGAACAAACAGCCACCCGTAGGAGGGAAACCTGAACCTTCTGTCAGCGGGGTTGCGTAATATGTCTGCAACTCGGTTGATGTCCACTCTCGTTGTTTCCGTGTCCATGTGTATGTTTCTGGGAGTCTATACACTCGAGTGAGCAGGCGCATGTGTCTCCACTTGTTTTAAAATGTCCCTGTGTTTGAATATGCGAGCGTGAATGCGGACCGTGTGTAAACTTGTTGTTTGTTTGCACGTGTGTGCATGTGTGTGCGTGTGGGTTTTTTTTAATCAGCTACTGTGTGTTGTATATTTACTCAGCACACCTGTGAGATGGCCTTCTGAATGGTAATGAGAGGGACTTTAAACATGAGAGTATGCAGATTAGCCAGTGATAACAAGATGCATAATTAACAACATGCATATTTAGAAGGATAGAAGTAATGATTTCCCTGTGGGGTCGGAAGGAAGGACCTGAATATGAAACAAAAAATTATGAATTTTTTCCCCGTCCTCACATGTTTTCCTTTTGCATGTATGAGTTTTCATATAGCAACAGTCAGCGTTGGGGAAGCTACTTTGAAATCATAGCTTTGGAACCTTCCAATTACTTCACTTGAAGATGCTGAACTTCAGCAAAGCTACTCTAGGGAGATGTCTGCTTTGGTTATCTAAAGCTACTTGGAAAAAGTAGTTCAAACTGTTTTGTAAAGAAATAAACACTCTTTGCAGTAGAGACTGTATTTACTCTTGGTTAGTAAAAATGTTGGTGCTTTTTAGTGGATGTGATTAAGCGTGGATATCTTTTTCAGGCTTAGATCAGGGATCTTGATCTTTGATGACATTGGGGATGTATGCTTGTTCTTTTCTGGGTGGCTGTGGCTCAGAAGCTAGAACAGGCCATCTACTGATTGGAAGTTTTGTGATTCGGTCCCTTGCAGCTCCAGTCTGCATGCCCAAGTATCTTTGGGCAAGATACTGAACCCCAAGTCGCTCCTGATGTGTTCATTGGAGTGTTAATGTTAGATAGAAAGCATTTTGGCAGAGTGCTCGTATGAATATGTTTGAATGGGTGAATGAAGCTCATAGTGTAGAGGACTTGTGCTACTTGAATAACTGCTGTATGGAAATGTGATTGCAGCTAAGCTATCACATATAGCTAAATGCTGCTTCTTAACACTGGCAACAGTGAGTCTTATTACCCCTTTTCTTTCAGTTTGTGTGTTTGTATTTTCTGTATAAATTTGTGCACAATTTTCATTGCAACTTGCTTGGGGAAGTCCAAGCCACCACATTGCCAGCCTCTGGTGATACTATGACTCTTTAGAAGTCCATTGAAATGATACTCCACACTTTGGTTCAAAGCATTTCTATGATGAAAAATATATGATCATTCAATAAAGACAGAGTTTTAGGCTGTCAGCCACTGCAGCTTTGCTGGCCCAAAAGAGACTCTTTTTTTTCCTTTGCATCCAGGGGTTATTTTTTCTGTTTCTTTAAAGAATCCAATTGTTATTAATGTTATGTTGTAGAGAGAAACATTTGAATAACCATCCAATTATTCGGCAAACATATTTCTGGTTATTGTACTCCATGGCAAGGAACGGATTGAGCCGAAATACCCTTGGCCCACATTAATACGATCGCATGCTAGTTTATCAATAATTGGTATTGTTCTGATGTCAGATAAGACACAGTACATGTGCAACCTCATATAATTGGGGGGCAGATATCTTGAAACACCAAGAAAATACATGAGTAGATACCAGACAGGGTTAAGAAAGAAGCTGTACTTCTGTTGTTTTCCTCAGCTGACCCTTTAAGATACAAAGGTCAGCTGACACCAGACTGTCCACAGTGGAACTTAGGAGCACATGGGTCAGTGCCCCATGGTACAAGCAGGAGGGAGATACTGATGGCAGCAAAGTCAGCTTCTGAAGGTCATGCAGAAGCATTGTGTTTTGAGATTTCTGCAGGCAGTTTGCAGATAATCAGTGATCAACCTAAAGCTTATCAGCTTACCCACACTTATTTAGGCATTTTAAAGGAAAGTAAAAAGTAGTGGTTAGTAAATGTTGATGAGGTGCTTGTCTGCAGACTTCAAACTATCATACGGAGTAAGTTCCATTGAGAAAACATACGCTATATGGACAAAAAGTCTCATTGCCGCAAGCATTTAAAATCTTGCACCTAGCCATGCAAGTCTGCCTTTTACAAACATTTGTAAAAGAATTGGTCTTACTGTAATAGGATCCATGTTCCAGCAAGTCAGTTTGTGGAATTTTTTTCCCTCCAGGTACTCCAGGATCCAGCATCTACTATTGCAAAGTGGAAACATTACATACCAATGGCACTGTTGAGACACATACTCCATAAAAACGTCCTCTGACATTAACATCAGCAGAAAAGTGCACACAGGGAGCTTCGTGGCATGGGTAGTGCTGGTGGCCCACTTTCATTTTATGTAATTTCTTGCTATAATTTGACATTTTGTACTAGGGCTGGGCCATATCATACCGTTCACGGTAATACCGGTATAATGTTGGGCAACGACAAGAAAATGAAATATCGCGATAGAATTTTAAAATGCGCATGCGCGGTGCCTTTGTTTTCATACGCACATGGCGGGAAAAGCGTGCCGGCGGCGACGGAGAATGAGAAGAGCGAAAGCGGATCGTTGAATGAAACGGATGAACCAGAAGTGGTTTGTAAAAATGCTGCAGCTTCAGTGGTGTGGAGCTGGTTTAGCTTTCGTCCCTCAGAAACACAACAAAGCACTACTTTTGGTAGCGCATGCTAGCGGGCCGTCGTTATTACCGTGTTTTTTGGAAAATACAGCACACTTTAAATCAATCCTTTGATTTTTCTGAAAATCGACAGTGCCCCTTATGATCCCGTGTGCCTTATGTATGAATTCTGGTTGTGTTTACTGACCTCGAAACGATTTTATGTCGTACACAGCGCTCGAAAATCTGTCAAATGTTTTAGTACGACTTTGCTAAGCTACGAAGCCGCACCGCTTGATGGATTGTTGGAGCATTACGGCTATCGTAGGCAGGAGCCTCGCGGAGTGATACGTACTGTGCTTCAACATAATATTACCATATTGTGTGTGTATAACCTCTTTTTAAGTTTTGTGGATATTATACATGGTTGTGCTCAGGATATGTCGGCCAGTTTCCACTGGAAATGCCTTTTGGTTAAACTGTCAGCAAGAAATTTGCATTTGTACTGTTAAATTTTTATATAACTTTAATGCACATAAAAAAAAAAAAAAAAAAAACACAGCTGCTTGTTTAAGTGAAAATACATTGATGTTTTTTTTATTTTTTTTGCACTAATAAAGTTGTGGAGTTGTGAAGTATTTTGTCTAGTGTCAATTATATCGTCAGTTATATAGTTATCGCAAATTTTCAAATGTATATCGTGATAAATATTTTTGGTCATATCGCCCTGCTCTATTTTGTACATTGAATTGATTTTCCGCATATTTAAAATAGAATATTTTTACACTGATCATATCATATATACGCTGAAGGATAAGATGGCGCTGGCACGGCTAGCAGCCTTAACCCAATTTCCCTCGGGATGAATAAAGTATTATCAATCAATAAGGCAGACTTTTCATATAGATGTCTGAGAACTTAAAACTAGTATTACCACTTTGCAGTTGTATGCCCTATATGTCTCAGGATTAATGTCATATTTTTGAAGAATAGCTGCTTTAACTTTGTCATAGTCTAGAGAGTCATCCATATCCATATGAACATACGCACCTCTTGCTTTGCCAGTGAGTAAAGGAATCAGATGAAAAACCCAGTCCATTTTTTGCCACCGGCAAACTACGGCCATGCGTTCAAATGTTGTTAAAAAATGTTCAATATCATCCTCCTCTGTCAATTTTTCCAGCCTGGGTTCATAAAAGCGAGACTGACCTGATTGAGGATGTATTTGCTTATTACTGGAGCCAGCACAGGGAGGATCCTCCTCTTCAAAGGACTCTACCTCTGGTTGCTCAGGTTCCTCCATTTGAGGCTCAGGGACCGGGGAGGTACGAGCTTGCACTTCTACCTGCAACAGCTGAAGATGATGTTGTAGTGCTCTAAAGCGCTGTTCCTGGCGGGTAAACTCCTCCCTTCTTCTTGCTTCCTGGGCCTCCTGCTGACCCATATGAGAATGAAGGATGGAAATCAGTTCTGACATTGTCGGCTCCTTACCTTGGCTCTCAGTACTATCCACCCCTCCAGAGGCTCCATTTTCCTCTCCTCCTTCTACTTGCTCTACCACTCCAACTGGCTGGTTTTGACAATCTCCTTTTGCTCCTCTGCCACTCCTTCCCATTCTGTGCATGGCTTGATAAGTGAAGAGGGGAAAAAAATGAGAAAAAAAAATCCTGTGCCTTCAACTGCTGATCCCACTCCTGACACCACTTGTGATGGACCGAGCAGTGAAGGAAACTTAGGCACAGGTTAAAGTCCAAAAAAATGATTTTTTATTTAACCCAAAAAACATAATTGGTTAACTCGTGCAAAAAGAATCAAAATCTTGGGCCCATAAAAGAGGTCAAAATAACAAACTCTACTCAAAGTTGACAACACAACTGATAACTCAAACAAACTGACCTAACTTAATGAGACAAAGGGGAAACTTAAATAGTGGCTGATCAGCCCACAAAAACAGGAGAAGGGGTAAAACACACAAAACCTAACTAAACCAAACATAATGAACTCCAATTCCCCCCCCATGGTCCTGAGTTATGGCATGAACCAATTTGTAGTCTTCCTTTAAAGCTCGCTCCGCCCCTTTTCCACCTCTTGGCTCCTTAATCAAGGGACTGGAACAGCTGCAACTAAGGTAACTCAGAAAACAAAAAATTAATCATACATAACAGTGTAAACTAAAATGTGCGCACTTATTTTATGTGGATATGTGAATTAACTCTAAACCAAAACCAGTTATTTATTGTCCTGTAAATAAATTCCTATATTTAAAGAAAGAAATGTGAATGCAATGTTACTTATAAGCCTCTACACTAACATGGTGGGTATTACCACTGTGTGGCTGTAAGTGCAGCCATCACAGTCTCTATGACCAAATTCCCATCATTTCTATCTTGAGTTTAAGAGGACTCTTGTTTTTTTGAGAAATTTGATAAAATTCCCATTTTTTCAGCCGTTACTGAGATATCATGTTCACAAGATTGGAATGGAGGGAACCTGAAAATATAATAATTTCAGCCATGACTGTGGTCAGCACGGAAGAGTAAAAATGCTCAGTTTGAGCTTACTGTATAAATTTTATACATGTCCATTCATTCAGCTTTTCATAGTGTAGCTTTTGAAGTGTGGAATGGCAGAAGATTAACTGTGTCCTCTGAGGCAGTTAATGTCTTTTGCCACTGTTGTGATATAAACTTTTAGTCCCATCAACTAGAATTTCAATAGAAAGAGTTTGAATGCACAAGCTTTCCATAAAGTTTCTCTGAGCCTGTTGCACAAGGAGGGGAAAAGGAGAAAGGTGAAACAACTATCTGCAATATCACTAAGGCAGAGGAAAAAGCCTTCAGATTTCTGTGGCTCAGAGAATGATACTAAAGGAGGGTTTTGGCTGCTAAATAATCAAGTGACTGCAGTGTACTAAATCTAACAATATAGGGCCAAGTGTACAATTTTATAATGAATTAAATTAATTTGTGTATGTTGTGTACTTTTGCATGAATATATAAAATATGAATGGAAACGAGAGATAGATGAGATGACTGGTATGTCTAACAATAGTCTACTTAACATTCTTAGCTGTTGTAGTGCATATTGGCTCTCGTTTACCTATTCGCTACTTTCTTCCCCTTCACCTTCCAGCTTGCTCTCATTCTCCTCTTTTCAGTCCCTCTCACACTCCTACTATCTATTTCCCCTCATTACTAGATACTCTGACAGCTGAGCTCCTCATCACCTTCTGTATGTTACATTAATTTTCAATCATCAACTCTAAAATCCCCCCAGGGAAACTGTCAGTAAATACCATCAGTGTGTGTGCGCAAATATGCTGTCGTATTGCTGGCTGTGTCTGTGCATCACGCATAGGAGCTTGTATTCGTGCTTATGTGTGTACATTAAGATGGGTTGTGGGATTTAGATGATGGCTAGAGGCAATATTCTGTAATGATATCGTTTCTCCTGAATGATTTTTAAAATTCATGTTCATATGTCACATGCACCGACACAGTTATACAACGCACCCATAGAGTCTGATGTGATAGACAGGATTCCTGTGCGTGTTCATCTAGCCGGGCAAAAACGTGGAACGAAAACATCTTTTTATTATGACATGTATTTTTAGTTAAATGTGATTTTTATCACCTCATAAAGGGGAAGCTATTATTGATGTATACATATACATAAACACTTAGGTCAACAAATATTTGACACACTATTGTCTCTGTACACCATCGAGATATAATTGAAGTCCAGGGGGTTTGGCCTGAATTTAAGGGGTTTGATATATGCATTGTAATTGTTTAGGAATTACAGCAATTTTATTAAAAGTCTCCCATTTTTATTGATTCAAAGATATTTAGACAAACTAACATATCAGAGGTTTTTTCATACTAGGTCTAAGGCCTTTACTGCAGCTGCCTCCAGCTGCTGCTTGTTTGCTGGTCTCTGTCCACAGTTTTGACCTTTAGTAACCTAAAAGAAGGTTTGGCTGGGTTGAAATCAGATGATTGACCGGTCTTGATTTAATCTTAAAATTAATTTCTGTAACTGGCTAGTTTTGAAAAGCGATTTTCTTAATCAAGGAAGGAATTCTGTAGTTAACTGCTTTGATTGCTGTCTGTGGTCTTTCAGGCCTTTTGGTGTTGCTGAGCTGGTCAGTGCATTCCCTGCCTTTAACTACGTTTCTCTCTGATAGGTTTATTTTGTTTTTTCAATCTAATGATGACCTCCTTCACTTTCTTCAGACCTCATATTGAAAGTTCCAGTGAACAAATTCAAGTTCAGCACTTTGAAGGAGGAAATAGGACCATTTTTGACTAAAAATGAATAAAATGACTTCTTAATAAGTTGCAAAACTTTTTTTGAATCACTGTTGCAATGCATAAAAGTGATTGCAACAGTTAATGTAATACTTCAACAAATTCACATTTTATTTTTTGGTTTAAAATATGCTGCAGTGGTTTACAAGGTAAAATTATGAAAACTGCGTAATTGTCCATGTACCTATATATCCAACTTTATGGTGCTTAGTGAGTTTCTTTATGGAAGGTGTTTACAGTGCTGAGAAAAATTACATGGGTAAAGGTATTGCAGTAATAAAGGTTATGTATTTTACACTGACTATTTCCACAGATTAAAAATACATTTTTTTAGAAATATATATAAACATAAACATATTTGGTCAGAAACAGCCCTGTTGTGGTTTGTGTCTTTCTTCCACTCTTGCTTGTCTGCTCATCTTCTGTAGAAATGCTGTTCTCACTGCTACATTTGTCCGACTCTGGCTGTTTGCTTTATTTGTTCAGTGTTTAGAAAAATACTCCTTGCATATGTTTTACATTACAAGCCTCTCAGGAGATGAAATGGTATTGTATATTTGAAGATGAGGGGAAAGAAATAAGGATTTACTGTACTTCTGTCTGGTGGGTTTGCATACAGCCAAGGGATGAGTGAAAAAACAACAAAATTATACTGCAAAACTCTTAGTAAGGTGTTGTGCCACCATGTGCTGCTAAAACAGCTTACTGGCACTGGCACCAACACTCATGGAGGTCGAGCACAAAAAGAATTCTTATAAATCTTCTGATGGTGTTGAAATGCATCCAACCTGAATCTAATGGCAGTAGTTGAGCATGCTCAAAACTCTCTTGCTGTTAAATTTATGTTAAATGATTATGACACATTGTGTCTAATAATCAAGTTAAGGCTCCATTAACATAGATTATGCCTGTGCTTATTTTCATTCATAAAAGTGCAGCTATCAGAATGATCTGCTGAGGGGAAATGTGAAGAGGCTGTGGTAGGAAGAGAGACAAAGAGGGTTATGGTAGAGTAAGAGTGGCTGAGTCAGAAGAAATGCAAAGAGATGAAAGAGAAATTTTGGGAAAGAAGCAAAGGCAGGATGGAAAAAAGGCAATGAGGAGATGACATATGAGAGGAAGAGAAGGAGACCTGTCAAACATCTCATTCGTTTGATGTTTTAGGACGCTGATGCAGCAGAAAATGTCAGATTATGGAAACTGTAGGGAAGCTTAACAGGAGCTTGCAACTGTGCAGCCACTCATACGTACACACACACACATTTTCAACTCCACTTCCAAAACTGTTGGGACGGTGTGTGAAATGTAATTTAAAAACAGAATGCAATGATTTGCAATGATTAAACTGAGAAAATGCAGCATATTAACAAAAATATTAGCTCATTTTGAATTTGATGGTAGCAGTGCATTATAGTGTTTATCTAGCAGCCCCTCTTCTTTTAATCGCAGTCCAAAATCATCTCCTCTTGTAACTGAGGAGATTAATATTGGGAGTTTTGGGAGAGGAATGTTGTGCCATGTTGTACAATTCTTTTCTAGGATTCTAGCTTCACAATAGTCCCAGGTGTTCTAACAAGGTTTTTAGTCTCCTGATGTATTGAAGGTTTACAGTTGTGAATAGGTCTGAACTGCAGGCAGGCCATTTCAGCACCCGGGCTCTTCAGCTTTAAAGCCACGTGTTTGTAGTGCTGCAGTATGTGGTTGAACATTGCCTCGCTGAAATATGCAAGGACTTTCCTGAAAAGGTGGATGAGAGCATGTGTTGCTCTAAAGCTTTCAGCATTGATGGTGCCTTTTCAGCCAATTCTACAGGCACTAATGCAACCCCCATACCATCAGAGATGCAGGCTTTTGAACTGAGTGCAGATAACATGATGGATGTTTCCTCTCCTCTAAAGTTCAGACGATTCCACGTCTGCATTTACCAAAAAGAATTTAAAACTTTGATTCATCTGACCACACAACATCTTTCCGCTTTCCCTCGGTGCATTTGAAATGAGCTTTGGCCACGAGAAGACAGCTGTGTTTCTGGATCATGTTCACATATGGCTTCTTTTTTGCATAAAAGAGCTTCAACCTGCATTTATGAATGTTATAATGAACTATTTAATTGAGACATCCTGAAGATTAGAGACATCCAACACTGATTTTTAGTCTTGTTCCTTGCACACAGAGATTTCTCCAGAATCTCCTGAGTGATGATATTATGTACTGTAGAGGATGAGATATTTAAAGTCCTTGCAATTTTTTATTGAGGAACGTTACTCTGGAATTGTCCCACAATTTGTAGATGCAGTTTTTTGCAGATTGGTGAACCTGTGCCCATCTTTACTTCTGAAAAGCTTTTTATACCCAGTCGTGTTACTGACCTGATGCCAGCTAAGCTAATTAATTACAAAATATTACCTCCAGCTGTTTATTACCACTACCTTTTCAGCCGTTTCTTCCCCTTGCCTCAATTTTGAGATGTGTTGCTGCCAAAAAATTATGGAATAGTAAAATGTCTCAGTTTTAACATTTGATACATTTTTGACGTTCTCCTGTGAATAAAATCTGGGTTTGTGAGATTTGTATTTATTTACATTTTCCCAGCATCCCGATGTTTTAAAATTTGTTTGTTGTTAATTTGCAAAGAAAAAGTGCTCTTGCCATTTTTTCTTATTTTTTTGCTCCGATCCATTTTGTGCATCTTCTTTTATTGTTTCAGTTATTTGATATCAGATTACAAAAGATATCGCAGATTGTGCACTAGAGTAAGCTTGCACAGCAGAATTGTGTTCTTTTCTTCAGGACATTTCATCACAGCAGATGCTTGGCAATATGGTGAATAACCCGCCTGTGTATTTATTCCTCCCAGTTATTTATGTTAAATCACCAACTGTTATTTACCAGTTTTCTTGTTGGACTTTTGACAAGCTTCTGAGTAAACTGTATCACCAAATGTGTACGTCTCTACACGGTCACAGCCCCTGCCTAACTTACGTTTGTACTTTTGTGTTGTCCTGGATGACATTTTTGTCATACACACGGCAACCTTTCCAAATTAAGCAACCCGTTTGTCACATGAAGTGATTCCTTTTGTGCAGAATGTGCAGCAGCAGTCTTTATTGCAATCTGCCCCCGGGCTTACAATTCTTCAGGCAATCCAGACAACAACACAAAGGATACAGAGAGGATATAAAGATGCAAGGAAATAATCAAAGCAGATGCCTGATCATTTGAGAATATAATTAGAACTCTTCATCCAAGATAACTGTAATTGTTGGCATGTCCTAGTATTGACTTTTCCAGCTATGTTATGAACAACATTAACAACAATATTAGCCCTGATGTCGCTTAGATTGTGTTCAGCAGTGCAGTGATAATTATCAAAAGAAAATCCTAAATCTCTTTTACAAACACATTTTATGAGATACAATAATTTCAGTTCATAATTTAAGTCTTTTTTTGGGAATGTCCCAAGTGTCCACCTTCTTGGAAATAAGACATTTGAAACAACTGATACAAATGAAATGATTGCTTTCCTTTTCTGCCTACACTTACTATGGCAGCCATTTCCTCATATGCCTGTACACGCTTAAGGGCTAAAGCTTTGCTGCTTTGTAGCCTTCTGCTGATAGTATGCAATAATTTTAACCTGGAGGTGGGAAGTGAGACATTTTCCTCTCTTCTACTGATGACTACTTTCCTGCTGAGAAAATATGCAAATCATAGTTCAGACAGGCCAGCAGTTTGAATATGCTAATTCTACTTCTTCATCTTCTTCACTGTAGTGTTTTTGCTATTATTGGACCCCAACAGGAAGTTGAAGGTTTTCTTTGAATGTGCTCTACTCCCCTTGCTCGTTTTAACTCTTCTGATCTGCTGCTGTTCTGCAAGCTTTTACGCCGTGTCTAATTTTGTTTGTCCAAATTGTCCTACTTCTAAATGTCAAGCAGTACATCTGTTCCTTCATGGACCAAATACTTTAGCAACCATCTGTGGAAGCTGTCCTGATGCTTGTTTTTAATGTCATATGTTTTTTTTCCACCTGCACAAAATGCAGTCTTAAGATTTATTACTGTAGATGAGGTGGATTGGGGCCCTTGACGTACACATTGCTCAGTGCCGTTGAGACTTAAAAATGAACCTAAGTATAAGTTACGCTTGTTTCAAAGGCATAGTGCAGCATTTTGCAGCATCATATATACATACAGAATTGTTTAGCTCTAATGAGAGGTTGAAATGTGTGAAACCTGAAACATAAAGCTTTTTAAATATTTTGCTCCACTTTGTATAAAAAGTGTCTGAATTCAGTGTGATGTCAGCCACTGGTTTGCTTCTTGGGAGGGAATTGCCATCGTGATTTTTTTGGCACCAGCAGTCACTATATTTGAACGAGAGGGTTGACTATCAAGATATCAGCTAAAACTATCATTCCTGGTGAACACAAACACACACATACACATGATTTTGCTGTGAACAGGCAACATGTGGTCAAATGAGTTCTCCATGCAGGTGAAACAAGCCATCCTTAAGCTGCAAAAACTGAAAAAAACCATGCGAGAAATTGCTATGACATTAGGAGTGGCAAAGTCTACAGTTTGGTACATCATGAGAAAGAAAGAAAGCACTGTTGAAGTCAGGAATGCAAAAAGACGTGGATATCCATGGAAGACAACAGTGGTGCATGATTGCAGAATAATTTCCATGGTGAAGAGAAACCTCTTTACAGCAACCAACCAAGTGAACAACACTCTCCAGGAGGTAGGCGCATCAAAGTCTACCATAAAGAGAAGACTGCATGAAAATAAATACAGAGGGTTCACTGCAAGGTGCAAACCACTCATAAGCCTCAAGAATAGAAAGGCTTAGGACTTTGCTACAAAAGCCAGCATAAAGGTATTGTGTTTAAAAAAATTCTTTCATTCCTCACATCTTTATGCAGTCTTTTTGTTCAACCCATTGAACTAAAATTTGCACTTCAACTACATCTGACTTGTTTCGTTTAAAATTCATTGTGGTAACGTACAGAACCAAAACTAGAAAAAAGTTGTCTCTGTCCAAATATTTATTGAGCTAAATGTATCTGTTCGACCAAAGATTTGGTACATGGTGAGTGGACAGCACTTCACAGTACACATGATCCAAAGCACTGTGTGAACACAGCCCAGGAGTTTCCACTGGTCAAGCTGTGGAATATGACCAAGTATCAATCTAATTAAGAAAGCATTTCACTTCCTGAATAGAAAACTGAAGGCAGACCTATGAGCATCCATCTACTGAAGACAGCAGCAGCTGCAACTAAAAAGTATCAGAAGGGTGATACCCATGGGTCCCAGATTTTAGGCGGCTATTGCCTATATGACAAATGATTCTCAACAGAGTGTTAAAAATGAAATGATTATGATTTCTTAAATGGAACCAATGCCATATGAGCCCCTGAAAATAAGTGACTATGAGTAATAGTTGCAGTTTTTAAAGTTTTCTTATGATGATTTATTTTCAGTTAATAATGCATTACTAAGTCTTGCAATATGTTGCACTTTGTTACAGGCTTAAATATTTCTCACATAAGGAACAGCATACATAGAGTGGAGACCATTTTTTCTTATATCCTTTGCAAACCTCAAGCTGGGTTGCTGATACCAGCGATTATGCAAAATAAGGGTGAGTGCTTTGCACTCTTTATTGGTCATGCCCAGACACATAAATACAGACCAACTTCTTGCTGGCCAACCTCTGATTGTTGATGATGTTGCCTGCAGTAATACTTTAAGCTCCCACCAATTTGTTTGCATTAAGTAGCCGCACATTCTACATTTCTTGCTTATTTTCTTTGCTGCAGTGCATTCCTTTGCCCTTGCTCTACCCTACTGAAAATGAGTGGCATTGGAACGCCCATAGCAAATAACTGCTGTAACATTTATTTGACATAGAGGGGTGTCATTGAGGCTCCACAGCTAAGAAAGCGGGATAGCAGTTACCGAACGAAAACCACCGCCATCCTCTGCTCAAGCACAGCAACCTGGAGATCACACTGTGCGTGTGTGTGTGTGTGTGTGTGTGTGTGTGTGTGTTTGTACAAATGTTGAAACATATTAATTCCCACAGTTATTTGGTGTATGCTTTGCACTCTGTGGATTTATTTACACTGATTATAATCTTTAGCAGTGTTTGGCATTAAACCTTGCAGAGCTGGAAGCATATTCAGCTTGCCAAGCCTCATACACATACTGATATTGCATACTGAAGTCATTGAGTACTATTGTTGGGATGTTAATAGCCTGCTTTGTTTTCCACATTTCTCAACCCTGTTTAGTTATCATTGGAAAAAAGTTTGTCAAATACACAAAAATCAAGGCAATACAAGTACTTTTGTTGCTTCCTTTGTTCTCTTTGCGGCCTGCGCATCATGTGGACACCTGGTCGACAGGCTGTGCAGGTGCTTTAAATATGCAGAAAATATCATTTGTGTTCAAATAATGACACATTATCCTCCTGTCAAAATATGCAAATATACACTGATGAGCCTCAACATTAATGCCACTGACAAGTATCACTGATTGATCGTTCCATTACAACAAAATGTTCTTCTGGGAAACTTTCGATCATGGCATGTCATGTGGCTGGTACAAATAGCACTCACCTACGTCACCCCACTGTAAACACAACAGAGCACTGATGGTAGCTGCCTCCCTCAGCAGGACAGTTTGGAATGGCTCAGTGACACAAAGCCCAAGGCATTGATTCAACATCCATTTTCCCCAGATCTCATACGATGTGAGTGTACTATAGTGGCTCAAAAACACAACCCACAAAACACAAAGCAACCATCTGGTGCCAGACACCAACTTTACTCCAGAAGTGTTCTACTGGCCTGACAAGACCTAACACAATATTAGTCCAGTGCTTTTAATGTTTTGTCGAACACTAAAGCTAAATCTTGCAAAATAACATTTTTAAATGCATAATGAACTTGTGTGTAATTAACCCACCAACACCTTAATGTAGCTAAAGCCAGCTGATGTGTGTTTATGCACTGTGTTAGTTTTTAAAACTATACTAGAGGAAGATATATATATTTGTGTTTCAAAGTTGCAAGTTGACATTACCCTGCCATATGAGGGAAGCTGAGCTAGCATGCTGTGACTGCACTTTAGTGAAAAACCTTATGGAGAAATAATGGGTTTTATATAAGGGTTGTTTGCCTTAATAATGCAGTGACTGAAAAGCATGGATATAAGAACGCAATTTGCACAATAACTATTTATTGATGAGATGTACTAAAATTCTTAAATATTTTAAAACCCAGAAGATCTGAAAAGGTTACGTATTGGCTTAATTTTTCATTTTCTACTTTACCTTTGCTTTTCGGATATTGCTTTTGTTCAGTGCATTTACATTAATCATAAGATATGAAGGCTACTTTGACCTTTCCTTGGCGGCCATTAAAATGATTAAATTTTCATGCATTCATTTACTAAAATACCCATCCGAAACAGACTTATGAACTGTGAACAAAATTTAGGATAAAAACTGTGTAGATGTGAGAAGACGACCAAGTCTCTTTAAATAACGCACACGGTTTTAATGTGTGACACATTAAATCTGTTGCCTTTAGCTTAAGATTGCGTCTTTGAGAAGAGCTGTCTTCCACAGCTTTTTGGGCCTGTGTATATTTAAAGTAAAAATGAGATTTTTGAAGTCACTACAGTCATATGATCTTTGGCATATAAGTAAATAAAGCTCCTCTCGCCTGGGGATTGCCACCAGGGGACACGTTTGTTTTTTTTGTGACGTTAAGGTATGATGTTTTATATCGAAATAATACTAAGTCAGGCAACTATCTACGGATATGGCAATATCAAGCTTAATTCTGACTTTCATCTGCATCTCTGTGTTACCCATGTGATCACCTGGCAAACAGAGTGTACTACTACTACTCTTTTATGTAGACAGTAATCAATACAAACCATAAATATCTAATAGAACTAACAGATTTCTATCATTTAAGACTTTCTAATAGAAATGGCATTTATATACAATTTTAAAGCAAAAGTTTAAGGTTTGGTTTGGAGCGGTGTAGTGTTCAGAACTGGAAATAAACAAGCTCTTTGTCTAAATACATGCACACAGTTTTTGAAATACAGTGTAGAAGTTTGTCAGAAATGCTGCTGTGGTTTTGACAAAGTTCTATACAGTCGTGCCTCTGGGTTTATGCTTTGTTTTGAAGCATTTCCCATTATGCTTCTCACTGGTTGCCATCTATTATGCTTCTTTACAAGCAAATCGAGAGGTCAAAGGTTACTGCCTGTAGATGAAACTCCACCAAAGGTGACTTTTTAACCTCCTTTAAATCACACAAAAAAATGAGTAAATCCTCCACAGATAATTATAGTTACGAAGGTCA
This sequence comes from Perissodus microlepis, assembly GCF_051167445.1. Taxonomy (NCBI): domain Eukaryota; kingdom Metazoa; phylum Chordata; class Actinopteri; order Cichliformes; family Cichlidae; genus Perissodus; species Perissodus microlepis. The sequence continues at coordinate 13,373,706 of NC_140469.1, read as the reverse complement.
ATGGGTCTGAATCTATGACTGACTTACTGTTATACTGTATGTATGCGTGTTTCTGAATATGCATGTTATGTACTGGTGTGCAGAAAACCTCCTTAGTCATTTCTTTGTGACTCAGCCCTCTCCCATCTGACAGCTTAATATTAAAAAGCTTTCATGCCGCAGCAACACGGTCTGAGTTATGGCTTTTGGCACGGTGTGATTGTGTGTGTTAAAACCTGCTTGGTCATGATGTTTTTGGCTTAGCTTGGATCATAATGAACAGCAAATTTGAATAGCTGTCATCCACAAACCAACTCTTCCCTGCGTAGTGTGTGGGTGGGTGGGTGGATATGAATGTGTCTTTTCTATGCTTGTGTTTTGTATTAGGAGGCATGCTTGTGCTTGTGAGCACACCTTATTGTGCTACTGGTTGTGTTTCCCTGCACACTGGACTTCTTTTTATCTTTGGGTATGTAAATATATATATATGTGTGTGTGTGTGTGTGTTTGTGTTATGCAGGCGAGCGAAAGTGAGAGAAACTTTCATGGACAATAAACAATAGCTGTCAGCCCAATGATGACAGACTGGCTGAGATGGCTTTTTACTGTAAGGTTTCCATTCAAGTTGATATGCAAATAAGCTCCTCGTACTCCACCATACTACTTCTTTAGAACTCCTCATCAGCTCATGCATGCACACACAGCATACCAGAGCTGGGTATTAAATCAATATAAAATCTCTGTTGTGGCAGAAAATTTACTAGAATTGAATTTGATTCTTATAATATTGAGATGTATAATACTTTATAAGATTTATCTCATACATTATGCTGGTTCTTCAAGGTCTTTAAAGTTCTAAATGTCACATCTGTGGGCACACAAACCCACTATCACTGTAGTTATGTGTATTAAAGGGAAGAAGATACTGTATTCTTAAAATGGCATGGTGGGGCAGTAGTTAGTACTTTTGCATCTCTGTGCATAAGCAATTCTGAAACAATTTTACCTGTTTTGGTTTAAACGAAAGCACCAAAAGAGGTGAAATTTCACATATTTCAGACCAAAAAAAGAGGTACCCCTCTTGTTTTCCTTTTTTGTTAGTGTACCTGTCTCTACCGATATAATAGGATAGCACGTTCAGCCCATTCAGGTTCCAGGGGTAGAGTAGTTCAGCACCCACATGTTGGCACATCCATAAATACGAAGTTTGAAGTGCATCCCTGCACAGACTCTTTTGGTCTTTTATCTTATCTCATGATCTTCGCATTAGTAAAGGAGCATTGATAATCTCATCTTCCGCACAGGTACTGGTTTTTAAATGACAGTCATAGCTAAATAGTTTTATCTGTATTCATTTTATTTAAAGGAGCTTTTGTCAAATTAGATTTCAGAAAATGCTCAATGTCACAGTATTTATTTACAGTCATAGTAAAAACAAAATACACCTGCTATTAATTTAAAGCTTTTACCTATCGGGACATAAGATGTTTTTATATATATTTCTATTCATAAGATGTCCTTCTTTTTCTTCATAAGCTGATGTCTTTGCTTCTCAACGTTAGTGTTAAAACACGAGGATGTGAACTACCAAAATGTCTGCTTTTAGTCAAATGCATTTGATTAGCAGTTCCTGGCTGCTGCCTATCCTCTTAATTCCAGTGAAAGGAGTGAGGATGTACTTTTTTCCCCACATACTGGTTCTCCATTTTAGCCTAATTTTTAGTAAACAAATAATGAAAAAGTGTAATATGTGTTGTTCATCTGAGATTGTACCATGACTATGTGTATTGTATACCATAGTATTACATGCAGTGTATATACTGTAAATAGGACTTCGCGTGATGTATTTACAGTATATAGCTATCATTTGCTATGATTAAATGCACTGTGACTTGTTAGCTCAGCTGGTCAAAGGACTGATGAGTTTGTGCCATGGTGAGGGATGCGTTGTCCATGCTTCCATCCACTGTTCACAGGAATAGCTGCTCCTCCGAAATTATCAGTCTGATTTTAGTGAAACTTACACTCAGTGATCACCTAATGAGACCCAACTTGTGCTCGATGTTTTAACCTCTTATGGATATAAAAAAAAAAGATTTATTGAGATTTAAAAGGGGATTCTGCTCATATGGATGTCGTGTTTTCAGTGGGAGAAACATTTTGTCACTCATCCAGAAAAGTCATTTGGATGAGTGACAAAACGTTTCTCCCACTGAAAACTCTAAATCCAGTTGAACAGAATCCACTTTTTGGGATTGCCTTACCTGGAAGATTGAGCATGCATCAAGATGTTATTGAGATTTACATCCAGTGTACATGTCATTAAAAATCCATGAATGACTTAAAACGTGTAAATATGTTGACTTATTAAAATAGCTTTGAATTAATTAAATAAGATCAGGTCCTTAATAGTCAAGTAAATTTTCTTCCAGAAACAGGGAGCATCATATCCCAGTTTCCCAGTTCAGTGTGAGCTCTGGGAGTAGCAGTAAATTCTGGGAAGGAAAACAATAACTTCTCATACCTTTTTGAAGCACATCGATCTGTAGTCATGATGGAAGCAGACCAAACATGGTTAGATTAGAAATCTTAATCGAGCACATAGCAGGTAATGGTGCTATTTAAAATTTGCATTGATCAGTAATTTGTCTCCCATAAAATAGAAAAGTAAATTTGAGATGGGTTTACACAAACCTCACCCCTCAACAAAACCGCCGTGGATCTCTTTCTCTCTTCCTCCCACTAGTTTCTGAGCCCTGATTTGAAGGAAGTATTACACAGATAAACCTTTACAATAACACATTTGATTTAAAAGGTCACCAGAATAGGTAAAAAACCTTCAAATGACTGGCCAATTCATGTTTCTTAAATCACAGGGACAAAACCCACATTTCAAAGCACCGGCACCTGTATGCGCACACTTAAACTCATAACACGAGACACATGAACACACGTTCAAGACAGACAGGTGGTGAGTTTGATAAAAAACAAACACATGAACACAGATGGAGTTCAGTGGCAAAGTCTCTCGGAGAGCTCGAGCAATTGAGAAAACTTAATTAAAAGTAAACTTTGGGCAAGATTAGAAAGCTTGCCCTCACTGTTAATGAGAGCATGCTGTTTATGAAATGTACGCCTTCAAAAACACATTGGAATGCAAATGAGACAGTTTTAATAAGGATTTCACTACATGCCCCATATTTTTTGTTGTTACACTGTGAACATGAAAAATAGTATTTTGACCATTTAGACATGCAGAATGAGTTGCATGTAGACTAATTAATATCCGCTGCCATGGATTCGGTTCCGTGTGAGCATAATTAATCATACCTTCAGCACTTTATGGGGACTTTTCAACAATGACTTTTGATTTACATGAGACATTGGTGTTGAGGACAGACTTACACAGCCTTCCTGCTGCACAGTTTGCCTGAAGAGAGGAAAACAGACTTCACTAATACTCCATTGATAAAAGCAGCGGGGATTTTTGTTGTGTCGAGGTTTTAAGTGAGGATTTGAAATGCGGTGTCTGGCTCAGACTCGTCAAAAACATTCAGCAACGTTATTAAACGAAAATAAAAAAAGCAGGAAGGCATTTGGTTCCCTGATAAAATGTGTGAAACAGCAGGAGGGGGATATTTTGATATGAATTCAGAAACAATAAATCTACGGATAGTATGTTGACAGGACTGTCTTTAAAGTTTTGCTTGACTGGCTAAGATGAAGTCATGCAGCTTAAGCCTTTGGCATTTTGTGTAGCCGGAGATCAGTATTCAGGAAGCATTCTAAATACTGGGAAGGATTGTTTTCAAAGAAGGGCAAAGCAATGTACTTTATCTTGTAGCCGAACGGATAGATATGTCTGACAAACTTGGTTCAGCAAGGTCTAACCCAGTGTCCCCACCAGAGGCAAACATCTTTACTGTAACATTGTTCCTTTTCCTTTTGTTTCTCAAGATGCAAACATGCACCCTGACCTTCTTCTATTCTTTTATCTTTTTTTTTTCCTCCCATCGCTGTCTGTGTTGTTCTGCTTGTACTCGCCATGTGCTTTTGTCTCGCTTTCAGGGATTCAGTCTAAAGAAATTCATCTGGTCTCCCTTTATCTTTCCGTGTTTCTTTTTTATTCGTATGCATTTCCGACACATGTTCTCTTTCCTCTCTTACAGTGCTACACCTTCCTACATAATGGCGTCTCCTCTCTTTGCCCTTCTACTTCCCTATCCACTTCAAACTTATTCCCTTCCCTTGTATTTCTTCCCCCTCTCATCCACTGCGGCTCACCCAGCGCTAGACAGAGGAAATGAAACGTGTATGTATTCTGTAGCAGCAGCACAGTGTGGCAGCAGGAGGGAAAACTGCTGTTTTATGGTTTTATTTATGGATCTGTAGATTTCTGACGCTCTGCACATCACACACAGGGGCAGAAATGAAGAGCAGCCCGATCTGAACTGCTGCTAGTACCCCCAGTGGAGCTGCAGACTAGCAAAGGAGGCAGGGGAGTAAAGAGGCTCACTTTTCACATATTTTAGACCAAATATCCATTAGCTACACCCCACTGTGTAGACAAACACACAGGTACGCTCATACGCAATATGGAAATGCTTATGCTCAACTATTCATGGCAGCATATTAATTTACACAAACGCATCGGCCCTATTAATTCATCTGCTCAACTTCTCCATCAGGCAAAACACATAGCCAGTGACTTATCCCCCACAATCACATTCTAATAACAAAATATATAATTTGCTCTGCTTTCCGTGGGTTTTTTTCTGTCGACTGATTGCTTATACATTCTCAGCGGAGATGAGTTTTCTTATCTGAAGGTCAACTGAAGCCATAACAGTGTTTGTCACCTCACACTCTTAAAACCCAGCAGCATTTAATAGAAGCGGCTATCATTGCACAGCAGATGGTGCTAAGAGTGCTAGTGCACATATTTGCTCATGTCACGGCCAATAAATAACCTTAAATGTAAGGAGAATTTTCAGGTGGATAGAACGAACGGCAGCGCTGCAATGAAATCAAGGCTTGATGTAATGTGCGGTGCCTAAACCCAATGCAGTCACGTTTTTCATGTGAGTGATTTTTGAAATCCTGTCTTATTGATGGCGTGAGCTTGCTACCACTGGCAAAACTGAAATGACTTGCACTTTTTTAGTTTTCTGATTTTTTTTTTTTCCGCTCTTTCATGCAGAGTGATCACTGCTCACACTCCAAAGGATTTGAATCAGCTGTACAAACAAAACTCTGAGAAGCTCTTGTGTAGTTTTGCATCTGAATGGTTTTCTTCCAGTAAACCTGAAAAGTTGTTCTCTCCGAGAAAATAAAATAGAGAAAATACAAATCCGGATTTTCTTGTATTCTGTTTGAGTAAGATACAGCTTTCTTCTTCTCTTTGCCTCAACGATCTCCAGACTTTAGTTACTGTGCAAAAATATTTAACTTTTTTTCCAAGGAGCCTCTTGCAATTTTTACCCCTCAGCCATAAAAGCCTGATGGGGTGTTGCCATCACCCTGCCGGGCAGGCTGGCAGGATGGACACCCAAATTTGAACTTGATAACTCGAGAATGAGGCAGTGTAGAATTTTGAAATTCATGCCATAGGTTGTATCTACTGAAAATCTCAAATGAGTTTGAGTCTCAGTGACCTCAAAATCAAGGTCAAGGTCAGAGGTCAAATTTTCTGAAAATCTTGGTAATGCAATAACTGAAGAAGGAAGTCACCTAGGACTTTCAGATTCTTACCATCTGCTAAAAATCTCAGATGAGTTCCAGTGACTTTGACCTCAAGACACATCAATCCAAATGTAAATCCAATCCATCCGTCAATTGTGTACCTCCATTATGAGGTCTGGAGAGGAGGTACAACTTTGTCTACAGCTATTTCTAAAACATGGTGGGGGCTCTGTCATGGTTTTTCAGCTCAATTTCATCCAGTGGTGTTGGAGATCTAATCCAAATTGCTGGGGTCACGAACCCAAAAAAGTACCCTCCGATTTTTTTAATCAACCATGCAGGCCCATCTGAAGAGTGACTGACAACAGCTTCATTTTTCAGCACGGCAATGATCCTAAACACACTACCAATGAAATAAAAGTATACCTGGATAGAAAAAATCAGGGGAACATTATCATGTCATGGATTTGCTTCCATAGAGCCTGAACCTCAATATCTTGACAGAGATCAGAACAAAAGGCAGCTAACATCCAAAGAAAAGCTTTGAATTTCCTTTAAGAAGCCTTGAGAAATATTCTTGAGGACTAATTAAAGAAACTACAAGAAAGCTTCAATACTACGGTTCAACCTGTGTTGAAGAATAAAGGTGGTCATAGCAGATATTTTCTAAAAAGCTTATATTAATGTATCTATCTCTTTGGTTTCACCTTAAACAGGTAAAGCATCTTCACAGTCAAATGCAATGACATATTGTATGATGCTGTTCTCAGTGTGGTGAGTGAGCTGCAGCATTGTGTGAAACGCGGTCATACATTGTCCTCATTTTAGTAATTTGGACAGCTCAGTATCGGGTAAACATAATTTATACAAAATGACTTTCTCTCGCGCCGTGAAGCGCGATGAAATTTGATAGCACACTGTTCTGAGGGAGTGGAGGATCTACCCCCCCGAGAGAATGACTTTAATTTGCCTCACGCTGACATTTCATGTTAAAAAGGGGACACCCGTGCATCGCTAAATGCATTTATACGTAATGCGTTCCATTTTTTCTGCCAGTGACAAATTCTGCTCTTTATCATGAGCGATTAGCAAAATGATCATGAATAAACACAATCATTAATGATAAGACTCACCCTCACACTGATCAGCATCTCCGTTGTTCAAAATGATGATGAAGTGTTTTCTTTCCTGCTCACAATGACTGAAAATTAAAAATGATTTCTAACAAGCGCTGCACCTGCAGTAAAAAGACTCAAATTTGACTATAATCTTTTAGTTTTTACATAAATTTCAGCTTTAGATAGAGGGCGGTAACCTTGACCACTGCGCTGTCTGTGGTTAGTTTGCATCAAACGTAATTCGTTTCCACATTTTACCATTTATAAGCCTGTTTTATAGAAAAGACTACAGAGAAGAAAAAAATATATAAACCAGCAACAGTCTCTCCTCTCACTCCCTCTATCGCTCTCAAAAATGGCCCCCAAACACAAAAATGGCCCCAGAAACGTCTGGGAATCTCTCCTCTCCTCTCGCCCAGCCTCTCTCTAAGGCAATTTGTTGTGTAAATACGGTCTACTTACAGCTGACGGGTCCTTTCAGCTGTGGCGCTGGAAATGCAATTACAGGCAGCAAACATCTCCATTGTTATCACTGGAGGATGCAACGCTCATTTCGGTCCCCTCTGCAAAGGGGGCCGTTATTGATCGGTATCAGCTTTGAGGAGGGGATTACTAATGAAGCCATCTGAAAGCTTTTTGTGCTCAGTAAAGTTTGCACGCGCATAAGAGTATCTGTAAGTGTGTGTATGTGTGTAGGTCTGTGAATGGATGTGTGTAGGAGACACAAACATAGATAATGTGTGTCAGTAGATGTAGGTGCCACTCTGACATCCTGTTGGTAATAACTCCTAATTCTTCCTCGTGTGGTGCTCTGGTGCCTCTGGTGGTACTTTTCTTAATTACTTCCACGATTATTTCCCCCAGAAAAACACTTCACATTGACTGTAGTCTAATGGCAGTGCGCTGAGGTAGAAATATTGTGATAATTGCATATTTGTAAAGCTTTGGAAGCCTGTTTTTGAGCAGTGCCTCATGTCATTTTTATTTATCAAAGTGTTGGCATATTTCATAGATGTAGTGCACATTTTTTTGCAGCCTTACGCCAAAGTTTTAGAGAAAGCCATAGAGCCCCTAAAAACTTGCCCTTTTTTTTACATTATGTAATAAACAAATTCAAATTTCAAATATTTTATAAAAACATCCCAAGAAAACTGTTCCCTCTTGGGGAGTAACCCCCGTATTCATTTACTGTCACAGCGCTGTTAATGCCTTTTATGCTCAGTGAAGTTCACATGAGCATAAGTGTGTCTGTAAGTAAGTGTGTGTGGGTGTAGGTCTGTAAATGGATGTGTGTTGGAGAGACAAACAGAGATAATGTGTGTCAGTAGATGCAGGTGCCACTCTGACATCCTGTTTGGTAATGACTCCTAATTCTTGTGGTGCTCTGCTGCCTCTAGTGGTACTTTTAAGAACAGCTCCCACTTCTATTTACAACAGAAAAAGGCTTCACAGTGACTGTAGTTTAATGGCAGTATGCAGAGGTAGGTGTTTTATGATCATTGCATTTGGATGATGATTGATAATTATGATAATTGGCCTTGGAACCCTGTTGGGTTAAGGCTATTTTTAGCAATGCCTCAGGCCATTACGATTTATCAAAGTTCAAATCAAATCACTTTTATTGTCACATCACATTACCGGTACACTGGTATGAATCTTGTTTCACTGATTTAGTGCACACTTTTTGTAACCCTGCTCCAAAATTTACTCAAAGCCTTGAGGCCTCAAACATTTAGATGTAAACATTCCATATTCTTGTACATAATGTAATAAATAAACAAGATAGTTAGAGAAATCTGAAATGTAAAGTAAGAGAACTGTTCCTCCCGTGGCAGTAACCCCCCTCATGCGCATTAATAAGAATGTGAGAAAAGTATTTTTAAAGCCTTTTGATTTCACGTTTTTAAGAGAGTCCAGAACTCATAATCCGATAGTATCTGCCTTGACTTCACCCTCTTTTCCCAGTTGCTAAGAACATGGTGGAAACACATTATCCTACAGAGAGAAACCTTAAAGCCGGCACTTAAACGCAGTCAGACATTGTTCTCGTACACCCAGGGTATAGCGAGCCTGACTCTGTGCTCGCTCAATTATTAAGTAACGCAACTTCACATACAACTCATTTCCCCACCACCCTTATTCTGAGTCAAGCTGCTCTAATACCATGCTTGTTTGGCAGTCTTTGAAGCAGAATAGGATTTTTCTTTGTCCCTGTTTGATGTGCGTGCAGGCGCCTGTGAACAAATGATTTGCTTCATTCTCTGCTGGCTTTGTTCTTTTGTGTTCTTTTTTTTTTTACCCTTGTGTGATGTGATTGCACCAAAACCATTTTTGCATATTTATAAAATTCTTAATATCTAATGCTATTCACATTTTGCATCTTCACATGTGTGCCAAGGCAATGCAAGGTGGTGCTTTGAGGTTACTACTGTGCAATAGTAGTATGACTAATGCGTGCGTGTGCGTGTATATATATACACATAAAATATAAAGCTACTTCACATTTATAAGATTCCAAATATGCACGTCTAAGTGTCGACCATTAAAGACGTATCAAAATGCAAAAAGCCTCAAAAAAAGAAAAAGAAAAAGCCCAGATTATATAAGATATTTTTGCACTAATGATGCATAGTAGTTGTCCTGGCACCCAATTTACCGAGGCTGGAGGAAAAATGTCCCTTAAAATATTCAGAGACTTGCAGCCTAATGATTAATTTAGACTTTTGCTAAAGTTATGCTTTTGAAATATGATTCGGTTTATTAAAACTAACTATATTCTGTTTATGTAAGAAACACGACACGCACATATTTTTTTTAAAAGTTAATGACGTACGATGTTTTTGTTCTTTGCTTTGCATGACTGCACACTTGATTTCATACATTATTAACTATATTCTGTTAAGATTTTACATATAAAGATGTAGTACTCGGCTCTACCCACCTGTGTACAAAACAGCTTTTTGCTGTTGCAAGCTCTGGGGGGAAGCATGTGCTCTTTGAACACTTTATTAGGAGCACCATGCTACATACTGAGCAGGACCGCCCTTTGCTGTGCAGCTTCTACAAAACGTTAACATTATTGCATCAGTTAATGTCTGCAGAATGTTTTATTTCTTATTTTTTTTGTAGCTGCACTTTAATCGTGCAAATCATCCACTCTTCCACGTTCCAGATGTTTGATGTTGGATCCAGATGTTAGCCTCTGTGGCCATTTGCTTTAGGATACGGAGCATTATCATCCTGAAAGTAGCCATTAGACAATAGGTTGTAAATTGTGGGTGTAAAGGGATAGACTGCACTTAGCCAGCTGCAGTGGTGTGGAATTTAATCCTTGATTGACTGGTGTTGCCATGAAAACATTCCCACACCATTACAGCTCCACCACCAGCCTGGACTGTTGACACAGGGCACTTTGGTGCTGATGTGAATTTCTGACCCTACCATCTGCGTCACTCTGCAGGCTGTGTTTTTCTGTTCTTCGGTTTCTTGTGAGCTTGTGCCAGCTGCCGCTCCATATTTCTATTTATGTGCGCTCCCGCTGTTGCAGCTCACCCGCTTCGAGGTTGGATGTTTGTGAACTCTGAGATCCTTTTTGTGCTCACAATAGTCATAAAGATTTGTTATCTGAGTTACCTCAGCCCATCTGTCAGCTCCAACCAGTCTGACCATTCTCCTTTGACCTTTCATCAACAAGACATTTTCTTCAGCAAAACTATTGCTCACTGGATGTTACTTTTTTTTGTCGTGGTTTCATACTTTTCACACAGGAAATTATCCAGCAAAGATCTGACACAGGACCTGAAAGACCCATCAGGACCTTCTACTGTTTGTCGAAAACATCATTAGACATGGTCTCAGTGGAAGGGTGGCTGTCAAGAAGCCATTCTTAATTAATTGAAACACAGAGAGAAGGCTGAGGTATGCCAAATTACACAAGAATTGGACTGAAAATCATGGCAACAGGTCCAAATTTGATGATTTGTTTGGCTCAAATCATTGGCAGCATGTGGAGGTCGTCACGAGAGAGGTGAACAGTGAGTGTTTACGGCCATCAGTAAAACACAGAGGCAGCATTGTCATGGTTTGGTGCTGCATTTCATACAGTGGTGTTGGAGATCTTGTTAAAACTGATGGAGTTAACACACCATTCAGTACCATTTGAAAAGTATCTGCTTCATTTTTCAGCATAATAATGTTGAAAAAATGACAATCCCGAACCAACCTGGAGAGAAAAACACAGTGGACCGCTATCACTGATTAAATGGCCTCCTCAGAGCCCAGGCCGCAAAATGTTTGAAGCACTGTGGGATCATCTCCACAGAAAAATAAACAAAAGTCAGCCAACATCCAAGGAAGAGCTTCCAATGCCATTTAAGAAGCCTGGAGAACTATTCCTAAAGACTACGTAAACAAAGCAAGAAAGGTGGTCCTAGCAGATGGTGACTTTGAAGCTTGACAGAATTAAACACTCTGTTATTGCCTTATGTATTGTATTTCCATCTATGTTTGTCATGTTTCAGTAAATTACTGTATGTATTATTTTAAAGCAAAATATAAAGATGTTAAAAGCTGTATTATGTTCTTAACAATGTGATTGGTTTTGCACCAGTCCTCTTCATACCCTCCTTTGTTCTTAAGATCAGGTCTAAAGCTTAGTGGGAGTCGGTGTAAGGAGGCTAAAATGAATTTAGTTCTCTACAGCAAAAGGCTAAATAAGTTCCCAATAAAGGACCAGCAGATGGCAAAATTTGTCTTACAGTGGATATACTCAGCATGGATACTACTGAGTTTTCTAGTTTGACCACTTGAGGACACTGTTGGACAACTGCTTTAGTCAAATCATTTGTAGTTTTTGGGAAAGTACTGAAGGCTTGTTGTGTATAAAATCACAAAACAAAAGAAAATGTGGTATGTGACTTGTATACCCTAGTGGTTACCTTCCCTGCTACTGGCAATTAAAATGAGGACATAACTGTAATGACTGTGATTACTTCAGTAATCACAAAGTAGGAATATTCAAGACCCTTTGTGGATTTGGCTGTAAAACCACGTGTGGCCTCACACGGCTTTATACAATCCAAAGTCATGTGGACCACCCTGCCTCACAATTGTTATCCAAGACCATGTTGATCCAGACCACTTCTCAAAAAGAAAAAAAAACACTCTGGCATGCAACAATATAATGAACAGCCAAAGAGCATTAAGTGTGGTGTCACTTGGTCTGCCATTAGTATTGTGTGTAATTGTTATATTTCTGTCTCCTCTGTCCAGATAATGAGGTCCTGCAGTTTGGCAAGCTAGTAAGCACCTCCAACACTTATGAGCCCACTGACCCCGGAAAGCCCAGGAAGGCCGTAACCGTGACCACAGACCAGCCTCTTCTTTGGAGCATGGGCATCGATAAAAACGGGGAATGACAAAGAAGAGAAATCCTTCTTAATGGAAGTGAAAAATGTGGAATTGTGACCTAGTTTCTCCAGATCAGCTACAGGAAAAAAATCTCAGGTTTTACACTTACATTTGAACAGGCTTTTTAATTTTTGTTCGCTCAGATATAAATGAAAAATCTAATGCTGAAAAGCTAATTTCTTTGCCGTAACCATGGTGACCACTGTGTTTTGAATAACATACTCAAACCACAATAGTCATGAATGCCAAATTACTACTCTGATGGTAACGTGAAGTGGCACTATACAGTTAAACTCTATTCCTACCTTGAGCTTCTACACTGTAGTGTTAAATTCAAAATGAACAATTCTGTTTTAATATCTGCACATTAGTGCCTACGTGTCCAGATATCCACTATGCATAGCAGCATCCTGCGTGTGCCTTTGAGGTCAAGACGATGGGCCTGCCTTCTGTGGCTGTTAGCAATATCTATTGATTAAATCGAATTGAGAACGCCTAATTAAAAGTGCCTTTTGATGGCAGATTTACAGAAGGTAAAAACCAAGCTACTGTAAAAAGGTGCTGTGTTGATAGAGTAGACGGGACATATCAGATTTCCAATTATTTTTATTTACACAGTGACATATAAATGTTGAGCACAGAATGTAAAAATGCCATCCCGACAATCCCCCCTCCCCCCCCAATCACACCAGCTGTTAACACTGCACCACCATCTCCTGTCTCCACGAGATGAAGTCTGATTGATCAGGACCTAACCGCCACTAGAAGGAAAAACAGAGAAGGGGATGTTAAGTTGGACAACACGAATGCACATTTTTTTTTCCACATATTCTCACTTTTTATAACAGCCTAAGCCGTATTATTATGCGGTCTTCTACTGTACACAAACAATTGCCAACGGTACCGGTGTGACTTTTTAAATCCTGTGTTTTGTGTAATAAAAATGACTAATCACTGGAAGAGTTTGTGTCATTTTATCATCCACTTAATGAAATTTATATACAAGAGAAACTTGATCAGAGACTTAAATAAAAGATGCAATCATGTTAAATTTGTCTGTTGAAATATAGTATTAGTAGCAGCTATAACATGACTGTAACAATTAATGGTAGAGCCATAGTGATTCACAAGATTCAAGGGTGATGGCAGAAATTCTGGATCAAAGTGCAGTATTTTTTCAATATAAAATTAAGACATTACAGGAGTTTTTAAATAAAAATACATATATATTGTACTGAGTAAAATTGGGGATGAACTTAGATAACAACGAGAAGTGGGTCTGGATCAGTAAGTTACCCTCTTTGTCTGTAGAGTCATCACTGACTTCAATTTTGAATGACCAGCCCTACTCAGATTGAGAGGAATACAGAGGAACACCCTAACCCCCCACATTATCAGTGAGCCAGATTAGAGCACGTTTTAAACGATGTTATCTAAAAGTTGTTCGAAGACAGTCTGCCTGATGCTGTTTATCATAAATTGTTTACTTACACAATGATGTTGTTGATGGGGATGTGAATGAGCTTGACAAAGAAACCAATGAATCCCATGATGGCAAACCCAATCGCTGTGGCCATTGCAATCTTCTGAAATTCTGGGTGAGGGCAAAAATAATCATTGTTAAAAATACTGGAAATAATACAATGTCTCTATTAAAGAAAAAGATCATAATAATTGAGCTCTTTGGATCCGGAATTTGCTAGTCAATTGGTTCAAATTTATATATTCGTTTTCAGCAAACAAAGGCTAGCCGATATAAATAAAAAGAAACAACACCCACCTTTTCTGTCGGGTTTTGTGCACCTCTTAACGAGCCTGATGGAGTCTTTCACGAACTGCCGGCCGGGCTCAACAAACTGCATAACCTGATCCATGGTGCTTAGTCTGAAGATAGAAACAACACAAGTCAACATTAAAGCTGGGACTGGTTTCAGTGCTGACGTTGACTTAAGCTGGCCGAGCTTTAACAACTTTGTCATTATAAATATACTGTACATATTCTCATTTTCTAAGAAATAAACAAAAAGTACGATAAAAACAAGTATACGAAGCTGATTTTAAGTCAGTTATGTTACGTTAATTTAATTAAAACTCGACCTTAGCTAACGTTATCCTAAGACATGCTAACTATTATGGCGACGTAGCGTTATGTTGGCAATAAACCTCGACATGTAAAATAAAATCAAAAGGTTCCAACCCAACTATAGTTGGCTACATTTATCTGATGAAAAATACACATGTGTATTTAAAAGCGGCCGTTACCTTACCTATTTCCTACGTGATGTTTAGTAAGAAAGTCAGAGAAGTGAGAGCCACGTAGCTACGACACAGATCACCCCCTTGTACAGAAAGAGCTGACGTAGACTTTAGGAGCGCATGCGTATTGTATTCTATGCGCTGTTATCATTCTCTGCACCGCCCCCTGCAGGCGGGGAGGTGTTCTTAACGATTACACTTTCTGGAGTTGACAGGCAGAAGGAAGAGAGGAAGACCTCAAAGAAGATCCATGAATGTAATGGAGCTGGCTATGAAGAGGATTGGTGTGATACTGTAAGATCATATATCCCATCGAAGTTGTGCTTTATTGACATATTTGGGCAAGCAAACATTTGCAGCCATCATCCCAGAAACGCATTAATAGCAGACTGAAAAATGAAAAACAATCAAGATAATAAACAAGTCTTTAGTCGAGGACTAGAATTAGGTATAGGAAAACGAGTTTATCCCCTTTAATAAAGATGAAACACTCTAGCAGACAGCAAACTGGCAATGGTTTAGTCATTTTCACAATTAAAATAAATAAGAAAACTAAATAGTTACAAAGGAATGTAGGGCCCCTAAATTTATCATATATTTAAATCCATAAAATTACAATCAGGGGTTCTAGATCTTTTTTTTTTCAGAGACTGTATATCTAAATCAGAATGCACACATTGTTCAGACAGATTACTGGTCATGGGCTTATCTTATTCCACATTCCTTAGGCACTAAATCCTCCCTCATGTGATGTAGATTAAGATGTGGTTTCTAAACAGCATTCTGGCGTTTGCTTTTGTAATGACTTTTCTTTCTTTTCTTCATTATACTTCGTGTACTCATCTCAGTGTCATAGTGTCAAAGCACACGTCACATCACATAACGTGTCTATAGGTTACAAACGAGCAAAATTTTGCAATGTAGTTGTTACTCTTACATGCTGACACTTACAACCATATGTGTCCATGCTGTAAATAGTTCTTTCTACTGTTAGGAGGAAAGGTAGAACTGCAAGCATTTATAATGATCTGAGTTTTACTGATCAGAACCAGATCCACACTTTGCTCTATCTCGCTGTTCAAGACTGGAATGAACAAGATATGCCCTCACAGAAATAAGCATCATGCACTTTTTAATAACACTTTTCCCCACCAAAACATACAATGTACAGCTTTTTTAGATCATTTACAAAATAAAATGGTCTTTGGAGCAATCCTGTTACTTTTTTTTAAAACAGTAACATCAATACATGTATAAAAGTGCTTAGCAGTGCTGTTTAAAGTATGATGTTTTCACACACAGTGTCTTCACTGCACAGGTGTTTTAATCCCATTCACTGCCAGGTGATGCCGAGCATGTTACAGCTGACTTCCCACAGTTTCTGCGCCAAGTCATCATCAGAGGCGGTTCTTGAGCACCTTGCAGGGGCGCAGTCACTGCACACACAAAGAAACAGAAAATGAGAATTTTTGCACTGCATTTATGTAACTTATAAAAAATGGGGAAAAAACATTACATCAAGTGTAACTTTTTCTTTATCACTAGGTAGAAACACTGGGCACGGTAACACCAGCACTCTAAAAGCTCTTGCTGTTAACTGAAATACTGGGTCTGTGTACCTGAAGTACCCTCCACTCAGGCTCTCTAGACCTGGCTCTGCAGCACAGTAAATGGTAGTCTGCGCTCCCTCCACTGTGGTCTTGGTGAAAACCTTGAAGATCTTCACCGCCACTTGGATACATTGGTGCTGGTGCCTCCACAGGTCAGACTGAACCACCCCTGGGTGCAGAGAGAAGACGCTCACCCCTGTACCTGCAACACAAATGCAAGCACATACAAATGCTGCCAAATAACATGTGCTAACAATTGTCACCTGCTATTTATATGTGCATGTTGGGATTTTAAGCGAGGTTTGTAACATTTCTTTTTTTTTTCAACCAGTCCCTACAGTGAATATAGTTTTTTCTTTTTAATGAAAAAAACAACAGACAAGTTAGCCTTTGTTAAAACACCTTCAGTTTATTTCTGAGTTAATGGACTGAGCTCTACTCCTGGAGGATTAAAGAGAGCATTCAAGTGGAAGTGGGACTCAAATGTAACTGTTGGCAGATGGGTAGGTACGAAGGCAGACAGGTACTGACATAGGCAAGTATTTCTGCAAGTTATTCAGGGTGACGTTAATAGAAAGTTTAAGCTTGTTGCTGCCAGACTGTTGTTATGTAAAAATGTAAAAAAAAAAAATCTACTTCCTTGACTCAACAGCACAACTTCATCCCATTAGTCAGATTCCATGACTCTGAGTCTCTCAGCAAAACCCGCCTACACGATGTCTGCACATGCTCCACTTTTACACATTTCTGTGGCCATATCATGGCTGCCAGATACCCATGTGTTATAGCCTTCATTCCTCATGATGCACATTTGGATATTCATTTTCTAAAAGCTCACCTTGCAACCTTTTTGCGAGTGAGCGTGCAAAGAGGACGTTAGCCAGTTTGCTCTGTCCGTAGGCCTTCATGGCATCGTAACTCTTCTCACTGTTGATATCATCCAGTCGAAGCCCAGTCCAGGTATGGGCCACTGATGCCACCACGACGATACGGGCCGGAGCAGAACGCTTGATGAAGTCCAAGAGTAAGTAAGTCAGCAGGACGTGACCTGATGAAAACAATTAGAACACCTTTTCTTCTTAATTTATTAACAAAGCAAACCCAGGAATTAATGTGTAGTGTATGTATAATAACCCTTTTAATAAATATAATTAATTTTACTATTTTGCAAAAAAGACACATAAGGAAACTGTACCAATCATATCAGTGACTAGCTGTGCTTCTTGTATACCTGTTGCTGGAATTTGTGTGGTTGTTTCTCATATGCAACATAAAGTAGCTCTTCCTGTGGAGTTTATAAAAAAAAGCCAGCCACCTGACTGAGAACAATCTAAAATCTGACTCCATTTAGACGACCAAACCCAACACCCTCATGCTTTCAATTTACATGGCACTCTACAACCGCAGGAGTCGCAATCTCAAGCAAATCTCGTGCTTTTTTCCTACTCCTTCTTCCTTGCTGTGAGCTTTCTGCTTCGTTAGAAGTCAGAAAGTTTACATTATCACAGGATATTATTCCTGCTGATGTGGTAAACAGTGTGTCACCCAATACAATGCATGCCAAGAAGTTTTCTTTTTCTTTTTTTGTTTGCAAAACGTTGAGGGACTCTTCTTGATCTTAATAAGAGCATTTTTCTTTACTATTTTTTCATTAATTCCCATTTTGCGTAACAATATCACTGTTTAAAAGAGCATGTGAACACATAAAGAATGTGCCAAAGTGCACAGGTTTATTTCTGGATATTTGTACATGTCTGTGTGTTTGCATATGTGTGTGGGAGACCATGCTGGAGCACAGAGTGTTCCCGCTCAGTCAGCCTGAGACAAAAATAACATGGAGGAAAACATCACCTAGGAAGAATCCATGGTCCAATAAAGGGGGAAACACCGGCAGCAGCAACTCTAGTTCATTGTCCTAGCTTGGTGAGATGTGTTATTAATGCCATATTTAAAATGACCTTTTTCACTATGAAAATACGCCTGTCACCAGGCAAACTTAGCATAAAATCAGTCAGAGGCACAATATGACTGTCAGCTGTTCACGTTAAAGTAAACTGACAAATCTAAGCAGTCAGAAAAAGTTGTAGCCAAGCAAACTGTGTAAACATATTTAATGAGTGCTTCTAAATATGAAACACGAGCCTTAATTTCAAAACAAAAAAGAGGCGTAAAAATGCAGACAGAACAATACAAAACTGAGAGTAACTTACCCAAGTGATTGACACCTAGCTGCATTTCAAACCCATCAACTGTGTTGGAATAGGGACACATCATAATGCCTGCGTTGTTTATCAGGATATTCACTTGTTTTTCCTCTGGAGAAAAAAACAAAAAAACTACACAAACTGATAAAGATTGGGTATAAAATTTCATATGTACCGAATACACTTCATATCTGATAAAACGGCTGGTTTTAAATTCAAATGCTTTTACAGTATGCCTCTAATTATCTGCAGCAGTGGCGGTGGAGGGGCTGAACAAACAGGGATTTATACATCAGCCCTGCAATTAGTGAGCCCTGTTTGCTTGAAGAGTCCATTACTCCTTAAGAGGCATACAAGTATGCTCTTGAAAGGAAAAGTGGATTTAAAAAAAAGCATATACCTTTGTTAACAACTTCAGCAAAGGCCCTGATGGACTTGGTGTCAGACAGATCAAGTTTCCTGATGACCACGTTCTCATTTCCTGTGTCTTCCAAAATGTCCGTCCGTGCCTCCTCCGCCCTCTCGAGGTCTCTGCATGCCATGATGATGCGTGCACCTAAAAAGTAAGATCCGCAGAGCACGAGCTACTGACAAATAGTATAATATAATACAGTCCCTCACTACACATCGATTTCCTCAAAGAGTATCAGTTTAGGTGAGTACAGGGA
Source organism: Perissodus microlepis (assembly GCF_051167445.1). Classification (NCBI taxonomy): domain Eukaryota; kingdom Metazoa; phylum Chordata; class Actinopteri; order Cichliformes; family Cichlidae; genus Perissodus; species Perissodus microlepis. The sequence goes on along the minus strand of NC_140469.1, from coordinate 13,354,780 downwards.
CCTTAAATCACCCCAAGTTTCATTAGGAAAGACTTGACCCCCATAATATTCTTGAAAGTGTGAAATTTCACTCTGAGCTCACATCCTGTTTTTGGCAGCAAATGATTTTTATACACCCCATAACAGCCATTTTCACAGCAGTTGTATTGTACTACCCTAATACAGCGGTCTCCAACCTTTTTTGCGCCACGGACCGGTTTATGCCCGACAATATTTTCATGGACCGGCTTTTAAGGTGTTGCGGATAAATACGACAAAATAAAACTAGTACCGGTACCGAAAAAAAGAAGATTTATTCATAACACACATGAAAAGACCAAGGAAAACGGAGTAAACGACAAAAACGATAACAAAATAACGCTGAAACCCGATAAAACCCCTGAAAACTATACATTTCACACCTGAGCCTCAACTCTCGCGGCCCGGTACCAAACGACTCACGGACCGGTACCGGTCCGAGGCCCGGGGGTTGGGGACCGCTGTTCTAAGCTCTCACTCAGCATCTCATTTAGCCAACTGCTCCACTTGAACAAACACAAGACCCTCTCGATTGTGTCGTTCTCATTCGCTTCTGACACAAATTACCATGCATTCTTCTTAATGAGCACAGAAGGGGGGGTTTGAGGACACATGCACCCACCCTTTCTTTCACCCATATGCAGGCACAAATATGCACACACACATACACACACGCTCTCCTGCAAACTCAGTCATTTTCACACACTCACACATATGCAAAATAGCTGCTGCGCCCAGTAATTACAGAAGATGGAAGCCATTAACTAGTTGTAATATAGCGTCTCCATCCTATTGCTGTTCTTTGTTTCCATCCCGAGGACCAAATTATTCCCACATCAACAGGGATGCCGAGTTCACACAATTAAATAAAATAGTAAACAAACAGTGGGAGTCACGTCCAAGATCTTTCAGCAGATGATTTTTTTTCACATGCGCAAATCATCTGAGTATGTAATAAAAAGAAAAAAATGGCTTGAGTCAGTTTTGATCATAGACTGATTATTCACACTCAGTATGATATGTAATTGTAACAGCCTTTCCTGATTTCACTTCACAAACATTAAATTTCACATGGACAGCTTCCTTTGACAACTCATTACGTGGACCAAAAAGTAAAATAAATTAGTAAATGATAATAATAATAATAAAATACATTTAGATCAAAATCATAACAAACGATTGACAATGTTGAGATGCAGTGCCTGAAGGAATCGCTTCTCGTTATCAATCTTTTCAAATCCAATCATGTTGTCATCACATTGTTGCATAATCCAATTTACTGAAAGATGATGCTGTGCCTCCTTCTACTTTGTTTTAAGGCAGGGAATCTAGTTTTATTATTATTACTATGGGTTATTTTATACTGGTGCCAGTGTAAATTTAAAAAAAAAATTACATGTTGGTTGTTCTTAAACTGAGGAAGGTGTATGTGGCATGCTGTGTCCGCCATGATCCAGATGGCTGAACAAATTGAGTCTTGTATGCAGAACCAGCTTTCATATTACTCACTCTGTGTGCATGTGTGTGTGTGTGCATGTGTGTGCACGACTGCTAGATGCACTGTCTTTGTTTCATGTCTGGCCCTGCAGGGGACCCTCACAATGCTCCCTCTGTCCCTGCGACGCCTCATCTGTCTTCAATTTCTGTCAGTCGTCTGGAATCGTTGAAACATTAACCAAGATGCTCATTTAAAAAAATATGTTAAAAAACAAAACAAAACAAAACAAAAAACCCCACAAATTTTTATCTATATTTTCATTCAGATTCATGATAGACTTAGGTATGCCAAGCAAGTTGGACCTAGCCCAACACATAAGTGTTCTTAGTGCTTAAATCACGAGGACAGGGTGGGATATGCACTATAAGTCACAGCCTGCCAGTTAGTGTAAATTAAAGAGGCAGGCACAAGTCTGAAAACCTGATAGATAGAGGCAGATGGAGAAAGACCCGCAGCTGGGCACAGTACCTCTTCTTGCCAGGTCTTTGGCAGTTTCTTTGCCTATACCAGTGTTGGCTCCAGTGATGACCACTGTTTTCCCATCTAACCTCTCCTCAGAAGACCAGTGGTTACAGCACACACCCCTGAACAAGAGGCAAGTAAAAGCATTGATTATATATTTTTTCTCAAAGTTTTACAGATCTGATCTTTATTTGGACACAAAAGAGTCTATAAATCAGCACATGCTCTCATACTAACTATTCAACATCAGAGTTACACATACTGCATCTGTAACAGAGTATATTACATCAGTTGGTTTCCAGAATAATTGCGCAAGTCGTTTAAACAGATTCATGCTCAAAGCTCTTTTTTCCGTTTTCAAAATTAGCATAAAAACATCAATAAAACCACGGGGTGCGACGCAAATCACTCTGCAAAATCTGGTGACACAGTGGATAATCTTCAAATATCTCACACTGCTGGTATTATTAGAGCCAGCTACCTAACCTTTAACGGTTTCTGCAGGCTCTATTTTATGTATTTTTCTCCTACCTGCAGTACATTCTTCCTCAAAGAGCAACAGGTTTCCACCTTAGGACCTCTGCGACAATACAGCTCCTTTCTCCGCCACAACACTTTATCAGCGGGTTCCGTGCTTTTCATCTGTCAGCCACCTCTCCTCGTTTTCTTTTGCGTATAGGTGCCGGGGCCAATCAGGGGCGGGCTGACGCATAATTGATTCACAAGTTACAGGCTGTGGGAGCAGCCGGCTCTCCTGCCGCCTCCTGCTGTCGGAGAGACTCGAGTTATGGGGTTAGCTGAGGCGAGAGTGTGATAATTCACCACTGCGGTGTGTGATACCACCGAGAACGTGGAAAAGCCAAAGTTAAAACATGCCTCACTTCTTTATGTAGCAGCATGCCGGTGCTAAAATCCTAATGATGTAATAGTCTAGTAAAAATGGGAAGTCTGTTTTGTTTTTTTCACTCACAAACTGACACACAAGGACACACAGTGCTATATCAGGAATGTTTCTTTATTGGAAGCGGTTACATTTGTCTTAGCCTTCACATCAAATGTGAAGTTTATCTCCAGCGGATGCCCAACAGGTGGCAGCTCACAGCCCACAGCTTCAGGGCTGTGCCGTCATCCTGGCCGGCATTGGAGCTCTCTGCTCTGGAGCAGTTACTGTAGAGAAAGGGGTGAATGGACAATACATAACTACATCGTTTAAGTGAGCTATACATTTCCATCGCTGTAACTTAAAGTGCACTAAAACATGTGATAATTAAAATGTAACCAGCTGATAGTTAGAAGATAGTAGATAAAATAGAGACACAATTGGATAACTGTAAGGTAATATTTGGTGCATTATTACGTGTAAATTAATCAAACTCCACACTTTCTTCATTGATCATTACATTTCTAATTTATTCTTTTTTGTTACTTCAGGTAGTTACTCATTGCTTCAGGGCTGCTTCACCATCAACAGACTCGGTTTAAAATGTATCAAATGTGAGTTATAGCCATGGGTGGAGATACAGTATTTTCCGGTCGTGCTGAGCGATTTGGAGACTGAAAAACAGATAACGCTGTTCTTTCTAAGAAAGGTGCATATTATAAAATATTTATTATCTAACGAATCACTTATACAGAATGACTCATAGATCTTTAGTAATTACCCATTAATTCGTGTATTAAGAATTATTCGGATGATATCGATGAATGATATCATGATTCTTTAATCACACCTGTTTTATAGCGATTAAGCAAGTTTTTGTCTGTAATTGTAAATAGTTTGCTCAGTGGTCAAGTTTATGTCTTTTAAGGAAAATATTCCAGTTTATATTCCATCGTTTATAAATCATATAGCTTCATAGAAGCTGAGACTGGTCGTAGATTTAGTTGCGTCACAGGCAACTTCTTTTGTGTTTCACGCTGACCTGTAGTATCCTCCAGTGACCAGCTGATTCTCAGGAGTGACGGTACAGTAGATGGTGGTGTAGGCTCCCTCTGCTGGGGTCTTGATCAGAAACCCGAAGTTCTTGACTATATCCAGAAGAGGGCGCCTTATATACCTTAAGATGTCAGTGTTCACCAAGCCGGGGTCAACTGAGTAGGCCGTGATACCTAGAACTGGAGGGATTGGTATAAAATATTATTTATCCAACCTGAAATGAAGCAGATCCTTGATAACAGCTTGTAGTCACATATGAGTGGACACATCAGGAAAGTAAAACATCCAGAATATATAGTTTCACTTGATTTAGGAAAAAAAAAGGTTACAGAAAGCCTTGACTCATATCTGGGAAGAAATGACAGCATTATTAGTGAATGAGGAGTGATTTGCTGGGCAACAATTAAGTCTTTAACACAACTTATTTCCCTGTGCTCTGATGTCGCCCAGAGCGGTTGTGGTTGAAGCATGGGACTCTCACACTGTTGAGATGAGATCCATTTTCTCCTTGCATAAGGAAGGCGAGGCAGACAGGCAAAAGACGACACATAATGACTAGATAATATTTCAGTCTCTGCGTCCCTACCCTCTGTCCTTTTGGCCAGCTCTCTGGTGAATAGGACATTAGCCAGCTTGCTCTGTGCGTAGGCCCTGAAGTGATGGTAATCCTTCTCCCCTTTCAGATCATCAAAATGGATCTTGCCAAAGAAGTGAGCTGCTGATGACAGGTTGATGACCCGAGATGGGGCCGAGTGCTTCAGCAAGTCCAGCAGCAGAAAAGTCAAGAAGAAATGACCTAAATGGGTGGTAGGAGAGAAAACAGCGAGGAGTTTTAAGCCACCACTGATCACTGATCACATATTTAGCAGTAACAACAGGAGCTGACTGACAGCTCATCTGCTCTTTTGCTAAAGTCTGTTTCAATCTAACATGTTTGTCATTAACTAAACCTTGTGTGTTTTTTCCTCCTACCCAAGTGATTGACTCCAAACTGCATCTCAATTCCATCCACTGTCCTGGCAGAAGGACACACAGCCACGCCTGCATTGTTGATCAGATAGTGAAGAGCTTTCTCAGCTGTGAAAACAGGATAATTGTTACCACCATCACAGTATTTAGAAGGAAAAAAGAATGCACGCACTACTCTGAAGTCCGCGTGTGTGTTGCGTGTGCCACCCACTGTTGTAGATATTCTCGGCAAACTGGCATATTGATTTGGTGTCAGCCAGATCCAGTTGCCTGGTGACAACCTTCGCTCCCTTCACCTCCCTCACGATGTCGCAAGCAGCTTTCTCTCCCTTCGCCATGTCTCTGCACGCCAAGATCACCCGGGCGCCTACGGGAGATTAATTCCTCTTGTTTGCGTGTACATGCATGTTTGACATTTGAACAAGATAGCATGATTTCAACACATATGTCTGGGCCAGTTTGGCAGTCTTTGTGTCAAGGCAGTATGCTCTGAACTTAATCCCTCTGCCTGCCTTTGATTAACCAGTACTGATACATGAGTTCATTAGAATTATGCGTTATCATCAAATTCGACACTTTATGTTTGAGTCACCTGATTGTATTTATTATATTTGCGGGAGCGGGAAGCTTCAAGTGCACAAGTTCACAAGTACACTGAGTCACGCAGACGAGAAAGAATATGACAACAGTTGTAAAGAAATTTGTTACTCATCATTGCATTTGCTGTCTTTACATGTGCAGCGCTGTTTGCTTGCCTCTCCTAGCCAGGTCTTTAACTGTCTCTTTTCCTATTCCAGTGTTGCCCCCCGTCACTATAGCTGTCTTCCCATCTAGACGTGTATCTGAAGACCATGTGGGAATGAAGAGAGACCTGTGGAGTGAGACACATAAAGCCTTTATCTCAGATGGATGAATGAAAAGCTACCATCAGACTTTTTCCCCCCTTTCTGGTAATGATGTACAAAATCTTACCTGATTGCTTGCATTTCCAAAGTAAAATAAAACTGCGATATCCCTACCCAAAAATAGTTTTCGCTGATGTTGAAAAGTCCCAGAGATGTGGAGGCACAGGACTGAGAGAGAAAGCAAACATGACCGCCTTTTAAATGGTAAGCTGTTGTCAGAAAGAAATACCCCTCTGTTGGAACTCATCACTGGTGCTAATCAATTAAGGTGGAATTTCAAAATGTATCCAAGATAAGCGTCATATGATTGGTGATGCAATATTTGAAAGAATCAAAGAAACAGAGAAGTATTTGTTTGAGAGGTTTCAGCTCAATAATGCGTACCAAACTAAGTATTTGAACTGACTCAGCAAACTAGATTTAAGACACTGAATCTTTATTTACTGTAAAAGGAAAGTAGGCTAAACCCTTGTCAATTCTAAGAATTCTAAAAATCCCCGGTCCTTAGCATGTCTTAATATAAGGCTATTTAACGAGAACTAGCACTATCCCCTCACAGCAACAACATCCGGGGTTCGAATCCAGGCAGGACTCAGTGCAGTTTGCATTCACCGTCCAAAGACATGAATGGGGTTAGTTTAATTGGTGATTCTAAACTGGCCGTAGGTGGGATTGTGAGTGTGAACGGTTTTCCGCCTCTCTCTGTGTTATCCCTGTGACAGACACAGAAAACAGACTCATCACAACCCCAGCAGGATGCCGAGGTCCTGTGGGTGCAAAACAAGGCCAAATAATCGCTCCTCCACCACCATGCTTAACGCTTGGTATGAGGCATTTGTGCTGATATGCTGTGTTTAGTTTTCAAGAAATGTGGCATTGTGGATTAAGGCCAAACACTCTACTTTGGTTTCATCTGGCCAAAGGACATTGTTTCAGAAGTTTTGTGGTTTGTTCAGATGCAGCCGTGCCAACCTAAGCTGTTCTGCTTTGTTCTTTTTAGAGAAAAGAACGTTTGTCCTGCAACCCTTCCAAAAAAGTCATACTTTCCTTTTGAACAATAATGGCCCGATCTGAGTGCGTTTGCTCTCAGCAAGATCAGCAACTGTCTAGAATGTTTTGCAGTTGCCAATCTAGCTCACTGTGCTCAGTGATGGCCTTATAACCCTTTCCAGACTGATAGACAGCCTCTTTTAATCATTCTTAATATCTTTCCGCCTTGGCATTGTGCTTCCACACAAACAAACAGCCAAAAGCCCTGCTTTTAGAGTTGCTCGCACTTACTGTGTGATGCTGATGTATTAATTACAAGCACTTGATCAGCATCACCTGGCTGCTACTTACACTCTTAATTCCTATGGAAGCATTAAAGGGGTGTGTTTAGCGTTTCACACACTATTTCTGCATTTTGCCTTAGTTTTTGTTGACACAGCGTATGCTCATATTTGTAGTTCTTTGCGGTTGTATTTATCTGATTTTTTCACATGACTGTATGTAGCTGTATTTACCTTTTCTCTGAAAATTTTCATTTTCTGCATTAGAATTATTATTATTATTACTGTCTATTATTACTGTGTCTTAGATGTAACACATTTTTCAATTAAATTTATAAGACACTCATTAAAAAGATTCTTATGTATAAAAATGTAAAAGTCCCACACAGTTTCATTCATTCATTGTGTATTTATCAGCTACCATCTGCTGCTTCCATTCAAAGCAGTTCATCATATTTACATCCTCTCAAAAGCAAAATTATTATCTTTGAAGAAACTAGAAACTCCATCTGCTGTCAGTGCTGTAATGATCTTTTGCAAGTCTGCAGCTGGAATCCAAAACTTGCTTCCACAGGTGAGATGACTGTAATTTCAGCACATCAGCACTGTGGATTTTCTGGTGCTTTCCGCAGGTCTGCGCTGTCACCTGGTTACACCGACTGTCAGGTTATTAAACCAACAGCTGATTGGGCTTTTTCTCAGGCCTCGAAAGTGCTCCAGTATGAAAGACAAACCCTTTCTCAAGAGCCTTTTTCCTCTTTTCCAGTGATCTCGATTCCTCTTTTAAAATTGTAATCAAATAAAAAAGGTGGTACACAATAATATGTCTGTATGTCTGTTTAGAAATGCCTATACAAATGCAACAAACAGATGCATCTCGTTTCCTGTGTTGCTGAAACTGTAAACATGAACATTTATCCATGATTTGTTGTCTTGTTTATCATCTTAACCTGCACTTACCACTAGGAGGCACACTATAGCAACACAAGGTGGTTGCTACCCTACATATAAGTCAAATGAAAGGCTGTTCTCTCATACATGAAAAGAAAATAAAAAGCTGAAATCATTTAAATGTGCAGTCGGGCTCTGTGTTGGCCAGCCAGCCAGTTCTCATGTAAACCATGTGAAAGCTAGTCATAACTTCCTGTTTTCACAAACAACCATAAAATAAGCTGAGACAAAACGCACTCTTACACACATGCACACACACATACACACATATATAAACATACTCCTGCTGACCCAAACCAGGCCCAAATGAGTGCTGCCAGTTCCTCTCATGTGGTCTCTCTGTGACGCTAGCTGGTCTGACTGCTAGATTAGTTTCTCCTCACAGCTGCTTGCCATCCCCGGGCCTGATGAAAGGCTGCCTGTCTGTCAACACAGGGACAAAGGCACAGAGGCCTTGCCACATGTGTAATTAGCATTGCTTCACAAAGATTATAGATCATCTTGTGGAGATAAATGAAGCCTTGGTTGTGTTTTGTCAATCTTCCCCCCCCCCTAAAATAGGAAAGTTGACCAAGAGTAACCACAGAATGCAGGATGGCAGCCATCCGTGAAAAAAATTAGATGCAAAACATATTTAATTTCGATCAAAATAGTCTTTCAGTAATTCATTGCAATAGATTTGATTTATATGTACATTTTTTGTTTGTTTGTTTTTTGCAAAGCTGCATACATATGGCAGGGCTATAAATTAACAGTTCATTGAAACTCCTGTGTGCGCTTCGCTGTTAATGGCACCACTCGACTTCACAAAATCCACACAATAAATCAATTGACAGCATATTCATTCGTCTTTGAGAAACAGATGAAATATATACAAGCACTGATCACATCTGAAACTTCTGAAATACACACAAACAATCTGCCTCGTAAAATCTTTTTTTTTTTTTTTTTTTTAAACAAAACCATTATTATTAACAAACATCTGACTTTTCTTCATTGAGGCCTGGGCATTAAAATCGAATAAAAGAAATCACTAATAGAATAGCTTATCAAATGCATAGCATTTTGTTTCGAAGACAAAAACTGCACTTGTGTTGCAGTAGGGAGAAAATAAAGTCTACAAACAAGCTAAACAAGCATCGTACCAAAACTGGACGTGTCTCTTAAAAAAATAAACAGATCCTGCAGGCAAGAAAGAAGAATTCACTCATTGATATGTTTAAAATTCTGTCCAGCCAGATCTTATTGTGGCTTGCATATTCAAAGTTCTATGATACAACAACTAAAACGTATGTTCCACACAGTGGATATTCCGTTACGCAAGTATCAAAATCATCCAGACTTACAAAAGTTAAAAACTAAGAGCTTACAGATGTTACCTAAAGCAAGTAATCAATAGAAATGTGTGGGACATTAAATATTTTGTAACTTCTTTGTATCGAGACCAAGCTGTAAGTTCCATGCAACGATAAAAATATTATGCACCTGCAGTATGAACTCTACTTCCACATCCATTTCACAACAAAATTCCCCATCACTGTTTGGAATGGAGGGAGTTTCCATCTGAAAAGGCCTGCAGCTTTTCTTCTTTTTTTTTTCTGGGAATAGATTCCCGTGGCAAGATTCAGTGACTAATGTCTGAAATAGGCCAGGTTATAGATGGTTCATTAGTAAGACAACTGTGGAGACACAGAGTCAGATTCCCAAAAGACTGATTTCCCAGTTATCTGACTGATCACTTTAAAATGACTTTACACTATCCTTTCCTTGTTTTTAATCTCGAAAACAGACATGACAAGACACATTTGTTTTTCATTATTACAATAACTTATTTGATGTACACCTCTTAGCCATAACACTAAACCCACCATTCTGCCAAAAAAAAAAAAAAAACCTCTGCTGTGCATGCACATGAGCCCACTGAGGGTGTCCTGTGGTGTCTGGCCAGTGGGTCCTTTGGGTCCTGTGCGTTGTGGAATGAAGCCTCTGCAGATCAGGCTTGTTCTTGCTAACTCAGCAGATGTTTGATTGGACTGCCATGTGTTATGCCAAGTTGTCAAGCAGTTTTTCTGTTGTGACAGGACACTCTGTCCTGTTGGAGAGAATTCTGTTGCCAGGGGATGCTGTTGCCATGGAGGGATGTGACTGATCTTTAACGATGTTTAGGTGGGTGGTATGAGTCAATGGAAGAGGACCCAAGATTTCCCAGCAGAACATTGCATTGTAACAATATAATCAACATGATTCATTTCAGCTGACAGCAGTTTTAATGTTGTGGCTGATTGGTGTAATCAAAACATAACATAGGCACCCGGACTATGGCGATGATCTCTGAAGTGACATAAAACATAAAGCAAAGCCACTGGCCGCTTTTCACTTTCCCAGTGATTGCTCCTCCATCGCTTCCTGGACTGGCAGTGTCTCATCTTGCAAAGTACAGTGGGAAATGTAGTCCCCTTGTGATCTCAAGCTGCTCTGAAAAAATGGAGCAGTCTCAGTGGCTTCTTCCTGGACAGGGTTGCCGAAGCCATCATCCCGCTCCACCTCGTCGCTGCCGTGAGACGTCTGGCTGACGCAGACAACAATGACGTCACCGCTAAAGTTCATCACTTGACCGCTGGAGATGAAGGTGGTGTTGTGGTTCCCAGACACCTGACCTAAATAGAAAAGTAACACAGAGGAGGCGTAAATGGTTAGGAGGCTATTTATAGACGATGTCTGAGAAAATCTTTAGTTTCACGTGAAAATCATAAACACTGTATCCCCAAACTGGTATAGAAAATGCCGATGCAATAACAGCCTATTGTGAAATTCAACAAGATGTGTTGCTATAATTGTAGGGTTGTGTAGGACTTTCATTTTTCCTGTACAAACAGGCTTCCAGAGCCCTATTTCATGACACAAGTGAAGAAGGGACTAACTGTTGGCTAACCTCATGTGACAAATGGACAGTGGGTGTAATGACTTTGCAGGATGACCACAAAAAGGCAATGGCTACAGAGACCGCCATATCATATCCTTCTCGACATAGCTCCGTCAGTATCCAGCACTTCTAACTAAGTGAAACTCAAGACCACTAAAGAGAAGCAATTTGTCACAGGTTTTGGGGTTTTAAGGATTCAACTGAACAATTTTTTTTTTTTTTTTAAATGTGCCGCTCCATCCACGAACATCTCAGTGTCTAATCTCCATCCTACAGTTGCTTTCCTGCCAAACACAAACTTGCATCAATACCCTTTGTGCCAGTGCCTGTATATTGTTCACCTACAGAGTTAAACCAGCAGGTGAAATAGGAAATAAACAGTTTTGTTTTGTAAATCGCATTACACCGCATCAAACCTCTGGTTCCTATTTTCTCCAGCCTCCTGTCTGACTTTCCAGGCGACAGAAGAGGCCAAACCTCCATGACTCACAGCTTATGTTCCATCTGTTCACACATATGCACACGCACACACACATACAGTAAATGTAAGAAAATGCACTAACAGGCATTTTCACACCTACACATACACGTATGCGCTCAAAAGCACATGCAGCCAAAGGCAAATGCTACCACAGACTCTCAAAACGTGTGTGTCTCTGTTTCCGTATCCAATGGCATTTCCCGGAATACCAGTCTGAGAAGGCAAGCTTGAAAATATGCCATTTCACCACAGCTCTGAAAACAATGCTCTGAGGAATCTGCTTGGGTCTTCTGTTTATCCTCTCTCAGTTCCACGTTGATCTTTTTGGATACCCAAAAACTGCTCTGACAGGGGTAAAACTGACTTGTGCATATTCTCTATCAGAATCTGCCAATTTTTCATGGATAGGTGCCAGATTAAGTCTTTGATTGTCAGACTAAATGTGGGTCATTAGCCCTATTGAGCTGACGCTCAACAAAGGCAGCCCCAAAATTGCCCTGAGCCGGTCAGTAGCTAATAAATAAAACTAATGTGCACTGGGACGGCTACTGTGGGTGAGACAAGGGAAACCTCTGAACCTTGCCTAACCTTTAAATAGTATAGGCGGGAAGTCCTTGTAACAATTTTCATTACTGCATGATGGGAAACTGTGTTCACTTCAAGCCAGCAAATGTGTAATTAAAGTAACCAGTCATCAGTGAGAGTAAAAAAAAAAGGCTTCACAAGTTGGTGTGTGTGTGTTTTTGTTGGGTTTGCGAGGTTATAAAAGCATTACTCAAGCTGAGCACATCTTGGTTCAATTAAAGCTGCGGTCACTTTGCGCAACCCTATGGAACTCTGGGTAAACAGGAGTTTTGTACTGTAGATGGCATACTCGACACTGGTGCACACATACACAAAGAGCAGTGTTTGTTTCGAGTGCGGTTCTGGTGGCTCACTAGCACATCAAACACACACACACACACACACACACATATCTTTTTCCTGCTCCCTGTGTGGCCCCGCCAAAATCCAGGCTCAGATTATCAATACTGGCTTTAATAAAAGCTATTTCTTGGAAACAATCACACAAACGCCATAATTTTACGCTGAGACCAATCCTCTGTCTATTAACGTTTGAGCTCGAGCTGACCACCGTCTCTATCAGACTGCTCAGATATTACTGCTTTTATAATCTAACCATAACCACTAGGAGCTCGAGGCACAGAGAATAAATGTTTCCCGTAGATTTTTCTCTTTGGCACGACCATAAGGTCTGTGTGAGAACAATGCATGCTCAACCCCGTGACTGTAAAACTTTCCATTAAAACCAATCTAAATTTCATTCTGTTATTCTTGGTGGCTAGTCCCACCTATGCTGTGGAAAGAGAACACTGCTATGTGGTGTATCCAATCATGTATGGGTATGACCCTGTGTCAACACAATGGCGACTGCCTACACAAACAGCGAACACAGAAATCCACCTGGCAAACACAACTGTGGTCCTGCAACCTTTGTAATGAGCCATTATCCCCATAACGCACAACCACTGTGCTTTTAGTTTTTATTGACGCTGCTGAGCGGTCACAGCAAAAAATAGCCAGGAAATAGCCAGCTCCAAATCAGCTTTTCATTACCCCAAGAGGAGTAAAAATAGACTTGTGACTGTGCGACTCACTGCTTAGGAAAAAAAAGTATATAATATAATATAATATAATTAAAATATAATATAATATAATATAATAGACAAAAGTGTACATTAATTTTAAAAGCCATAATTCTGTCCTGTCAACACTTGATTACTATTAAGTTACTATTATTACTTAATATTTTACCTCCCCCACTAGTTTGGAGCTAGTACCTTATCACTTCTTTTTTTCCTTATCATTAACATTTTTTGGGGCTTCTTATATGATCAGTTTTTGACATTTCATGTACCTGAGGTAAGATTTGGATCAGCCAGCTGACTCTGAAGGCTCTCCGGTGAGCACTCCAATTCTGACTCCTGTGATGAGAGCTTGTTGTCTCTGCTGTCCCCACAGGGAACTCCCTGGTCTTGCTCTGGGGCTGTGGCCTCAGGGGGCTTGTCCATGTAGAGCTCTCCAACAGATGGGGATGGCAACAAGGGGGTGACCGAGGTCATCGCAGAGGTTGTACTGTGTTCTGTTGATGTGGAGTCTGTGCTCATCAGTCTGTACAACCCCTCCCATTTTGTTGGCGATCTCTCTTTCAGGTGAAATTTGAACTCCGGCGACATCTGGGACAATGGCAGGTAGAGTTCAGGAAGCGGACTGGTTGACTGGACGGTGGTGGAGGTGTGGAGGAGAGGAGGAGAAAGAGAAACAAGCGGTGCGACACCTGACTGACTCGTGGACACTTTCTTGAGATTTCCATCTTTAGCCTCTTTCCCACTTCCACCTCCATCCCTCTCTCCATCTAGCCCTCCACATGAGCACGATCCCGGTGTTCCAGGGCTGACAGCCTGGCTACAGTCCTCATTCTCCCCTACTTCCAAGGGCTCGTGGACAGGAATGACACACACGCAAGAACCTGTCAAAAGCCGGGACACGCTTACGACCTCTTCTTCTTCTGACACCTCTTCTGGTTCTCCAGATCTTTTGCTCTGATCCTCCGTTGGCGTTTTCCTCTCAGTCCCTCCTTCCTCTGTCATCTCTTTTATGAAGGGCAGAGAGACCTTTACATCAGGAACAGAGATGGGCAAGGTGCACGAGGGGTTGTCAGTGGGGCTGGAGGGTGCTTGGTCGATAAGTTTGGTCACCTCACATGGCGTGCATTTTGAGGCACCAGAACCTCCTCCTATTCCTCCTCCTGCTCCGCTGTGGTAAAGAGGAGCCAGTGTCTCCTAGAGTGAAGAAAACGATAAAAGAAGAGTTGTAAATTATTGCAAGTATTCACGTAAGATGATGTTAGATATATACAGGCTCTTTGCTTCAATGGAAAAAAAATTGTCACAAACAATAGAAAAAGTAGATGAAACAGCTTGCAACAAGTTTAGTTTCTATATGTATTCAGTTTTATTTGAGGTTTTTTATTCTAACAGAAATTCCACCTTACCTGTTGTATCCGGGTCCTCTTCAGATTCTGGACACAGGATCGCAGATTTACTGAGAAATGAAACAACAAGATGTAAGTACTGAAAAAAAATGCAGGAAAAAAATGACAGTATTTATGAAAGTTCACGTTTTTGTGCCAACGTCTACATGTATGTTAAAGCAGTCGTACAGGCAGAAGAGAAAGTTTCATAGAGGATTTCGACCTACCAGAGAGTAACTTCATTTTGTCCTTGTAGCAGAAGAGAAGCAGAATGAGGGGACACAGAATGATAATGATTGACAGGACTGAAACCATCACCCAGAAGGACATAGGAATGACCGGGTCACCTGTAAGACAGAAAATTATTGAGCTTGCTTTTAGTCTACAGTTTTTTCCCTCTCCACATTTAGAGTCACATTTAAGCCTCTAATTAACAGAAACGATTTTGTCATATGGAAAAATATGACATTGTATATGTCCGTGTCTTTCCAAACTCACGTGGTCCACACCCTGCATCGGCTTCAGCACTGCCTTGCTTGATCTCCTTGCTGCCATCAGCCTTGCAACTGGGAAAGAGGAAGAAGAAGAGGAATATTTAGACAATGAGAATGTAGTTAGTTTTTTTGTTTTTTTAGTTCTCCCTTCTACTCCACATTTTCCTACCAACGTGCTCAACTCGCAGTTCTGCAAAGATAACACCAGAAAGGCAGATGGATAGACAGGAAAACAAAATTCTTTCTCTCTCCACCGTCATCATCATCGCCGATGATCTGTCAGGTCTGGCTGGCAGTGGAAGCTGATGTCTGCTCCAGCCAGGGTTCCAGAGGAAGTGGTGAATATATTACTCACAACCACTGTTGGCTGCCGGTAGGTACGGCTGCCCAACTGCAGTTTCCCTTCACAATATGTCAAAAGATTCCAGGCTAAAAACATGTGTGTGCACGTGCGTGTAAGCGCTTACTTTGTCCACGGTTTGCACGGTTCGTCATCGTCCTTATCAGAGAAGAATCCTTTTGGACACGGCTCACACACCTTCCTCTGATCTATAATTAACAACACAAATCATAATCTCGGATTTACAACTTGTTTCTAGGGACTTGTTATAAATGGGGGATGTTCTGTGTTGTGGACTTTCTCACCATGCTTTGTCTCAAGTCCCTGTCCGGGTCGGCAGGTGGGTATCTTCTCACAGTACTCACAGTTGATGGGGTAACACTGGAAGCCTTCAACACAGCGACATGGCTCCTCTTCTATCGAGTTTTCATTATTTCTCATAAAACCCAAACCTGTAGATTTAAAAGAAAAAGACAAAGGTACAAATGAAGTGAATGAGTAAGTGTGTTAAATGCAAATTCCCACTCCACAGTTCAATACAAAGGAAAAATAATTCCATGTTAAGAAGATCCGAGCATTCTTGGCTACCACAACCCCTTTTGTATGAATATGGAGGTGTTGTGTAAAGAGTAAACAAAAAACTGAAGTGAAAATCATTTATTTGATTGAAAATAGCACACAAATAAAGTATGGATAATGTGGAAAATGTATTTATTGTGTTTCAAAAAACATTTGGAGAGGAGGGCAAGGAGATGTCTGTACACAAGCTTGTAAAAAAACAAACAAAGGAGTCAGTGGATGGGCTCAGAAGCACTTCCAAACATCACTGTCAGTAAACACAGGAGAGGGTGATATCTACAAAGGCCATATTAAAGTTGAATGATAAAAGTTTTAGCCCTTTTTGGAGGAAGGCCTTCATTATTTCAGCAGGACAATACCAAACGACATGGGGGGAAAAAATCTGACCTACTGAAAATATCTGACCCATTATTAAATGAGGCAAACAAAGACCTTAACTGCTGAACAGCTTAAAACTTTATTGAGAATGAATTTAGCAAAAACGTTCAGATTTTTTTCACCAATATGTTCCCCGAGTCCCCAAAGACATATGGGGAGTTTTAGAAAGACGAGGCGATCCAACGTGGCAGTAAACAGTTTCAATCTCAACTTTTTAGAAATGGGATGGTGGCAAATGGTCTGCACTTCGTTAATGTTTACACAGCTTCATGATTTTTTGGGAAAGGGGTTGCAAAAGAGAAACTAAAACATTAAAAACATGAGTATAAAATTAAATACTGTTGACTGGAGAGTATTCTTTTATGGTGTAGCTGTGACTGTAGAGTATGTTTGGAAAGGTTGTTTGATCTTTGTCATTCAAGTAACCAGAGATTGCCAAATTAATAAGCAAAACGTTTTATAATTAATGAATTAATTTTTTAGAATTGAAATGAATGGTATTTGTCACAAGTAAGAAGTGAAAAATGGATTTAAATGTATGGAATTGATAAATAAATGAAGGTACTCACTCGGATCACAAAACTTCTGCTTAAGACAGCGATAGGCATTATTCAAGCTGGGTTGATATTCTCCGTGACTGCATTTACGACATATAGTCTGAGCGGTATCAGTGCAGTCTTTAAACACATAATAGCCTAGTGGCAAAAAGAAAAGACAATGGGTGTTAGGCAGAGGATTTAAGAACCCAGCATACATAATTACAATAACACAGAAAAGCCTAATTAAATAGAAGAAAACAAAAGAGAAACTGATAAAACTGGAGCTCTGTTCTTCTTTTTAAGCAGTTGATATATTTAGAAGTTTAAGTGTGTGTGTGTGTGTGTGTGTCTGTGTGTGTGTGTGTATCCACGCATTTGTGGAAACACATGCACATGTCTGTGCCACTTTAAGCCAAAAAATATCTGCTTTTAAACATCCTTCCTCTTTTACTTTAGAATATTTGTGAATGGAAAGCTATTTTTACTTTATGCTGACTCCACAGAGGAAACCAGATATGCATCCACTATCTGTGTGTGTGTGTGTGTGTGCGTTACCTGGTTGACACTTGTTGCAGCATTTGGAGTCTTTTAGGTATTGTGTTTCTTTACATTGAGATCTGGAATCTGCGTTCTGTAATTAATGAAGACAAAAGATAAGTTTGTAACAGTTAGTAAGAGGTATAATGTTTGAGTCAGGACCAGGATGGTAAAAACATTTTCAAGACGTGCCCAGAAATTCTTTCCATGCTCTCAGAACACCTGAGCGCAGCACTGAAGCCTCCAGACCAGAAAAAACAAAGTCCACAAGTACACAACAGGGAAGTAACAGGAATTATATAATATCCATTCTGGCTGACTTTGAATAATTAATCACTTGCAAATATTCTCCCAGCCATCAGTGCTGTGCTGTAAAATAAAAAAATAACAAATCTTGTGCAGTTGTTACACTAGATTTCTAAAGGCCTTCTGTTCTAAAAAACCACTATGCAAAGTTACCTGCTGTCACGCAGCTAAACACAGCTCTCGTTCCTGAAAGCATGGAAACAAACTATGAAACATCTTTGCATCTCTTCACAAACAATAAACGCTTTATTGAAAAGGTTACTTACTGTACTGACCTTCCAGCCGCTCTAAATTAAGGGCCGGAGAAGTCCTGGCCACACTGCTGAATTAGACAGTTTGGCTGTTATAACAGAAATGATGCCAAAACCACAGTGTCTATATATAAATGTAGAAAAATACAACCTATAGGCCTGCCTTGACTCCGACCTTGAATTGACCGCCATCATTTTGTCATTCAGTCTAAGCTTCATCTTCCTTACTACTAAATACTGTAATTTGTACTGTAATTGAATTGCTGGTGTTGCAGAGGTTCAGAAAAGCTTCCCCGAAGTTTTCCTTTGGGAAGCATATTCACAATTTCTTTTTGTTCATTTGATTTTTAATGGAAAAATCCCTGAGCTTACCCCAGCAGTTCAAATATACAATACTGGACTCTACACTGTTTTCACACCCTTCTCATCCTCCCCTGTCTTCTTTCTCACACCTCTGATTAGACTGTGTCAGTCTTTCCAACTTCAGACCACGACAGCGCTGCATGAACACTCTCAAGCTTTTAATTACCTCCACTCAAGACTCACACATCAGCCAATCTTTGTTATATAATCTAACCAGAGGGATAATCATACACAGTGCTCATAGCTCAGACCGCAGCACTAATGGACACCATATGCTGCAGGAGACAGAAGTGACAGAAGTAGGAAAGATTCCCATGCTATTAAAAGGCTTGAGTCTTTGTATAGATAGATAGGTAGATATGGCTTTTAATATGCACAGTGGGACCAGAGCGCACAGGAAGCCAAAGGAATGCCGGGAATTGTGTTTTTGTTACCGCCACATCTAAACATTGGGTCTGAGTTACGTGAAACAATGTGTTTTGATTCACTAAATATATAATGGATGCAAAAGAAAAACAAGTGACCCACCCTATATGATTATAGGTTAACATAATGGTAAACATAGCACATCCGACCTCAGAGCTAACTTGATGTGCTGCATGTACTCAGATATGAAGTATAAATATAGAATTGCTTGAAAAAGAAGATGTAGGGAAGTGGAAAGCATATGGATGGACAGAGCGGGCAGGACTTGGTGAAGCTTAAGAACAAAGAGGTGTTAAGAGTTCCAGGCCTTCAGCGACATGTCACAACTGCCCCCTAACTGGTTTCCGAGCTGTTTTGTTTAACTTACAGAAACATTCACCGCCGTGTGTGACCTTATCAAATGCAGAGCGCATTCCATAAGCTTTCAGCGGACAAGCGAATTTGCATAACGGCCACAGCAGCAACAGGCTCAAAGCCAAGAGAAGCACACTGCACCTCATAGGCCTCTAGGGGTTTTACTGGTTCACGATAAGATGCTGTAAAAGCATATTGCACAACAACTGGATCTTTGTATAATGTTTGCACCTGTGATTAGTTTTTTTCTTAACAGCCATAAAAGCAAATCCCCTAAATGCCACCTGCATAAATCAAGACCTGATATCTCATACCTTTGATTATAACTCTTCAGAACAGAAAAAAGAAGGGACTAAGTTGTCTTAAAAATTCATTTACAAGTAACAGAAGAAACCCCCCCCACAAAGAACGGCTGTTAAATTGGTGGAAATTGGTGACAGTCAATGATGTGTGAATAGAAAAAAAAAATGCATATGATAGAAACACAACCCAAAAATCAAGGAAGAGCAGGTGCTGCAAAAAGTTAAAAGAATATGTGCTAATTGCTTTAATGAAACCTGATCCAGAGCTCATAGGCAGTGCACTGCTTTTTAAACCGGAGGTAGTCATAAATCTGATCTGGTACTTGATGGATGGATGGAACTTGAAGAGGTAACTAATTATTGGTCAAATATTAAATGAAAAAAGTCAGGGAAGAGGCAGCAAGATGTTGCTAATAGATAACAGGACAACACGAGTGCATACAAGTAGGGATGAATGCATGACTGACTTGAAAATCTGGCAAATAAAAAGTTCAGGAGCCTTGTTTGTGGGCAGGCGAGCAATAAACCCAACAAAGCACAGTTCTTCATGATATATTGACTTTTAAGCTCGGAACATCTTGAAGCAATTGTGCATTGCTCAATGTCACAAAGACAGTTTGAAATGAACTCGGAATGTATTGGATGAAGTGGTTGCAAACCAAGAAAAAGAAGGGGAATTCTTTGGGAATAGTGTGAGTCAGTAATGGCAAGACCATGGTGAGAACAAACCAAAGCCAAGGGTTTGCAATGTCACCTTAAAACGTAGTTGAAAAATATTCCATCCCTCCTATCCAGACAACTGTCTGTATCACGTGTTTGCTTTCTATTGCCACTGCTGCTGGTAAAACTTTGACTTATTTCATAGACTTTTTGGGGGAAAGGAACAACTATATATTTCTTTTGCGCAATTGCCTCCCTGGATCACTGCATCGACAAGTAAAATGCCCCCCACAAGCATTTTCGCTTGCAACACACCTCAGGAAAGAAGAGCGTGCGTTCCAGTCAAAGTTATGCCAATGCTGGCTTACGGTAATGCAGGCACACAAGCAATGATAGATCACTGGTGCCCAACAGTCCCACCACTTCAACCACATCTCATAAACTTCTCCACCTGGACAGCGTTAGCTGGTTGGACTAAACAACGGCGTGGACAACAACATGCCATCGACTATATTCACTCTCCCCTTCAAATTAACTGTGGCAGTGCATCAGCTGCGACATTAGGTCATTTTTCATCTCTGTAAATCTACTTAATAGGGTTTTTCTTAGTATGTGCTTCTTAGGTATATTACGAACTACGATAAAAAAGGAAACCACAAAAAAAAAAATGTTTGTAAAAGTTGGTCGCGATATGCAAAATAGAGATCCTGCTGTGGCCCCTGCACCACCTTTTTAAACCTCGCCTCTGGCTGACCCAATGAGGTTCCTGATAAGCAACTTGGACGTGGAAAGAATACTTGGTGGAGGGAGAAGAACGTCCAGTTGCCAGCGGCTTTTCTGTGGTCAGAGCAGGGGAGAAGTGGCTTCGGCCCAAATACAGCTGTTTCTAGTCAGTGTCTGTGCGTAAAAAAAACACTGTTCCCCAAATTTCCCTCGTCCCTCATCTGACCAGCTCATGCAAATCCTGGTGTGTTGACACATACTCGGGTTTACTGTTACAAATCTTTTGCCTAAAATAACTGAACAACTGTTAATCTCAGCACTTTTGCATTAACTTTCTCATTTAAAGGGACCCGATAACCCAAGGGAAGCAGTAAACAAGAGACCTACAGGCTTCAAAGGTGACCGTCAACTCATTTGATATCAACCTCTTAGCTAATTAATGGGGTAAATGTTTATCATTAATAGTGGGGAAAACGCGTTTTACCTGTGCGTAAAAGGTGACAAGGACACACGTAATCCAGCCGCGGAAAATCCAGCTTGTAGAAAAGTTTAATCTCATCTCTACTGATTTACAAAGACGACTTCTGAGGCAAACTTTTCTTTATTAGCCAATAAACAAAGATCCGATCCGCGGACTCTTTAAAGGTCCTCACTGCAAATCAATTCTTCTTGAGTGCGTAAATGTGGTTGAACCTCCAAACATCTCACAGGACATCGCGCCTTCATTCCCGATTAGACAGCTTCAGTTCCCATATGCCCTCTCCTCTCATCTTCCTTCTGCTTTTCACCCACGCGTAGTGAAGGGAGCTGCAATGCAACAGCTTGTAAAAAATGAGTGACTTACCGAGAGTGGACTCCTCCCACGTCCATACGCAAAGAACGGTTCCACGCCTCCATCGCAGCCCTCCCGATCAAGCCGGAGAAATTATGTGTGTGACATTTAGTGCGCCCGACTATGAACCACCCCTTATTTCTCAGGTGGATAGATTTAAACATGTGCAAACCTAAATCTACATTCAGTGTCGGCAAAAACAGAGTTTGTAGAAGTCTAACGAGCTCGAAAGTCAATATTTGGTATGACCAGCTTTATTCTTCAACACAGCCTGAACTCTCATAGACAAGCCTTCTTCTGACGTCTTTAGGCAATCTTCAGGATTAGTTCTCCAGGCTTCATGAAGGACATTCAGAGCTCTTCTTTGTATGTTGGCTGCCTTTTGTTTCTTTTTCTGCTGCTTCAATGATCCATGACACTATTGTGTGTTTTTCTCTGAGGTATGCTTTAACTGCACTTTAACTGCATTGGCAGGATGTCTGTGACCACCATCATGCAGAAATATGAAGCTATTGCCAAATGGATGTCTTCCACATGGTTTAGCATGGTGGATAAAAATGTGACAGTACTTTTCTGTACTCAAGTCCATCAGTTTTGACAAGATCCCTAACAGCACCAAATGAAAGGCAGCCCAAAATCATAACAGAGCCTCCACCGTGCTTTACAGATGGCTGAAGACACTTTATTTCAACCAGATGTTTAAAGTTTGAGTTCATCACTCCATAAGATCTGCTTTAGCTTTCCAGTCCAGTTCTTTTATATTTTGTCACATTTCAGCCTTTTCCCCCCCACTTTTTCTCTTCATGAAAAAAACGCTTATTGTCATTTACCCTTTCACTAAGACCATGACTGATTCAATTTTGGGCCAGATGCATCTCTCAGGTCCTGTATTTGGTTTTCGCAGGATATTTTTCCTATTTCTTAATAAAATGATTTTCAGATACTGTTCATCTGCTGCCCTGCTACTACTTCTTATGATCTCCACTTCTCCAGTTTCATCATTTTGGGGAATCATGTTTGGGGAAAAACACCTTATTGGTGCAAAAATATTGTTTTGTGGTTGTCAAGCTGCGTCTTTCTGTCTAAAGAACACAAATAGTGTGTTTTTTGTGACAGACTGCTAGTAACAAAGTGCCTAAAGATGCATCTTAAAATTGGATCTTTGCTAAGTTTTTTGTTATATCTAGAGTTAGCACTTTTTTAGGCTCAAATGATTCATAGGTCAGTCTCAAGTAGCTTAACAAAGTTGAGAAAAGAAAAACATTCCTCTGAAATGGTCAGATAAAAAGACTCGACTGAAAATGCGGAAAAAAATAAATAAATAAATAAAAAATAAAAAGCAGAGAATTCTAAAGCCAGAAGAACTATTGCTCAATGCCACTTTAAACAAAAGTCTGTCTCCTTGGAAATAAAATCTAGTTTTGCACAGTACTGTAGGTTGTCAGATGACACTTCCCACATCATTGGTCAGACAGGATGAGCTATGACCTCATGGCAGAGATGAATTCATATATCATACACTGGAGCAGGAGTCAAAGCATGTGGTCACTTCTGTACACTTTGCTTCCTGCAGGAGCCATTCATCACTACACATGAGTAGGCTGCGCTCAACATAGTTCCTGGAGCGTGGGTCCTGGAACAATCATGATGGTGTCTTCTCTACAAAAACAAAAGTGTAGCGATTGCTTCCAGGAAACACTGCAGCAGTTGTCTTTGCCCAGGAAAGAATGAGAAAAAGCTGGAGTTGTTATTTTCCTGGGAATTTGCATGGCAGATCAGCTCAAGCCTACATTGGAAGGTCTAGCAAGGAAATGTTTTGGAGAAAAAAAAAGAACGTGTTCTCACAACGACAGTTATGCAAATATTAAATCAAATGTTTATGCCTTGGATGAATAGGGCAAAGGCTGGAGAGAAGAGAAGTAAACAGAAAAAGAGAGAATACCCAGAAGAGGGAAAATGACTGAGAAAATTTTAAAAAGAAACATAAATTACTCATTTATCTATGTGAATGTACAGCACATATTGTCTACAAACAAACAAACAAAAAAAAAAAAAAAAAAAAAATGGAGAAAGAAACATGCTGAGAGAAGCTGTTTTGTGGTGGGGCCTCTGCAGCTGTTACAGTAGCAATTAAGATTGGGCTCTTAGCAATCAAAGGCCTAAACTTGACTTTTAAAGCATCAAACATCCACATTAAGTTGACCCCGACAACAAAACTACATTATTATCACAGAAGTCCTTGTTAGTCCCCCCACTTCAAAAACACTTGCATTGTGGCTTGTTTTGATGTATAAAAATGGAGCTCTGCTTGCAGGCAAACACCATGCTGGTTTACAAGCATTATACTTCTAATGACCTGGGTCAGAGCACAGACTGTTCTGCAAGCATGTGGGCTGCGTTGCTTAGCATCACTTATAACAAGTCAAAGTTCACCGAGCAGAACTATTTTAGACGGCACAAAAAATAAAAATGCATCCTTAAACTCACATAAGTCACTGAAAGGTTTTCTTTAATGTAACACATACTTGTTCCACAGAACAAAACAGCCAGTCTTGTTTTGAAACCAGGATTTTGGAGGAATCTTCATGGGTTAGGCATGGTCTCACGAAAACGGTGAAAAGTGCAACGGGCAAAAAAGGAAGTCAGTTTTAAAAACTAAAGCCATCGTGTTCCAGTGGTTTTAGGACTGGATCTACATCGCTTCATCTGCCTTTGGAAACAGATGTGATCCGTGAGTCACCACTAATGTGAGTAAGAGCTCCTCTCAGACACAATTTCTACAAATACCAGGAGATTTTTCATGAACAGAAAATACTCGGCTGTGTGTAAGACTACACCTGTCTGGATACAGGAGTTGTTTGGGCAACACTATTCACTATGAATGCAAATCATAAATACCACAGCATGCACTTACCCACACACGTAGAACAACAGGCACGCCCACAAAGCCACGATGCCATGCCTTAACAGTGTGTAACAATTATTTATCCACCTGGCGAGTTATCAGTGATGGTGGTTGAATATTAGCTTGAATATGCAAATGCTCTTTATCAGAGTGTTGGCCAACTCGCTTTATGTTCAACCGCTAAATAAGATCTTGCAATCACAAATCAATGTACTGGACTCCACTACAGGCCAGTCAGGGCTGTCAAAAACCCATTTGAAAGTTAGAGTCCACACTTCTTTGAGTTCAATCGTGTTCTTTTATAGATTAAGGCCAAAGTTGACCATATCATTACAAAGTCATTTTTCCAAAACATGCAGGGATTGAGAGATAGTGTAATCTAGATGGCAGATCTGGGCTTTTATTACTGTTTTTTGGGGGGTGTTAAGTTGTTGGGAATGTCCCATAAGATGGACTTTGGTTTGTTGTACTAAGGAGACAATAGGAGACTTGAAACGTTTGAAGTTGAAGCACACGGGCAGGAGCGGTGTGCGTTTCTCCTGTTAAATGACTTTGTTTTACAGCCTTCTAACACCTGCCGACACTTTGAGCTCCTTAATCACTGCGACGGACAAAAAAAAAAGTCCCGGTACATGCAGGCATTCAATGAACCTTCCGGAAGTAAATTTAAGTACACAACTGATCTCCATCTTTTATTACACCAAGACACGAATTTCAAATATACACAATGAGTACCGTGTTCTTCAGTTCAGTGTATGATACATTTATTTACGGTTTCTCTTAGAGCATGTCCAAATTGAACGAACGACAAAGAAAAAAAAGAACCAAATCCCCACGTTAGAAAAAAACAAAGTACAATTATCAGAGACACTGCAACACTGAGAGACAAGATGCAACAGACAGAGAAGGAATAATTATGATCAGTGTTCTCTTCAACTTCACATTGCCATAATGGATAAAAAAAAAAGATCATTAACAATAGTGATAATCTCCATGTGTAAGACTGAATTAAACAAAAGAAATATAGATAATAAAGAACGTAATAGTAAAGTGAGTGCAAATTTCTTTGGAAGTTGGAATAAAGTATGTTTTTCTTCATTAAGACATAAATAAGTTATAAAATAGAAGCTATCAAAACAAAAACCAGAGACTGAAGAAATAAAGGCAAGACACTTTTCTTTTTAATAGTTTCAAGTAGGCGATACTTCAGAGCCGTACAGAGACACTGTACAAGGCATTCTAAATAATCCGCGCAGCCTTTTGGTGGTTCAGACCTTCAGTGTAATTAATGCGACTGCTTTCGAACCTTTTGATCCAAAATGGCGCCCATTAACATCGTAAATGAAACCCCCGCAGGCTGCGCTCAGAGTTCTGCTTCTCAAAAACGAGTGAGGCTCTTCTGATACAAGAAGTACTGCACTAAAACTTAAAACAAACTCAGT
This sequence comes from Perissodus microlepis, assembly GCF_051167445.1. Lineage (NCBI taxonomy): Eukaryota > Metazoa > Chordata > Actinopteri > Cichliformes > Cichlidae > Perissodus > Perissodus microlepis. The sequence goes on along the minus strand of NC_140469.1, from coordinate 13,328,901 downwards.
GATACCTTTCAAGTCCGGAAATGTCCAGGTAACGAGTTCCTCGTTATCGCTGTGGGTTAGTCTCGATACTGTAGAGTTTCTTCTCGTCTCTCCTCTCTTTCTGTTGTGACATGACAATTCTAACACTGACTAATGAAAGCAAATCCTAGTCCTTGATGATGCATCTGTCGTGATTAATAGTTGAGGAGAGGAAAATACGAGCAGAGGAAAACCTCAGAAGCTTTCACTGCGAAAACCATCAACCATCCCTGTTTAACAAGTAGTCCTGCTGCACAGATTTTAAAATCAATACAACTTCAAGCAAAATTTCTCGAAATCAACTCAACTATACACTTGACTTCCGTCTGCTCGAAGCTGAACATATGCTTTTTTTTTTTTGTTTACTCCCAGTAAAACGAAATGCTCCCAATGAGTGCAGCGTTTGGTCAGTTATTCGAGATGATGAATCGGTCAGTGTTGGGATTACTTTTTTCTCTGGAAGACGTTGGCCAGCATGGCGCCAGAGGTAGTCAGCTGACCCATCTTACTTAGAAACTTGGTCTTGGCATCCTCACCCACCAAACTGGATGCAATTGACATGGAGCTATGCAAAAAAAAAAAAAAAAAAAGAAAAAAAAGACAACGTTAGGACGTGGACATGACGCATCAGTGAACTTTAGCCATTTTCGATATGAATGTATTAAAATCGAAATCAAATCAAAACTATGCCAAAAATCCCTCTGCAATCTGTCTGAGCTCACATCACCCTCTACTCCACTTCTTTAGAAAGGAAATACTGTTTGCCAATTCAGCCCCTCCTGATTTTTTACAGTCTAACGGCTCCTCAAGTTCCTCTTTTGAGTTTGTTCGGACTCAGAATGATACAGAGAACAAGTTGGTGCCAAAGAGCTGCATTGCTCAATACCAGCACAAACATAACACCAACTCAAAGCACTTTATGACCTGCGAACCATTTTAGTCCATGCTTTTGTGTACCACCTGTAGTTCATGAGCATTTAATATCACATCAAACTTCATAGACTTGAGTTAGAAACTCTAATATGTAATCTCAGTGGTAAGGAATTGGATCCATGTTAGGCGATCCTACTTCAACAATTATTTTGGTAAAGAATTCACTGAGCGCAGAATCACATGGTTTTTACAGTAAAATTAAATTAAATGGGGCTTAAAAATGTACAAAACTTTCCAAACCTCTTTTCTCAGAGGTCAGATCTCCTTAAAAAGTAACAATCCGTGTTACCAGTTATGGGGAGAGAAGTTGAAGCCAGACTTGGCAGAACAAAATGAAAAGGTAAGAAAAATCTCTCAGCGTGAGCGCAGAGACTTTAACGGCTGTAACCTCGGGGGAACACACTTTTACACAATCTACTCGCACAGACTTATACACACTTCCTGCATCTACATGCTCACAAACATACACTTTTTATCGCCCCTCTTTTTAATGAGCTCCAAATATACATGATCAAAAATCTTCCTTTCGTGTGGCTTTGACACTTACAAATACTCCTAACGGGGGATACAGAAAAACCCAAAACTCCCACTATATGGGCTCTGTCTTTCACGCTCGCCACGTGGTAAGGATCCTTCGCTACTTCATTCTGTCTTCATTTGTCAGAGTCTTATGCAATAAAAGCCCATATTTTGACATTCCTTTCAGAACAAAGTAACGGTGTGAATGGGGGTGTGTTGAGCCTTACCCTTGTGGGTCTGACATCGCTCTGTTTTCCACCTTGATTTCACACTCTTTGATCATTGAGCTAAGAATCACCTGCGAATGAAAGAAACAGATTCAGCTAAAAAAAAAAAAAAAAAAAAAAGAACCCCAAACGTTTCTCCATGTTTTGGTTTTGTTCAGGTGATTTTTACCTTTACATTAATTCACATTACTGTGTTTTACCCAACCAATCCCAACCAATTTATTTTGGCATGCTGGTTTTTATTGCGTCTTTTCTTCTCAATTTCTCTATGTGTGTCTTGAGTGTTGAAAGGACTTGGCTGTCATTCACTGGCTGTGTTATGGGATTAACTTTCATGTCTTTTGCTTAATCAAAGCCAGGCTAACAACAGAAACGACTGCCTCTATTCAACAGATTGATAGAAAACAGAGGAACTTGCAAAATGGAAACATAATTATTTAATAGTGAAGTAAATTAACACAGACGCAAATAAAAAGAAATTATTTTGTCAAATTTTTGAAACTAGTTCCTGTTATTTTCGTGTATTTATTTGGGCAGGGTTAGTCCTATAAAGGCCTTTAGAGTTCATATGTTTCACAGCGTGAAACCTTTTTTATCTGTTAGAGTCTGGTATGCACAGCTTACAGTCAAGAGTCGATGTCTTATGAATGAAAGAGTCAGCTGATCATTAGTCACCTTGGCTAAATGTTCACATGAAACGGATCGCGTGAGATTCCAAGACACAAATATATATGAGAGGTGTGTGTATGAGTGTGTCTGAGAAAGACTGTCTTTTTTTGTCTTATTTGTGCAAGATCACAGATCAGTAGCAAAAAAAAAAAAAAAAAACCCAACAAAGGTATGTGGATTATATTAAAGGATGTGGCTCATCAATAAAAACAGCTTTCAGCTGTTCACTTATTCCCAAGCAGTCAGCACATCGGATAGGTCCACATGTTTGAATTAGCAACCCCAAAGGAATATAAAAGCATGCAAACACATGTGTATGCATGCACGAATATGATGTGTAGAGTTTAGAGCCCAAACAATATAGAATTTTAAAGACTGACACCAATATTTGTTTATGTAAATCTTTCACATAGGCTAATATGTCTTTCCTTTCAGGCTTCAGATCTCCTTAAAATTTATTACATGTAGTTAATTACGAGTCCTTACTAAGACAGCATCACAATGCATCTTAAAAACAATCTTGTTTGATCATCACAAAAAAGCAAGATTAATAGTTTACCAAGCAACGCTGAGCTTGAAGTCAAAGTTTTCTGTAACACGAAAGCTGCTCTCTATTTAACTGGCTAAATCACCATGGTAACTATTGCTGAACACATAACCTGGTCAGGAGTTTATGTTGACCATGTTTTCAATGATTCTTGTATATACAGCATGCATTACAGACCATGGAGTGTAGGAAAGATTCTCTGCTGGGGTATATGTTTTCTATGTGCAAGCTGTTAATCCCTGCCACCGTACAAATTATAGCAGCACAAACTGTGCATCACATTGTTGCTGGAATGTGTATGTTTGATAATGAAGAAAATGTATACGTGTTTTTATAATTTACTGGAACTGCAGCTACTAGAACACAGGACTAGAGTTAAACTGCAGTTAAACTGCAGAACATTTACCTTTAATGTTTAAATGAATGAACTTAAAATTTCAGAGCTAATGTGCTGCTGTCTTATTTAAAATAAACAGCAGCACTGAGAACTCAAATTAAAATGTTTATTTTACCGATCTCTTTGCCAGACCACCCGATTACTGGACTTTCTGAACCACTAATCTAATCAAAATGCAACAATCTTGAATTTTTTTTTTTTTAATCATCATCATCTGATGACTTGTCTGACTGGACTAGGCTGCACTTACAGGAGCACTCAATTTTATGTGATCACACACAGAGCCTGAAGCAGAAAGCCCGGCATAACAGTCGATAACCATCCCCATGATACACCCTCTCTCACTGGGATTTTAGATTTTTACAAGCAAGCAAATGTAAAGAAATCCTGCTGGTGTTACAATTCCTTCATAGTACAGTGGTCCCTCGTTTATCGCGGTAGTTACATTCTAAAAATAACAGGTGATAGGTGAAATTCGCAGAGTAGCTAACTTGATTTTTATTGTTATAGATGTTTTATGGCTGTAAAACCCCTCATTACACACTTTATACACTTTTCTCCGACAGGCTCGAACATTTCCACACTTTTCTCTCTTGCCTCTGGCGGTGCAAAATGTTTCATTGGCATTTTTGTGTTTGTTGGACAAAACTTACAAACATAGTACAGCACTTCAGAGTCACACTGCTAGCAATCGAAGATTTATGCAAATTTGACAAGCTGAACGCATTCTGTACTGGACAGGAGACACGGCACAAGATTGATTGACAATGGCCTACAGCCAATCAGAAAGCAGAACACAATGCACACTTTAAAAAAAAAAAGCATGCAAAATTGCACCAAAAAAAAAAAAAAAAAAAAATCCGTGAAACAGCGACACCTCAAAAGGTGAACCGCGTTATAGCGAGGGACCACTGTATACTCCTCTGATGGCTAAGCTATGCTACATCTACATTCATGGTTCAAGGCTGTCTTCTTTAATTTTTTCATTTTAATTTATTGGTTGTTATGAATGCCAATATCAATATATAAGTCAGGCTTATATGAATGTGCAAGCATGTCTTTGTGTTTTCTCCTGACCTCATGCTCTGGAGAGAGTTGCTCCATGTCAACACGCAGACACCTGAGACCAGGCAGGAAATGGTTGACCATCACCTCCTCGGAAATGACTGGACTGAAAGTTAAGGGCTTAACTGAAGTAATGCAGCTATCAGAAACTCAAATGCAAGTGTTCAGTTTAAAGTCCTTTCAAAACTACTTGGTTCTCCACAAATCACAACTACTAAATTAGATCAAATACAGTAAACAGAAAAGAAAGGAAAAAAAAGACAATAAATGCAATCTATTTCTTAAAACAATACATGCAATTTGAACTTCTAAACTTAATACAGTAAACAAATTTGAAAGATTTTTGCTTTTTTTTAAAAAAAAAAAAAAAAAAAAAAAAAAAGTTGCAAAACGCACTTAGTAAATTGTAAAAATCCTCCTATGTTATTATATCCCAATATTCATCCTCCCAGACTATCTTGTTTTTGTTGCTACTTGTATAGACATGTAAACTAAAGAACTGGTGATTCCAAGGTCAGACAGTTAGTAATACTACTGAGCAATAACAGTGTTTCCGGGAATCACCAGATGGGAGGGGTTTACTTCAGGACAATTTAAAATATTTTGCTGCTGATGAAATAAATGGTAATTACAATTAAAAATTCATGAGAAAGTCACTTCATTACTTTATAGCTACAGGGCACACTCCACCCATCTGAGAATGAAAATAGGTTCACACAAACTTTACTCCATGTTCCTTCATCCTGGACTGCACGTGTTCTGCCACCCATCAAACCCAGTGAAACTATATGGGACCAGCGGTGAGCACGTCTTTATTTTTAGGGATGGAAATGTACACTTTCAGAGCTTGTCGCACTGATTACAGGAGAAAGAAGTGCAGTGGGAGGTAGAGGCTCTGAGGTCAGGGCTATACCTCCTGGACACTACTGCACTATAAAATCACAGCCTGACAAAAATCCACAGGAATGAACCTCAACAGCTGCCGTCTATCTGTGTGTGTGTGTGTGTGTGTGTGTGTGCGTGTGTGTTGGACCTGGGTGGGGTTGGGTTGTCAGTAAAGATGAAAAAGAGTAAAAGAGAAATAGAGGAAAAAGAATCAGAGAAAAGAGGGATGACAGAAACGGCAGAGATGATATAAACGTGAGTTCTGTCCTGGGAACTGTTCCTAAGGATTGGAGCTGATGTTCAGTCCTTTCCCTCCACTCACGCACTTTCTCCCTCTCTCATCCTTTCCTCTGCTTAACCAACCCTGTAATTACATCTGGCCCCAAAATGGAGGCAGCTTATTTTTCCTTTCTCCTTCTGCCAAATGATAGTTAAATCCTGCCAATGCACACAGTGAACCATACACAGAGGCACCGAGACCACACTGATACATACCAGCACATCTCACAAGGATAGCTAGGAAATAACTGGTAACGCTTAGGGTCTTCTTACTGACTTACAGTTACAACATCTAACCCTGAACCCTAACCAAACTTGACACTGACTTCTGGTAAATCATTTGGAAACACACAAGTACAGGAGTATTAAAAGGACGAGTGGACTCATATTTCCTCTTGGAGTAAGTTAGTTTTAAGCTATTAGGTCTTATCACGAAGCGTGACAGTTAAATTGCTTTTTCATTTAAGAATGGAAATCCATTTCTAACCAGCTTACATGGACTGTGAACCACAACCTTTAAAAGGATACAGCAGCAGGAGAGGGCGCTGTAGGCCTCAAACAGCTGAGTGGCAATGTCAATCCTCTTGTTTTCAACGCTCTGGCTGTTGTTAGCTAGAGCAAGCTTGTGAAGGTGTGGCAGCACAACTAGAAGAATAGCAAAGAAAGGGGCAAATGGTTAGAGCACAGAAAAAGCAGGATTAAACAAAACAATGAAGAGATTAAAAAGCATATTTAAAAAAATATGAGATGTCCTTATTTTTTGGTATTTTTTGGAGCATGCTCATATCAAACATGGCCAAGGTTTGGCATAGGTGAGATAGCAAAATGAACAAAGTGGTCAGTTTCAGAAGCTTTTTCCTACGCGTAGCTCTCAATGATGACAGTAGGAGCGGATACCCACTATATGGTAATCCCAGACAACAAAGTTCAATCCACCAGTTGTTCAAATATTTTGATTGTGAGGGGAAGCCAACCAGAAAAAAGTTGGCTCAAAGGAAGTGTGGCCTTTAAGGGAAAGAAACTTAAAATGCCTCGTTACAGAGCATGAGCTGAGAGTCTGCACTCAAGCCCAGTTTAAGGTAAACAGGAATTTTCTTAAGCTGTAAATCCTGCAAAGCTCCTCAATTCGAGTCCAAGAACAAACACATTGAGCTGGAAATTTGAGCATGAAGTCCCCTTTTAAACAGTTAGTCATTTTCATACACTCGTCTCTGAAGCGTGGCTCTGCGTTGGGCCCAACCCTTCCGAATGTCCTGATGATCTCCATGTGCAAAGAGTGCTGGTCTTGGTACTGAGGGTCTTCCAGGAATGACGCCAGCTGCATCTTTACACGCTCCAGCAGCTAAACACACGCAAGCAAAAGTATTTTTATACATTTTAGAATGATGATGATTTTAAAAATGCTTACAATTAATTTCATCACTGTGTATTTTGACAGTTCCCCACCTCTTTTTGAGTGACAGTCTCCATTATGGTACCAAAGGCAGGAATAGTAGAGATCCTCACTGAGCTACAAACAGCAAGAATGCAAGAAAATGCTTTGACCATAGATAGTCAGTTAATCACTATTTCAGGCATTCTAACTCTCTATTAGCGTGCCATTATGGCAGAATTAGAATGAGTCAAGCATTATCTGGAAAAAGGTTTTTGGATTCATTTCATAATGTGGGAAACACCAGATTATTGGGTTAACCACATTAAAAGAAGTGAGGTGTGTTCAGGGTATGTCATAAGATGAAAGGCACGTAAGGGATTTTTAAACAGTGCAGCTAACGGATTCCAGAATTGACTTAAAAATTTTCATTTGTGGACATTTTTTTTATTACAGTGCCACATCCAGTGTCAAGCAAGCATTTACCCTAAAACCCACAACGAGTCAAAGAATTAGGACTACTGTGGCTAACACATGTTCTAGGTTTTGCATAAATATAGTGATTACAGTGTAATGACACACTGGTAACCACAATGATGACTGAGATGGTTACTGTAGTGCCAGAGCAGGCTCTACATTATGCTCAAGTTATTACATGTCCATAAACAGTGAAATTTACATGTGTCAAGTAAAGTGTCAAGTGCATGACCCATCAGTGCTTTGAGTATTTGAATGACAGACCTGCTATATAGAGAGTTTGTGTTTGGACTGAGCATCTGAAATGGTGATCATCTGAGCAGTAATGATCAATTTAGCCAAGATCTGGGAGCTCATCTGACTTTACAGAGCACCAAAATGCTAAATCTTTGTGAATATTATTTGACCCACATCTATATTTAGAAATCAGTGGACTATAAGATAAGGTACAGTTATATATATTTATATCTACCTGCAAAAATACAAAACAATAATAAGAATATCTGACATTAATCACTTCAATTACTGACTGTGATGAATGGAAGTAAGCAAGGTTAATGGGGAGGGGGGCGTTAGAGTGATGTTAAATAATCATTTCACAGTCAGTAGGACTAGAAAAGCCAGAGGTCATCTGAGAGATCATTGGAGGAAAAAAGAACGTTTCTCATCATTTCTCTTAACATTAATTTTTAATTTATAAACTGCTAATTGTAGATACGGCAAAATACGCAAAGCCAATTTTTTAAGGCTACAAAGAAAAAAGAAAAAGAAAAACATGCATTAAAGGTTAAATCAATTTGTGTTTACAGTACAATTTGGGGACAAGCATATGCACCCAAAAATGTATTTCATTACAGAGAACCATGAGATGAATGGGGCTGCATTCCAGCAGTGATGCCACAAATTTCATTAGTGTTGAGTTTGATAGATCCATGGCAAAAAAATCCCTTTGAATTATTGTCACGACATGGCTCAGAAGACAGGCTGTTGTTTATAGCGTGCTATGTGTTTACCAGCTTATAGCGTGACACAGGGCTGAATCAAATTTGTTTGCTAATTAATCTAAAGATTACCAGAATGAATATGCATAAACATTTTCCTGTTGGACTAGAGAGTGGAGACTTAACTATTTATCCAAGCACAGATGTTGTTAGTCAGTGTGAGTCACTGGGTTGACATCAGTGGTTATTGAATACGGGAGGTAAGAAAGAGAGGCCAGCGAACTCAGGCTCTTACTTCCTCGTTCAATGGATTTTGTTGTGGTTAGAAAAACTGCTGTGTTAGCGAAATAAGACTTAGACTTCTGGCATCATATTGATGCCAGCTCAGCAAGACAGATTCAAGAAATTTCTTCTTCTTTTTATATGAACACGCACCACTGCAAGGATGCAGCCCACAAAAGGACAGTGTTTACAGAGAGATTTTTCTGTGTTGATTGACTCACAATTCAGGCCCACTGCACAGAGTTATAAGGGCTGGAGCTGCCCGGCGATCTACTAATGCTTCACTCATGCCTCGGAGAATCAACTGCAAACCCACCACACAGCAGGATGAGAGAGAGGGAGGGGTGCCATGGGAGGGGACAGAGACAGCAGGAAGGAGGGAAATGTATAAAGAAGAAAGCGAGGTGAAAGAAAGAGGTAAAGGTAGAATATATAAAATGGAAGAGAAAGAAAGAAAAGAAAAAAAAAAAAAAAAAGGATTGCCAACCACTATTTGGAGTCAATCAGAAGGGGCCCTGCTCTCACAGAGTGGGATAGAGAGGAAGAGGAGGAGGTGGGGCAGGTTACACGCAGGCATGCAGGGATTGTGCTGTTGACACATGGGAAATATGCAACCACATTTCTGGCAAAGGACTTATTAGTTGTAGACTGATGAGGCAATGAGAGCTGGCATGAGTTAGTGATGCAGACTGATGATGTGTACATGCATAAAAGGGTTCACCGTGGTTATGCTGAAGAATTACCCCATGGCACAGCCTAAACCTAAACAGGAGCCGCTCTAAACTAATGCACATGAGTGAATTATATTTGAAGAATGAATGAAAATGTATTGGACAAATAGGTTATTTCAATGTTCATACTGTCTTATTTTCTGCTGAATTTGCTCCTGGCAGGTAAAGACTGGTCCAAATGTGATAGTTCTCAGGCAGCAAAGAGAAGGGGGAGAGAGACGCGGCGCAGTTTGCTGTTGTTGTTTCACTTACATTTCAGGGTCAGAAGACAGTGTGATGAGAGCCGGCACCACTCTCTGAGCTACCAGCGTCTCATTCACCCCCTTCACCAGCAGCTGATCGGATTGGACAGAGCCAGCCGTGATGTCACAGAGGTGGGCGGGGCATTTGGGACAAGAGCGAGCAACACCGGCAATAAATAGAGAAAAAAAAAAAAAAAAAAGGGAAAAAAGCAAAATAAAGAAGGAAGGGAAAAGAAAACAAACACAAAAAGATAGGAAGAAAGTGATATACAATGACAAGAACAATAGCTGCAAGGCACGGAACAGCACTGTATGTTTCAAGCAAGTGTGTACACACACACACACTCGTTCACACACGCACGCACACACATGCAATCTCAGGTATGCACACATGGCAAAGCCAACATAGCTAAAATTGCACAAGTATTGTTACAATACAGTGAGCATAAAACAGCGGGCTCTTTCCACACACGCCAGATTATAAAATAGCTGAGAGTAATTTGATCTGGCATCTGTGGTAAAGGGCCACTTTTTGATCCACAGTTTTGGTAATGGTGGACAGCTACACACTATGAAATGGTGACAGTGAGGTGTTCTGGGAAAGAACGAGTCGTTCACAAAACAGGGGGGAATGAATACGGCCTACCACTCCTCCTCCCCCAGTTCAGATCAACAAAGGCCAGGTTCCAATGCTATGCCTAGATTTTCATCCCAGTATTTGACCTAAAGTGTGGACAAACGAGATCTCATGTCTCTTACGGCTTTGGCCAGGACTTTTGCCTTGGGAGGCTGGTTTAATATGGATCCAATCAGCTGAAGAAAACAGAGAAGGTATTGTCTCCCTTTACAAAATAACAGCAGTATTAGGTTTCCACAGGATCTGAAATTCTGAAAACATTTAAAAAAAAAAAAATTCACAAAAAAACATTTCTGATTAAATTATATTTTCCAACAACACTGAAAGGGAACAGGCCTTCAGCTCCTTCAACTATGCCGTACTTTCAGGGTAGTAGCAGATATTTATGTTGTCACTACTGGGATGAGTGTGCAGTCAAAGGTCTGAGGGTCTAGTCATAAGGTTGGAACCAGAGCACTGATAAGCTAAATGCTACAGTCTTTACTCACATTTAAAGGGCAGAACAGCTTAATAACAAATGTTCAACAGCAGCAACAGCAAGCAAAGCTAGCACATGTATAGCAAATATGGAAATGTGAAAATTGAGTCTATATTGTTTATAACTGCACAACTGACCATTTTTAGCTCAGTGAAACTATACATGTATTGATAATCATTATCTACTAACTTAGATTCTTTAACACAATACAACAACAATAACTACACAATAAAAATGTCTACAATACATTAAAAATTATTAGGATTTTATCCATAATTGTGCAGCTTCATTGGTCTATATTTTACTAAAATACGTTTTAGTGCAATGTTTCAACTGTGGTACAGTTTTTTTTTCCAAAAAAACCTTTTGTGCTTGTGTGTTTGTACCTCAAACATCCGTGCTGCCGTACACCGGACAAGAGCAGACGTGTGGACCACCCCATACCACAGAACAGTTAGCAGCAGTTCATGGTACACTGGGTTGGCACTGAAAAAACACAAAACAAACCGATTAAGTAATCATTAACTTTCAAACTGTCAAGTTAAAACAACAAACGAGTAACTGTATAAAAAGAACCTGCCATATTCTTATAAATGGGTGTGCTTGCACGCACGCACGCACGCACACACTAAATATTCATGTGCATGTGTGTTTCAGCTTACCCCAGCTCTACAAAGGAGGCCTTCAGGCTGTCAAGAGGTGCATGGGACAGAGACAGGGTTGTCATAACATCTTCTAGGAAACCCACCAACAGCTTGCGATCCTCCTCCTTTTGAGAGATGACAGCATACTTATGACAATTTCATGTATTTCACTGTAACACGTGTATATAATTTATAAGAGTGCGGTTAATTTTATTCTCTTTTTAGTCTGGCCGCTCTGAACATTGACACTGTGTTAAAAGTTGATGCAAAACACTGCACTTAGACAGACAGCTAACCTCAGGCATTAGGAGTGAATTTTATACATGTATTTGAACTTGCAAATACATGTATTTGAAAATTGTGGCTGCTGGATCCAGTTCCAACTTGCAAATACGTGTATATTTAGATTGCATAGACCAGATTTGTAAAATAAAGTGATTCTGTCACAAATTGTCTAATTAATCAAAAAATAGTCTCCCTGGAAAACTCAAACCAACCAAGATAAAGACTTAGCTATTTTTTTTTAATAAAATGGTAGTATATCATTTATTCCATCATTCAGATTACCTAAATCTTGAAGAAATCTACAAACTATCAAAAAGTCTGATCACGATTGTTAGCTTCTGAGCAGCTGTTAATTTACCTGGTTATAACATGTCAGCACTCCAGTGGCATAAATAGGAACTGTGGCTTTGGTGAGAATACCATTCCCTGCTGAAGCATCTGACAGGAGAACAAAAGCCGATCATAACAATGAACGCAATAAATTCAGTTAATCAAGAAGATTAGAAATGAGCCGAGACACAAACAAATATGACATGACGAGGTTATTTTCAACCCAACGTATCGGCTTCGCATTTGTTAACACGAGTATATGTGTGACACTGTGGCCTCACCATGCATGTTATACTGTTGTGGTTTTATAAAAATGTCAGAAAAGGTCCCGATGACCTCAACACAGCCTGGGTCTCAATACAAAACACATTTCATCAGCGGCCACAATACCAAAACTAAAACACTTGGCAGCCACATAAGACCAAGCACCTCTTTATAATTATATAAACATGTTTGGAATTTATAAAAAAGGAGATGGAAACACCCATAACAGACTCCAAATAGCTTGTTTACATCAACAGTGTCAGCATCTGAACTCCACCTATCAACAGTTTCTTGAGAGAGCTGAGAAAACCTTACACTTGCACATCTGCGTCTAGGCTAAAGCTGCCCTTACCAACGTTCTCTTCAGACAGTCGGAGAATCTCCTGGAACTGTGGTTTAACCTGCAAAAGTCACAATGATAAAATGCCAGCATAATACTTATAAATATTGGCATTTACTGTACACACTAGTTGCACTGTGTATATGACATGACAGAATAGATTTTTTAGTGGCCTCAACTCTAAACACCATTCAGTATTCTAAAAACAAGTGTGCCTGTTCAGGTAAACAAGGTGGGTTGAAATGAGCTAAACTGGAGGAAACTTTAAGAATGCTTATTAAGACTAAACTGTCATGGTTTACTCAGTTATCACAGGTTTACCTTAGTGTTGGTGAAGATCTTGCCAAAGGTGCGGCAGAATCTCCAGAAAAAGCGAGAAAATTCATGAACACAAGTTGATGATGTCACATTTATGCGACCCACAATCTCTATGAGCTGCGGTAGGCTGTTTAAAAAAAACAGAAGAAAGGAAAAAAAAAATAGAAATTAGTAGTCTGAGTCCACTTTGTTAATGACAATGGGCATTCTTTCATACATCTTTTTTTTTTTTTAAGTATGTTAGTAGACATGTGCCGATTACACTTGTGTTGTGAGGAAATCTAGAATGTCTTTAATGTGTTTAACCTCACATTATAAGGTCCCTCTTCCCTCTGAGGATAACAACCACATCCTCATAACATTAGTCATTGCATTTTACCACGATAGCTTAAGGTTATAGTAAGCCTTGGTTTAGGTTATGATGAGTTATTTTAAGTCACTGAAGTGATCATGGGTTTGAGTGTATGTGTGTGTGTGTTTCTTACAGCTGGTTGACCACCCATAGCAGGCTCTCCCATCCAGTGGTTCCTTCATGCTCCAGCTGGTGGTCATAGAGTTGCAGCAGGGCACTCAGCATCTCCCTGCTGCCGATGATGGTTGCCACATCTTGGAGGGGAGAAGCTGGCCGGGGAAATCGAGTCACTGCAAATCCAAAGATAGAGGACCAAGGCAGAAACTGAATAATAAATGTCAAAGGCTTAAACGCCACACTAGCACCAGTAGAATATATATGAATGAACAAAATGTTTGAAAGTTGCATTTTAGTCACACTAAAATACAAACCTCTACTTCTGCTTAGGTTTCTGCATTTCTTTTACAATTGACCTGTGTGTGTTTGTAAACATCCTACCTTCAATTGCAGGTATGTCGCCATGGAGTTTGACTCTGCTGGTGAAGGGTGCATTCTGCAGCACCACAGCGAACAGAGGAGGGATAAGAGACTGAAGGGCTGACAGGAAAACATGTAGCTTGTGTTCATCTAGACCATGTTCTCCTTGCTAGAGAAAGAAGCAGCACATATTATGGAAAGTGAGACAGTGCATATATAAAATTGCACTATGCCAAGACTGAAATGAAAGACACTTACTGCATGTAGTTTCTCTATACGTGCCAGTAGAGAAGGAATGAGTGCAGTGTGCAGGGTGCCCAGCTCTGTGGTCCAGGCAGCAAAGGCAGGGATGAAGACCTGGTGGACCGCATTGACCACCCGCTCTGATGGGTCTCCAAGAGACAGCAGCATCAGCTCAAAACCCTGGAATGAAAACAGACAAACAATAGAGCAACACTCAGTCTCACCCACAAAAGCAGTTGTAAAATCCTGGTGTAATACATACAATACAGAATAGCAGTTGTGGACATCATTAAAACACAAATCACCCTCATACATGTTCATCTACAAAGATACACACCTGGGAATACTTATCTGGGTCATCTATGTAACCCATAATTATACCCAGGCTCTTGACCACAGCCTCCCTGACCATGTCCGCCTTATCCTCAGCAAGCATCTGTTGCAACATGGACAGCACCAGGGAGCTGCGAATCTCCTTCTACAGAGACAAACAGTGACAGCAAAAAAAAGAAAAGAAAAAAAGAGACTGAGAATTCATTCAGATCATATTTTATAATTCTACATTTAGTACATGATGAGTATGGGCTTAAATGGATTATTTCCAAATTGTGGGTGAGCAAAGATATTTATTAACTCTCAAGAAATTTCACTCATTTTTTATACAGTCTATATTTAGAAGAATCCTTTGTAGGCAACGACTGCCTGATGTCTGGAACTGATGAACATCACTAAACAATGGGTTTCCTCTATTGTGATGCTTTGCCAGGTCTTTAAAACAGCTGTTTTCAGTTGTTCTTGTTTGGAAATTGGAAAAAGATTTATGATCGGGTTGACATTAGGCGACTGATTTGACATTTTTTGCTTTCAAGAACTCCCACGTCGCTTTTAAAATTTGTTCTGGATCATTCCTCTTCTTATACTTCTTCTCTTTAAAGCACCATGCATCCAATCAACGTAGCTGCACCTGGCTCAGTCTGAGCACACCGTGAATCCCCGTGCTCTTCAGATTTAATTAGTAAAACCACTTCCACTGGAAGCAGGAAGCTATACCAGGGTGTGGGTTGCATTTGGATTATGAGCCCTTCTGATAGTTTACTTTCCTCGCAACCCCTTCCAAATGAAAATGCCATACCTGGAATTAACTCACAGCCCACTCAATTGATGAAGAAATAATAAGGAGTGTCCAATTACACTTAAGCCCTTGAAAATACGGGATTTTGTCTATAAAGTATAAACATTTCTCAACAGTTATTGCAATAGATTAATGCTTCACAAATGAAAGCTTAGTCTGCACTTTAGGCCCATATTCATCATATACTGTAACTTGAATATGTTGCATACATAATGTGTTCTTACAGGCAGGTAAGGTGCTAAGGCTCCACAGGACTCTGCCACCAACAATCTCCTCTCTGGATATTTGTGGTTAATCTGGAGAAGACAAGTTTAGAGGAATTGAAGTGTTTAAAGAAAGAGCAATAGAAATTGAAAGAAAAGGAGAGGCAGACGGGAGTGCAGCCACCGTGGAATGGAAACAACTCAAGTATCAGCAACATCCTGACCCTGTGGAAACCACTATTTGTCTTTCTGCGCAGATTCTCAGACTCCAAACTGGTGGCAGCGGCCGTTGTCATGGGAGCAGATTTTGTTTATCACACATGTGTTGCATGTGGTGACACAGGTGGCAATGAAGACCAAACCGCTAACCCATTTAACTCAAGGACGCCTATGGAGGTATTGCTAACAGATTCCCAAATCAGAAAGTTCTGACATGTTTGCATTTCTAACCTTTGAGTGTTTTTATGAGAGAAAAAGTGGGAAAACAACAAAAAGCAAAACAAAAATACAGAGAAAACGCAAATCATTAATACGTATACTTCCCATCTTTGAACTGAAATTAAAAAACAAAAACAGAGACGTGTCTTATAAATTCAAGTGCTACAGAAAGGTTCACATCACAATGCCAAGTAAATCTCAGCAAACAGACTGTATGCTAATTAAATCTAAATATTTACACACCTGATCACTTTAGCATTATTCATGAATTTCAAATAAACTTCAGATGTTTAAAAAGAAAACAGAATTAGAGACCATTTATAAATCAGTAATATGATCTCAAAGCTGTGAAATTCAGTAGGAGTATATTTAATAACCCCTCTAGGCATGTACTCTACCTGTTCCCAGCACTGAGGGAGTAGCTCAGCCTCGACACGTGTGGGCCCCACATGCCTCGCAAACGCAACGCAGCCCGTCAAAATCATTTGTCTTTGGAGACAAAAACACACATTTGAGAAAATACTGGATGCAGGCAGAGTTTTTTTAACCACAGGCTGTTGACACAAAGTGTTAGCACCTCTGCTCATCATCCGGTCGCTTGATTAGGTTAAAGAGGATGTGGAGAAGCTGGTCTCTCTCTTTAGGCTCTGGGTGAAGGCAGGCAGTACATAAGATGAGTGGAATCAACTCCTGAATTAAAGAAGACACAGAGACAGAAAAGGCTAGGATCAGTTTAGATTACTCTGCAAATAAATTTTTTAAAAAGTGTGTGGTTATGGTTACAACACACAGGGGTGGAAAGGATGGTTTGTAGCACTCAAGCAGGCCCGTAATTCTATGGAGTAGCAGGAACAGCAACCGGGAAGAGGGGTCTTATTATGAAGACAGAAAATGGGAAAGTCACAAGGAGAAAAATACACAGGGGGTCACTCTTAAAAACCAACAGCAGTTTTTCAACACTCCTGCAAACATGCTTACGGTAAATCCCTTGCTGGTTTCATATCTACTCTTCTTTGGACTTTGAGTCACAGAAAGTTATGGCCACATACTGTAGAAGCTTAATAGTGCATGCACATGGCGGCATATAGACAGATAAACACAAACCTAATGCACTAGTTCTCCTCCTATAAATGATTCCTACTTCAGAGTTCAGACAAAGTTCATGGGCCTTCCAGCCAGAGGGGAGAGCACTCAGCTGCCCTTGATACAGGGCCTCCATGGCCAAACTGTGGTCAGCCCTGCATTCCCGCCACACACACCAAAATTAGAGAGTGCACACAAAGTTAAAAATATATTTTTTTTCAAAGTCTGTTTTTTTTCCAGGAAGATATGATGTTTTCCTGCCAAGTACTGGAAGAACAAGCTAAACCCCAACGCTGGATGGACAAAAGGACCTAACAGAGAAACTTGGGTAAAGATAGGCTGTGATGAGTCACTCGTTCAATGCTGGACCAACCCTCTGAAGTCACTGCCATGTTGGCTATATTTTAGAAAAGCAAAAATATAACATTTGACTATCAAAAGGGTCATTTTAAGTGGTTACATGACTAGTCCAATATAGTTGAAGTCAATTTCAGCATTAGGAAAAAAAAAAAAAAAAAACTGCTTAAAATGACAAATTAAGCAAATTCAGCCAACTTTAACAGTCACATTGAATAATCTTCTCCTGCAGTCTATTACAAGGCTACACATTTTCACAGGACACATTTTGGAGAGTCAACAGCACTGGGCTGATAAAGCAAATAGAGGAATTCATAAACAGCACACATCTAAAAAGCCAGAAACCACGCTGACCCTGTTCTATTTCAGTTTGGACTCCTATGTTTCTGATGTGAAATCTCCTTCATAACTGACCAGTCCTGTGTAAACACTGTGGGCAGGTAGAGTGGACAGAATGACGCCAGGGACCAGGGACCAGGGGCCAGATTCAGGGCAACTACTCCTTTTAATTTAAGGGCCAATGTAGAAGAGCCTGTATTCAGTAAAGGAAAGCAACAACTCCCTTCCATGTGACCATTCCTTTCAGTCTTTTCGGTTATTTTAACTATGAGGCTATGGAAAGACCAATGTCTGCTTTACCACTCACATGATGGCTTACAACTTTCATCCAGGCTGGAACATCTCAGCAGCTCTCAATGACAGACTGCCTTATGTAGTTTCTTGACCCAGATACTCATTATTGGGTATACCTGTAATGCATCTTATCTCCAACAAAAAGACCAGTAATGAACATATCTCTCTTAATACTACACACCAACTCATCCATAGTTTCCAGAAGATGCACACTCATTTAAACCACTAACAGGTGACGTGAACACGCGAACAACACTGCACTTCTTTTTCCAGGCATTTCCTGATGGCAGCAGGATAAAGTTGTGTGCCAAACTGCATAAACTGCTCAGGAATGTCTCCGGGACTACAAGGCCAAATCAAAGCATCGACCCAGCCTCTAAACCTCACAGAAGTTGTTTGAAGAACAGCGTGTTGAAATAATTCCAATCCAAAAAGGCCCCACCTAATTCACAGAAACTGAAGACCCAGTGCCAACGTGTTGGTGCCAGGCACCACAGGATACCCTTACTGCACAAACTACACATATTATACACACGGTTTAAATGTTAAGGCTTTCTCAATACTTTAAGATGACTGGACTTTTTAGTTTTGTTTTTTCTCGCTTTGTGGTTAGGTTTAGGCATCAGAAGAATTTAAAGTAACTTATTACTCTTTCCACTAGTTTTTAAAGTTGTCAGCATCTACAAACTGGATTATCTGATCACTTGGTATAGATGGCTTTTTAAAATGCACTGACCTTTTCTTTGGCACCTTAACGTGGTATGCATGCACACCACAATGTGAAGTCTAATCATTTTAGTAGCTCCCCGAACAATCACCAAACACCAACATCAGGCCAAAATAAAAAAAATTCCAGAACTTTGGTTGATACACAACTACTGAAAATTACATCAGCCAAAAGTGGACTTCATTACACGCCAAAGTTTAGGCATAATGTCTTAGGTATGAAATATTCCAACACAGAATTACTGACACAGGCCTGTTTTGAATTCAAACACCTGCATTTAATAGTAACCAGAAATTGTCTGTCAAAGTAACAGTTCCAGTAAAACTATCAACCTTCTGTGTCATGTCTAGGTCCGTTAAAGATTACAGATAATCTACCCACTAAAAACAGGAAGTCTATAATTGCAGTTTTTAGATACCGTCTTTGCCTTAATGATGCCTGGAAAGTCTATATAAAAATAGTACTGTAGCAAATTACTACAAAATAATGTTTTTGACAAAAACAAAAAAAAAAAGTGTTGCAATGCAATCCTTTAAATTTAAGAAAAACACAGGGTTTAATGATTTACAGCATCTGCTAATACAGCCAGGTGGCAGGCAGTGTTTCAGTGTGTCATACTATCGTTTTAAGTCAAACACCTTTTGTTCTTAAGAGGGTTTCACATTCAAACAAGTAAAGGCGTGTCTCCAGGGTCGTGGTGGTTAGAAGGGTCAAGCCTGCAATACGGAAGCACGGGCAGCTTTATCTGTGCGGGTGTGA
Organism: Perissodus microlepis; assembly: GCF_051167445.1. Classification (NCBI taxonomy): domain Eukaryota; kingdom Metazoa; phylum Chordata; class Actinopteri; order Cichliformes; family Cichlidae; genus Perissodus; species Perissodus microlepis. Next base: position 13,309,617 of record NC_140469.1, on the reverse strand, counting down.
GTATGTGTGTACACACACACACACACACACACACACACACACACACACAGTCATGGTCTGTGAATCTAACGGATACTGTACAAAGTCCAACTATTCAAGAAGTCTTAATGCGCTGCTGCATTTACATTTTTTTTTTCCTGCCAGCCTTTTCTCCCTTCAGTTTGTTTATCTTGATTTTTAAAAGAGATTAAGTTCTCCATAACTGCCTGGGGGTTGATTAAAACCTCATAACCATGGTGATATGCAAAGCAGCCCGACCAAAGACTACTCCAACTAGATTTACCTCTTTCAGTATATCCATTTGGTTTCCGATCAAGTTTCAGTTCCTTGTATAAAATTTCATGCGCTGCACTTATGTTACGCATGGACACACATGGACAAAAAGTGCACACAAGCAGATTCTATAGAACACCTGTGCAGGTGTCAGCTTTTAAAGAGTAATTTCTTTTAATGCAACATTTTTTGTTTTATTGTTTTTTCAAATCTCCTTTCCTACTCTTCTCAGTAAAAAAAACAAAAAACAAAACAAAACAAAAAAACACTTTTGTTTGTGGAAACAAAAGCACTTAAAACCAAAAACAGTTGCAGGAAGAAAGCTGGCTGCATTTCGTTAAGTCACCTAATCATCAAGATCTGGGATTTTAAAACCTTTTTTCTCCGGGTTTTCAGATTTAAAAATAGAGCATAACCCCATTTATCAAACAGTTGCTAAAGTGATAATTATCAAAACAGTTTCAAAATCTTTGGCATTTAGACACTTAAAGAGATTAGACTGATTGGGCCCATGTCTAATGAGCTTAATAAATCAAAGGTGAGTCAAGATCCAGTGAATTGAAGAGACATATCGTACAGCATGACATATTAAGACTAAGGGCCTGATTTACTAAACGGGGCAAATCAGTGTGAGGTTGCAACTGCAAGAATGTGCTGTAAGGAGCTGAAACAGCAGCTGATCTACTAACAACACGCTGATGTACAAACAGATGTAGGCGGCTCATTTCTATAAGAGACCAACCCAATTTAATGGAAAAACAAAAACAAAAAACAAGCAAACAAACAAACAAACAAACAAACAAACAAACAAACAAACAAACAAACAAGCAGATCAGATAAGCGAGTGATCATTCTGCTACTTTCTGCTAAATGAAAAAAAAAAGAGAAATTACAGTATGAACACAGGATTTAGGTACTTTCTCTTCAGAAACAGTATGGTAATTCAGACTCAGGCAGCTGAAGGGGAATTCAACTCATACTGATTGAGACTTTGTGGGGTCTAAGAGGTTCAGGCAGCAATTCTCAGGATAAATAACACTATTATTTATCCCTATTTATCCAGAGAAGGGCTTCTTTAATCAAGACTGCTATATAAACATAACATTTATGGGTCCTGCAGGACATATAGAACACTAAACGTTATATAAGATCAGACGTTGAGAGATTTGCATGTTACTGAAGTTACTCCAGCTGTGTGTAAATGGAGTCATTGTTCTTTTGCACAAAGACAGACATTAATTTAGTACACTGCAGATGTGTCTTAGTCACATAAATGTAATTTTGACAGCGAGACATTTTAATATGATATGTAACAGACTCGGTACTGGACACATTTAAAATCAAACAAAACCATAAAAGAAACCAAATTAAAGTGGAGTGAAAAGGTATTTGCCCCCTTATTAATTTCTTATATTTTTGCATATTTGTCACACAAATAACAAAGCTGCATTTTGTATTTACTTGGGTTATCTTTGATTAATATTGAAATTTGTTTGATGATCAAACCAGCCACACATCTGAAAGCATGTTGATTTGCTCTCCTGATATTTAGACTGTAGTATTGATATTTTAACCTTTGCCTTTTTTCCCCCACATTTGCGTGTAACTGATGCAAATATGTAAAAAAAATGAGGAATCAGGTAGGGCGGCAAATACTTTTTCACAGCAGTGTTTGTAATGTTACATTGCTCTGTGTGATGTGCACACTGCTGAGAAAAAGACGAGCAGGTGCTCTTAGTTTTTTCATGAAAAAATCTCTGTTTAGAAACATGAATAAAAATGAAACGGTGCAAATCATTTAAGGTCTGCTCTATATAGGGCGAGGACACCGTGAACAGCTATAACTCATAGCTATGGCACTGTGCTCAGCTCTAAACCGTTCACCTGTGTTAATTACACACTCATTCTGACAAAAACCTCCCCCTGGCATTTCAAATAAAGAACACTCCTAATGAGAATGACAGCCATATTAGCTAAACAACGGCCACACCTTACAGTTACAAAATTGCCGTTATACCTCTTAACGAATAGATAGCAACCCCCAAGGAGTGTGTTTTGCTCTGGCATGTTCTGTTAATAAATTTGGCCCCAAAACTGCAACGCAACTTACTTTTTGGGTACACACTATTTTTCATTGTCACCGTTACAGGATTGCAGACTGTATTTGCAAAAAATAATAAATATGGAAAATCAGAGCTTATACTGTTTTCACACATGGATTTCAAACAACTTCAAGAGCGTTATGCCAGGATATTTTCCCACTGTTGTCTGTTCTCACAGGAAATAATTCCACTTCACCTGTGCTTAAGTGAAGCTATTGTCCGATCCAACTGAGTTCGACATTTGTTATCTCATGCATTTCTCTCAGGTAAGAAAAAGTTCAGGGCTGCAGCGCATGTGTGAAAATGTATTTAGTGACAGCGGTTTTGCAGCAGAAGGAATTGGCATTAGTTACACTTTTCTGATCTACATGTGAGAATCATGCAAATGAGTGCGTGAAAGACTCACCTGGCAAAGATGCGCAACCATTCTCTAGAAGAGAGGCATGCATGAGAGTGAGAGAATGAGTGAGACGAAAAGAGAAGAAAAAAACCGTGAAGGCAAAGGGACAGCAAATATGAGAGGAAAAAATGCAGAGGAAAAATGATGAGGACTTCTGAAAAACAAATGCCATGACAAAAGAAGGTGACCCTAAAAAAATCAATAGATAAGACACAAGTCAGCAGGATCTGGCAGGTAAAAATGTCTCCAACTCTATATTCGTATCTCTTGGGGAACGACAAAAAGGCAACACAAGGACAAAGGTGCTTTTGTGCATCATCAAGTTTGAGACATTGATTTAATTATCTCAAAAAACAGCAATCACACAAATCCCACTATTGCCAAGAAAACAGCCTTTGCACAATGTGTAACACTACAGTTCATATTCATATTGTGAGAACAGCTTAGGCACAAAAGAAAAGAAAAAAAGAGGGGTAATGTTCCTTTAAAGCAGTAAATGTTTCACATAACAGCAGATGGTGAAGTGGATGAATCACCAATGGAAAAATATGTTTGCAAAGGTGTCAAATTAGCACCATTACTACCAAAACTACTGACAATAACCACATTAAGCTGTTTAGAGTCGTTTCCCCTCTACGTTATAAATACACAGTTTAGAGGAAACTTTAGTAGTTGTGAATGACCATCTACTTTTTTTTTTTAACCTATTCTCATCCTTGCTGCTCTGTGTGTATCTATTGGTTATTAAAACAAGAAGCCTGTGATGGTGACAATGAATGGGGAAACAGGGAGGAGAAGAAGAGGGCAGGATGACCAGCACAAGCAGGTTTACCTCTCGTTTAGCAAGAAGAACATTAGGGACGATGTGAGGGAGACAGCGACCCAGCATTAGCATCACACTCTCCTCGCTGTCTGCTATACGAGACACCTGGGAACAAGAGGGGCATTATATTCTGTTTTTCCTAAATTTACTTCTTTCTTTTTTTTATCTGTATATGAAATGTGTGCTCCTGACCTCTGCTCCTAGGCGGCTGTCGGAGCACATTCTGCAGAAGGACAACAAGGCTTGCTGGAAGGCCGGAGATAACTTCCTGAGACACCACAAAAAACAAAAGACCAAAAACAGTCACTACAGTCTGCAACACTTAATCTGTACACCACAAGTGCTCTGGAGAATGTCCTGACCGTTGAATGATTGAGGACTGGAATAGGTTACCCTGCCACTGAGGTTAGTGCTGCCACTCTCCCATGTAACGTGACATTACCACAGTACTAAGAATAGAAGGTGGCTGACTAACAGTAACGCACCACTCACTTTTTTCTTTTAACACCACATAAATCAGATTTTGTTTTTGTTTTTTTAAGGGAACACATATTTAAATGATAAAAATAATGAAAGATCAAAAAATATCATTGAAAATAATACATCATAGGTGGGACACAAATAAGAAAAAAAACATTAAATGAATAAAAGCTCAGTTTCAGTGATGACTAGTTTAAAGCACAATACACTTTCTTACTCAAGAGGGCAGCCACACAACCTAATACCTGGTTTTAGACAAAGACGAATAACTACCTCCATCTAGTGGCTACATTTAGTGACTACACAAAAATGGCCAACGTGGCTGTAGTAGACACGGTTGGTTCTAATAATTTTTACAACTATATATTTTTCTCTTTTTGGCCTTCAAACCCCCACAGAGAATTTTACATTTTAAATTAAATAAATAAACAAAAAAATCTAACCGTAAAAGTGCAGAATTTTTAGCTTTTATTCAGCTTTTAACAGATATTACATTAACTGCTTAGAATTTACAGCCACTTTTAAGTTTAGTCCCCCCATTTTCAAAAGCGCCAGGTCACTGGACAATTGACTGATGAGCAGTTCATGCCCAGTGAGGCCTCTTCATTTGTTATTCCATTAAAATTTAAGCAGACAAAATATCTGGAGTTGATTCCAAGTATTGAGCGTCTAATTTGATAGCTGGAACTTCACTGGAACTTTCCAATGACGTCCAAGAGATGTCAATGTAAATGAAAGAGGCCATCCTTAGGCTGAAAAACTAAAACATACCTCTCAGGCAAACGGCAAAAACTTTAGGAGTGGCCAAATTAACAATCTTAAGTAGTTCTATCACTGTCAAAGTCTACAATCAAGACACACCTTTTATGAAGGCAAATGCAGGGCTTAGAGGAAGGCACACTCTGAAGAACAGATGGCTATATTGGACTTTGCCAGACTAAAAGAGCCTGCACCTATCTGAACAAATGAAACCAGGTTTATCTTGTATCAAAATGGTGAGAAAAGTTTTGAGACCTCACAGTCTGAAGCATACCACATTATCTGTCTAACATGGCGGAGGCAGCGTGAACACATATAGCTGCCAGTTTGACCAGCTCTTGTGCTTGGTTTCAACGTAACTTTATTCTTTCATGAGTTATTTACAAGTTTCTCTTTGTTCACAGCAATTGACATGTCGAAGAGGTTAACACGTGAGGAGCGGATCGAAAATGTGTTGATATCCGGTGAACGCAGTAACCGGGTCATTGCAGCAGATTTCAATGCAAGACACCCTACGAGATCACCGTTCTCCCATGCTACAGTTAGCAAACTGCTTGCTAAGTTTCGTGAAACTGGTTCAGTGTTGGATTTGCCAAAATGTGGACGCAAGAAAACTGTCACCAATGAAGAAACATCAGTGGCTGTCCTAGCTTCATTCAGCAAGACCCCACAGCGTAGCACTCGCCGCATGTCACTGGAGAGTGGCACTAGTCGAACATCCATTCAGCGGATATTAGCTACTCACAAATGGCTCCCTTACAAACTACAGCTACTGCAGCATCTCAACGAGGATGACCCAGATCGGCGCACAGAATTTGCAGAATGGGCAAAACAAAAATTGTAACAGGACCCTCAGGTCACGCAGAAGATTTTGTTCAGTGATGAGGCAAACTTTTATGTGAATGGTGAAGTTAACAAACAAAACCACCGCTATTGGTCTGACACTAACCCACATTGGATGGATCCCTCCAAGACTGTTGGAACAACAAAAGTGATGGTCTGGTGTGGTATATGGGGTACAACGATAGTGGGTCCATTCTTCATCAATGGAAACCTCAAGGCCACTGGATATTTGAAATTGCTACATGATGATGTGTTTCCCTCTTTATGCACTGAAGCTGGCACGTTCCCTGAGTTTTTCCAGCAAGATGGTGCACCACCACATTATGGGTGCCAGGTCCGAGCATTCCTAGATGAACAGTTTCCTGGAAAGTGGATTGGTTGTCGTGGGCCAGTTGAATGGCCCCCAAGGTCTCCCGATCTGACCCCCTTAGACTTTTATCTTTGGGGTCATCTGAAGGCAATTGTCTATGGTGTGAAGATACGAGATGTGCAGCACCTGAAACTACGGATACTGGATGCCTGTGCTGGCATTTCTCCTGCGGTGTTGCTATCAGTGTGTGAAGAGTGGGAGAAGAGGGTTGCATTGACAATCCAACACACAATGGGCAGCACATTGAACACATTTTATAAGTGGTGAGAAACTTGTAAATAACTCATGAAAGAATAAAGTTACGTTGAAACCAAGCACACCATTGTTTTTCTTGTGACATTACCAATAAGTTTGATGTGTCACATGGCCCTCTTCTTATTGAAAAAACAAAAGTTGTATCCAAGATGGCTGACTTCTAAATGGCCACCATGGTCACCACCCATCTTGATGAGTTTGCCCCCTCACGTATACTAATGTGCCACAAACAGGACTTTAATATCACCAACCATTCCCATGTTATTACTGTGTATCCATATAAATGGCCCACCCTGTAGTTTCAATTATTGATGTGACTGTTGATAACAGTAACACGATGAATTGTGAACTGTACAGGGCTATACCCTGTCATATTCAGACAAATGCTGCAAAGCTGCTGTTACTGAAGATAAAACTGAAAGCACAAAGATACACAATCAGCAACTGAATTTGGCTGCACTAAAGGCCTGGCAGGACATCTCAAGGGATGTCTACAGGTTTTAGACTCAGGCAGTTAGTGGATTTACATATGTCACACAGGTATTAAAAAAGCCCTATATTTTTTGTTTACATTTGAGCATCATATTTGCATTCCTTGATACAGGAAATGTTAGGAAAGTTGGGTCTTTGTTTTGCAAGTTTTTTTCATGCCTGAATTTTCACTCACCTGTTTGGCTGATCAAACTGGACAGGTGGCTTATTCTTCAGCTTGCTGTGAGTCTGCGGGTGGAATTGTGATGTGTTCTGAGTAGAGAGGTTGTCTGCGTTATTGTCAGGCTCTGAAACCCCTCGGATGTCCAGATACTTGCCATTATCCATGGGAGGCTGAGGATAAGACTACAAGACGTTAGCATTATAGGGTCAAATATTTGGGCTTGTGACAAACTACAGAGAAACTGTCATACAGACTGAATGATTTTCTTTTCTTCTTGCTTTTTTTTTTTTTAAATTTACTATAGAAAACTGTGTGACTGGTAGACATTTAAATAAGCCTGTCCTTTACATATTCAAAATGACCACATACCACAGAAAGAGGGTCAGCGGAGCAAGCAGTGGTAGCAGAAGAGGAAGAAGTGTTAGGTGTATTCTGAGAGCCCAGGTCCAAAGTGGTCGGAGGCGGGGAGGAAACGGTCCTCTTCAGTGTTTGAATCTCACTGTGGGGCAGAGGTAACATAACATAAGTCAAAAAATACTACATACTTAATCAAGCAGCAAGTGAACGAGACAATCGACTGTTTCACCCCTACCATCAAAGTCGTGCTTGAACTGTTCAGTAAAATTGGTCAGAATCCTGATGGTGTCAATTAAAGACTTCACATGACAAGAAAATTAAGTTCCACTTTTGCATCGGACCAAAGTTTCCTCTGTAATTTCATGCATCTGTGGTGCTTGGGAGAAATTTCCAATCTGGTTTTACACCATGGCCAGTTTTGGTCACGGTTATAGAAACTGAAAACTTCTGAGACTTTTTTTTTTTTTTAATGAATACTTCTGCTGACTCTTTGCTCAGCAGTAGAAGGGGTAAATGTTCTTGCTGAAATGACATGCGGTGAAAGAGCTATGAATGTTGGAAACCTTGTCAGGATCAAAGACTTCAGAGTTTTTCAAAAAGAATAGTATACGAGCACAGACATGCACTCAAGCACACACCATTGCAGTTTCTTTATCTGCTCTGCTAGGTTCTGCTTCTCATTATTGAGGAGGCTTATCTGGTACTCCAACTCTTGCACGACTTCTGTCTGCTGCTAAAGAGAAGAAAAAAAACATAATGCAGACAAATTACAAATTCAGCTCAAGAGCAAGAGCTCTGAAGTCACAACTTCTTCTTCAGATTTAACTGAAAGAGAAAAATCACTTTGCGTTTAGTTTCACAGCCTTTTTTCAATGAATCTCTCTGGTACTAGAAGGAATACGAAGCAATAAAACAGGTTCAACTCAGCGTACACACACCTGTTGTGAAAGGTCAGGCTTCTTTAGTGGATCTTGGGCAATGCAGTTTCCAGGAAGATCGACAAAATCCACTCCAACTGACACATCAGCTGTGTCCCGAGGAGAAGGGAGGGGGGTGCCACAGCTTCTGTAGAGCTGCAACAGGTCGGGGGGTTTGGGAATGTTGAGGCCAACATCATCCCACAACTCAAAGTCCTGGGAAGAAACATAAAACAAAACAGTTTAGTAATTGTCATTTGTGTCAGGCATGGGCTCTTCCTTTGCATTACACAATTATGTGCAAGTACAAGTTTAAATTATTCATACTACCTTCAGTACTTTCTTATGAATTAGGATGTTTTGTTTTTTTGTTGAAAAGGAGACAGACCTAATTTTAAAAATAAAAGACTAACTCCAGTTAGGCATTTACCATCCTTTACCTGATCATCATTTTCATCAGAGAAGGTGATGGATGAGAGTTTGTATTCATTTTTCAATAAATACTCATTCACAAGGAAGTTTAAGGCTCTTTTCTCCAGTGGGCGGATAGGCTCCTGAGGCAGAGAAGAACAAGGTCGATCACGGCAATGTTCTCACAAAGGTTTAAAGGGACACATTCGTTCATTCTTCACTCATTTCACCAGAAAGGAAAAATTAGAAAGCTTATAAATCCCCCACCTGAATTTCAGGGCTTGACTTGTAGTTTTTTCTCTCCTGAGAGGGCACTTCGCTCTCTGAGAAATTGAGAATATATGAGATAAATTTGAAAGGATGCTGAGCATCACTCACCAAAAGGAATTCTCTGACAAAAAGAGAGAAAGCTGTAACAAAAAAGGGTTCAGGTGGAGAAGAAGTTAAAAGTGCGCCACACCTGCTGCCTGAGTCAAGTTGGCGCGCAGAGCCTGAATGGTCTCCTTTGCTTTCCGTAGCTCAAACTCCAGCACTGGACAGGAAGTGACAACACACACAGGAAGTGCATCCAACCAAAGACAGGGAACAAACAAATAAAACAGATGGGTATGAAAAACCAAACAATGACACAAAAGATTAAAAAGTCATAAAAACAAAACAAAAAAGGATGCATGCAAATCATGGGTCTAAGGAACGCATGCAGCAGAGGACTATGGTAAAGCTGGCAAGATGTTTCTTGGACAGGTGTGTTTTCTGCATTGAGACGCAGCTCGATGATAGAATTTCCTGCCCTTGTTTTCCTCTCATTAATACTTAACAAATGGAAGTCCAAATTTACCTAAATTGTAGCTGAGGCAAGCAAATCCATTCAGGCTACTAAAATGTATCCTTGATAAACTAGGAGCTGTCTGACACAGGTTTTTATAAGTAATAAGTAATTTACACATTTGAATTCAAGCCACTCAAGGGACAGCCAATGCTCAAATGTTTTGTTCTTAAGAGATAAGACCATCACACTATGAACACCACAACATAAAGCTATTTCAGCTAACAGACAAAACGTGAGTTTGGCATTCTTTGCTAGGTTACCGATTTAGACTCGTCTTTCTTGACTTTGACTTTGCAAAACAAATCAAAAAACAAAAAACATAACACGATCAAGCCAATCATAGAAACACGAGGAAGCCGTTTCTGGCATCTTATATACTATCAGAAGGAGCAGAAGGTATTATTTAGAAAAATGTTTATTTTTAATCTATAAGTAAAAATGGCAAATGCTAGATTCATACTGATTTCTTCTTTAAAGAACACACAAGGTCTTAAGACATGTTAGATTAAAAACACACGCAAAAAGTAATAAGCAATGGAGCAGGAAAACTATGTTGCATAGCTGTGCACTGAAAAATCTGCAATTTGGTCTGTCTCTTGTTTCCCCAACATGTGTCACTTAAGGTTTAAGGCTGCTGTTGGTTTCACACTTCTTTATAGCGTGAAACCTGCTGTTGGTTTCACGCTATAAAGAAGAGCTTAAAAAAAAAAAACCAACAAAAAGCCGAAAAACATTTTCAGGAAACAGTCTGAATTTCCATATAAAGGTCAAAGCCAATTTCTGAGCATTAAAAAATAGTAAATTTCTGCCAGAGGAAACTGAGTTACCATTCAGACCTTCCTAGCAGATCAAGTACACAGGATGCAAACGCAACAAAATGGAAAACCAAGAACTGAATAACGGGAAGAGAAGGAAAAATAAATAAATAAAAGCAAAAAGCTAGACTGGATGGAGTGACTTGTCCAGTATTTTACTGGGGTTTGATCAACGTCAACGGAGAAAGCCAGAAAACCCAGAGTCAGACAGCTGGGGGCAGGGCTCTTACAAGAAGAACAAGTTGAGCAGAATGAGAGTGGGGATGTTTCAAAAGTAAAGAGAGAGGAAGGGAAACATGGCAATTTGGTAGAAAGGGCAGTGTGTGAATAGTCATTTTTAAAAATGATGCATAATTTGGAGGTGTGAGGTGGAACCAACATCTCTGCTGCATGGTTTTAACTGGGCCCTTACTTCATGTCATCGTTTTTCTCAACTGATAAAAGCCCCAAACCAGAAGCAAGCGTTTCCCGTGTTTACATTATTGGTGCATTAACTGGCGTTACCCAAGACTTTACCATCAGAATGCAACATACACATTTAAATTAAATGACATTTATATTCATAGGACAATCTATATGCCATCCCCCATCCCATCATGCTCTACAATCTATTTCTCACCCTTAATATCCATGTACAGTGGAAGGGAAAACAAATTTAATGTAAAAAAAACAAAAAAACAAACAAACAAAAATACACAACATAATCCACCACTTTAACAGCTTAGGCACAGTTTTTGGACACACACTTACACACACTTACTTTTAAAATGTGTGGATGGCTGCAGAAAACTGTTACTAGCTTTAACCCTTATAATCTAGCAGACTTCTCATGGCTAAAAATTAATGTCTTCATCTTGAGGATTGTGAAACTACAAAATTAAAACCAGAAGGGGATTTGGTTAATATGCATAGTGCCTGCCTGATCCCATTTTGCTTTCGGCATTCTACATAAATATAAAAGGCTTACTCATTTATTTTTTCCTTTAGTCCACGGCATAAAAATGCTCACCACGCAACACCTGAAAAAAGGCAATATGCCAGTAAATGAACACCTGTTCTTAAACCCAATGGTGTGATGACACATCATTGGCGTCAGGAGGAGCTGTTAATGTGTTTAGCTAAAACTATCAGACTGTGTGTCACGAATGAGCCATTGAGGGGGGAGGGCAGGGGAGAGTGCGCTTTTTAAATAATGCTGATACATGTTTGGTACCAAAAATACCACAGACTGGTTTTGCAGTGTGACGGTTCATGAGAGGAGGCACAAAGACATCAATGAACTTAAAAAGAGAAAAATGTGACTAATTTATCCCTAATAAAGCAGGACTGACAGAAACACATTTGTGTTATTAAGCAGAGTTTATTTATTACTGGTCATCGTTGTTATTAAAGCAGCTTTTAGATTTCATTTTGCCATATTCCACGGCGCTCCCATTCAGTCATTGTCTACTCTCCCGATCTTTTATCCCCAGTGTAAGCTGGGCCTCTTGTTTTGAGCCCTGACCGTATGGTTCATCTTACCTGCCACCCGTTCGTCTGTCTCTCGGTTACCGTCATCTGAGTAACGGGCAAAGTCCAGAGAGTCTAAGGTGCTGATGCTGCCTGCTCGATCTGAACAAAAACACAGACACAGAGACAGAAGTGAGACAAGTATACACCTGCATAACCATACAGCTAAATGATTGCACTCCCCAAGAGCTCACAGTTGAAAAATTTAACTGTGCAGCCAACATGGTGCTCTATAGATTCTTCTCTATGAAATAATAGGGTCAGCTTCAGTGTGGTAAAACCCACTTCCAAACTATTAATTCCACCAACTATACACAAGGGTAGGCAGGTGCTAAGAGAAGGAACATAAAGGTGATAAATAAGCACACTCTTTGCTCATATTTCACTGGGCTAGGCTGCTCTGATAGCTAAGTCAATGGTGTTGGCTTTCTTTCCACAGCAATGCAAGTGTGAGATTGGCCTGTTTGTTCTCTGATATCAAGATACAGTACAATGTCAAGTCATATGTGACCTTGTTGGCCTGAAAGACATGTTTTAAAAAAAAAAAAAAAAAAGCCGTGTGAGTAATTTAACTGAATTAGCAAATCATTTCCACTCATTAAGTTATAACTTGTATTATACACTTTGATCATATTACTACTTTGGATTGTTAAAATCCTCTAGAGTTTAAAAAAAAAAAGACTGAGGAAAACTTAGATGTCAAAGGAAAAAAAACAGCACGTATTTCCCTTTGTAGACAAGTAATGTATTTCACTAATATTTCTTTTTCTGTTACATATAAGGTTTGTCTATATAAGCGTATACAATATTTTATGTCATGTTCAAATTCATGACCATGCAACTTTATGATATAGTGACAGTGTTTCTCCATTGTCTGTCTACACAAGTGTCATTGTTCTGCCAAGCTGATGTCAGGCAAACTAATTTTCCTGCATAGAAAGCTTCCAAACATGTTTACTTCCTGATGATGTGTGAGGACATTTGTTGTTAGTAGCTGCAATCCATCTGGCAAAACAGTGAGTAATAGAGTTTGCAGGTGTGCGTGCATGAACGGAGCAAAAGAAAAAACAAAAAAGTAATTTGACAATGTGAGGGGGCATTTGCAGATGTCCTTTGTGTACATGTCTGATGTGCAAAAAAAAACCCCCCCAAAAAACAAGCCTGGTTGACCTTTCATTTCCTTGACAGATTTGACACTTCAGTCTGTCACCACCTCCCTTTATTCAACTCCAGCTGATTATACAACACATAAGCGCACACAGATGATTGTCTTTCTACTTGCCAAAACAGAAAACGCTAAAAGATATAAACTGAAAGCTAAGATACACGAGTTTACATCAGGGCCTAGGAGCTGATATTGATGAATGGTCAGGAGGAAGCCAACAGGCACTTTTAATTTAATGGGAAGGTTTTTGGCAAGACTGATTTAAACTGTGGTTATAAATATGGGATGAAAAAGTGGAGCACAAATTATAAGTGAATCACAGACAAGCACACAAACCTACACAAGATCAAATATCTTAGGTCTTAAGAAAATAAGCCTTTTTTGTCTGGCAGCAGATGGTAGATCATTTTATTTACGTCAGTGTGTATGTATGTCTGTATGCATGTATGTGAATAAATGATGATGATTTCTTATTGAGATTTTACCACTGATTCTGTGTATCTTAATATTGTCAACTCAAACTAACAGAATAAAGCCATTTGAGGCACAGTTTCCAGTACAAAATTACTATGTCAAGTCAGGATTTTCTATTCCTAAGCATGTTATCATTTCAATCGCTTTGCATAGTATTAGACAAAAATCAAATGTATGTTCATGTTTACTGTGTGAATTCATACAGTACAGCAATATACTCCTATTGACAGATTACATTAGAGTGCAGCACACTGAAAATGTAGTTTGGAGATTTCAGACTAGGACAGCACATAAATTGTGGTCACAAATGATCTAGAACTGATAATGTGAAGCTTCTATTTAAAGAATGCAAAAGTTCCTCAACGATTACAAATAAACAGTTGCCTGTCTAGCAAGAGGTGAAGAGAGAATCCTGCAAAATTCATTGCAGCAAATTAGCAAGGTGGTGGGAGATGGCATGCTGTGTCATGTGCCCTAGAGCAACAGCTGCAGATGCAGCTTGTAACACAGTCATTATCCACACACATGCTCACTGCTGATTCACAGTCACAAGTTTTTTTTTTTATTTGCAATCACCACACCAATTACATTTCAGATTCATGAGAGATTTGTTACTTCATCAGAGAGATTTTGTTTTAAATTCTAGCCTGTATCACATATCTAAAAAAAAAAAAAAAAAGTATTATTTATAGCACTATATGGATGAAACCTATCCAAGGAAACTATCACACTCTCTAGACTGTATGCTGCAGGTACAATATCCATCTTTTCATTAACTTCAGACTTGATAACAGGCATCAGAATCTATGGACCAAATTTATTTCAACGCAATAAGTCATCATAAACTAGACATTATGTTATTTATAGTGTTTACAATCATAAGGATCACAAAGTCAGAAACCACTGAAGGGGATTTGTTTAAAAACAAACAACAACAAAACAAACAAAAACAAACAAAACACACACGAGAAATTGGCTGTTGAAATAGCAAGCTGTTCTGTCAATGTAGAAAAAGAAAGCAGACATCCAAACAGTATCCCTCCTTCTTTAGCAACAAGAGCAACTTAAGTAAATCCTAATGTTGCAATGTGGCAGAGAAATTCTTCCCACGTGAAAAGAAAGATAATTGCAGAGATCACATGAGGTCTGGACTATCAGCTATGCTAGGATGAAAAATGACATGGCCTTCAGCAAAGTCTGTCCCTCATATCAACTCATTGTTACAGGCTACAGGCTTGTAGATTACACCACTTCTCTATGATGTTCCTGTCACAAGCACAACAGGGGAGGTGTCAGGTCCTTTCGAACTCACGGTCTTACCGTGTTCCAAACCTTTTGGGAAATAGGAGATACTAAAAGACACACATCTATAGTGCAGGGCTCTAGAGTGCGACCAATTTGGTCGCAAATGCGACCAAATTTTTCAGTGGTGCGACTAAAAAAAAATATTTGGTTGCACTTGTGCGACCAACTGTTCGGGTAGCAAAAAAAAAAAAAAAAAAAAAAAAAAATCTGCAATCTGTGGTCAACAACAGACACACGTTATGCCCCTATCGTGGACTAAACCAATCAGAGATAGTAAGGGGCGGGACCTCTCTGATTGGCCGTGGTCCAGTTGAAAGTGCAGGTGGAAGTGGGAGGTGAGTAGCTTGAATAAAGCGATATCAATTCATTAAATCCTGAATCGACTTTTAAATATAACTGTGTTTTGCCAGAAACGCCAGATTCTCAGATCAAAGCTCACAAAACCATTTCAACAAAAACCAAACAGCAAATGAGAGCAGGTACACGGATTCCACACAAAGACGTAAACACGGAGCGGAACCGACGCATCAGAATCAACTTTGTCTTTCTCGGCTTTCTCACCCGACGGCCTGTAGACGGACACGCTGTCGGAGCTTAGCGATTCTGATGCGTCCGGTCCGCGCTGTGATTACATCTTTTTGCGCTGATTCTGAGCTGCAGGTTTTGTCTCTCTCCAACCAAAATTCACCGAGCCAGCAGCAAAAGAAGCAGCAAACTGCGCTTCACATTTGATCAATGTCGTCATGAATTTTGCTGTTTTGCTTCCACGACTATTAAAATCACACTTCATGCACAGCTAGCTCTCTCTCTATCTCTCTCTGTACTTCAAGAACAGTTTCCCGTCTCCAATCTCTGTTTTCTGTATTATTCATTCGTGTATTACCCACCAGTTGTTTACAGCGCTGTCGGCTGCTGTCTTTTTCTTTTCTTTTTTTCACTTAAATGACCTCGGACAAGAAAGCCTATTTTTTCTGTTGTTCAATACTGAAGAAATTTAAACTTTATATGCAGAACATTGTAGAATATTTTTAAGGTTATCTGCTATAAAAAGCCAGACCAGGAAAATCTCCTTCATGTTTTTCTGTTTTATTCTCAGTTACTTTCACACAAAGGCATCTGCTGTGATGTTCACAATTCTGATGAAGTCAGTACTGATAAATGATCAGAATTATAATATTTCTGACTGTCTGAGGCTAAGTTGAATCGAATCGGGACTTTGAAAACCGGAATCGAATGGATTATAGAAATCAGTGATGATACCCAGCCCTAGTGAGCAGCCTAGGCACGACAGAAGTGGATGTAGCTGTAATAGGAAAAGAACTATTGCTAACTTTTCTGTTAAGTTAAGGCCTGATCCTTCTGAAATTCATAGCCAGTGCTCTGACACGGTGTCATCAATCTTTGAATGCTGAAAAAGCACAGTGTATCCAGAAAAACACATTATATTATATAAATTATTATAAAATTTGTGTGCACCTAACTTTTGTGCCGGTACGCCTAACTTTAAAAAGTTAGGCGTACCGGTACGCCCATGGCAAAAAGTTAGTCTAGAGCCCTGTAGTGGTTTGTGTTTACTGCTGTAGCCTTAAGGCATAGATACAAGGGCAGAATTTAATTATAAAGGTTGGGTTTAACAGATTGAAAAAAAAGACAAGGAATCTGACTAGCTGCCGTTTGCAATCTGGAAAAGCCAGACTGAGGCCAGCTACCAAGACACACGCCTAAAACTATACTCCAGTTTTCTGAGATCTTAGGTAATGTTCATTGCCACTGCATACAAAATAGTTGTGTCTGGTTTTAACATTTATTTATATGAATCCCTCAGCTGGAAAACTGCCAAATGCCTTGCCAATAGCCTTGTTCCATAATTTGAAAAAGTCAAAATTACATTTGCAGTGCAGCTTCAATGACATGCTGCAAAAAGCCATAGCCATTCACAGTCTGGCACACTGATAAAAATCCTTTCATTCGTGAGGGCAATGTCTCGAATGAATGACCAAACTCACCCTACAAAAACATCTTAAAACTGTGATATAAAATCAGTCAGCCTTGATTTTGAGAGCATGTTTCACTGCCAAATAGATATTGGAAGAAGACTTTTTTCTCTCCCCCCCCTGCTAATTTCAAATAGTCAAGTAGACAAACACACCCACTGGTGTGACATGGCACTTTCTATTCAAGATACAATCTGTTTTCACCAAAACACACTAACAGAAAAAAAACACCTCATTTTCAGTGGAAGGGAGATTTATTTCTGTTAAATTAGTGTGGTGAACAATGAATGTAGGTGTAACATAATTCAATTTGCTACCTATAAGCTTCCTAATCTATCACACATCTAAAATTATAGAATTATAAGATTATAAATTCTATTAATGAAGTCTACAATGAATTCATGAAGTAAATACAATAATAAATGTTGAGTCAACACATTTCTAAATGTTAGACCAATATATTTTCATCTGGTCATTTTTTAATGCTAATGGTCTATCATTGTAGCCAATTTGCTAATCCTTTAATGTCAAGACATTATGCTGAGTGCAAATACATTCGCTTGACTCACTGGTATGAAGTGGGGCCACAACAAATGTTTTTGCTGCTATTTAACAAGATTTTAACTCTTTAGTTACTGCTTCTACTATAGCAGGTGCTGTTTATTTGTGGATGAGGCTGTGACCATGGGTACCATTTGCATAGCAGGTCTGCCTAAGGTCCTTGCTGCCAGACTCTTCAACTGCTGTGTTGGTGCATGGTGATTAATGAAAATGAGTCTTGTAAATGGATTAGGGTGCAACAGATGTACACATTTTACATAATAACATTTACAGCATTTTATCTCCCTAGCTGGGTAGACGCAACCTGTGTAGAGCAACACAAGCATTTACAAGACACTTTGCTCCTGGACCAGATGATACAGCTTCAAACTAATTCAGGAAGCCTGAAGCCTGTTTTATCATTATTACAAGACTGTAGAATTCTCCTTCGTTCAAATGTGCTATTTGAGCAACGCTGTGGTTCAGAGAAAGGCAAAAGCTGTTCGTACAGGCACCCGCTTCTTCTCCTTCCTCTCTTTTGTTTTCTATAGCCGATATTGACCTCTGACGGGTGTTTTCCTACAGGGCTAAATTACACTTGGGCGATCACTACAGGTCACCAGCATTATTACGCTACCAGTAATTATCTTTCAGTGAGTAGTTAATGTTTAATGCCTTGTCACAACTCTGTGTTAGTCTGTCATCTCACGACTGACCCACAAAACCCAATAGCTGGCTGCGGCCCTGGAGCTGAAGAGCAGGTGCAGCAAACAGATCTCGTAGCCAATGATTAAAGCTAACGTTAGCCAGCTGATGGGCTAACTGTTTTATACAACATCAATACAGAGCTAGCGAACAGCTACATATGTAGCACTAAGAGAGCAGCTAACGACACTTACTCAGTGGTCCTCCAGGTCCGAGTACCTGGTCTTTGGCAGGTGGAGTACCGCTCTGTCGTTCGAAGTTGCCAGGGTTGGAGAAATAATCCCTCAGCCGGGGGAGCTCTCTGCCTGCTTCCAGCAGTTCGGTGTGAAACTCCAAGGCCGTGAGGATGTATTGGTCCCGCAATAACTGGGCAGCGATGACATCTACAGATACCCGCGTCTCGGCGCTGCCTGCCATAGCGGAGGTGGCGGCGGCCGACGCCGAGATGCCCTCACCGCTGGGGCTCGTCCGGTTGCTAGACAGCAGGAGCGACGGAGGCTCTGCGTCTGCAGGCGGAGAAAAAGGATTGCCTGGCGGTGGTCCTGGCGCCCCGTCACTCGGACTCCGCTCTGTGTCAACTGTTTCGTTAGGGCGCCGTTCGGCCTCTTCTTCAGAATCACTGAGATTAAATGGGTTCACCGACGCCATTTTTGCCCTAAAGAGATTTTTTTTTTTTTTAGCAATCTAAGCTAGCTAAGCTAATCACACCCGCTGCTTCCTGAATGGATATTAGGTTAGCTAAGGTTTGGTAGGTGGAAGAGGAGGAAGAAGAAGAAATGCGAAGCTACGATTGGTCAAATGTAAGAGACGCTACTCCCAAAGCCCGCCCCTTTTATGGAATACTGGAAAAGTATTGGGTACATTTGCTGTAGAGAGGAAAACTAGGCAGGGCACATTTGACAGCTGATAGCAATTGCTAGCTACTATGCTGTCAAAAAAAAGCCGCGCCCAAACCATTTCTATTAAAAATGCACTTCACTGCAAACAAAACAAATAAATAAGTGCTGTTTATTTTTTTATTACATTTCGTAATAGGTAAACTTGAAGTGAATCGTTTAATTTAAACTACACTACCCACAATGCAGCTACAAACCACTACGTCAACACACAACGTCAAAAACGAGTGACAACAAGGAAGTGAATGCTCATGCTGCCTGAATTTCTTGTAGTAATCTTCTTAAACAGGGAGACATTTGGTTTTAGGTTGATCTTTTTTTAGGTTGCTCTGTCTGGTTCTCTGAGCATGTTCTTGGCGATCTACGAAGTGACAATGGAAGCTAAAGCAGTGTTTAACAAGTGAATCTATGAACTACTACTACTACTAGTAGTAGTAGATAGGTTGGTCACTCACTCATTCATTCTTTAACGGAACATTATTCCCGTTTTTATGATCAAAATCCGCTGACGTTACATGCAGGTAAGACTCTTTTCATGGCCTGTTTTTCTAAGTTACTTTCTTGTTACCAGTGGTAAGTTGGCTGGACCATTAAAATGTTCCGAAATAAACATTAAAGCCTTTTTTTTTTTAACGTTGCTTAATGGCATATGGTGAACGAAGGATTAAGCTGCTCTTAAGACCGCATACTTTGGCTTAACAAGCCTATATTATTCTGAAACCTTCTAATGCCCCTTCTATTGGCTTTAACTTCTTAATCCTGATTGCAAATGCAGGCTGTGAGTTGTCTTCATTCTATTCCAATTTTTTTTATTTTTCCTTCTTCTAGTCACCTCTTTTCACTTCCAAGCGAATTAAATCTACCCTGCTTGTCCTCAAGTAAACCCTCAGTTGTTCTTCGGTGTGGCTTTGGCACCCAAAATGAGGATGATCACCTTCTTTGTGATTGGGCTGACAGTCCACGTGGTCTTCTTCATCTCTATCTTTGATATCTACTTCACCTCTCCTCTGGTCCATGGCATGACACCCCACTCCACACCCCTGGAACCCCCTGCTTCCAGACTGGTGTTAGTGGTGGCTGATGGTCTCAGAGCAGACAGTCTCTTCACCCTGCTTCCTAATGGCTCATCCAGGACACCATACCTGAGGTCAGGAAACCAATACAAAGAAATAAACTTTGATGTGGAGTTTGGGTCTGTTTAATTATTCTTGTAAGGTGATGCCATTTTTACAGCATGTCTTTTCATTCCCCCTGTTTGCATAAGCATATGTGCTTCTGTTTCCATATTTCAGGAGTATAATAGAGGACAAGGGGACCTGGGGTGTGTCACACACACGTGTGCCTACTGAGTCTCGGCCCGGTCACGTTGCTCTCATTGCTGGCTTCTATGAGGATGTTAGTGCAGTAGCTAAAGGTGTGTGCATGATGATTTTGTTTTTTTTTGTTTTTTTTACATGGTAGGAAGAGAAATGCTCAGCGACTTGGAGAGATTACTCTCTATTGTATGTGTTTCTCTGTGGCATTCTACTGTGACCATTTATGTGCTTGTTTTCAGGCTGGAAGGAAAATCCTGTAGAATTTGACTCTGTGTTTAATGAGAGCAGACACACCTGGTGCTGGGGCAGCCCTGATATCCTGCCTATGTTTGCCAAAGGTACACAAGCATCACAAACAGAACCATTAATCTACACAATAGAAAAGAAATAGAAAAAAACACTAAATCACATATCTGAGCAAACATGTTTCCTTTGGTTATTTCAGGCGCTAGTGGGGACCATGTGTATACCCACACATACCCGGCAGTGGAGGAGGACTTTGCCTCCACAGATGCATCCAAGCTAGACAGCTGGGTGTTCACTCAAGTCAAAGTATGTAGTGGAAGTATTAGCATAAAAAATATTTTATGATTGATCTATTGATATTAACTACAGGTTTACCCACAAAAACACATTTTATAAAGACTGTGTTTTATGTGTATTATGTGTGTCATGTGTCATGCAGTGAAATATAACCCAACTTGGAGTCATTCCAGAATTTCATTTACAGAATTGATCCACATGGATTTCCTGAATATGCCTAAAATTATTTAATATTTTTCAACAGTCCTTCTTTAAGTCTGCACAGTCTAACTCCACTCTGAAGGCCAGCCTATGGGAGGATAAAAATGTCTTCTTCCTGCATCTGCTTGGAATTGACACTAATGGACATGCTCACAGACCAATGTCGCAGTAAGTAGTTAACCTTGTATTAACAGCTGCTGTTTTTTTTTATTTTTATTTTTTAACTTTTGGGCAGTTGTGCAGTGGTTCTTAGTCGTGTCAACAAATTCATCCAAATAAGCATTCTCTCATCCAGCTGCATCTTTGTCTTCTATTTTGTCTTTTTCCAGAGAATACCTAGACAATATTGGTCTAGTAGATGCAGGTGTAGCTGAAGTGGTGTCTATAATAGAGGACTTCTTCGACAATGATGGCAGAACAGCCTATGTGTTTACCTCTGACCACGGCATGACAAACTGGGGTAAACTTGTTTGTGTATCTAAATGTTTTGCTGCCTGCTAGCGAGTTTTCTATTACAGTTTTCTATTTTGGCATGTTTGTGTGCGTTTGTCTCCAGGTTCCCACGGTGCGGGCCATCCTTCTGAAACGCTAACCCCTTTAGTGGCGTGGGGAGCTGGGGTTCAGAAAGCCAAGGGAGTCACAGAACCCCAACCATACAATGATGGGTTCCTACAAGGTACGTTCAAACACTTTTTTTTTAAGATTTAAATTTACAACCGATACCCTCCAGTTTGTCTGTTTTACTTTGTCTAAATGATTGTCCTGGTTTGTTTCTTTTAGACTGGAAACTGGAGCATCTTCGTAGAGTCGACGTCAGTCAGGTAAAGCTCATGGAAATTTAAACTTTTTAACAATTTCCTGTCATCAGTTGTATTAAAGTGTAATATTTGTGTGTCTTCGTTGTTTGTTTGGGGTTTTTTTGGCAGGCTGACATTGCTCCGCTCATGGCTTCCCTCATTGGTGTGCCTATTCCTGTTAACTCTGTTGTAAGTCAGAGACAAAATCAGCCATTTAATGGCAAATGTTCAATAATTTTTCAAGTCTTTGTTACATGTTTTGTCTGTATTTGTTTTTCAGGGCGTGTTACCTCTTCTCTACCTCAACAACAGTGAGCGGTTCATGGCTGAGAGCATGTACACTAATGCTATTCAAGTACTGGAGCAGTTCAAGGTATAACAGCATCTGCTTTGGCTAACAAAATGCTTATCAACTATCTGTCATGTCTTTTATTATTCTATATGACACTGTGATCTAAACTGATGGTAAAGCTGTGTTTTTACTGTGTGTGTGTGTGTGTGTGTTTATTTGTAGATGAAAATGATGCAGAAAAAGGAGACAACCTTATCTTTTCTCTTCACCCCATACCAGTACGTACAGTAACTAACTGATGTGTTTTTCTAACAAAAATCCAATCAGAAGAACATGAATTTGCTTTTCACCGTGGCCTGTTGTGTTTACTGTGACTTCATAGATAGTGTAAAGAGAATAGATTAAAAGAGTCATTTACAAAGAATTAATTGGCAGAAACAAAAGTATTTGTAACGTAAATGCTGTGTTTTTATATCAATCCCGTTTCCAGAAAAGTTGGGATATGTTCTAAAATGTTTTTAACCTCCAAACTCTTTCATGGCATGCATTTTTAATTTCTCTTTGCTATTTGGGCTGTTTGGGACCTGATGAATGTAAAAACAAAGAATTACCAATCTATTTTTTTTTTTTTACTGATTTTTGTTTCTGAGAAAAATTAGATCCACATATGAAGACATTTGTTTTAAATTTTGATAGAACAGTAGCAGTATAACGTCCTCGTAAGTGGATATCAGGCCCTTGTAGAGCAAAATTTAGTATTTTTGTCTAGACAACCCAAAATGTGATGTCCACATATGTGGATGCCAGGTCCTAGGAGGTTAAAAAATACAAATCTGTGATATGTTAATTCACGTGAACATATATTCAAGTGACCAAAGTACAAAGATGTTGGAAGATTTTCCTGACCTACTTAATTGTTTTTTGTAAATGTACCAAAATTTGAATTTGACAGGTGCAACACACTCAACAAAAGTTGGGACTGAGACATATTTACTGTTGTGTTTCTTTTAATTGCAGTTTAAAAATTTTTTTTGAACTGAGTGTTGTAGTTTTCCAGTTAGAAATTTTGTTCATTTTTACTTGGTTTAACCTGCGGTCATGTTGTCTGTAGGAAATAGATCCTAACAGGCAGCGCTCTGTGCCTCAATCAGTGGTATCTACAGATGCAGCTCGCCCTGCTGTGGTCACTGATGCTCCTCTGTATCATCACAGATCCTTTTGCATTTTTCGCTGATAGCAATCTGGATAGTTGTTTTCATCATTGGCAAAGAGAACTCAGCACAGTTTTCCAAAAACACGGAAATGTGGATTTATCTGTGCATAGCACACAATGACACAGTCTTTCTGTCCTTCTGAGGTGAACCCTGACATAGAGAGCTCTATGCAACTGACATATGACTTCCTCCTTCAATCATAATACAGTTTCAAGTTGCATTAGTGGATGTGGGACTATGTTAAGTGACAGTGGTTTTCTGAAGTACTTCTGAGCCCCGGTGGCTATATTTATATTTATATATTTATTTCACTGCAGCGTGACTGTTTCTAAGGCGGTGTAGCCTGAGGGCTCAAGCTGGTTTCAGTCTTGACCTTAGTGTGAGAAATGGTTTGAATTCTCTTAATCTTTTCATAGTGGTACATACTATAGATGTCTGAAGAAATTTTTTTGTAATAGTGCACTGAGAAATCTGGAGCAATTCTCTCATGAATTAAGGAAATAAGGGATGAACCACAACCCACAAAGACCGAGTTTGTGGTGATTTCTAAATTTACCTTTACCCAATCAGTTACCCTGCTTAATCTGGTTCCTTTGAAGATATAAAGTTTTGGGGGGTTTTATTGCATTTTGGAAAAAATCCCAACGTTTCTGGAGACGGGGTTTGCACTTTCTCAGTAAATTCTTTTGCTGACCCATTAAAAATCAGTCAATGTGACATTTAGATTAACTTCTGAGGTTATGCAGCATGAAGGCCAAGAATGTGTCCACTAACCAAACCACATATTCATGGCCGTATTTAAATTGCACACTTTCACGCACTTCATCTGTTTTGCACCATCGTGCACCCTCTTTCTTCCCAGACTCCTGACTGAGTCAAAACAAGCAGAATTCACCCAGAAGGCCCGAATACTCATTCAGCTGGAGAAGTACGAGGATGCTGTGAGTATGGGGGGGGGGTCTTTGGCTTTTAAATCTAATCATACTTTTACAATACATGTAAAGCCAATTTCTAGATTTATTTTGATACTTTGATGAATTATTTAAACATTTACTGAACCTGTGTTCATAAACTAAAGTCTAATTTAAATGAACTACAGTAAATGCATTCTACATTATCGCTACTTTCTCCATCGTATGTTTTCTTCCGCTTAAGCAACAAATTAGGTTTTTGTCCCCCTGTTTTGTCTCTTGTCAGATCTCTTTGTGCCAGTCTCTGATATCTCGCTCTCTGGAAGGTTTGGTTTACTACCACACCTACGACCGATTCTTCCTCGGTTGCAGTGTGGTGCTGGGATTTGTAGGCTGGACCTCATATGTCGTCTTAGTCATACTGAAGACTCACGCGAGTCTCAACAGACATCCTAATCTCACTAAACAGGTTAGGATATACAGGAGATTGTAATCCCTCAAGATGCCTTCCACCCAAACAAGTCTGCACAACCTGAATGTCTTGTTAAGTTGGTATTTTTCTCCTGTGTCCAGATTCCTGGCCGTAACTTGGCAAGGCTGTGCACGTGTGTGGCAGTGGTGATCACACTCTTCCTGCTTATTCAAAGAAGCCCCATAACCTACTATATTTACTGCCTGCTGCCTATCCCTGTGTGGTATTCTGTTCTGAAAGAGTAAGTAAAAGACACATTCAAAATAATGCAAACTGGATTTAAAAAATGTACAAAACATGTTTGTTCAGATGCATTCAGTCAATTTACAATAATTTGTATATTTACTATAGTCACAGAACCCTGATATTAAAACACACGCAAAAGGATCACATCAGTCAGTGAATACAGCAGCTTTTCACTGGATCTAATTAGCCTCACACAGGCTTGTATGCACATCTGGCTCAGGTGGAGTGAAGTGCTAATTAGATCCTTTGAACTGGCGTTTTATGCATTCATAGTTCTCCTATGTAAAAGGGATAAAGAGATGTTTTATTCTTCATCTCATCCTTTTATGACAGGAAAAAGTAATCCCATCAATGATCTATTTTTAGGTCTGGAACTCTGAGAGATTTGATTCAGACAGCCCCATCTCTCCCACTGTGGAAATGTCTGGGCTATTTTGTGCTGGTGGCGTTTGGGATTGAGCTGCTGGTAGGTGTCTTTAAATCTGCTGTGTTAAAGGCATCCTTCTGCATAAGTGCACAAAATTTCACTTGTGTATCATTAACTGTAAGAAATAAACCTGGATGCTGCATTGCTGTTTATTTTTGCTGCCCCCAGGTGGTGAGCTTCTTCCATCGCGCCATGCTGACTGTAGGGCTGGCTGTTCTCTCTCTCTGGCCCTTCTTGTCGGGGCTTTTTGGCAAGGCTAAGGTAATTTACAGATTAGCCGGATAAAAGCAGGAAAATGTGTGTTATAGCTGTTTTTAATATCCATCCCTGTTTTGGTTATGGAAAGCACTGTTTCTCCAATAATAGTCTAGCCATTCTAATTCTTCTTATGTGTCTATAACTAGAGTGTTATTGGTACTGCTTGCCTAAAGCAGTAGATAATTATAAAGGTAATTATTAAATATAGATACACAATGGTAAATGTGTCAAAGTGGTAGGCAGCATTTCTTTTTGTCTCTGTTTCTGTGCAGTCACGCTCACTGAGCTGGCTTGTGGGCTGTCTGTGTCTAGCTGCTTTCCCCCTCATGCCTGTTGTGGGTAGAGAGCCTAACATACATCTGGTGTGAGTACTTCCTTTATTTGTATATATTTATCTGAATATTTACCGCAATATCCTATCACTGGAAAAACTGAGAGCCCAATTCATGCCAGGTTAGGTATGTGAGTTTCAGTAAATTAGAACATCTGCAGAACAGATCAGGAAGATAAAATGTGACTGGAATCGGCATCATATTAGTGATGCAAATATCCATCACAATATTCAAATATAAAAACCCCAAAAAACTGTGGAGCCATGAGCATCCACCCCCAGTTAAAGGAAACTGAATAGACTTACTGTTAAAAGTTAAAAAGTCCCACAATGGGTACTTTCTCTATATATAAACAGACGGGAAATTTGAAAGTGGTACATTTGAAAACGAGGAATGATTAAACTGCTACACAATACCGTCTTTCCACAACGAGCTGTGTGTACAAACTATCCATGTTTTTGAAAGTACAGTAACACATCCTGTTTGTCAACTCAGTACCTGTGCAGGTCTGCTCGCTCTTTTCACCTCAGCTTGCTACCTCTGGTCATCTCGACGGAGGACACCGCTGCACCTCGGTGACAGACCACAGTTTGTCGTACAGGTGACTACAGTACATGTCACTGTGGGCATATATATGTGTGTTTGTGTGTGTCACTGCATTTGCTAATACTGATTAATTACCTGTCAAACCCGGCAGATGCTCCTTGTTGCTGTGTGTGCATACGTGCCATCCCTCACACACTCCAGCCTGCAACAGAAACAGGGCCTACCCCTTCTTAATCAGATCATAAGTTGGAGCACATTAGGTGGGTTGGTTGCAAGTGGCCACAAGATACTTAGGATCTAGAATGGTTTACTTTTTAAATATTGATCGCATACGTAAGCTATACCTCAAAAGACGTTAAAACATCATATCGCTGACACCCAAGTAACCTCTGACAACTCTTCTCTCTACAGCATCTTCTATATTTGTTCCTTTGCTGAGCTCAACACGACTTTTTCATCGACTCCTCAGCATATTCTTGTCTCTCACCTCCACCTACCTGCTGCTTAGCACTGGGTAGGACAACACATTGATGCTTTAGTTGTGTCTTGTGCAGAGTTGCACCACCGCAGCAAAGCTGTAAAATGATATTTCTATTTTTGTCTCCCTCACAGGTCAGAGGCTTTGTTCCCCCCTGTGTTATCCTGGTTAATGTTTGTGTGGATTAACATCGAACAGGACGCCTTGCTTGCTCAGGGCATGTCTGGTAGGCAAGAGGTAGAGCCATTGTTTTTCCCTTTGTAATAGAAAACTTTTGCAAACCAAAAGCTTTGGGAAGCTATCATTTATGTATGTATTTAATTGTGAAGGTCATATTTTCCGTTTTACTGATATAACTCCAATTCACAACGACAGCCACTTCACAGAGCTTTATATTGTAAGGTAAAAACCATACAATCTCAGAAAGAAAACCTCAGCAGTTAACTGACATGAGGAAGCACTCGGTAATCGTGGAAAGCAAGAACCCCCTTTTAACAGGAAGAGATGTCCGGCAGAACTAGGCTAAGGGAGAGGCTGTTTGCTATGAGCAGTTTGAGGATGAGGGGAAAGAGATGAGAATGAACAGAGCTTAGAGAGAACACTGAAAATTCAAATTGCAGGAAAGAAAAGACACAGGTCTTAAAGTCCATGTCTCATTGTGGCTGGGTTTACAGTAGAGGTGCAACGGATCACGGTTGATCCGAAATCCGAACCAATCCCACTCCACGGTTCGGTACTCACGTGATCCAAAGATTCGAAAAAGAAAAAAAAAGTATGTGTATGGTGCGCATGGTCAGTCTGTCAAGTGGAGGAGCAGAGGAGTTTGCGGCATTTAAGCAGCCCTTTGCTGCCCAATCCGACTGGGCTAAAGCTATTACAAAAGCTAATGGGGTGTTTAGCTGCAGACGGGAGGCCGTATTCCGTTGTGCGAAACAAGGTTTAAACTGTGATGAACGTGCTTGAGCCACGCTATGATATCTCGTTGCGCGTCCACTTCAGTGTGACAAGATCGTTCCAAGCATGTATGAGCAGGAGAAGTTTAAAGTTATGGCTGAACTGTCCCAGGCATCTTCTGTTGCTCAAACCAGAAATGGGTGGACCTCCAGGGCAACGGAAAGCCACGTGACCGTGACCGCTCGTTATATCACAGCGGAGTGGTAGATACAAAGCCCTGCACTGCCCTATAGATCACATTAGATTAGATGAAACTTTATTTATCCCTCGGGTGGTTTCCTCCGGGAAATTCAGTTTCCAGTAGCACAGCACCCACAGAAGTTGCAGAATGTGAGCAGAAATATACCATATATATAAACACAGAGAATACAAAAGGGATAAATAGAATAAATAGGAATAAGAATACAAGGGAACGGCACATTTCAAGTATTGTGAGTCTATTACACCGTTGGTTATTAACAAAAACTATTGCACAGTGAAAAGGCACTACAGCTTACTTGTTCGCCCCTCCTTTGTCCCCGTTTCCCCTCCCTCTCCCCTCCAGCGAGGAGTTAAACAGTTTGATGGCGTGTGGGACAAAGGAGTTTTTAAGTCTGCTGGTCCTTGACTTTGGGAGAAGCAACCTGTCACTGAGCAGACTCCTCTTGGTTGTTTATGGCCGTGTGCAGAGGATGCCCAGCATGGTCCATAATGTCCATATTGCACCTTAATTTGTTTTTATATAAGTGTGTGGAATAAGTCTTCAGTTGAATGTTTTTAATAGGCAAAAAATACTTAAATAAGTAAATGGCGAGTTGAATTTTTGTCTTTTTTTTTCTATTTTTGCTGATCCGAAAATTGACTTAAAACCGTGATCCGATCCGAACCGTGAGATTTTTGATCCGTTGCACCACTAGTTTACAGACATGCATGTTTTTTTCTTTTTCCTCCAGTTATCCACCATCGATTTCTCTGCAAACATCGACATCACCAAGATTCGACAGCTGAAGCTGGATGACATCCGAAGGTCCTATTTTTTTGTATCCTTGTTAAGAGCAGTCGCAACAATGTTGGTTCGCCGAAGCACAGAAGTGCATTGGGCTCATTAGAGTCTGTGGGTGATGTTCAGGCTGGATTTGATCAAATAGGATGTAGCATTAAAAATGTAATATAAAAGTTTTTTATGTTTAAAGTGTACAATCGGACAAAAAAAAAGTCAACTTGGTTCATTCTCACATTGGGCATTACCTTGACTTCACCTTTTCTTCAGGTATTTTTTATAATAACAGCATTTTTTGGCACAGGAAACATTGCGTCCATAAACAGGTATATGCATCATAGTATTTTTGTGTGAGTGTGAGAGTGTCATACAGGAAGGAGATAAGAAAAAAAAAGTCAGTTCTGACAAATTTCTTTTCTATGCACTATATGTTTTGCACCAAACATAGAGTATGTTAGTGTGTATTCTACAACACAAGGTCCATTTTCTTCTCTGAAAAGTTAATGATTCTAGTCTGGTCTGTAGTCACTTTGTGTACTTCTGTTTCCCTTTGCCTAGTTTTGACCCAGCATCTGTTTATTGTTTCCTCACTGTTTTCAACCCTTTCATAATGGGAGGGTTGATGATGTGGAAGGTACTGTACTCTTAAACATTTCCTTTTTATGATATGTACTGTGCTTCCCCAAAAGGGGAAGCAGTCTTGCACATTATGACAAGTCATGATCTATTCATATTCTGCTTGAGAAGTAAGCTTAAATACGGTTTAACCCGCCTTTTTTTTTCGCTCATGTTAATTTGTTTTAACAGCCAAGACCTAGCCCATTAATTTCTGTATCTTTTTTTACATTTATTGTACGGAGAATTTAGGCAGACAGATTTGTAATAGAAATTTTAGCATCATACTTCTAAGTTTATATAATAATGTGTTTATTTCGAGTCATTTCATAGAATCCTGCATTTCCTTAAATTGTCATCTGTTCTTCCAGGTTATCATTCCATTCATCATAGTGATGTGTACATTTGAGACCATCCAAGTTGCAACACAGCTATCATCAAGGAGGTAACACTTCGCTTCCTCATCTAAAATTATAAATGTAGTCTTTTAATTCTTGAATTAACTCTTTGAATTTGTTGGAAACGTTGAATCACTGATCTGATTCTGTCTGTAGAGTTAAAGTACGTTCTGTTTGCTTTGTTAGACAGACCAGGCCAGACATGACTCTTAAACCTTGAGGCAGCTAAAATAACTATAGTAAATGGCCCAGTATCTTCTAGTTCCTCCTTCATTGTGCATGAAAAGGTTTAAATGCACTGACCAATGTGTGCTCCTTAATGTTTAAATCTCTCTAATTTCTATTTTGCAGTTTGTTCCTCATCGTCCTGGTTATCTCTGACTTGATGGCTCTGGTAATGCAGGTTTAATGTTGATCTTTTATAAAAGACTTTCTCTCATCCACTGTTAAGCAAACTGCACATGAGGCTCAAATAGATTTTAACTCACTCTTGCTCTCCTCAGCATTTTTTCTTCATGGTGCAGGACTATGGCAGCTGGTTGGACATTGGCACAAGGTAATGAAACTTGGACATGCATTTAAAACCATGTCTTATCAATCTCTTGTTTTGGTGTCTGCAATGCATCGAAAACATGCTAAGCTTCCTCTGTCTTTTGCAGCATTAGTCACTATGTGATAGTGATGTCAATGACGATCTTTCTCATGTTGCTGAGTGTGGTTACACATGTTCTCACTTCACAAAGACTCGTCCTGTGGAGGCAACGCAAGATGCACTTCCCCTAGTAAATGTTACCATGTGTCTTAAACAAGATATTTATCAGTGTACCTATTTAACTGTCTTATTTCAGATATGTTTTATGTTTTGTGATATTGTTTAAATTTTTTTATAGACAAAATGGAAAATAATCTTAGGAACCTAAATCATACGATACCTTTTTTGCAGAGTGGCCTAAGACCTTTGCACAGTACTGTGTTGTGTTCTTTGGTACAAATGCACTCAGTCTTAGTTTCATTTGTGAATTTGTAATAGGCTGCTGCAAATATGACTGTGAATTGGGTTTTCGATGAGGGTGTTGATTTGCAACATAATACAATGGGACTGTACCTCAGTAAGAAAAAACTTTGGCCACATGTTGCTTGTCACATTTAAATATTTTACTCTGTACATGTTTCTCTGAAAGGGTTAAATCATGTAAACAAATGAGGAAAAGCATTAGTAATAATAACTGATTCATGAAACACATGCAAAAAGCTTGTTCTGCTTTTTCATGATTTCATGCTGCTACGATAAATGGTCTGGTGAAAGTATGTAACATGAGACTTCATGACACTGCCTAAAATGTATGTTTCTTTAGTGTGAAAAGGGATGTTTTAACTTATTTTGACTACGTGTGTATCAATAAAACTGAAGGATTGGAGTGCAAACGTGTGTTTAAGAGAATTTAATTGTCGCGTGAAAACTTGAGTTGCAAATTGTTGACTTTTTCCATCATTTTAGACGTTTGGTTGTCTTTGCAACAGTGCATATTAGTAAAGATGACCTATTTAAACAAAATCAAAAATCAAACTGACAGGGAATCTACTTAAGGAGTGACGAGAGGTTCTTTAACATCTAATGGATTTCCTGTTCTCCGTGAAGAGTGTGGTGTCAACATCTCTGGCAGAACCAGGGCCAGGAAGGTGCAGAAGTTGGTGGGTGATTGTGCAAAAAGGCTGGGGCAACAGTTTTTAGGACAAGGGTTCTTTTTGCAATGAAAACAAATGATTGAACACTTTAATATTTGGCCCTCTATGCACTAGTAGTGCAGTAGAGCTTCGTTTGTTCAAAAATAGACATCAGTTGGACTTAAAGCTAACTAGAAAAGTAAAAGATGAAGTAAATGTTCTTAAAATAAGTGCAAACCTAAATCAGAATATACCAGTATTAACTGTGGCAAACGTGTAACTGGGCAAATTCTATGTTTACTGAGTGCGGTTATACGCAGGATAAAATAAACCATCGATGTTGGGCAGCGTTGGTAGGTAAATGTTTGCAGCATGCACACTAAGCTTGTGGTCGGAGTGATGCGAAGGTGTTTTCCTGTTTAGTAAAGTGGACTGTGGTGTTTATTGGATCTTTTATGTTGACATCTTTGCAACTGTGGTGCAAAGTCAAAAGCTTATAAATTCCTATGATATTAGTTGGAATCACAATATACAATGTGCTGTGTATGTCATATGACTTGTAACTTGTCTTTGCACTTTGTTGTTACTAAACAAATCTGTCAGCATCACAGCTAGCATTACAACATCCTGACTAACTTCTCTTTTGAATAAGCAAGTAGATGACTTTGTCTAGCAAGTGCAAAAGCAAATGTTTCAAAGTTGTAACCAGGTTCAGAAGTATTTGGATGATGCCAAATACTGCCTCTCTACAGCAGAGTGATGTTAGGGTGTGAGTGCAGACTTTCAGCTTTGTTTAATAACTGGTTTAAAAAAATAAAGTCTTTACAAACATTAACTGTTCTGAACTCTAGAACCCCCACCCCCCCACCCAGACATTGCCACATGCCATCACCCCTCCCTTGAGATTTTGCAGTCACCTTCAGTTTCTGCTTGTTTTGTGTTTTCACCCTTGTGAAAGTTTTTTCTTAACTTAGACAGCTCAGCCACTCCAACCGATGTCTTCGATCTTTGAGGCCTTTTTGGTATCTTGAGCTCACCAGAGAATTCCTTATTTTAAAGAACGTAGCGCACTGTTGATTTGTCCACTCCCAAAGTTTTTCTACTTTCTCTCCGATCTTTTTGTTTTGTTTTTTCATCCTAATGATGACCCTCATATAAAGAATTCCAGTGAATGCCTACCAAATGAAATTTCAGTGCTAGATCATTTTTCTGTTTAACATGTGATGGAATAAAGCAGACCTCACTTGACCACAAAATTACTTACCAGTCAAGTGTGCACATACTTTTAAAGCTTCTGAAAATGGTTCGCTGTGTATAAAAATGGCTGTAATTCCTAAAATATTAATGTAATACTTTGGCTAAACTTTTCTGGAAAAAAGCTGAAAGTCTGCACTATAATCACATCTTGATTGTTTAATATAAAATCCACTATGTTAGTGTACAGAGGCAGAATTTAGAAAGAAAAAAAAAACAAACTGTGCCACACTCCAAATACTAGTGGACTTAACTGTGTTCTTGCAATCGACAACAAGTTGTTATCTTCCTAAGGTGTAAGAGATGCAAGAACATTAAAGTGAAAAAGTATAAACTTTTTTGTTTGACATGCATGCCTAATATGTTGCATTAATCTGTTGCTTTTGCAAATACTCTAATCATTTCACAGTGCTTTTAACTGTCTTTATCTACGGTCATCTGGTAAACCACACACAATTTTTTATACAGGACACAAGCACTACATTCCCCAAATTACTGAATTACTTAATTTATTCGAAGTGGCTACAGCAACTTCTTATCGTCTATATTTCACTTTAAATGTCAAAGTGAAGAGTGCATTTAGAGAAAAATGAGGAAGTAAGCAGCCCTGTGTTCCTGTGTGCTGACATGTGTTTACAGCAACCTCCTGTTTCTGACACAGTATGCAAAGTAGATGGTGGTTTCTTACAACACTCACACGCAGGCTCACAAAGCCTTCATTTTCAGAACCTTAACTTCCACCGAACGTTGGCAAACTTCCACTCTTACTCTCTCTCTCACACACATGCGCGCATTCAAAGGCATATGCGCAAATGCACTCAACCAGAAACCGTTTTTTCTCAGCTTTTCTCTTCCTCCGCGACACTGTGAACATACCGCTGCTGGATATAATGTGATCTACTCCAGAGGACACACGCACACACAGAAGAGTACTCGGCATACAGTTCTTCACTGACTGAAGCGCAAGTAAGTTCACTGATAAACGATAGTATCTCTGGCTTGGACTTTGTGTTTTCTCATCATGTTCTTTCCAGTGTTGTGGTGCTCCTTTAATGGTTAATGTGGGCCATATGGTGTCCTTCAGTGGTTCCATTATTGGTTAAATGGTTGCGCAGTATCTGTATTTCTTAATTCTTGAGATACCTTTTTTAGTTAGTCTTACTAACATGTTTGGTGTGTGACATAGCCACATGTTTTTAGTCTTGTTTCATCACCCGAAGACAAACAAGCCCTTAAAATAATTTAAATCAGTCATTCTTTTTTTTTTTTTTAATACAGCCTTGTGTTTTCTTTCTCTTTTTATAACACCCGTTTTTAATCATTTTTGGATACACTTCATTTCCACTAACTCTTCACACCTGCCTGTCTTCCTGTTCTAATGTCTCTTACTCTTTCTTACTCCATTTCCTCTTCTGTTTAGGATGAATTCGACATTAAATGGGGCCACACTATCTCCAAACCAAAGTTCAACAATGACCACACCCTCAGATTCAGAGAAAGATGAGTACCACACAGCCCTCTTGGTCATCTACACTGTGGTCCTGATCAGTGGTACAATTAGCCTTACCCTGATGATGCGCATAATGAAATCCACCACAACTTCCACCACGTCAATTGCCGTACTCAACCTGATCTTCACTCACTTCATCTTCCTGCTAACGGTTCCCTTCAGAATCTACTATTACGCAGTTCATGAATGGGAGTTGGGCTATGAATGGTGTAAAATAACCAGCAGCATGATCCACATCCACATGTACATGTCTTTTGTCCTGTATGTGATTATCCTCATCACCCGTCTGTTGACGTTCTACAAGAAAGCTTGCCAGGTGGCGTCCTTTCACAGGATGCATGCGATCCTTATCAGTTTTCTGGTGTGGATTATTGTGCTGATCACTGTCCCTTGCATCATCCATTTTAATTATGGCAAAGACCATAACAAAAATGGCACTCGTTGCTTCCAGTTTGGAAAATCTATAGAATCTGTTCTGATTTTGAACTACCTGGCAAGCATATTGATTATAGTCATTGCCATTGTGTTGACAGCCTTCCAGGCCAATGTCCTATGGGTTTTATACAAGAAGCATCGGGAGGGATGCACCTTTCAGCAGGAGTTTGGAGCTCAGCTGAAGAGCCTGTGCTTTGCGCTAATCATGGTCATCTGCTTCATTCCCTACCACATTTTTCGACTGTTCTACTTAAACAATATAAAAGAATTAGAGGGTACAAATGAAATATTTCTGAGCATAACCACTTTTAACTGTTTGGACATGCTTACTTTCCTGGGGAGGAGGTCCTGTAACATATGCTTTGTAGGAAAAGCTGCTTAAAAGCTGCTGGTACTGTGTTTGCTTCACTTTTTTTTATGCCTGTCAGGGTTCTGGTACAGTTCCAGAAATTTAAACAATTTAATCTTATTGCTTTTGAAGTGTTTGAAATAGCATAAAAAATTATTAAAAAACAAATTTTATCATAAAAATTGCACATGAAAAAAAAAAGACTGTGCAGACAACTCCGAATGACACATAAACACTGGTTCTGATTATAAGCTTAGGTTCAACTTTCAGTTTCTAACAATAAATATTGACCTTAGTCAGACAAAACATTCCCTTAGTGGCTTATTTGGCTTAGAGTCTTTCAGATTACTTTACATTTGAACATAATTTAATATATACAGAGTTTCAAAAAATAAAACTGACAGACCCCTGACGATGTCCTTAGTTATGCTTTTGCAGTTTTACAATTTTTGTACCATTGACTGACACACACACACACACGCACACACACTTTTCAAGCTGTGCTTTTTTTTTAACTTTTACTGTTGTTATTACTATATATGTGTACTGTGTCACAGCAAGCCGTGTTTTTATTCATGAGAACATTTAAGGACTTTAAAACTGTCTTTTGATTTTATTTCCTAATGCAGGCGCTCTTGCAATTTGCTGGTTTGTGCTTATAATAGACAGGCTTCATACTTGGAATTTATAATGTTAGACTATGAAATTGGAGACCCCAGGATATTGTTTCTGTAAGTCTGTGTACAAGGACTCTAAGTGGAAGTGAATACTTTTTAACTGTATTTGCACTTAACAGTTAAATCCTGTGTACATAGCTGATGTGAAGAAGAGAAATAAATGCTGTAAATTGTTATGTCTCCCCCATTATTTTGTGAAACATTATCTCAAACCTTTTTTGGATCTCATACTTTCTGCCCTCAGAGGGCACACACACCTACACACACACACAGACTCACACCTGGTGATCTTTTCCTTTTCAGTTTTATGGTCCTGGGTTACTGTTTAACATCCCCACCCTAGTTTGAGTTTGTTTAGTAAATCGATCTAATGACAGGGCTATGGTGGCGCCATCCAATGTGTCGCTTTCTGAATTATAGGCCACTCAGCTCTCCAACCTTCCCTTTTAATGTGGTTGAACACCTTTACCATTTTCCCATGCTCAGTGTGACTTAGTCCAATGGCACACTGAGGGGCTCAGGGCTGCTAGCTGTCGGAGAACAACGGTACACCTGGATAAATGCACATCCCGGACAGAAACAGAAACACAGGTAAGCCAAACATTTCTTTTTAAGTACACTTTTTAAGAAATTCAAATGGTTCACATCAGACTAAGAAGAGTAGAAGAAGTGTTGTTTTTGCTGTAGCGGGAGTGAAGGTTACCTTTGGTAGTTTTTCAAGGAAGTTTGTGAATGCGATCCCTTAAATCACGTGGTTTCTGTATTATGGTGGCAATGGTTGGACTCCTTGTTCGCACAAACGGCACCTGCTGCTATGTCCTGTAGCCAGTACTCTGTATCTGCAGGCATTTTGTAAAAAGCAGATAAGAAATACTAACTTTGCAACATGGGCTTGCGCTGATCGGGCGATAACCCATTTCATCTGCAGAAAGATGGTAATCTGTTCATGTGGTGTTTTTCTTCTACTACGACTGCATTTAATGTCCAATAGGACGATTCCATTCCTATAATGCAGTTCTATAATGAATTGATCTGAAGGAGGCGGAAGTTTTGCTCTTTATTTTTTTACTATTTACAAGAACATGCAACGCCTGTGTGAACAAAACTACTTGGTTTTTGCACAAACCTTGACAATACATGAAGTACGTGCAATACACATATTGAGAAAAAAGAAACAACCCTTAGTTAATTTTTTAGCCCAGATTGCAATGGGATTGTTTTGCTGAGGCATTCCCAGAGTTGTTGATTGACTTTTGAGGCTGTGCATATCGGTCTGCCCTTTACTGTTCTGCTGTTCTGTTAGACTTAAACTTAACTATAATGTCTAAACCCACAGGATGCACTTCAGCTGAATTATTGATTTGTATTTTTTTAGCATTTTTTTTTCAGCTTGCATATACAGTAACACTAACTTTTCACTGTGAAGAGTGAGATTTGCAAAACCATAGTTAACTATTTATTTCATGCATCTAGTCTCTTGTATGTTCTCTTCCTCTCTTTTGCAACACATAAAAAACAAATACTGTGTTAAAGATGTACAGTTTTAGGAGTGAATACTACTGAACTGCGTACTTAACTGTTTCCAGAGTATCAGGAAGTAAGGGTTTACTAGAGTCAGTAATCGAGGCTGATTGTCATCTGTGACTATTAAAACCTAGTCTAAATAGAAGCGACAGTATTATGGCCAGTTCACACAGATATAGCCTCTTAGCTATGGGTTTTATGGCCACAAAAGGCTTTTGGTTGCTAGGCAGATGCAAGCTTTCTCAGACATGTCCTGAAACAAGCCACAATACCTTTTTAGTGTTACAACTGTTTCTATGAATGTGATTCTCATACATTAAAATCTTTTACATTTAAATTTACGTCTAGGCTGAACTGCTTCTATATTATATTTTCTTTTTTTGCCAGGTGGCAGAATAGGCTTTCAATGTATCTGAGAGATCAACAAAATTAACAACCTACTGTAAAACAACACGAGCAGCTGATCACCCTCGCTGTTCCAAATGTTGTAGCTTCCTTAGTGCAAATCAGAAAGTGCTTTCTTATGTATTCAAAATGAAAAAGAGGGGAAAGATCAAAGGCACTCATCATTACAGAAATAAAGACCTCAATTGCTGTGCTTTCTGTCCTTGCTCTTAAGAGTGGAAGGTGAAGCTTTAAAAAAGCCTTTTAGAGCGTTTAGGCTGTTCCGGATTAAAGATTTTTTTACTTTTGAGTGAACATTGATTTTTCTTTCTATCTACAAGCCTAAAAGCACGATTCTTTGTTGTCTATTAAACTGTAATCACACAAGAACCTTTATTAGAAACTAACATGGAGCATCCGCATTTACCCTCATGCCTTTATACTTACAACCTCATATTACACTTTCTGATTCTACCGTAATGCTACTACAGACTAAATGTGACCGCAAGGATGCAATTCTTCATCTTCCCTTTCCACAAATGTGATGAGT
Organism: Perissodus microlepis; assembly: GCF_051167445.1. NCBI lineage: Eukaryota > Metazoa > Chordata > Actinopteri > Cichliformes > Cichlidae > Perissodus > Perissodus microlepis. The sequence continues at coordinate 13,271,413 of NC_140469.1, read as the reverse complement.
CAGGAGTCCTAACGTTACTACCTGGTTAAAATGTAATCTCTCTATAATCTCTCTATCACATCGCTCTCTCTCTCTATCGCCTCTGTCTCTTAGTCCCTACGCTTCCAATATTATAGAATATATCTGTTATTACCATGCAGCCAAGTGCTAATAGCGTTTTCTGTCATGTGTGCAATATTGTTGCCTAAACTGACCACATCATACCTGCACATATATGATGAACCCCTCTGACTGGGCCATTCATTGCTGATTTAGGGCATCAAATCTCCTATAACACTGCCTCTTATCATTTACAGCCTTCACAGCACAATGCCTCAAGCTGATTACCTTTAACCCACACAATAAGAGTTAGTGTAATGAAACCCCTGATTTAAATGGGTGGGTTAGGCACATGTTGATGGATTCATGCAAAGGTGGTCATATTATGTTTTTAACATCCCTGACTCAAAATAGGAGGGTAACACCTGTTCAATTTGCACTTTAGAGTCAATTTGTACTTACTAATCTTGTTTTTTTTGTTTTGTTTTTTTTGTTTTTTTGCAAATAATTATTCTAACTGATATGAAACCATAGACATTGATGACTGAGCTAAAACACTATGAAAGAAGAAGAAATTAAAAGCAGTGTTGTTGGTGATGTTTAAAGTAGCAGTCAGATTATTTAGAAACTTGTAGTAGAAAAAGAGTAAATAAAGAGTTAAAAACAGTGGGTTGGGTGAACCCATGGTATGTATGTGGATGCCTTAATGGGAGTTATCAGTGTTTTCTACTTCACTGTGTGTCCTTATAGATTATATCTGCTGAGGTGGTGGTGCTATTACTTCACCATTGATTAGATTAGGAAACCTGGGAAGGACACGCACAGTCACTCACACACACACACACACACACACACGTCAGATGCACATTCATACATGTTACTCTCTGTAAGAACAAACGCCTAAATTGTACACATAGTGTGCAAGCGTTCTCCAAATAAATAAATAAAAGAGCAATGAAAGACAGAGGAGGGAAAGGAAATGTCTCTTTTATCACTATCTATTCATCCCTGTGATAAGTGTATGAGAGAAGGGTAGATAAGTGAAGTGTAATAAGGTGAGAAGAACCCCAGCTCCTCCCCTCCTTATTGTTCAAGACCCAATCAGATCAGATTATGGGTCTTTTATGACAGGGATCTCCCTTGTTATTTCTGAAAGAAATAGATGAAACAGAGGCAGAACTGTAGGAAAAGAGAAGAGAAGAGAAGAGAAGAGAAGAGAAGAGAAGAGAAGAGAAGAGAAGAGAAGAGAAGAGAAGAGAGAGAAAACCAGGCTGAAACAGGAATGAAGTATCCTCCTACTCCTCAGAGTAAAACTCTGTTAGATATGGAAATAGCCAACTACTGTGAAGGCCTGGATCCTTCGTACAACACGCTGGGCTTTGAGCATGCAGAGGTACTCTATGTAGGACGAGGTAAGTGTGTGCAAATACAGACAGATTCACACCAAAACACAAACAAGTCAAGCACACAGAAAGACATACATTGAAAGATAGGCCACTCTCTCACATACTTATCAGGGCCTTTAGAATGATCTGATTGGGTCATCAGCCAGAGTACTGGATGAGGAGTTGTGGTTGTTTGTTAAATAAGACAGTCACTGATGAAGTTTAGTGACAGCAGCTGAACGCAAATGAGTTGCTATTTGCAGAAAGAGGGGAAATGTGTTTGATGTGTTTGATATGCTCAAGTGCACTGCTTGGGAAACTCTGACTGATGTTTTAATACTGACTGCCAGTGTGTATGTGTGTCTTGCTTGACAACATTATGTATAGTAAATCCCACTTGCCTGTTGTTGCCTGTGTATGTGTGTGTATGTGTGTATGCATCATGGAAGTGTGTGCTGTGAAGGAAATAAAAGGGCTGTGTCAAAGTTTGAGGGGGACTAAATGAATGATAACCAAGCAGTTTAGCAGAAACTGCAGGAATGTGTCATAAAGATATTTTACTGGACAGCAAGCACACATCTCTGTGATACACGGGCGTTACCTCAGCATGGAAGGAAAATTAGTCAAACATTTACTGTAGACACTCATTGACTCATTTTACAATGGCACTGGTCCGTGTGAGACCAAATGAGTTGTGCGCAGTAGAAATTTAAACATGTATGTGTTCGATGCATCTTGAATTTTTACTCGATCGACAGCAGGTTCCATTTAGTAGACTTTAACAGAACAACTTAGATGGAGGCAGTGATGACGGTGATGGTTTCTATTACAGTGACGATGCTGGTGATAATGGTAGAGATTATGTTGATGATGACAATAAAGACATAAAAATAGAAATAAAGACAATGACAATCATGTTTTGTCATTAACAGCAATGTCTGGTAATACCAGACATCCTCCAACACAATGCATAACACATTTACCAGAGAAGTATCAGCAGTGTTATGGGTTTCCTTCAGTGATAAATGGTTTGAGGACACAAGAATTCCTTTTCTAGATTTTGCAGTGAGCACCTGTGACCACCGTGCATCAATGAAAAGCAGGTATTGGGGGGGGGGTTGTTTTGTTTTTTGGGGACATTTTGATATTTTTTATTTCTGGAGTAAGGCTTCACACAGTGACTAATTAACTAAACATTTTATAACTTAATTGCTCCCACAGAGGCACTACACTGAGAAGTTAAAGGAAAAAATCTAACCCCACAGAGGATGTAGTGGGTCTAATGGTGAAGGGGCATTTTGCTGACCTACCGAGTGGGACTTTTGAGTTCCTTTGGGGATAAAAGTCATTACAAAATCACCTTTAATCCTATGATCATTTCCTGATCAGAGTGGCCTCTTTCGTGATCCAAAAAGCCCCCACCCACAGGGCTTTAGGGGTCACTGAATAGCTTGAAATGTGTGAAAATAATGTGAACTGTATGCTATGGTCTTTCATATCACCACATGGTTATTGGAGATTGGGGACCAAAGTGTCAAAATCTCCATCATCATCATAAAATGCACAAAGTGAATCACTTTTGGAAGAATGACGTGTGCATGATGCATATGCATTTGTATTTACCTGTGTGAGTGTTTTATTTTGTTTTTTTGGTGCTCCAGACAGCATGCCGACAGAGCCAAGCCTGCCTGGTCCAGATGGGATCATTAGTAACTGTGCAATCTGTGGAGATAAAGCCACAGGGAAACACTATGGAGCCTCCAGCTGTGATGGCTGCAAAGGCTTCTTCAGACGCTCGATACGCAAGAGCCACGTCTATACCTGCAGGTACAGTTTGCAAAGATACACTGTGCAAGCATGAAATGCATAATGTGTGTATGCATGTGGGAAATATAAGAAATAGTTCATGCAATTGTCATAAATATCATCACAAATGTGCTTTTATACGCATGCACCCTTAAGATAATTTGCCAAAAATAGTGATAATTTGCTTTTTGTTTCAGGGTTGCATACTTTATTGTTGAATGATATGTCACAATTTTCTTGCTCTGATAACTTTGCATGTTCTGAAGGTTCAGCAGACAGTGCGTCGTGGATAAAGATAAGAGGAACCAGTGTCGTTTCTGCAGACTCAACAAATGCTTCAGAGCTGGCATGAAAAAAGAAGGTAGTGAAACCTCTTTTGAATGAGACGCGAAGTGAAATTGTTACACCTACATGCAGAGAATAGAGATAGAGTCTTCCTGAGCTTTTACGTTTCTGCATATATGTCACACAAAATTGTCAAACAAATTTTAATATTAGACAAAGATAACCTGAGTAAATACAAAATGCATTTTTTAAACAATGATTTCATTCATTTGCCAGATCAGATAAATCAAGAAAGTGAGAAATGAAGTAGGCTGAAAGGTCACTTGCCTTAATTACGGTCAGAGTTCATGATTCAACAATAAGAAAGCGACTTGGCAATGACGATCTGGTCCTGCTCTGCTACTTCAGGACTTGAATGACTTGCCATAACTGATGGAACCATGAATTCTGCTCTTTACATAAAGAAGACCATCCGTCATCAGTCAGGCTTAAGTGTTCTCAAGTTATGCAGCAGAACAATGATCCAAAACACTCCGGAAGTGTTTGGAGTGGTCTAGTCGAAGTCTGGACTCAAATTCTACTGAGATGCTTCGGCGTGACCTTAAAGAGGCTGTTCATGCTCAAAATGAAATGGAATAAAAATAGTTTTCCAAAGTGGGCCAAAGTTTTTCCACCGCGATGTGAATGACTCATTGCACAACTAGTTATTAAGTTTAGGGGCCATTTACTTTTCCACGTAGGGCCAGGTGGGTTTAGATAACTGTCAACCAGTATTTACCCGAGTTATCTTTGTCTAATATTAAAATTGGTTCCATCATCTGAAACATGTAAATGTGGCAAATATGCAAAAAGATAAGGCATCATGAAGAGGGCCAATCCCTTTTCACAGCACTGTATGTACATTATATACACACTATGAAGGAGAAGTACCTTTCTTAGTGAAGTTTACTGACAAAGTGGAAAATTAAAATGAGAGAAGGAATTACTTCTGTAAGAGAAACCGACAACTGCTTCAAGATGGATGAAATGGGCTCTGCCATAAAACAGGTGTTTACTTAGTGTGTGTTTGTATTTATGAGGGGTATAACCTTCGCTCAGAGTTTTACAACCCCTAATCATGTGTTATTTAAACATGTTGTTCTGGATTGTATCAGGTTAACGTTTGACTCCTTTTGTTGATGAGAGTCTGTAGTGCTATTTTTCCTAATTATTAACTGTCGTAGTGTATGCAGGCATCTCTTAACACTCATAAATTACTTAAAATTTAATGCCTCAAAACTGGAAAACCAGGAATAAAGCTTCATTATTGTTACTTTGTTACTCTTTTTTTGGGGGGGAGGGGGGGGGGGGGGGGCTATTTGACTGGTAAAGTGTTGGAGATGTTGCTTCTTCACTGTTCCCTTTTTTAGATTGCTTCCTCTTTCATGCATACACACAAACATAATTATGGCTGTGATATATTAGCTGTGCAGAATGAGAGGGATCGGATCAGTTCCCGAAGAAGTATCTCCGACTCCCAAGACCTTCCAACCATTACTATTTTGGCCCAAGCAGAATCATTGTCCCACCAGGTGATAATCCCTTTATAAATTTCTTATTTTAAATATCTTTTATGTTTGTATGTTAGTTGATAAACTTTATCAGTAACATGAGTGACCTGTAACCTGCAAGCTGTTCAATTCCTCTTCTCCGGCAGAGCACTACTCCAGTTGGAATAGCAGACTTGTCAGAGCAGAAGTCAGCCACTGTAGGGGACATATGTGATTCTATGAGACAGCAGTTATTGGTGTTGGTGGAATGGGCCAAATATATTCCTACTTTTGGAGAACTTCCACTGGATGACCAGGTAACTGGCTGTTCTGTCTGATTTGCAATCTGTGACTGTGACGTTTCTTCTTTGCATGTAATGAGTGTCATGCATACAGTACTGTGCAAAAGTCTTGAGCTGCCCCTCACTTCCTAATATATGATAGCAAATGGCTATAGCAATGTACTGTAACATCTAAAAACATACATGGAAAGACTTTGTACAGAGTTTGGACAATCCTAAGGAACTTGAAGTTTTGTATGACTGCCTTTAATATCCAATTCAACCTAAAATTTCTTGCCATTTCTTGAGGTAGTCTTAAAGGCCATTCTAAAGCTATTCTTTGAATGTTATGTTCTCAGTCCCAATTAAGTCACACTGCTTCAATAATGTTAAGGTCCAGGCTCTTGCAAGGCCAATCCATGTTTGACAAGATTCACAGCACCACTGGCTGAGAGCCTCCACCGTAATTTACAGGTTTCTGTGGACATTCACTGCTGTGCCTCTCTCCTGATCTCCTTTGTATATATTGATGACACAGTCCAGTTCTTGCCCATGGCTTCTTGACAGCCACCTTTGCACTGAGGCTATTTCTACTAAGGCTTGGTGAACAGCTGAAGGGCCAGATGTAGGGATGGGTATCGTTTAGGTTTTATCCAATACCAGTACCAAACCGGTACTTTTGAAACGGTGCCGGTGCTTAAATGGTGCTCGAACCGGTGCTTAAAGAATGGAGAACACAAAATTAGTCCAAAAACCTCTCATGTTCAGCTGTAAAAAGATAACAATGTTAGCCTTTTCTGCAGCTATAGGGGATTTATGGTATCACTCTTGGCTGGAAGCAGTGCTTAATCAATGGAAAAAACACAAACTTTGTCCAAAAACCTCTCATGTTTAGCTGTTTTCCACTTTTTCTTTGGTCATTTTAGCCTTTTTGGCCAGGGTGAAGAGAGTATCTGCCATCAAACAAGAAGACAGCCGCATGTAACTACCACGGTGTTTGCTAGTTCACCTTACATGCATTAATTCAATAATGTGGTTAGCTTACACACGAACAACATTAAGCTACTCACGCAGAGAAGAACGGCTGCTGCTGCCATCATCATCCCTCATCATTTCTGCTACACTGGCAGGGCTACGGGCCAGGACTCTACTCTTCGGGTTCTTGGGGGATGTTGCTAAATCCGGGTCCGATAACAGGCAACCCACCCGCAGTAGATGTGCACGGTGTGAGGTCTCTCAGCAAGCTATCAAATACGGCGCATTTCTCGGCTTTTAACAAAATGCTATACGTCGCCAGGTGTTTCATCAGATTCGAGGTGTTACCTCCTTTGCACAATATAACCTTAAAGCACATGTTGCAGGCTGCTGAGTTTGCATCTTTTGCTGTGAAGTACAGCCAGACTTTGACCGCTTCGCTTTGGGCATTTTTAATCTGTAGCTCTGCTCTAAAAGAACGTACGTACCTGGGCCCGCCTACTATCCTCGGAAAGGCAAAATGATTGGCTAGAATCCAAAGTGTATGACATCTCAGGAAAAAAAAGCACCGAAATAAAGCACCGAAATGTGCGCTGCTTTTCGGCGCTGCTTTCCGGTCCGGTACCCATCCCTAGCCAGATGCACATTTTAGTTGCTGAGGTCCTTGCTGGAGTTTTCCTATTTCTTAACAACGTGACTTCAGTTACTCTTCATCTTCTGCACATACTGTTTAGGCTTGCCGCATCGTCTTTTGTCCTCCACCTGTACAGATTCTCTATGTTTTTACACACATTGCTGAGATATGCCAAATTTTCAAGTAACAGCTTTTTGAGAATCCCCTTGCAGGTGCAAAAAAATATATATTTTATGCCTGTGAAACTGTGTTATCTTTGGCATTTGCCATAAATTCAACTAAGGAAAGGGGAAGAAATTGTGGAGTTTTTTCGGTTGCTAGCAACAAAGTGCTCAAAGATACAATTTAAAATGGTTTCTTTTCCAGAGTTGTTATGTGTAGACAGAACATTGGTTAATCCCTTGAGTTACAATCCTTTTTTATGCTTGAATGATTCATAGGTCCGTTTGAAATAGCTTAACAAAAAGCAGAGCGAAACAAAACAAATAAACATTCCTCTGAAAACAGTCAGGTACAAAGCCCTTCAGACATCCTGGAGAACTATTGAATAAGACCACTTTAAAAAATTAGAAGCAAGCACTTGGAACCAAAATATAGAGAAATGAGGGTGGACTCAGGACATTTGTACAATACTGTACTTATTATCTCATGTCTGGTTTTGGAAACTAATTTTCAGCACTTGTTGGTGTGCGAGGTTTGAAAACAGAATATTTGAAGGTAATGATTAAATGCTATTTTAAATTAGCATACACAGACCACTAGGGCATTGTTGAGGCATTTTTCATTGTTTCTGTTCTTTGTTTACCTGTGTGTGTTTGTCCATAGGTGAGCTTGCTTCGGGCTCATGCTGGTGAACACCTCTTGCTTGGGGTTGCCAAAAGGTCAATGCCATTCAAGGACTTCCTGCTTTTAGGTAGAAACCAATGACTAGAAAGGTCTCTTCCTTATGTGTGGTGAAGTCATGTGGACTTAGAATGATTAACTAAAGCTTTCTGTTTCTCTGTGACTTCAAAAGTTTTTCTTGTAAATTACATTATTCATTATCGGTACATCATACTGTAAGCAACTACAAACAATCAGGCACTTTTATACTTCTTAAGATCTCCACACCTATTTTCCAGCCCATATAGCCCATTGCCCTGCCTAAAAGAGAGTCTACAAGTTTCTCTGAAGGAAACAAAAATCCACCTGGCTCCAAAAGCACATACCACAGCGCTCCACCTCATACACACCCATGTTCAGTACCTACTTCATCTCAACACTGCCGCTAACTTTACTCACTGTGCCTGCAGGTAATGGCTGTGTGATCCACAGAGACAGTCCTGAACCAGAGATCTGTAGGGTAGCCAACAGAGTCCTGGATGAGCTGGTGCGGCCCTTCCAGGAAATACAAATAGATGACAACGAGTTTGCAGCACTCAAGGCTATTGTCTTTTTTGACCCAGGTAATGAATAAAAAGTGGCATTTAACCCCAGAACCAGTAAAAATAGTAAACCACAGATGATGACAGACATCACAATCAATTTGAACAGACGATTTTATCTTGTCTGCATTGCCTTTTCTGCCCATATCCGTCTTTCCCAACATGTCCCGGCTAGATTTCCCCTCAAAGTTAGGTCCCAATCCCTCTCTTGCCTCTTTACGTTACCCTAGTGTGACCACAATCCCTGCCCCCATGTTTTGTTACTCCCTCCCTTTTCTATCCCCTTCACTAAATCCTTCATTTTGCACTTCATGCCAAAGTTTGACCATAATCATTCCATCAATTCCACTCATATCCGCAATTCCATCCATGATCTTTCCATTTTTATTTATTTATTTATCCTGTGCTGCCCTGTCCCTCAATCCTGTCCTATATCCCTTCCCCGCCTTAACGCAACCCCCCTTCCTTGCTTTGCCTTCCATTCTGCAGATGCAAAGTCTTTGCGGGATCCTTCGAAGATTAAGACCATGCGACTGCAGGTAGGTCAAGCATTTGACCTTTCTAGATTGTTGCGGGACATCTGGTCTTTCTAGGATATTTTTAGCTTCTTTTTTTTTTTTTTTAATTTTCAGTCATGTAAATGATTTTGATTTCAAAAGCAACCATCCTGTCAATGTCAACCTCAATGTCATCATGTGTTTTTCTTTTAATTTATGCACATCGTCTTTCAATATGTCAGCAAAATTAAAGAAAAATGGATTTTGCTTATAATGACAGTAACATGTGACCACATAGGGACTCTGTGTTTGTGCGTGCGCACAGGTTCAGATGAGTCTGGAAGACTACATTAATGATCGTCAGTATGACTCCAGGGGTCGTTTTGGAGAGCTGTTACTCCTGCTGCCCACCCTGCAGAGCATCACCTGGCAGATGATCGAACAGCTCCAGTTCATTAAGTTTTGCGGCCTGGCCAAGATAGACAACCTGTTGCATGAAATGCTTCTAGGAGGTGAGATTGGCTGATGTCTGTGCTTGTAAATCTGCAGAAAAAACTCATTTGACCTTGAGCACTACCACCAAATCCTCTGTTGAAATTCCTCAGTGCAGAATTATGAAGCACTGCGGAAAACGAAAAGAATACTTGCTCGAAAGTTTTCTAGTTTATATACAGGAGGCAAAAAGTTAAAGATTTTACACAATAACTTTGTACAATACGCATTTATATTTATATTACGTTAAGCTGAAATAGAATAAACCGGGTACATAAGATGCTGCTAGGGACATCTGCAAACACATCTAAATGTATATAAATACGGGAAATCTGAAGTTAAAGCTACAGTGTATCAAATATATTCTCAGGAGGGCCATGACAGACAATTGAAGCTTGAGACATAAACTAAAAAGTCATCTCCAAAAATGTTTTCCAGTTTTCACCATATATGCTTAAAAAAACCCCTCCATAATATGACAACCCGACTTAAAAGAAAGAGCACAGAAATAGCTGCATTTGTTGCATTTGCCAGCATCTTGTCAGAACGTAGAACGAAACCACACACAAAACGCAGTAATAAAAACTCTCAGGCTATTCAAATTCTGTTAAGATGACATATATTTAGCAATGAGTATGATCAAGCAAAACTCAAAGACAAAAGGAAAGATCCCGTATAGCTTATAAACATCTATAAAAAACAATGTGTCTTCTCATATCATAAGTAATTTTTTTAGCTTTACTCATGAATAGCACAGACATATATGTATATATGAACTTGTTTAAACAGAAAGACAGACGGCTTACAGGTTATGTTAGTATGTCTGGTAATAATCACCAAAAACAGACAAAAATGGAACCTGTAATTTAAAAAAAAAAAAGGGCTTTAGGAGATAGTAAATGTGTAAAATATTTTTTTCTACAATAATTTAAGATCACAATTGTAGCCTCATGGTTTCACATCCTGCCTTTGGTCTTTTAACCTCAAACTGCTGCCTTCATAGTAATTCATTTATATTTTAAAGAAATATTGTGTATATAATACAGGAATCATTAATAACACCCACATAACCAAAATGAAAAATTAAGTTTTACATAAAAACTTTTTGCAGTACTTACAGCTTCTTTAGCTTTACTGGAATGAAATGTCACCTGTTAAGTTCTACGGCTGTGATATTTAAGGACCGTATTTCTTATTCTTTAATCTGTATTCAGTGGTGACTCGAACAGAACTCTCTCATTGATTCAAATTTTCGTGACCGTGAAATCACGTACGGGCGACATACACATATCGGAGAACATAACATGGCATCCTCTGGGGAATGATGAAGTGAACATGATACACCAAAATCAAAAGAACTGGGATTTATTATAAACATTTTTTAAACATATCGCTGGTCACAGTAACTGTATATGTGACAATGTCTGTACAAAGTTTCATTCAGGTTGGCCCATCTTTTTAAAAGGAAATAGGATATCTACACACACACAAACAAACTAGCTGAAAATTCAGTGAGTTAATATATTTTAATGTGAACAGACCTCTCACCTGTAGAAACACTCAAAAACCTAACCGCTTTGCAACTGTAATATGGTAAAAGCTGAATAAAAGTTAGTCTGGTTACAACAGTATATATGTTTAATTTTTACTGAGTGGTATACATAAATAACATAGTCTCTACATTTACAGGGGATGGTAGGAAGTAGCCCAGACTACTGAGGTAGATGAGAGGGGGTCCAACTTTCAAAATTTTATCACTGCATGTAATGTTATTTAGCACTACATAATTATACATTTATCTGACATGGCAACACAGCTTTAAGGGGGCAACAAGGAGTGGCAATCAAATTTCAGGGAGGTAGTGGCACCCCAGGTGCCCCCTTTATCCACACCCCTGAACATAAAGTAGAGCATGAAACAAAGTAGGAAGAAATCTGCAAAATTACTCTGGTTACAACTTCATCACTGTGTGTTGAAGTTTATTTGCACCTGTGTTATATTTTAAGGGCTTGCAACAGAACCCACACACCTGCACCATTCAGCACACACCCAGCTGGCCCAGGACCCTGTGACTGGACACACATTGGTCATCAGTACCATGCCTGTCAATCACACTCCACAAATAGGTAAGTTTCTGGATGCTATCAGTTAACACACACACAAATAAAAATGCATGCAGTCATGTAAAGTGCATTCAGTAACACTGGAGCAAACGTGACACACACATACACACAAACAAACACACACTTTATCTTATCTAAAGAGTGTGTCCAAAAACAAATTTTTTTTTTTAAAATTATGCTTCAACAAAGTAATTAAAATCTGTAATATATATGTATGTATATCACACAATCCTACAAATGTTGCTTTGTCCCTGTCTCTTTTCCTGCAGCCTCTCCAGACACTCCCATCCCATCGCCCCCGCAGGGTCCTGCACCGGAAATGTACAAACATTTTCCCCAGCCTGTTTGTCCTCCAGCGAGCCCTTCACCTTCTGCACAGACAGACCCCTGACTCTTTCCTGCATTATGTCAACGAATCTGAGAGCAGATCAGTTTCCTTGCCCCCTGTTCATTATCCAGGCATGGTATGAAAATTATGACAGAAATCTCTGTTCAGTGTCAACAGTTAGACTTTCCTACCCCATGACTCCTGGAGCTCCTGGCTATCCTAACCGGTTATGTGCACCACATTTCAAGGTTTTATTTTCTTACAGTGGCAAAACTCACAAAAGAAAAGCACAATATTTATGCAGTCTTTTTCAGGTACAACCCTGTCTGTGTGTGTCTGCGTGTGTGTCTATGCTTATTTGCTTATTTCCTGGCACCAGAGTGTTTGGCAGCGCAGGCTCTGGGTATCCTGATCAGGCGGCACAGTCAAACATTGGTGCTCATTTTAGCACAAAATTGTATTTGCCTTAAAACACGCTCAGACCATGTCTTACCCATAGTCATCACACCGCAGCAAGAATAATACGTGTGCTTCCACTGTAGTCACTGATATGAAAGAGGGATTGTATTTAAGTTGCGATGATGGCACAGCAGCAACTTTATTATTCATTTAAATCTCCAGACTTGGCAGCAGGATCCGTCAACTAAAGGCATGTTCTCTGTTTTTCTGAGCATCACACTAGAAAGCTATTTCTCAGAGATTTAACAGTGAAATCATCTGGAGTAATGCAGCTGTCCCCAGGATGAGTCCCAAGCTCCATCAAAATACGTGCACACACACACACACACACACACACACACACACACATATATATATATATATATATATATATATATATATATATATATATATGTATATGTATATATATTATGTGTAATACAAAGTCCACACTCTATCTAAACTTATATATATTCACATTACATTTGTATATTATTTCATTGTGACCACTGGAATCATATTCATAAATATTTGCTCACATGACTTTCATCCAACCTGAATGTTAAACAAGTAAACATGTTGGTGAAAACATTTTAAAACAAGCTCAAATGCATGCCTTCCAAATTTTTTTTTAAATATCAGGGATAGACTCCCGCAGGGGTCCAGTAGCCTTTAATTTCGCTGTGCTGAGTAAGGAAGATAAAAGCTTGCAGCACACCGGAAGAAAAAAAAAAGTCCAGATGGTGGCGGCAGGAGCTCTCTTCATGGTTTCGCTGAATTTCAGTCTGACCGTTTGTTTAACAAAATTATCTCTAAGTGACCTGAAGACCGTTTATTTTGTTTGATGAGTATTTTAAACTGGTATTTTGCAGAGAGACTCTTTTATATTTAGAATGCTGACTTTACTTTTAAGACATAAATGGGTCTGTTTAAATAAGCACTGCTGACAGCCTATTTAAGGTGATGTATCTTGATTTTTATTTTGAAATTTGTGTGCTTTCTGTTTCACCTGTTGCTGCTTTTGTGTCTGAGCCTCCATCTGTGTTCAGTCTCAAGAAAATTGAGCCCTCAGAGTTTAATATTCTGCTGCAAAACTGGGATTAATGAAGGAAGTTGTGCATCTATGTGGTCACTTAAAACCATTAACTGACTGATGGTATTCAAGTCAGTAAGGCACCCCCCTTGCTTAGTGAAATGAAAATGTTTGTTTTTTTTTAACTTTCTTTCTTGTCTTAAATTTCTTACTTGATTGGTTATACATATATATAAAACATATATCTACTGTAGATCAATCCTAATGTACTAAACTGTACAGTTTATAACTTATCTGAAAATATGTGAATGTACAAAAATTGCTTTTATTCATTATAGGAAAAAAAGCTATTGCAAAAAAATAAATATAAAAAAAATTAAAGATACTCAGGAAAAAAAGCTGTCTATCACAAAAATAATACTGTTCTTTTGGGCCTAATACATCTAAAACTGTGCTCACCTCTAAACTACAGTATGTACACAGGAAGTAAATGACAGTTATGCAACAAAATTATATATATATTTAAATTTGTGGTTAATATTTGATACTGAGTTATAATACACATAGCTTACACAATGAGATTTGACTGATATACATACATATATTAATATAATAAAGATCAGCGTTGCAGTAATGAAATTCATGATAAATGCAGAAAGGAATGTGGATAATATTTAACTTGCTGTATATATTCAAAATGACAGAAAATATAAATCCATCCAGTTTCTTGAATCAGCTGTATATTTTGGTTGGTTTGTACTGATGATGTGTACATTTCTGAATTTATATGTTGATTAAAAGACAATCTTTAAGAAGTGCTTGTGAATGAATTTGTCAATTTGGATTAACTGTAATGACCTTGCCATTCAGTACATTATGCTGTAGCACAGTACTACCCTCTAGCTCTCAAGAGGTGAAATACAACAGCGTGCCAGGTGTACTACTTGTTGTATATGTAATATATGAAATATTATATGTCTATGCATTCATTCATTTTTGTGTTTTATAAAACAAATAAAAAAATGTCTGGAAAAAAAAGATGATTCCTTTCCAATTTATCTGTTTCCACAACCATAAAAAGTAATTTCAGTATAGGGTTTTTTTGCTAAATGGAAAAAAGGTAAAATTGACTTTTTTTTCCATATTTGGAAAGGAAGACAATATAGACACAGATAATGACAAATTGGCAGAAATATATTTCAATATGGTTTACCCACATTCAGTAATAGTGAGTGTGGCTTGTCTATTACTTCCCTCATGGAAGTCATCACACTCCCCCATAGTTCCACTGGTCAGGGGTATACAGTTTGTATCCAAAGCTTTATTGGCAAGCTATTGAGACCACAGCGCCGGACGACGCTGCTCATCTAAAATCAAACCAGCTTCCCCCCGTGGTCCATCTGAGGAAAACACATTTTTGAGACAAACATTGAAGCCAAACTCGAATGCAAAGCTGTAATTTACAATGAAACTAAGCTGAGCAGGGGCCAACTGTACTTTTAAATCTGTGATTCTGCTTACGTCCGTCCACATGCAATCATTTTATGGAGGTTTATGTGTATGTGCGATTGTTTGCGTGCAGTGGATGCAACCCAGGGATAAAGCTGAGAGCTCTTATTGTCTATATATTGTGGTGTGACTCAGAGAAAACATTCAGGTTATTTATGGCGCAGGAGATGATGTTGTCTAGAATCAACATGGCCAAATCCTCCTATCAACTCCATAATGGACAAGCTACCTGGCTTAGGTCAGAACAACACCACCTGCAACGGAAAGACGTGTGTATGTGCATATACAGTAGGTGTGTGTGTGTGTGTGTTCTCCCAGCTGCAATTTATTTAGAATCCGAGCGGGTGAGTGTGTGTACACTCCTGTGTGTGTTATTGGAATTGTGAGTATGTGTGCGTACCTGGGGAGCTTTAATCAAAGGCCTATAGTGAGGAGATGTGGGGGCCCTGTCTCTCTCTCTTTTTGCTCAGATAAAACTGCGTGTTAGCATGCCAGTCACATATCTCATCTGAGACGCACTGCTCTCCTCCCCACACCTCACCTCACAGCGGCCCACACTGACAGCACGCTATTACAAACCAGTATGATACTCACTCCACCTGAGGAAGGTGAAACAAAGGGATGAGGAGACAGACAGAAGGAGGAACAAAAGAAGGATGCAACTGTGAAATGTTTTGGTCTTCCTTAGCTGGATCTTAGGTTTGCATGTTTTAATTTTACACTTAAGATTGAGAAGTTCTAAAGTGGCCATTGCTTCTAGAGTGGCTAAGCTGATAGGGCATCAATTAACTTGCTTTGGAGAAAAACTGATTTCAAACTGCAATATTATTATTTGTTGTATAAGTACTGAGAGCTGGGCTGCAAAAAGTTAATCCCCCTTTTCTGATCTGTTCATCAAATAACAATCCACACTGCCTTTTTCTGTCATGACCACTAGATGGCTGTACAGTCCTGTTGTTTCCACAGGGACGTGTTGCATTTTATTGGTTGCGTGTATATATATTTCCTTCTTCTTCTGCCATCCTAAGCCAAATAAAAGATTAAAATAATCATAATTTCAATAATAAAAGAATGAAAAAATCTGAACCAAATTAACAAATGCAACAAGCCACCTTCATTTAGCTGCAACATTTAAGATGTCACAGTGCCTATATCAGTCATTTTATTTAATGTTTTAAAGCGTGAAACACACTGACATGTTTCTTTTTACCATTTATTCTTCATCTGTGGTTTTCCCAAACTAATTAAAGATCAAAGCTTCAGGATTAGTTAAGCAATCAAGATTTTTAAAGAGAGTGTTTTTCAGCGTTTATTTATTTATTTTTTTAAATGTAACTTTGCATTTGTGATTTAAAACTGTGATTTTTTTTTTTTTTATGGAAAATGGCTAAAAAAAATTGCAAAGTCACACACTTTGGCTCCAGACCACGCAGGAGAATATTGGTACAGTCTGAAATGAATGGTATGTGTCAGCGATCCGAGATTACAGCCGGAGATTGCAGACTATCATTCCTCACCAGTGCATTTACCCATAATTCCCCTCTGTCTCTAACATATCCGATGATTTCTCCTCTAGGAGACAAGGTGAGGTGGTATGAATCTCTGCCTCTAACTCTGGAATGAATTTAAAACCTCTCCTGAGTGATTTTCTGTGTCTCTGTCCTGCAACTGTGTATATGTGTGTGTATGTGTTGAATGCATGTGTGGTTTCTGATTATACCACAGGATGGGTGAAGGGAAGAAAAATACAGAGACAGCTTCATTTCCAAAGCTGAGTTCACATAAATGAGGGATTAAAGCAAGCATGAGGGTGAGGGTTCACCTTAGCCTTCGGTGACAGCTTTCCCTCCTTAAAATCACTCTTTTCCTCTTTGTCTGTCCCTCCCAGTCTCACCCTCCTTTCGTCACCTTCATATTTAGTTTTGTCTCACAATTTTGTTCACCCCTTTACATCTTCTTCCTTCTTTAAGTTATCTGCTTTGTCTTGTTGCTGTTCATTTTGACCTGCAGAGATAATCCACACGCAGATTTAAAATAGTGCACTGCTGGCTACACACACACACACACACACAGAGTCAATTACATAGTTGTAGGGAGCGGGGTCCACCACATTGCAATGATGGGGGAACAGGTTACGGTGATGAAATTAAGGGTTAGGGCCACACAGTGCTGTGTGTATGTGCGTGCAAGTGTGGGGTTACATTAGGGAAATGAAAAGGGGTGGACTATTGATGGGTTCTGAGATGCAGACTTGTTAGAATAAAGGAATATAAAAAAGGACAGCAGACAGAGGAGGTGACAGGGTGGATGATAAGATGAGTAGAGCAGGAATGAAAATGGTCCTCTGTAGCCTGAGATTACATAGGAAATGAGATTGGAGAGAGAGAGAGAGAATGAGAGTGCAGGGGGTGTACTGTAGAGGGAGAAAAAAGGCAGCAGGGATTATGAAGGGAATGAAAGAATAGAGAAATATGGAGACTTGTTTATGATGAACCATGGTAAATGTCAAATGGGACAGACATGGCGAAGAGAAGAGAAGAGAAGAGAAGAGAAGAGAAGAGAAGAGAAGAGAAGAGAAGAGAAGAGAAGAGAAGAGGTATTACAACTCGGGACGAAGCAGCCCCACTCTGAATGATAAGTGTCTCACACACTGCGGGTTATGGGAAGTTCACACAAACAAATGACTCCCATTTGCCAGAGGCAAGGGACACAATTGAGAAAGAAGGGGCGAGAGAGAAAAAGGAGGAGAAAAGGGAGGAGGAGGGGAGAGGACTGAATACTAGAGCCATGATTTCAGATAACTCCATATGCATTTAGGAAATTCTTACCTTTTTACCCATCTAATGTTGTCCCGGGCTTGGAGCGGAAACTAAAGCGCCTTCAATCCAAAGGATATTAGGGACCCTGTAGTGAAGCGCAGCAGAAGTCTGCGCTTGGTATCTTAAATTATAGGGGCCTATGGACCTTGGTCAATAATACTAAATGTACTGCAAATTGTAGCATGTAGGTGGGCTATGTTTTGCACAATAAGAGGTAATATGAAACAGTAATAAAGGTGCAGGAATACTGCCCTTATTTATACACAATGTGGCATGGAATCAAAGCCGAGTATGGCTCTCTTTGATGTCATCACTGAAATATGTTTTAACCTTGCAGGCCAACGAATCTGCACATTCTCATTCTGACAAAACAAGCATATGATTTTGCTTTCCACTTTTTCATTAGGTGCTTTCAGTTAAATGAGATGATTTTGGGACCAATAGAAGCCCTTCTAAGAGCACTGCCTTGCAGAACCAATGGTTTTAATGTGGCAGGCCTGAATATTAAGAGACCATGTTTCTCACATATTAGCTTAGAGAAATCTTGGTCTTCAAGGTCTTGAATAATCAGGCCCCATCTTATCTAGTACTATATCACCCCAGTAGAGCACTTTGCTCTCAGACTGCTGGTTTACTTGTGGTTTGTAGGACATTTAAAAGTAGAATGTGAGGCAGAGCCTTCAGCTTTCCCTCTTCTATGAAATCAGTTCTTAGTTTGGGTTCAGGAGATAGATACCATCTTTACCTTTAAGATTACGCTTAAAACTTTCCTTTTTGATGAAGCATATAGTTAGTGCTACATCAGACCCTGAACCCTCCTTTAGTTATCCTGCAACAGGCCTAGGCGGATGGGTGTTTCTTCTTCAGCCACCTTTTTCACCCACTATGTGTTTGTACACCACTCTGAATTTAATTATTAGTTATTTTTAATCTCCCCCTCTCTTCCACAGGCTCTTTTGCCATGTCTTCCTCCCCTCACCCCAACCAGATGCAGCAGATGGCTGCCTGAGCCTGGTTTTCCCACAAGTTTCTTCCTGTTAAAAGGGAGTTTTTCCTTCCTATTGTTACCAAATGCTTGCTTATATGGTGTCTTGTGATTTTTGGAGATTTCCCCTCAATTATTATAGCATCTTTCTAATATAAAGCTGAATTAAAACTGAATTAAACTGAATTGATTTGAATTTAATATAACACAGAGTGTTGACATTAGCAGTTGTAGTAATTAACAAGTTTTTAACATGTTTATTTCTAATTACGTTAGAGCTTCAGCACAAAGTTTCCTCCCAGCAATCCAGTGTTAGGTACATGCTATAAATGCAAACCTTTAAAATAAATGAGTAAGTAAATAAGTGAGAAAGAAAGAAAGAAAAAAGAAATGTCAGGTAACTTCATCTATACTGCATCTATATCTAAAATATCTGCGGCTCTTAGATGGTTGTTTCCGCCTCTGAGAACCAAGCAGCATAGGATTTTAACCAATTTTATGTTCGGCAGTATGGGAAAATTCCATTCCAAGAGATGGCAATTTCTCCTGTGACACTTGCATCAATAGTCCATAATGTGATATTGCTGTCATAAGACAAGTTGTGTCTTGATTAATTGTGACCCTCGCTTTCTCTCTCCTGGGAAAGCTTACTCACTTGGTTGGCATTTTCATTGCTCCCTACTCCCAAAACAGCTGACAAGTTTAAGTATGTTTTCTGGATGTTTTCAGGAGGGATTCTGGGAAATGTAGTAGGTTTCCAACAGAATTAAACATAGATGAGCCAATTTTAACGGTACGCAAACCAAAAAAGAAGAAAAAAACATCAGTTTTTACAAATTAGTGTTTAAAATGCATGAATAGATTTTTTTTAAATGCACGAATGCTTCAAAAGAGGTAAACTCTGGTCAACCCTTGCATATTGAGGGGATTTTGTGCAGCTGTCAGTATAAATTACAGTATTTTCACAGTAAATGGAGTTTAATCAAAAGAGACAGAGAGAGAAAAAAATTAAACACACCTGAGAAAGATCAGTGGAATTAGACAATAGTCACTTTATCGGCAGTTCACAAGACTGTTGAGTCTTCATTTTGAATTTTTATCATCAGAAACAAACCAAGTGTAAATAATTTGTATTTCATAGAGGAGGCAAGGCGTCTCATTTCCCAAACAGCTCTGGATCTAATTATTTTACCTCGAAATTAGAACTGAGCTCGCTTTAAAAGGTACAAAGGAATCCACTGTAAGCGTGTAATTAATTTTATATTACTATTTACTTTTACGTCAGTTAATTATGGCTTCTATAGATGTGCGCTCCACACGCGGACACACACAGCCTCGCATTACACGTTACATTCACCGTGTATAGAAAGATGGCGGTGGTAAAGAAGTGTAAATTTTACACACATGACTTCCTGTCCTAATCAAGAGCTTTCTCAGCTCCTATCTGAAAGACACACATGACTGACTCCTTCAGTGGGATACCCGCACGCCGTGGAAGTGTGTGATGAGACAGCGAGTGCATGTGTGTATGCAGCCTTGCAGAAGCTCACCAACCCAGCAGTGGAGTGGTAAAGGATATTAGACCGCAATTGCAAAAAGATTGCAAAAAGTGACAGCCTTAATAGAGAAAGATTACTGTGCGCAACATCACTTTGATTTGAGCTGCATACATTTTCCTCACACAGACAGGCTTCTGGACACCTCTGAGCTCTGCAGAATGGATGCATTGTTAGAATGAATGTATATATATGTGTGTGTGTGTGTACACACAGGTGTACTGTGTGTGGTCAGATCAATTTTTTTTAGAAAGATGCAATTCTGTTTATCTATTTGGTCGTAAAATTCTTTTGGAGAAATACACATTAATGCACAGAACTTGAAAAATAATTAATGTTCATTTGCTGGTCAAACTGCATGCACAATAGAGGAAACATTAATGAGGCTGTCTCTCCTGCTCAGCAGTGAATTACAGTATGCCAGCTTTAAGTTATTCACTTCAATCTGCATGTCATAACATGACCTTTCTAAAAGTTGAAAAGAGCTTTTCTGTGAAAATGTCAGTGTTTTTCATTATTTACAGTTAATTACTTCATAAATGTTTCTCTGTTACTCTTCATCAAATCAAGCCACAAAATTACGTTATAGCAAGAATCAGTCAGAAGTTGTGGCAAAAAGTAAAGCACTTCTTGAATCTTTGGCTCTTTGAAGCCTTAAAATAAATCCTGTTATCAGCCTCGTGTGGTACACAATGCATGATTTGTCAGTAGCCAACCCCATAGGCCAAATCATTTGGTTAATTAGAAAACACTTCCTAGAAGGTTTACA
This sequence comes from Perissodus microlepis, assembly GCF_051167445.1. NCBI lineage: Eukaryota > Metazoa > Chordata > Actinopteri > Cichliformes > Cichlidae > Perissodus > Perissodus microlepis. Next base: position 13,250,506 of record NC_140469.1, on the reverse strand, counting down.
TCTCATTTCCACCTCATTAAAATAACAATCTCCATCACAACAGCCTTCAATACAGCTGGTGTCAAGTACAGTATCAAATCTGGGATGGTGCCAGGGGAAAAGATGTCAAAATAAAAGTCCCCCGCCTCAGGTCAAAATATTCTCAAATCCCTGCGGTGGACGATCAGTATCAATCAGAAATAAAGTTTGTTAGCGCAGTGCCTGGAATGTGAGCAGGACAAAAGCACCAGGGAGGTCCTTTATTTAGCTAATTCTCCTCTATTTGAGATGTACATATTTCTACAGTGCTTTGATAAGGCCTTGGGGACATGCATGTTTTAATTAGACCTGAGCAGCCTGGTTGAGCAGTTCATAGAGAACTTTGAACATTTTTGCTGAAAGCCTCTCTCTCTTTGTGACAGGCAATGTGTAATTAGTGGCATATGTGCATTTGCATATATGCACCCTGTGACATGTTGCATCTTATTTGAATAAGTAGACATGTCTCGATGTGATATCCCTGAAGTGAATACATGAATATGAGCTGCTAATTATACCAATCTTGCAAATGATCTATTTAAATATTAATATGCTTCCACTTTGCATTGTTTGCTAGTCACTTTTTTAGTCAGTGAGCTGTGTGCGTTTGTTTGTGTCACTTCCACCTAGGCTGCAGTGGGTATTGTCCTCTTTGCCTAAAGAGCGTACGTGTATCTCAGCATGTTGTTTCATGTGTGGAAGCATGTGCTGTCTGGATGCGTATATATGGTCTCCAGTGGAGACAGACAATGTGCTATTCTCACTCAACAAAGACAATAAAAGCCAATCAGTGAGGCGACTGTGTATGACAAGCTGCAGAAAGGGAAAAGTCAGTCAGAGTGTGCAGCTTTCCATTTGTCAAAGAAACTGTATCTAGACCACTGTTTGACAGGCTGTTTTATTGTTATTTTATATACATTATTCCATTTATAGTATGTATCTTATATACATATTTGCCAAACTTTGATAATAAGTTAACAACTTCTCTTAAAAATGTTGAAAACATCTAAAATGAACAGACATGACCTCTGTATCTGTCTGACAATAAAAGTCTCACTTGGCTACATCAGTAAATATTATGCTCTCGGTTACATTGCATTATCACAAGGCTAACAATGGTTATCACTCAGTGCAATAAGGGTAAACAAAGAGTGACCCAGACTAGGGAAAACATGTGACGAACAGCATGTAAAATCTCCAGCGTAAATTCATGTGTCATAGTTACATGTCACAAAGTGGGCTCAGAAAATGTGAAACAAGTGAAATTGGATGGTGTAACTGTACCAAACCAAAAACTGAACAACTTCCCAAACAGAAGACTAAATCGCATTTACTGCAGACGAAGATGCAAAAAAAGCTGTAACTTAAATGTTTTAAGCTCCTACATTTCTTCTGCTTATCCAATTCAGGGCCCATCCATGAAACCCATCGCAGCCAATTTAGAACCTAACAAGCATCCCTTTGAACTGTGAGAATAAGCCAGAGGACCTGGAGAGAACCCACACAGGCAAAGAGAGAACATGCAAACCCCACACAGACAGGCTCCAGCCAAACCCTGCACCTTCTTGCTGTTATGCAACAGTGCTAATCTCAGCACCACTGTGTTGCCACTGCATTTTTAAGCCTCATGACATGATCAGATGAAGAGCTTTTTTTCTGTTGCTATAATGGTTCGCTTCCCTACAACACACTGACATGTCTTTAGCGATTTTTTTATCGGTTTTTTAAACTTAAATGTCCAAAAAGATCATGTGTATTTTTATATCATTAAAATAAGCAGCACTGCAAGAGAAGGCATTATCAAAAATTCAGTGTCTAGGTAATCCATACCTTCTAGTAGTGGTAATACTTCAAAGATATACTTGATTATTGTATGTAATGGTTGCATTATAGGCATTTAATAAAAAGATACAAATATTTAACTTATTTAGTATGCTTACCTATAGACCTATATCTTTGATCTTATCTTGTTAGGATGTTTCAAATCTGTGTAGTGCAAATTTAAATTTTGTAAGCCTGCTAACGTGTCAAGAATGTACTCTGAAATCCAAAAATTCTTTTTATTCAGATGTTAAAGGTCAATATATTATTTTTTTACACACACTGGTAAAATGTAATTGCACTCATCTTTTGATTCCCCACGCTGATGTTTGCTGCTGAGTGTGCTGGACAATGAAAAGCCTCTGGACAAAGCGAGGCCAGGCTGATGAACACTACTCAGCCTTAATTGCATGCAGTTTTGATGTAAGGCAATCGCGAGGTCATCTGTTTGAAGTGGGTAGGTTTGTTTGATCCATCTTTGTGTTGAGTCTGTGCATGTGGGTGTTTGAGTGTCTTATCACCAGCTACCTAGTGCGATTAAGAAACCAGGTAGAGCACAATATGTTTTTGTATGTGTGCTGTGCGAGCAGGCCTGAGCGTGCACATCTGCATAAACATGCTGAAGTTTAATGGAGGTCTGTCTGAGACTTCACTGTATGTCTGCAACAGTAAATTAATCAGCAGCACGAACTACAAGACACTCCTGCCTTCAAACTCATTAAAATGAGCAAGGCGTAACTGGGAAATATACTCTTTGCGAATTAAGTTGTGTGTCCTAATTGTTTTCGTGTTTGTGGGTCTTTCGACAACTTCAGAAGGCATTTGTTGTTGCTTGATGTATGCTTGCTGCGCCCGAGGCAGTGTTTTTTATGACCATTATTATTCAAATGAGCTAGAAATGTGTTTTGAAAGTCCTAAATCATTGAGCATGAATGGCTACCCTTGGCGTTTATAAATGACTTTCCACACAAGCAAACCTCCGCCTACATGGCTTACTCGACTGCTCATTTGGGTATTTGAGGTCTGTCAACAGAATTTGTGTCAGTCGTCCACTGGCATGACAAGTTGCATTAAAAAGTTTGACAAGATTTTTCACTACTGTTTTTGACTTTTTGAGTGATAAATAGCACTGCGTGGGTAAACAGAAATGTGCATAAAAAAAAAACGATCTCCAGTCGATGATCAGCAGGTGAGAAACTAAAAAGAGTCTTAGGTCTTACATGAAATGTTAATGGTTTTGTTGTTATGCACTGTTTGGTAGATTATACAGAAATACACTAATGAATGTAGTATCACTGCATAGTCATCCAGAAAAATGAATATGATTATAAAAACATCTAAAGTTTACCGTATTTTTATAGATTCAGTGTCATAAATGTGGTCATAGATGGTATAGACTGGAAAAGAAAACGGCCATCAAAGTTTACATGTTCAGACTGCTGGTTTAGTTTGACAGTCAAAAACAATGACCGTGGAAAACAGTCATTGGTCAAAAAAATCACAAAATAGTTGATTGATTAAGTTTTCTATTGTTGAAGAATAAATAACAATAATAATAGCAAACATTCATATTTAATAAGCTAGCTTTGGATATTTTTGCTTAAAAAATTGTTTTGTAATGATAGATTTTCTGCTTATCAATTAATCTAAATTAAATAATTTGTAAGTAAAAATAATAATAAGTAAAATACCACAAAGAGTAAAAACTATATTTCAGTTTTTACTTTCACAATAAAAAAGGGACTTGACAGGTAGGTTGTCCCGACTGTTAGAGATCTGGTACCATAGTGGTTTATACCAGTGGTTCTGGTTCGCAAACTGTGGTACGTGTACCACTCGTGGTACTTGGGCTCCATCTAGTGGTATGCGGGAAGTCTCCAGATTAAATAATATACCATGTTAAGGCTGAGGGATTTCTGAAAAATTAAAACGTATAGCTCTGCTATCACTTCTGACATAAAGTAAGACAGGGAACTAAACAGCAGTGATGTTTGTAGGGTTACTGAAGTTTGGCTAGCCGGTATATATGATGTGCTACATGGTGGCTAGCTACACATCTATGTTAGCATAATATAAACACAGTGAAGCTGGAGGATGAACGCTAACTTTTTTTCCACTCGATAAAAGTTACCGTGAGGGTTCCCGATGTTTTGGGACAAATGCAATCGCATGGCAGGATGCTGTAAACGGACCAAACTTCAGTCAGGAGAACAACTGAGATAATCCATCCACATTACGAGGTTAGTCATTAATATACTGCTGCATGGGCTGAGCTGTAGTTACATCGTAAGGTTTTAAAAACGGAACTTTAAAATGAAGAGTGGTAAAAAAAAAAACGAGAGAGGCCGACAGTGATCAAAGCCTTTTTTAGGTGCTTGTTCAGATTAAATAGAACGAGATACAAAGCATTAAAACACGTTAAAAACACACATTACAGCCCTGATAAACACAGAGTAGTTTTTGTCACTTGTCATATCCTGTTTATGACAAAATAAATAACATTAATATAAGAAATACAATCATCTCGAGATTGTGGCTATAAAAGTTTAGGGCAGTTTATGACTCTTGCTGTATGTTTTAGGTCTTACTGCCAAAATGAATTTGGATGGATCAGGTTTCAAAAGTCTTTCAATTGCGTTGGTTTTCTTGATAAGAAAGCAGTGGAAATGCAATTTTTTCTCATTTGCAATTTAAAGAATGGTGATAAGCTTCCCCCAAACATCCTCCATGTCATTCTGAATCTTCCTATAATTTTTTTGTCTTCCCTTTGCTAAAACACCATGCAACACCATTTAGCTCTGTTTTTTTTAATGATAGCTAAAGTTATGTTAGCATTTGCACACACTTCAGCACATTTGAGAAACTGCTCAACTGTCTGCAATTTGAGCAATACTGTGGTTTTATATGTGTTTGTGATCAAAACAGATAGTCTCGTCTCAGTTGAATAGTTTTATCCTCCAAAGTGTGTTAGAATCGTTTCATTGTGTAAGTCGCTGCATGAAAAATAGTCAATTTAAATGTCAAAATCTGCCAAGACCACCAGAGTTACAACAGTTTGGAAACACTGCAGGAGCCTGTTCAGAGCCAGAAGAGGAAGAAGACTACAGATATATCACTTTGTAGTCAAGAACAGACAAAAAGAATATATGAAGATGCCGAAAAGTTGAGAGGATGACTCGGGCAGTTTTCCCCCCATACATTGCAAGGGAGAGCATTAGATGTCAGGCTGATGAGAATCTGTGGCCAAGGACTGCAGCAAAAGCATTCACAACATATTTTCTCGTCCTTTTCACTGTGGTATAATATTGCACATTGCAGGCCTGCTTTATTTCTAAATGACATGTTCTTCTTTAAATTGATGGTCAACATGCTTTTGTTCTGTTTCGTTCTATTTACATTACTTTTCTTTCTCTGTTTATTGTACTTTAGATATAGAGATAGGGGAAAAAATCAGATTAAATGTAAATACAAGTGTGCTTTTGCTTCACAAAGTGGAATGGAAAAACCTCGCGTTCTTAAAATGTGAGGAATTTTCACTTTTCATACATAATAGCTGTTATTTATCCTCAGAAAGATAATAGTCTGGTACAGCAGGCATTCACTGCTGCTGAAAAAAAAGTAGGGCAAGACTGGAAATTAGAAGATGAGGATCAAAAACTTTAAAGCCCCATGCACATCAACCATAGTGTTTTGCTGAATGTAGGAGCTGTTTTGACGACTGCACCTTCAGAGCTAAGAACTCTGAAGACATATTGGAGAAATGAGCCAAAGCAATTGAAATAATCTGTAAAATAACAACAATAATAATAATGAAGACTATACTCCACTTTTGATACAGTAACTAACACAGAACTTTTTCCTCTGTTGATCAGATTCGAGTTGTAGATGCTGTATTTCCCAGAATAAGGCTTTCTGCTTACACTCACATGTACACACATACAAACGCACGTGCAGTCTCGTGCTCCATGTCTCATATTGTGTCCAGACATGCTAATATGCACACAAGCACACATGCACACACACAGACCACATCTTGATTAGGTTTTCATAAAGTCTGGGACTATGCTGAGTCTGTAATTGACTTTGACAGCAGAAGCCTCCATGTCCTATGGCTATGTTAAACGAACAATTTACATCTTCATTTCAAATTCTACATGGATAAAAAGCTATTAATTACATTAGTCTGCAGAGAGTCATTCCAGCTGTGTAGAATGTGTGTGTGTGTGTGTGTGTGTATCTCTGTCTGTGTATATCTCTCATCCTTATACTGTATACACTTTTGCTCATTTGTATATTAATGCTGTCTTGCGGCCAAACAATAGCTGGTAAGTGCTTCTCCAGAGATGAGTTTATGAGTGTGGAAAGGACTTTTACTCTCATGTATTGCTTTGCAAAGTAAACACACGGCCACTCCTATATGAGCATTTTATGGACAGGGGAACATTTATCACATCTATTGACTTGGCACAGGTTGCACAGACATTGAGCTTTACACGGTTTTCCGTTCATTGCTTGTAATGCGGTTGACGAGTTTCAGATTTTGTAAAACAAAATCTTGCATAGATAGATAGATAGATAGATAGATAGATAGATAGATAGATAGATAGAGAAAAACACAGGCAGACATGGAAAGATTAGCTCAATCAAAGGGGAAAAACATGCATAACAAAAAAAGGGGGAGATGAAAATGTTTTTGCATGACTATCAAGCAACTTTTCTCTCTAAGAGTGCTCCCTGTCAGCTTCAAAGAGCACTTTAAGAGGCTGGGAAAGTGGCTCTCTGAACAGCAGCGAGAACAGAAGCATCTCAGCCATCATCTCTCAGCCATCTGCGTTATGGGGAGAACAACACAGACCCCTGTGTTTGCTTTGGAGATAGAACGATCAAAGAACAGCACTAACCATATAATGAAGGGACAGATGGACCTTATATGAAGTGGAGAGAGACAGAGAGAACTACAGCAAAATGGGAGGAGAGAGAGAAAGAGAGAGGTGTAGACAAAATCAAACTGCAAATGCAACAATCTTTTTAGGAGAGAGAGAGAGAGAGGTGTGCAGGGGGGATATGATGTGGTGAAAAAGTGCGAGCCATCTCGTCGCATGCAGACTGCCTGCGCTGAATGAGAAAGCTAAAAGGTAATTTCACGGATAAAGAGGAGGCCTAATGCATAGAGGTAATGTAGCAGGGGATGGAACAAAGGCAAACTTTCATCTCTTTAAGCTTGGATGGAGAGAGAGTGAGAGAAAGCGAGAGAGAAAGCTTTGATGCTTTGAAAATGATAATAACAATCTCAAAGTCAGCCTCAGAAGAGAATGTGCCCCCCCCACACACACACCAAACCACCACCACCCCCCTCACTGTGCCCCATCCCCTCCTCTTCTGCCCCCTACCACTTAATACAACTGCACAATGACTGTCTAGGACAAGGTGGGCTGTGGGTGTGTGTGTGTTAGTGTGAGGAGGGGAGGGGGGTGGTGGTATTGGGGGGGGGGGGAGCAAATTGTGACACTTAGGGCCTCCAAAATTACTCCTGGAACAAACACAATGATGGCGAGTATAAAGAGACTCATTATATGTGAGATTAGACGACTTTAGTGGACACACAAAGGGGGTGAATTTATGTAAAGATCACATTTCTCATAGGTGGGATTTAAAGCTACAATGAAATATGAATGTTGAGAAAAGATTCATGGACCGTGGCTCTCTTTCTCTCCATCTCAGCTCCATACAGAAGTGAAGAACTGCCGTCGTTCTTTCTTCAGCTCTGTTGTCTCTGCAGGAAAAAAGCCCACATTGTTTTCGGAGCTTGTATCTGCCTCTTTTCATTCTATAATTCACATCGCCTGTGGAAATGATGGGCATTACGCCCCATCTGCCTTCAAAATGATGAGAGGTGCATGAGATGAAGAGGTGTCGCTGAAGTGGGAGCACCTATTGTCTTTCAAGTTAAAGAAAATCCAGTGTACGCTTGGTTCTTTGGACAACGGCTCAAGTGGAAAACATTTTCAGCATGAGGTTTATTAAGAAATAGGATGCCTTCTCAAAAAAACTAGAATAAAAAAGAAAACACTTCAAATATATGCTTTTTGCAGAATTAAACAAAGTGGTTGGTTGATGAATACATGAATACTAAGTGCATTTCTATTTGTCAAATGCAACATACAGGCTGCAGCTGTCAATCACACGCCACTCTTTGCTAATCTATAATGAAATTGTAACTCGAGCTATATATGATTAAAAGCAATTATAGAGTTGAGAATTAGGCTTTGCCATAATTTTGGCGCAATTTTCACTATTAAAAGCAAAGTATGAAACAATTTGTATCCCTTTTATTGTCTTTACACTGAACAGGTGATGCATCTAACTGTGTCAAACCATCTGAGTGCTTTAGCTCGTGATCTTTGACCCTCCGGGGCTGCAGGGATAAACCATTAGATGAGAACGTCGAGCCACTTTGTGTGTGTATGTGCACGCATGGCTGTGTGTGTGAGTGTGTGCGTGTCTATCAAGTGGATCTCCTCCCCCACTTTTCCTTCATAGAAAACACAATTTAACACCCAATCTTCAATTATTCAAACCATTTGCTTCGAATGCAATCTGACCCACAAATGTTATCGCACATCTCTAGACAGTCGATCTTGGATGGCTTTAACCCATCTAAATGTAATGTATAATATTAATACCTTTTACAAAATAAATGCATGTAAATGCATTGTTTAAATCAACAAATAGATATGCTAGTCTGCGATTCAAGCGCTGGCTCAGAATCTTAAGCGATCAAATCATTCACTTCTCAATCAGACTGAAATTATCCATATAATTCCTGCTTTGTTCCGAGGTATGGCTTTCTCCTGTTGATGGAGAGAATTTGAGTTCTGATCACAGATTAAATTCCAGCATGAAATGTCCTTGTGTCTTACCTCATTGGTTATTCTGTGCTGGTTAGCACCAATTGCGCACAGAGAAAAGACCTTTTTTATCCTTCCTCCCTCATTTCGTTTTTCTCTCCTGACCCCTCTGAGTATCACCAGACCTCAAAATTGCATTGAATATATAAATGCTAATGCTAATAACTGCTAGCAGGAGAAGATAATGTCCTTGACTGGTACAAGAAAAGATCCTTTTCTCTTACATGACTCACTGCCTCTGAATAACATTAGGAGAGTTCACATCCCAGGCTCTTATTTCTCTCTTACTCTGTCTCATTCTCTCTTTTTTTTCTTAATTTACTTGAACCCCCCCCCCCCCCCCCTCCAAATCTAGCCCTCTTGTAACAGAAAAAAATATTCAGCTGAAGTGTAAAATATTAATTCATTTATCTGAGTGATAAGATCTTGCTGCCTCGCTCGAAATTCCAATGACATCCATTTGCCATTAAGTCAATGCAACACACAAGCAACGAGGCCTCTGGAGCTTGTCTGCCTTTGCACCATCCTCCGCATCGCCGCTCCATTTTTATGCCTCTGGAAGCTTTTCATGGTAGGAATTAAACTATAATACTTGTTTCAGTGGCATGCATGTTAATGGCTGCAGCAAAGCTGTCATTTAAGAGAAACGAGGAAACAGCTGCAGCGAACAAAATGGCCTCTCGTGGAAACACCCAGGATGTCTTTGGGACTTTTTATTGTCTCTCTAAAGATGGAGATCATCCTGATACTAAAATCCCTGCAGTTCTGGAATGAATGTTCAATTGTTATTGTGCATTCTGATTGGTCTCTGTTTAAGAGTGTCCAGTGGGGTCCAAAAAGCCTCTTAGGCCTTCCCAATAGGGCCTGTCAGTAACAATAGAGGAATTAAAGGACCCTGCACTGGCAAAAAAAAAGCCCCATGACATGAATAAGAAGCCAAATATTCTATTGTTTCATATAGGAACTTGGTTCTCTTTGAAGATGGATGTGAAGAGAGCTGCACGGCAGAATTTGCCCTTGCCTAAGTTTCTTAAAAATGAATTATTTCTCGTCTGGCAGGCAGCTCTCCGGAGGTGAGAGGCTGCCTCTTAACATGAGCAGGTATCAGTCTTAAAACTGCTCAAAGTAATTGTACCTTTGAAGTCACACACATCACAGATGGCACAGTCAATATTGCACCAACTTGTCTGAGTACTTTCCCCCCAGTCTCTGCTACAGTTCTGCTCTTTTCCTTGTGACGAAAAATACATTATTTGTCACAAACTTTTTTTTTCATTAAAAGGGGCCAACCATCAATCAGTCCTGCAATCACTCATGCAATCACATTAATCATTCTTCTCTGCCTTATTTGCGTCATTTTGGATAAGAATGTTCAGACCCCAAGTGGAATATACTTCACAGTTACTTCTGCTTCTTTATATACCTTTGACAGCATACTCCTCAAACCACGTCAGCAATATTCGGTAAGAGCAATAGTCACTGACAACTGGCATTGGATTTCTCAGAATTTCAAACAAAACGCCTTTTCAAGACTATTTTCTCCTTTATTCTGTATATTTTCACTGGGTGAACAATGAGGTTTCTTTTTAAACAAAGTTGAGGAATAGTTGAGAATCTTGTGTTAAGTAACAAGGCTGAAACTTAAATTTATCTTGAACATTAAAGTCACAACAAACTGATATTTTGATTTGAATTTTGAGGGTAAAACGTACACTGGCTACAGAATACATCGGGAGCTGTTCTCTATGAGCTTCGGTTAAATGGGGAACAAGGACGTGCTTTTGTTTCCCCCCTGACCCTGTTGTCAGGTAGGAGGCAAAGACAAAGGGGAGAATAATAGAAATGAAAGTAATAAAAGATGGAGAAGGGTCTGGCACTTGAAAGTGTTTAAAATTTAGTTGGCAAGGTGGAGTGAAAAAGTTCCTAAGACTTTGCCTGTTGTGCATGAACCAAGTGCTGGAGGGTGTGATGTGATGCAACCAGTATAGAGACCTGTGTTGTGTATTGCACAATCACTTCCAAGTCAGCACTTGTGATTTGCACTATGAAGCAGAAGCCTGTCAACAAGCCGAGGATGACCTAACCTTAATTTTGATGATCATCACTGATGACGAGAGTTTGGTCTACAGCTACTGTACCATGAATCCTTCCACTCCGCTCCGACTCTTAACTCTGAGATCTTCGGTTACATCCCGAGGCGTTTATATGAGAACATGAGAACGGTGCACTAAAAACAAGCAACTTATTTTGCCACACCAACAAAAGTGTTGCCTTATTCACTAGATTTGGTTCCCTGTTATTCCATTCTCTTATTTGTCTTCAGCCTCTTTCGTCTTCTTTCCAAAAAAAAATTGAAATTTAATTTGAAAGGTTTGACATTTTGACACAGCGGAGGAGATCCATCGCGTACGCTTGACACATTGACAGAACAGGGAATGACAGTCACTGGTGGATTTTACCCTGAATCTGTGTGTAACTAGAACTAGGTTTATGTTGAAAGTCTATCAGATGAGCCCTTTACACAAACCAGCATCTATACGCAAAAAATAGCCACAGATAGCCAAAAAGAAAATGAAAAAAATTCAATCACATCCACAAAACACTGGAAATGAGAAGAGCATCTTCTCCAACACCACAAACAACAAAGTTTTAAGGGGAGAAATGGGGACGAGACATCAATCCATCCGCGGCTATGAAATGAGAAGATGAAACAGATGAATCACAGAGACACAGGGGTTCTTGAGTCTCTGCAGGTATAATGCTGTAAATCATTACCACCTTTCGGAGTCACTGCTTGAAGAGGTATTGTTTCAAAATCCCTTTGCTGCTATCTGATGCTCTAAGAGACAAAATTTATCTGCAAAACATGCACAGGAGATAGAGAGACACACAGATGGTAAAGAAGGCATTTCCAGTATGGAAAGAAAAGAGGAAGAGGGGGGAAAAGGCCAACAGCACAAACAGAAAAGAGCATTGAGATGGAGAAGCAGACAGCACAGGAAGACAGCGAGTAAAGTCAAGCTTGAGAGGTTGCACACGTTTCCTGCCTTGATTAATAAAGTCTGGCTGGGGCTCAGGTCAGCTCTCTGCTCATCCAGCACTGCTCCAGCCTTGCGCACTCTCGCACATTTGGTGCCGTCTCCCAGCTTTCCTGTGTTGACTGACATGCCCTAGCCTCTTTTAATTGTTTTTTCAAATGGAGCCATGCCAAAGGCTGAATCTGTTAAAAATGCAGAATTTGTTACATCTGTGGCCATTTACGTGTCTGGATACAGTGTGTGCGCTGCCAAATTTTGATATTTGATACGTCTACATGCTCCATTTTTTTGTTATAAGACTTTACGTTAAAGTATGTATGTGACTGCAAAGGCCTACTGCACAACCAATGATAATACAATAATAAGGTCATATCAGTATTCATCTCACAGGCCGGAACAGGGTGAAGTGTTGATAGAAATTATATTAGACCATCCAAGATTAAGCACTTTTCCTCAAATACATACTCAGGTACTTTAAGCCTAACCCTTCGTAATGGGTCCATTCACCCACTGCATAATGGGGATCCTGTTACAAACTGCATTTAAAAGAATCAAATAAAACATGTAATTTTGATCAAAAAGTAAGAAACACTCACCAAAATGCATCATTAGGACAGCCCTTGCCCACAGTTTAAGACATTAAGGGCATTTAGCCATAAGGAGTGGTGAACATAATGGGCTGGGTGTGGGTTCATCGGGTTGTCTGCTAACATTTTTATTGCCTTTTTGCTCCATACTTTACCCATTAAAGAGTTGGAAATGTACAAAAATTGTGTGCCAATTTGCCAGTTATTTGCCCGCTAAATGTTGAAGCACTTTGCTGTCATTTGGGGTGATCAATGCTTAATGAATTAGTCTGTTTTTCACCTCCGTTAAAGGCAGACATGCTTAGCACCTTCCCAATCCCTCTGAGACCCTGTCTGATGGAAGCCTTCCCCCCCTAATTTATGAAAAGTGAGGAGCTAAGCAGTTCATGCGTCTAGAAGTACCAGCTTTTTGGTAAATTGCTTTTTCTGAATTCACTTGAGTCCAAAACGGAACTCAACCTCAACTTTCATTAAACGGAGGATGAAAGAATGTCTTGAGAAGTGGTGGAAATAAAGATGAAACAGAGACAGACAGACCATAAGATAAATGGCAGGAGCTCAAAGCAATGTTTACATGATGGGAATGGGTGTCCTAATGCAGTGATGATTGCAGAGTTTTTCCACTGATTCCATTTAGCCTATTGAATTAGCCAGAGCTGGAGTCAGCACACTGGCCGCAGCGCTCCAGAAACAGACACCCAGGCATCAAAATCCAATTAAATCCATTTGTTAAATAATGTAATGATTGCCTAAGCATACTTTTCACTTGGACTCCATTCATTTCAAGCCATAAAAATGCCATTGTTTTCCAAGCTTTGGGAAAGGTTATGCAGATTGATAGAATTAATTGTCTGGCAGGCAAAAAAATGTCATTACAACACTTAGATGGCCATGATGGCCCATTTATATCCCCAGTCTGTTAGCGGCCAGGCATTTTAATTTGTAACTTGACATGATAATGTGGCTGGTTCCCAGCTCGCAGACACAAATACTGCCTTGATTAAAAGCAACCATTTCTTTCTCCTTCCCAATAGCTGGACATTAAGAATCTATAAACTATATGCTGTAAACCTTATCTGGCAAACAATTAGCTTGCTATATGGTGCCATCAACATGTAACGTGCAGATTTAAAGTCACATAGTTATATGATAAACATGATAAAACTGTTTTACATGTGAATGTCTAAAACATAAGCAGCATTTTTGAATAATACGAATGCAAGGCTTCTTAGAAAAGAAACGCTCACTTTAAGAATCGCATAATATTCAAAGTCAGTCGATGTATTCAAAGAAAATTCCACTTTGATTCACAAGAAAGGTGGAAACAACCTTTTATGGAGTAATGAGAATTATTTATGTCGTACATCTGAGTTATTTTAACAATGTAATCCAGATGTTTTCTGAAGGATTGTGCTGGATGGCATGAGATTATCTCTGCATAGATCATTCCCGCCAATATTAACTGTAGTATTTAACCTGAAATCCTGACAGCAGCTTCTGGGACACAAGCAGTGCATCTGTGGATATACTGATCAGACTGCAAACATCTCTTCAGAGGTCACCGACTTGGCTTGAGACTGAATTAGACACGGATGGCGAACTCTCCTGCATTATGAGTGGGGGGAAAAGGCTATGTTTCCACGGTAACATATTCCTGGATGGGTGTGAGAGGACTGGATCATTAAACCAGACTGGAGATTTCAAGTCAAGGGTCAGAGGTGCCGCAGCCCAGTGGGAGCAGTTTGTCAATCTATCATTACAGAGCGCTCATAAACATACAGCACGCAACACAGGTGTGAATGAATCAACATGCACGCACACACCTCTTGATTCCTGACAATTAAAGAAAAAAAAATTTTTTTTTCTCATTTTTTCTCTTCTTAACCATCTCAGCTCTCTCTGGACATACATTCCTCTCCTCACGTCCTCACTACTCATCAGCATCAATTTTAAACAGTTACATGCCATTCTTTATGAATACAGCTGAATATTATAAATTCTGCAAGTGCAAAAAATACAGGAATGTGTGAATGAAAATGTGTTCAAATGATTAATTTAGGTGTGTTGTTATGGACTTTTTAGGTATGGCGTGCTTAGCCTTTGATTGTTGTGAATGTGCGATGTGATTTCCAGTGTTTGTGTGGCTTGCAGTAGCAGTTTAGCCAACAAGGGCCACCATGTGCAAGACTCTTGTAGATATTTATCTGGTCGGCTATCGTTTATCTTCAAGGTGATTGATAAAATGTTGAACACGGCAGCATTCCTCTAGTTTTGTCCAAGAGTTCTTGTCTGTAATAATACTAATAACACTAAACAGAGCCAGATACACCAAATTTCCAACCTGACAGTACTGCATGGCAATGCTTGTATGCTATATTTCTGTCTACACATTACACTGACGTCGCTGTAAAATAACAGTATTATGCTGGCAAATCTAGCTAGCAGCTGCTAGTACTTTAGCGGCTAATACTTTAGCGTAATTTAACTGCGAAATGTATTTAAGTTCAAGTGTACACTTTAATAATAATATTAGTGCTGTCAGTGTTAATCTCGTAAAAATAACCGCATTAAAGCGGTTATGGCAAATCTCCTTAGCAAGTTAACGCAGATCACACCGTGCATGGGGATGCACGGCGCTAACACGTTACGAGCTAACCACGCTGATGCGTTGAGAGAGCAACGCTGACACTAGACACAAAATAATAGACATTTCAACAATAATGATAATAACTGTATTTAAAATGAATTAATTTAGGGATTTGTTTTGAGGGAACTTGCATAGCTGCAACTCAAAGACAGTTCTTTCTTTTACTCCACGAGTGACAGAAACTTACCTGACAGAAGTCAACATTTACAAAACACATTCACCTGCTTAAAGCAGTGGATCAGCTGAAAGAAGCCAAAAGCAAAAGCAAAGCACAAAATAAGAACACAGGAGTGTTTGGTGCGTAACAACAATGAATACCTTTATCGAAGCTCCATCTTTTCTCTCCCACATGTCGTAGTTGTCTAGCTCTTGTGACATATTTTTTTCTTCCTTTTTTGCAATTTTTTCTTTGAAACTGATAAAGCAGAATGATCAAAAATAGTTGGAGACAAACGGAGAGCCTCTGGTTTGGAGTTTTGATTTGCATGACTGGAAGATGCTATGCAAAGAACAAATGATGACAGTTTCTACTGTAGTTCTCTATATCATTATCAACCCTTATCAGCTTTTGTTTTCAAAGCAACCAGATGTGTTGCATGTGCCCACTTTGTACTGGGTATATTGCAAGTGAAGGAAAAAAAAAAAAAACGAGCATCTTCTAATATGATGTATGTGTGAAGACAGTTAAAATTAGGAACTCAGCTGTGCTAATAAACACGGAGTGTACAAAATATTAGGAATGGCATTTTAATAATGAGCTCCATCCGATTGGTTGCAATCAGTGTGTCAATTTGTGAAGCCTTTTTTAACCTCTCATAATCTGAAACTCACCCTCGGGGGAGCTGAGGCTTAAAAAAAGGTGAAATCAATAAAGAATCAAGGCTTTCATGCGGACTCCCTTGATCAGGCTGTCTCTGGCAAAAAAAAGTACACATTCCCAATGTTTTTCACAGTTGAATTTGACGGGGCATGTTTTAAAGACCATCAAGACTGATAACTATTAATGACACGCAGAAAAAAAATCCAGTACATCGAATACATTATTCAGTATGCTCAGACCTAGATAGGTACACTGCTGCTATTTATGTACCAGAAACAACTACGCATGAGCTACTTTAATATTCTTTTTGACCAATAAACAAACTCAATATGTACAAAAAAGAAAGCTATTTGGAGGCGCAAAGCAGGATTTTCAGTGGTGATGGAGCACAAAGGGATTTTTTTCTTTCTGTACAGCCCGCACAGGAAGGGATGCTGTATTAACTGATATGTGTTGATGTTTATTAGCCTTGATACAAGTCTTGCACGTTGTTCTAAAAAGTTAAAAGCAAACTGAAGCGAGTCATATATCAAAGCGGTTCAGGGCAGGGAACCATGATTGATTGTGCACCTACTCCTGGTCAGATCAATTTGAATTTTTCAAAATAAACATTTCTATCATTGTCTAAAATCTGACAGGTTACTGTGAGAAAAGGGTTCACTTGACTGCGTTAATAGTGGAATAAAAGGCTGCCACAAACACTTTGGCTGTGTTGTGTCTAAACAGCAGAGACAATGGCACTGCGGGAGGTTTGTGTTAAACATTCAAAAGTGTGAAAAAAATAAATAGATTTACCACAAACAATAATATTTTTAAAAAAATCTATTCCAACTACATCGTATTAATATAATCATATTAAAGTTAGCACCGAGCTGACAAGCAGTGCTTTGGAGGCATTTTCCAAATTCAGTGGAAATATATTGGCTTCCACAGCATGGGGGGAGATCTTAATGTAGGGCTACAGCAAATGCTTATAAATGAACAAGTGCTGAAGGTGAATTCCCACAGTCAGATTTGATTGCGTGATGTGCAAACATTCAAAGTTGCATCATCAGTGCAAATGTAGCTGAATTTTAACCTATGATTAAAATTTCCAAGAAGGAGCAGTGATCTCTGATTCATGATAATGTGTATCTTTAGTAGTAGCAGCTGCAGGGTCTCAGAAAGAAGTAAGGGAGGTGTTGGGAGTTCAGTAGATATAGTTAAGACTCACTGAGGATAAGAGTGACCATCAATATTATCCTCATGGATGATCATGAGCTGCATACAAGCTGTTTCGTCCAATATCTTAGACACGGATGGAGAACTCTCTGTGTTAGGAAGAAGTTGAGCAAAAATTAATCTCGGCTCCTTGTTTGCTACTTACATTTCTGGAAGCACCTGCATATGGTGGCTGCGCTCAGCCATAGAAAGGGGTGTAGAATGACCCACCCCCCTCTTGCAGGGTGACTGGATAACAAGTGTGAGGTAGTGAGGGAGAGGTGGAGAAAATAACCTCAATTTACACTCATTTTCACATTTCTTTGGCAAATGTTGCAACATATTGGGTTTTGCTGCGGCAGAGCCTGCTTTCTGTCCGGTGTGTGTGCTTGTGTGCGGCATGTGTAGACAATGGGCAGACTCTCCTGGTCTCCTAGTTGTCCTAACCCCCTGCGGCGAGGCTGAATAACACACCTCATCCTGGGCTTCTTTTCTCTCGCGCACTCATTTTCACACTCCCCTTTTCTCCACTTCCAAAAGGCTGAGACAAAAGCAGGCCTGTGTTATCGCCACTTTGTTTGCGAGTGTGTGCGTGAGCTTGTGTGTGTGTGTGTGTGTATGTGTGTGTATGTAGAGGTCCTTTCTTGCTCCTTCAGGAAATGGTGCATCAAAGAGCATTATGTAGATGCTTGAATAGCTGCTGTTCAGGGTCTATCGGGGCTCGCCATAATTTTGTCTGCGCCTTTCTTTATTTTAAGAAAGAAAGTAGAAATGATCACGAAAGAAAAAAAATTTTCTTTTTGCAACACGGCTTTACAAAGCAGTATTTTATATTTGAATGGTTTTTCCTTCTTTTCTCGAGACAAATATGACGTCTTAGCCTAATGAGACTAATTACACAATTATTTCTGCTATTCTGCTTAAGTGCGTCTTAAAAGTGATTTTTCAGAACTTTAAAAGAAGTCATGACACAATGTTCAACTGACTTCTGCTTTGACTATTTTCCCACTTTACTTTTTATCGAATTGTTTTTTCCCGTTGTTAATATTAAAGCATGAAAGCCAATGATTAAACACTATAGCCACTCGGTTCTGTACTGCAGTGATGCTTGCTGTACTAAATAGGCTCTTGTACAGTAAGAATCCCTGTTAGCATCAGTAGACACAGCTTTTCTTCCTCTAGGTGTTCTAGAAAACATGGAGCATTCAGCATGTGTGGCAATGTGTTTAATAAAAAGAAAAAACAGCTTCTTTAACAAAGCCAAGATCTGTCATCTTACCTCACACATCTTACATCTATATGCAACCATTACGTATGGTTACCCTGCAATACAAGGCAAATCATCCTGATTTTTCTATCTAAATTTGCCCCCTTGCATTACACAGTTAATCATTTACTTCAGCCAATCTCTCCAATGTTAATGCCCGTCTCAGAGAACCATTTTATGTCCGTTTCCATTCTTCACAGGACTTGTGATGAACTACAATATTAAACCAGGTAGAATGCTCATTTTCTACCCATCAAAAGGCTCAGCATGCGAATGTGAGATTCCTGTGGTGTAGTAGAAGAGGAAACGGATCACTGAGTCTCCCTAAGGTCCTGCACAGTGATTAGGCTTTAGATAGGAGATCATCAATTCATACTGGGATCTATACCGGCTGTAATGATAGGGGAGTGTGTACAGTATGTGTGTGTGTGTGTGTGTGTGGGAAGGGGAGCAGGGGGAAAGATAGTCAATTAAAATGTGAGGCAGGCTAAAGAGAGTGATTATGTGCTGACCTTTCCAGCAGTTTTAGACACCGTGTCCGTGAAAGGGTTATAAGGAAGTCTAAATGGAAACAGACACACACAGATGCACATACACGCTCACACACATACGTAGAATTACAGACTTTCCATACACTGCGTGCCCTATGGATTGGAATTAATTAAACTTCTAGGTGATATAGTGGAGGCTGATTGGAAGCTAATGTCCTTCTGACTGTTTACCTGCCCAGGGCTGGAACTACACACACCATATCTAATGAGCTGAGGAGTAGGATGAAGAAAGCGCAGCCACACAAATTCTCTCCTACACACTGCTGGGCAATTAAAAACCTTCCTCAGCCGAGATTGTGAAAGTTGTAACAGCTTGCTAATTCTCTGTGACTGAGTGGTGGTGGAAAGGCCTCGAGTGTGTTTGTTTTTGCATGTGCACAGTTTGATGTAAGCTGCCTAAGAACTCCTCATTTGTGACTATGTACAGTACAACAAAAAAAGTCCCGTTGAACATTCTTACAAACTCCTGACCTTCAGATCAGAAAAGCCACTGTAAATATCTTTGTTGCTAGAGGCGTTTCTTTAATTTTCAGGAACAGAATATGAACATTTTCTTGTTTCTGATGGGGAGAATGTGAGATCAAATATAGAAATAAGGAAATAAGGAACTAGTTTTTCAACAGTTGTGAAGCGCTCACATCTAATTGTCATTCACCAGATGTCTAAAATGAGGATTTTCTTGTTTTCTACCCAGCCAGTATTTCTAATCAGTCAGTGTTTATGTAAATGTCGTCTCACAAATCTTACACTCTACTCTGAACTCACCTGCTCAGTTTCTGGAGATAAATGAGTCCCCCTGGATTTCTGGTTCCTTTTGGACACCTACTCCCTCTCCCTTACCCCCTCCTGCCACGAACTTGCAATATTTCTTAAAGATGTGTGATTATAAACATCTAAAATGTTATACTGAACTTTTCTAAATCACTGAAAATGGTTATAAAGTCTAGTGGAAGTGGATATAATGCATTTTAAGCGTTCTGTTCAAAGAAAGTTTTGTGAAATTACTTTTACATTAGGGTATAACAACTGGAATCGCCATCGTAAAAGTGGGCTAGTATATAGCTGGTGTTGTACATATTGATAAAAGGCTTGTATACAATATTCAAGTACTGACCCAGGAATGGGCAATACTGGCTAGGCTAGTTAGTTAAGTTGCCCTGTATTGATTGGGGATTTCAGATAATATCATGACAAGGTGTGGCAAAAAAAAGGGCGGTCCATCCAAACTGTCAAGGGCGTTTAGGTTTTGTTTTTAGCTAGCACTAAGAATCAAACAGTTAGTCCATTGACAAAAAGTGTACTTAAAGAAATGTAGATTAAAACTACCAAAAATCTGCACATTTGAAATCCGACTTTGAGTTCAGAACAAACTGATCTTTCTGGTACGCCAAAAGAAGCAAAAAAAAATAAAGAAAAATCTGGAATCTGCGAGTAAGTGGTGCAAACTTTGAGTCAAAAACCATCCAGATTTTTCAGTTTATCATTAACATTGTTGGCTGCAGCCCAATAATACCGAAGCAAAAGAAAACAATACCAGTTATGGATTTTTTGAAGAGAAATCTGCCATGATTGCAATGGCAAGTCAGCTTTTCTGATCTAAGGCACCATACCAATGTTCATTTCCACAAATGACATTATCACCATTCTTACAGCAGCCATCTTAAGTGTGCCATCCATTCATGGCTATTCAAGAAAGTTGATTTGAAAGCAATCTCCGGTGTCTGCAATTCTGCGAGGTAGACATTACACTGGGCACGGGCAATGTTAGAAAAGGCACAACATAGCAGTAAATATAGAAACTGAGAGACAGTGGACAGTGATAAAGGGAAGAATAGCAGCAGAGAGTGAAGGTGGACATCCTGTATGGGAGGCAATCGGCGTGCAGGTTGGCTGTCCTTTATGACTCTCAGGGCTCATAATAACTGAGCTAAACGTTTATATTAACACAGCATATCAGCCTTGCCATCAGAGCAGTCAATGATAGAGAAAAAAAGCACACATAATTATACCGGGGGCCTCGAAATGAACTGTCGTTAGTTTCATAAACATACAGAAGGAGGGAGGGGAAACGTTAGAGAAAGGGAGAGAGAAGCAAAATCTAATTTACCCCTTCAAATCACATTCATAGGCTGGGACTGTCAGGGACCTCCTGAGAGTAAAAGATGAGGGAGAGAGACAGAGAGAGAGACAGAGAGACTTAGGAGGTGGAAAAGGTCAGGGGACCTCAGCTTAGAGAAGATAGCCAAATATTATGTTAATATGGACTCCATTTTACATACAGAGCTAATCAGCGTGGCCCAGAATTAAAGGGGCAGATAATTAATTCTAGAGTAAGGGGTTATCCTCTTTGCTTATTGTCTTTGCAGGAAAGAGGAGGGCAAAGAGAGAGCAAGGACAGAGAAAGGGAGAGGAGTCCCTCAGCCTGTGTTGAACATGCAGTGATAAGGGACGAGCCGGGACATGGGAGGAAGCGAGAAGTGACAGAAAAGGAGAACAGGGGAGGGATTCAAAGGAGAAAGTGCAAAAGTATGTTGGATGGAAGTCACACAAAGGCAAATCACAGAAAAAGGTCTCGGCGTGGCAATGATGTCTGCCAGGGTGATTTTTTTTACACCTTCTTCACATCTATTCTCTCATTTCTATCAGTTGAAAAAAACACATTGTGAGGGATGGACTGACTGGTTTGGGCACGTTCTGGACGACCATCAATGCATCAGAAGGTGTGATAATGGTGTTTGATAAGTGCACTTGATATATATCCTGTCAGCAGCATTGTGAACTACAGGGCAAAGGTGCTGGGCTTGGAGGTGATCTGTCCTAACACATAATGTAAGTCAGTGGATCATATTGTGCCCTAAATCCAATTTTTCTCTTACAAAAAAGTGCAAATAAATAACAGAAGGATGAGATGTCTTGATTTGTTTCTAATCCAGCGTCACCAGTTTATTATTTATATCTACCTATCTGATTTAAGTGACTTTGAACGTGCTGTGGTTGATGATGCTAGGCGGGCTGGTCTTTTAGAACCTGCTGATCTGCTGGGATTTTCCAACACAACCATCTAAAGAGTTACAGAATGGTCCAAAAAATAGAAACTATTAGCATTAGAGCATTTCTGAAGGCACAACACATTAAACCTTGAAGCAAATGGGCTCCAGCAGCAGAAGATCACACCATGAAGACTGCCTGGTCTGATGAATCCCGATTTCTACTGCAGCATTTGGACAGTAGGGTCAGAATGTAGTGTAAACAAGTCATCAGATCTCAATCCATTAGAGCACCTTTGGGATGTGGTTGAATGGGAGATTTGCATCATGGATGTACAGCTGAAAAATCTGCCGAATGATGCTACGATATCAATATGGACCAAAATCTCTGAGGAATGTTTCCAGCAGTTTGTTGAATCTAAGTCACAAAAAGTAAGGCTGCTCTGAAGGAAAATAGAGCTCACCTAGCAAAGTGTAACTAATAAAGAGCCCAGTGAATATGAGTATTTAGTGGTAATATATTTCATCCATCCATTTGCTTCCGCTTATCCTTTCCAGGGTTGCTGGAGCCTATCCCAGTTGTTATAGAGGCAGGGTACACCCTGGACAGATCGCCAGTCTAACACATAGAGACATAGACAACTATTCGCAATCACAGATTCACACCTATGGGTAATTTAGATTAATCAAGTAACCTATCCCCACTGACTACATGTCTTTGGACTGTGGGAGGAAGCTGGAGTACGCTGGGGAGAACCCACACAAACACAGGGAGAACATGCAAACTCCACACAGAAAGACCCCGGCCTGATGGTGGAACTGAACTCAAGACCTTGCTTTGTGGCAACAGTTAACCACCAGCTAACCACCGTGCCACGGTGGCCCGGTGCTGCCCGTATATATATTTCATGTAGTTTCATTTTTCCTCCCAGAAACAAAATGTATGTATGGTTGAAAACAAGATGGATAAGACATGGTGTAAATTTGATAATTTTATTCATTTTATATGGTCTTTTTACCCGGACCTTTTTAGTTACAAGATTGCATTATCCAGCAGAACCCATCTAAAGGTGTACAAAATTTGGTTTTTTTTTCATTGCAGTACAATGTGGTAAACTGTTACACACCTGAAAGCTCGGTCCTTCTTTATTTCTCTGCTTCAAGAAGAAATTATTCCAGGCTCCTGTTTATACCACGCACACCCGTACATTCACTCTCACACACTCGCGTGTACATGCTGAATTGTCCAGCACGGCGTAATGTAACTTTACACACAGAGAAAAAAAAAACCCCACACCACGCAACAGTGTCTTATTGCATTAATGTGACACTGCACAAACAAGAAATATTTGTACATGCATGTTGTACTGCGCACCCAGCTTAGGTTGAGTATGCCCTGTTTACATGGACTAATGTCTGTTAGCAGGTACTTACTTTGAAGTATCATCCCACCATGCCTGTAGAGCAAGCTCAGATTATGTTGAGGCTGTCACTAAAGGGTATAAACATAGGCCTACACAGACGTGTACCCACACTCACTCATGCACAGTCAAAACCACATACTCACACACACAAACACCGAGAGCTTACATTGTATCAGTCTCCCTAAGCAGTCTAAATGCATCATCTAGCTGGCCTCAGAAGGTGTGCATCACCGTTCTGATTTACATACGTGAAGTGCAGCAAATGCAGCCTGATGTTTTCACCTCTGCAAAAAAAAGATTACACCGGCTGGCGCTTTGCAACATGAAACGTTCCAGCTGAAATGTAATTTTCACCCCCATTGTTGGGGGATGAAACCAGGCAAACGACAAAAGATGGGATATGACAGAAGAGATACGGCAGAGGGAGAAAAGAATAAAAGACTGGGAGGAGAGAGGGAAGAAAGGATAAAAGAAGGGAGATCCAAGTGTTTGATATTCCAGGGAATCACAGCTCAACGGGAAAGAAACCATATCAACTGGTAAAATAAGATCATGCATAAACTGACCTGTGAGGTAAAAACAACAAAAATGAAAAAAAAAAGCCTGCTTCCAAGTTTCCATGTGAACCTTCCTCTTTTTTCCCTTCTCTGTTCTCTTTATTCAAACTCCAACATTTAACACTGTATTTAACACTGTTAATCAATTGACCCCCATTGTGGGCTAATCCCTAACTGTGCCTAATTCACTGGGCTCAAAGCGTCATTCGACTTAGCTCTGTTCACTATCTTTTCAATGACATTTACCCAAATGGGACTAATATGGCCTCACCAGATTCACTTAATTTCCATCTGCTCAATTTGGTGAAGGATGAGTATGAATATGTGGCAAAAGGGGCTTGATTCATCCGTCCTTTCTCTTGCTTCTTCTGCAACCAAAGCGGGGACATTTCCACCTTCAAAAATACATATTATAGTATTTACAGAGTGGAAGACACTTTAAAAAGCTTATGTATTTTATCCAAACATGCCATAATATCTTAGGATCTTGTAGAGAAGGAAAAGTGAAGCCCAACAATCTCAAAGCCGTTGAAACAAAACATCGGCTTTCTTTTGCCTCGGTAGAGTTTTAGTGTCTTTATAAATTTCAGCCAATGTATTTCATAGAAGCAGTGTTTTGCTGGTTAAATCTGAGCCGTGTTCAATAGTAATGCAATCATCTGAGTTTTTACTCCATTTTCTGTCTCTTCTAGCTCAAAGACCAGAGGACCAGAGTGTGCAGCTGAGACGTTAGATGCATGAAAAAAAATACAGATTAAAAACACAGAATCTTATATATGTGGTTGCTGAATAAGATACCAAATTACCATCATTTACATGCATGGTTTTAAACAAGTTTTTGACAGAAACTGTTTCTTATCATCAAAAAAACAAAAACGACCTGAGCAAATACAAACCAATTTTTGAAATAAAAAGTAACCGCTTCCTAAACCCAATATCTGGTTGTGCCAGTCTTGGCAGCAAGAACTACAATGAAGTGTTTGCAATAACTGGCGACGAGTCTTTCACATCACTGCGGAAGAATTTTGATCCCCTCTTATTTGCAGAACAGTTTTTTAATACAGCTACACTGGTTTTCCAACATGAACAGCCTGTTTTGGTCATGCTGAAACATCGTAATAGGATCTCAATAGGATGTGAGTCCAGACTTTGACTAGGCCACTCCAAAACCTTCCTTTTGTTGTTTTGAGCCCTTCAGAGGTGGATTTGCTGGTGTGGTTAGATCATTGACCTGCTGCATAATTCACTTGATCTTAAGCTTCAGAGCACAAACTGATGACCAGACGTTCTCCTTCAGCATTTTCTGTTAGAGAGCAGAATTTATGGTTCCATCAATCAGTCGTCGAGGTCCCGAAGCAGCAAAGCAGCCCCAGGCCATCAGTCACCACCACCACGTTTGACTTATGGTATGACGTTCTTTTACGAAATACCGTTTTATGCCGGATGTCACAAGTTGGCTGCCATTTTTGGCCAGGCTTTTTTCTAATGTTGAATCATGAACTTTGACCATAACTGAGTAAGGTGAGGCCTGCACTTCTTTAGATGTTGTTCTGTGACCTCCTGGATGAGTCGTTGATGTGGTCCTGGAGTAATTTCCAAAGGCCAGCCACATTTCTCCATTTGTAGATAATGGCTCTCACCATTTTTGCTGGAATACCAAAGATGTCAAAGAATTTATTTGTCAGCTGTTTCTTTGAATTTTGGCATGATGTGCTGCTTTTTGAGATCGTTTAGCCTACTGCACTTTGACAGACAGGTTTTGTTGAAGTGATTTCCTGATTCAAAAATTAGACCTGGATCTAGCTGTGGAAATGAAATCAAGAACTTGTTCCACAGTAGGGTTTGGATAGCTCTTTCTTGCCCCATAATAAATGAAATCATCATTTAGTAACTATATTTTACTCAGGTTATCATTGTCTAATTTTAGAAACTGATTGATGATCCAAAACATTTAAGTGTGACAAATATGCAAAAAACTATGACATTTTTTTTTCTCAGCACAGGATGTTTGAGAAGGAGAAATAAAAAGAGGGAAGATTAAAAGAAGGAGAGCATAGAGAAGAAGTAAGAGAGGAAGGGGAAGAGGAAAACAGAAAAGAGAGAAGAGATAAATGATAAGATGGAGAGCCGAGAAAGAGAGTGGGAGAAGGAAAAAAGGAGGACAGAAAACGGGAGATAAAGAAGAGGAAAGAAGGAATGAAGAATGGGCGATATGCAGTCATGTAGGTTATATCCTGGTGTCATATCTTTAATGTGAATTTTGAAATCTCATCTTGTTTTCTGGAATCTAATGAACATAATATAGTTCTGCCATGGCACCACACATAACAATGTGCCATTACTTGATCTCACCCTTTCTGGAAGTCACACTGACATAGTTAAATCTCAATAAGTGCAAATAACAGACAGCAGTACATCATGCCTGCTGAGCTAACCTCTGTGCCTTTGGATTTATCAGTAGTGCGTCAGCAGATGGCATTAAGATGACATGCAAGTGGTGTAAACAATACACCATATACTATATTGTTGCTTGTCAGGGGAATATTATCTGCAATTTGCCTTCATATTGCATATCTCTTCCTCTCAGTGAGGTACTGGAGGTTCATTGCTTCTGATGAATCAGGAATGAAGAAACATTTACTCCGAAACATTGCCTTGGTTGTTGGCAATAACAAAGTTCTGGCCCAAATGAACTCTAGCTATGTAATTGTAAGGGATTTTTTGTTGTTATTGAGAAGCGTTTTTGTACAATTACTCCCATTTCCACTGTCAGATATATAAGCCATTCGAAGGGCAGAATGCACGATGGTTATCATAACTCAGAAATGCATTAAAAAATAACTACGCTGCGGCTGTCAAAGACAATTGCATTTACACACGCGCACGCATCCACACATGAGTGAGCACTTAGGCGCACATACGCACAGATGCAAGCCCACTGAGGCAAACATGCACACACATTTAAGTGCACACATACGGAGAGAGAAGGTGTTCCCACAGATAGTGGACTCGATGTTCTTAATCCGAAGCAGACCCCATCTGTCTCCCATTATAAAGACTCTGCTTTAGCCCCAAGAATGTCTACATTTCATAAATATTATCTGGGCCTGGCAAAGCTGGCCGGACAAAAGCCAGAATGCAGAGCATTTCTCAGGGCCGCATCAGAGCATAATTAGCAATCATAACATCATCCCTACATGCCATGCAGTCTTATTCTCTAGAAGCTTCTTAATTGCCTTGAGGTACAAACAAAAAAAATTAAAGAAATATCTATTTCCTTAACCTAGAGAACATAATTAGATAGCAGGAATAACAGCTTAAAAGTGGGTCAAGTAATCCTGAATAAACAAAAAAAGTTTAATGAAATTACTCCACTGGACATGAGGGCAAGCTATTTTCCTCTGCTTGAAATCCCCCCCCCCACCCCCCCCCCCCACACACACACACGGTATTGAAGGCAGCAACAGCCCTTTGGGCAAATGAGGTCTGGGGTGAAACATGTTCCACTGTACAAAAATGTTGTCCTTCAAAAAAAAAAAAAAAAAAACCAAAACAGAAACAACTGAAAGAAATATCTAAACTGTTCACCTTTCATTTTCTACGGCTTAAAACACCCCACGTGCAGGAGGGAGGAAACAGCAGATGATATACTGAGGAGCAGGGGGGGAAAAAGATGTAAGCTCATTACTGAGACAAGTTTTAAAACCAGAGAGTGGAGAAAAAAAAGAAGAAAAGTAAAAGTTAAGCACTTCCTGAAACTTCAGCTTCCTTTCTATCTATCTTTCTTGAAGAGTTTACCCCCTCCCTGCCGTCACCACCACTACCACCTGTACCCCCCCCTTCTCTCTCTTACTCATTCTCTCTCTCTTCACTCTCTTTGAGTTAAGGAGGGTAAAGTAATCGTAATGAAATGACCCCGCGAGGCACGATGGCAGCCCTTGCCTGATAAGTTATTCCTGACTGGCTTTTAAGCTGCTGTCAAGCAATTTCCCTTGAAACCTTGCTTTGTTTTTTAAGGATGGTGTGTGTAGTTGCGGTGGTGGCGGTGTTGGTGGTGTGTCTGCGTGTGTGGTGATGGCGGCGGCGGTGGTGGTGGTGGTGTTGGGGGAGGGAGATGGGTGGCGGCAGAGTGGAGGGGGATGCTTTGACACCCCTGCTTCTCTCCCATGAGGGGTACACAGATGACAACCTCAAGGTATAGGTATGTGTGGTATGCCTGTGTGTGTGCATGTGAGCGCGTGGGTGTGTCTATGTATGGGTGCAGCGGGAGACATCTCATAGATGACAATCCCGCTAATTGAAATGACAGATTATTCTAATGTGCAGAAAGTCATTAAAAACCCTGCTGCCGTTTTTCTTCCTCTTTTTTTTCCTGTTTCCCTCGCAGAGAATATTTCTGACTCTAAGTCTGAGCTGGAAAATCTGCACTTAAAGGAGATGTTAGCTTTCCTTCCTTCAAGCTCATGATTATTATCAGGATCACCTGCCACATAGTTAACATCCAGGAGATACTTTTCTAACTTTCGCTCAAATGAATGCCACTGCTAAGTGATAAAGTTTGTGGGGTTGGACAGTGCATTTTTTTTTCATTTCCACGTGAAGCCGTTGAGGGTGCGTGCTCTGAGTGGATTGATAAGCCACAGTATTAGTGATTATTCAGGGCAACTACTGCATGTGCAGCAGGATTATTTCAGCTTACCACTGGCTTTGAAAGCTAGGACACATTCCCAGCACTTCTTGTGCTATCTTGCCGAATACAATGCACATGCTATATTGCATTATTTTTAGCTCTCCACATGTGACGACTTTGAAAGAAGCCAGAGTCGAGCTACGACAAGCCATAAACCAAGACATATCTGCGCTCTGTGACATCCAATATCCCTGTCATTACCTTGAAAATTAAGGTCAAATGTCACATGTCTGTTTTTGTTCTCCATCCCTTTCCCAACTACCCCTCAGCAACTGAGTATGAGTGAGAAGTGAATATGTGGGGTGTAAAAATGAAGTTTGTCGCAAGATGCAGGGTTAGCAGTGAAATCGCGCAATGCACGGCTTGATCCAAAACCACAATAGGCTGTCTTAGTTAGCGTTGATAAGTGTTGCCCGGGCTCTCCGTAAGGGACCTACTGTTCTTTTTTTAAGTCAAAGGCTTGTCAGCACATAGAGTTCTGGCACGTTGTGCGTGACTTTAAGATCGTGAATGCAAGGCAGATAGGCGCAGTAAATTTCTCTGCATCCAAATACTTCCTCTTTTCTTTCTGAATCGCAAATATCCCACTATTTTTCAATTTCCAGTTGTCGCCTTTTTTTTACTTTATTTTTTATTTTTTTATTCCACCCCCCTTCTCAAGCAAGCAGACTACACTGATATGGCGTCACAAGATCCTAAAACATTCTGCTGGCTGATATGGAATTTCTCCATGCAATAGATCCAGACAGCTAAAACACCAACCGGGGACACATTTTTCCATTTCTTTCCTCTGTCTCCTCTCCTCTCCAGCTAGTCCTCCTCCATTGACATTCAGCGGAGGTAAATATTTAACAGCATGCTATTGAGTGCCGTGTGCCGTGTGGCACAGGCCAGGCTGCGGTAGAGATATGTATATAGACAAGACTGTTTTATTAAGAGTCGCTGCAGACATATTAAGGTAAAGTATGCCTGACACCTAGGGAGGAAATTGCCAGTATATGACACTATTCCTCAATACTGTGGCAGCTCGCCTCGGTGCAATTTTGCACAAGGCGAGTGACAGAGAATGACACGCAGAGCGGGCGGGAGAAGGAATGAGAGAGGGATGAAATGCTGAGAAAGTGTGCAGGGTGGTTCGAAACAGGGGGGTGTGTCTTCAGGTACGTGCACAAATGTGTGTGTGGGTGTGCAATGTAGGTGGCATGGTGTGGTGACATGCAGAGTTTGTAATTGCCTTACCCCATGTGAGGGATTGGCCTAGAGATAGTGCTGTTTACCTGCGGTCCACTATGTTTGTTGTTTGTGGGCGTGATGGAGGGCGAGGGACTGCGCTGAATGATTAAGCTGGAGGCGCTGGTTTATAAGCTGTAGGCAAATACACAGCAGTATATGTACAGATAGACAAAAGAGGAGAATAACATCCACACATGCGCAGACGAAACACTTTCGTGAGGCCCTTGAGTAGTTGCATTTATGGTGGCTTTCATATATTTAAATTCCAACCTATTTTTTCCCAAAGAAACGCGCCCAAATCGAGAGTTCTGGTGGCTCAGCTCAAAAGGTTCTTCTGCTACACATTCATGCTTCATGGAAAACCGATTGCCAGTCCAAAAGATCAGCTTTAGATGGAAAAAAAAATCTGTTACCTAACATCACAAGTATGTCCGAGCATAAACGCCTGAAAATAGATATTCTTCCATGAGTGTTCAGTTTAATTTATGACTCAGCCATGAATCATTATGAATCAGACCATTTTTCACGATTTTTTTTCCATGTAGGCCTGTTACACAAACACATGTGCACCCTGACACACAAACATTCACACACAAACCAGCCTTCTAACACTGAGAAGGCCAGTCCACAATAATGTGGTCCCATTGTTGACACGTAGAGGGCACTGTTGCCTACAGTGTCAGACTTGGTGAAAGTCTGGCCTGCCTGTGCTGTCTGATGGCCTGTCTTTCCCCTTGAAAAGACACCAATTCACACAATTACATTCTAATTAAAAAGAACAACCTAATTAACCTAGGGAATGTATTCCATAATTCGGTAATTTTCACACGATCATCCTTGTGCTTGTAAATTATAGGTGATAAAAGCAAAAGCAGAAATTAATGCCACTTGCTAATTAAAATGGGGAGATAAACATGGGCTTATGAAAATGGGGGAATTGGGAGAGACTTTATAGTTTTAAGTAGTTTTATTATTACCGTGTCAAATATGAATTTGAGTCGTCATATTTTCTTTGAAGACTCAAAACTGTGATTGGGATGAGTGGAGCATCACACAGCATGCTTTGCTCCTTGCCAACTCCCCAAAGAGACAGATATCCAAGCGCTGCACTATATCTTAAACATGCAGAACAAGAGCCTAGCTGAAAGTGATACCCCAGATCAAATTGCTATCATAAATTCTTCATAATTCAATAAAAACAGAGCGCAGACTTTGTGTTACTAATACATTTCCATTGTCTTTTCTATAATCTTTTTTTTTTTCCAGAGTCCCGAGACACGCTGTTGTGCGCCGGAATGGCAGCACTTGACTGCTCCTGACTTGTGATTCGAAAATTGAGCTAAAGGACAAAGAGGTGAAGCGACAATGAAGTGGAGAGACGCAAGGAGCGAATGGAAGCACAGACTAGTGGCACACTTCTGTGGCTCATCATCACCACCTATTCCCGTTTAGCAATATATCTGTCAAAGCCATCATCACCATCACACGGTAGAGTCTTCGACTGATAATGACCCATTTAAAGTAAATAGCTCTGATCATCAGCATAGCAACCATTATCATAGATATATGGCCAAGCATGTGACTACTGAGGTGTCACCAGCAAACTGAACGTTCGCAACTTGTGCATGTGTATGTCTGTGTGTGCAACTAAACATCCAGTTAAGCAGCATTAACCTACAGCTATAGCTTTTAGCTTAATACGATACTCCAACGCTCTTCTGGCAAATGGCCTAACTATTCAAAAATCAATTTCTGTTATATTACGAAACACATCTGATTCATCAGTTTAAATGACTAACTCCAATGTATAAAGCAAAATTTTAAATTACCATTAGGGTTCGTAGCATTAAAAAAAAATCATACTGAAAGCGACTGAAATTATAAGCCTACCCTTGAAAATGGCCTGTAATGATACATGTTTGATTCAGAATTCACAAAAGAATCACGCGGAAATATTCAAAATCTTGGTGAAGTACAATTGGAAGTTTAAGGAGTCACAATATTGTGTTTCAGCATATATGGCATACATGGCTGCATTTACTTCCACCTTAAACCATTTAACTCATGTGGACATTTGCAGAAATTGAATTTGGAGCGCTCCAGTGTATGTCTGGTACTTTTATACTATATATCGCATATATACTTTATTATATTAAAAAGTGCAATAAAGAAAAGGCAGGTGCTCTGTATTTTATGTCTATTTTGAATCACTCGGTGTTTGCCTACATTATTAGATTTAATGTAATCAGGTAAAAGATACTGTATATATCAATATGCAGATGCATATGAACGCTAGTGTTATGCATTAGCATAATTTCATGCATACTGCATGCCTACGTATTGCATCTTTTAGTGCTGGTCACAATCAATTGGGGGACAGCATAAAATGTTCTGATAAATTATTCTGCTACAAAACTACCACAAGAGAGCTGTTTCAAAATGACCCAAATGTAATCTCCCAGAATTAGCTGGACCATGATGTGTGGCGAGCGCACACCCTCCTGTCCTTTACTGGAAATAACATATATTACAACAGTGCTTCAGTAATTATGTTTTAATAAAATCATTTATTTAAAATACAAACTTTAATGATGTTTTTTGATTGATAGTATGCTTTAATGGCTGCAGATCATGTACAACAAAATCATGCATGCTCACACACATACACATACACACAAGCATACATGCGCAGGCAGTTCAGGTGGTGTGTGCCACAGCCTGAAGCGATCTGTCTGCTGCGGTGACTCTTGACGCCCCTTCTATTCCTGTCAGACCATCAGCCGTAGTAAAAAAAAAAGAAAAATTTAAGAAAAAAAAAAAAAGTCACTTGTTTGCTTCTGGTTCTGTAACGACCGAGAGTTTGTTTTAATGACCCAGGGTCCGAGGGCAGGAATAAATGTTTCTTCGCTTCGCAGGCAAAAGCTGTGAAGAGAAACCCTAAATAGGATTCAGTATCATCCATATGACAAGAGTGCTTTCAGATACATCCGCTGAATGCCAAAAGTGCCAAAGCCACAGTTTTGATACAACAGTTTTGGTAATATATAGCAAATAACGAAAGAATGTTTATGTTTGATCATATCCGAGCCTCATGTACTACATGACCCTGCAGTGTTTTAAAATCAGATTACCCAATGTTCACCTGTTTTTAATTACGCTTACTGTGTGTGGAATTTCAAGTACTGCACAGGGGGGGCTGCAGGCGTCTCGAAAAGGTTTTACTCTCTTGCACATAATATGCTGCACACCGGCATATACATATGTAAAGCTATATGAATCATACACCCGTTTTCCTGTCTTTGTACTTCTCATGCTTCCTTTGCCTCGATTATCTCCGCCTGGACCAAGTTTATTATAAAGTGCACATAATTCTTTTCTTTTTTTTTTTTACCTTTAAGACACAAGTCCCAGGTAGCTTTATTATTAATTCACAAAATTACCAGACTATAACTTTGCATTGCTGTGCATATTCTCTTCATTACGCTTGTTCCTTCAACCATTCAGTCTGAGGTTTGTATAATGAAGATTTACTGTATATTATGCAGATAGAGACCCGTTTTTCCCTTCAAGACAGCCAATAAAAACTTACTTCAAGTCAGTCTGTGTCAGGGTATAGTCAGAAAATTAATGCAATAAAAACACACATATGTCCTTATAAAAGTTAATGAATATAAGTATAAACAGTGGGACATTGGCATAATTTCGCGTATATTGTGAGCGGGGTTAAGGTAGTTTGTCTGGACTGCTCTGGCGGCAGCGAGTGCTACAGAGGAGGTAGTTAGGGCCTGGTTCTCTGCCAAGCTAAACTCCTGAAGCATGCAGAGGGCTAATGCTCTGCCTCTGATGTGTGGCACTGAAAAACCACAGGACCACTCTCAGGGTCCACTAAAACTCCATCACTCACTCACACCCTGGCGGAGACGGAGAGAAGGAGCGAGAGCGAGACCCATCGAGGGAGAAGGCAGGGTAAGAGAGTGATAGAGGTGAAGGGAGAGGGGGAGAGAAGGAGGAAATAGAGAGAGTACAGTCACAGTGTTGCGACCGCGTGATTGAGGAATGGCTGCATATGAAGGGGGGGGGAGAAAAGGGGAAAAGCGAGGCGGAAAAATAGAGCGGCTGTATAGTCGAGGTGTCTTAATGCATATTCCACTCATCTTTTCTCCTCTAAAATTTCTCATTCCTCAATGGCGGGAGGGAAATCAGATAGCCTATATCAGATGGAAACCAGTGGGAGATCCTGGAGTAGATCAAAAGGTGTGGCTGTGGCTTAGATAAGTCTACCCACCATCCAGACACAGTTCATCTGTCTTAAATGGCTGCTCATTTCTCTTGTCAGATAGGGGTAATGCTATATATAGCAGTGATTAAGATGTCTGAAGCAACTCTCGTAGTCTTTAGTCAACAGGAGACTTCCAAGGCCTCTGCTAGCACTGAAAGGGTATTTGTTTTAAATTAGCTGTTGTTTCAGGGTTCTATGCTTTCTGACACAGTGATATAGCCGCGGTATACGCTTTCATTATGGCACACATCTACTTAGCTGATCTTGTTAAAGTACAAATATTATGCTGGCTGAGGTACGCATGGTGATTTCACTGTTTGCTTTTCAACCAAGATGAAGCCAAGAAAAGTAAAACTTCTGGCACCGAACTGCAAGATGTGTTTTTATGCATTTGCAGAGCTACGATGACCCTGACAACACGCTGATACCTTAAGATGAAGATATATGGGTTTTTTAGTAATTAAGAGTAATTTGAAGCTTAAGTGGTTTATGTCTTATGTTATACTTCGCTTACTGTATACACCAATGTCCCATCCAACTAAGTCATTTTGTCAGATCTGACAGTAGCGTCTGTCATTTCCCGGAAAAACTGTTTTCTAAAAAGTTGATAACTCATCCTGCACTCGGGGGGATGTACTAATTTTGTGCCTAATGAAATGGCACAAACTGCCGTATCAGTCCTGGTATAGTGTGAAAGGTTCGTGCTTGAGAATGGTGTGAGTACCAAGTGTGAAAGAACGCTAAAAGCTTATTCTGTGCGACAATGGTCAATGTGAATTTCTCTGTTGGCTTTCATTAAATTCCTACACTTTATTTATTTTGTCTTGCAGCAACAGAATTCTCACAGAACTCACTCACATTACATTTTCTAAATGTTTCAACAATATGATAAGCAATGCATTTATATCATTTTATATTAGTACATGCCATTTAAATCTTTGTTTTGGAAATAAGGCAGGATGTTTTTTGGTAAACTGAGAAGGAAAAATAGCCTAATATGGGTAAAACCTCTGCAGAGAAGAGTTTCTCTGCTCACAGAGAGACTCTTCATCTCTCTGTGAGCATATATTTAAAAGGTTAAATATTTTAATTCAAATGAAGTTATTTGGAAGATTCTTCACTTAGTCAAAAAACAAAGAAAAAAATTAAACAGCTCTTGCTGCGGGTCCGTTTTTGTAACTACTTGCAAACTTCAGATATTGCGATACTTCATTTCTTGGGTTTTAATATAATATGGAATGTCTGGCCAAGTGTTACATTACGATTAGACGGGTTTCGACACGACCAGCAGATGCCTTTATTGCAGGAATTGGCATTTTTAGTGGCCTTCAGTGAGGAAACTTTCACTTCAGTGTCAGTTTGTGAAACCCATACGGCGCTTTTGCAATCTCCAAGGCCCCTTCACCGGTATAGCAGGCCAAAAAGGACCAAGACTCGCACATATGTACTTTCAGCATGGAGTCTCTTGCTACTGCTGCATGATGTCACTGGCAAACACTCGACGTGGGGAACACACGGCCAAACAGCGAAACAATTTGTTTAATCATAAAGTGCATTTACATAAGGCAATGGCTGCATAAATGAATGCATAATTGAACAGGTTAATGCATAATGTAGTGCTCCCCAGGGACAATAAATAAAGTGCCTTTTGAAAATGTGCGAGACAGAAAAAAGATCGAGTGAGAATGAGGGAGAGAGACGACACTACCCGCCAAGCGCCAACAAAACATGAAACACGTTCAGCGAGACAATGCCAAGGCCAGCAGAGTAGAGAGAGAAAGGGAGAAAGAAAGAAAGGAATATGGCAGGAAATAAATAAATAAAAAGGTGAAGCCTTGCTAAGAGGATTTCAGGACATGCTTCGTTTCTTTCCATAATCTGTCTATTAGCACCAAAGTATTTCCAGCTCTCATAACCATGGCAGCGACACTATTAGTGACAAGCTCACACACCAATACAACTTAACATAGTCTCCTGGGAATTTATCCTTTACTTTCTGTCTCCTCTCTTTCTTTTGCCTCTTGTTTTGTCTTTCTCTTTCTTTCCTTAGCTACCACTCTTTTTTTCATTCTATTTCCTCTCTTCTATCTCATTATAACACTACCACTCTCTTTCTCACTCTCAAAACCCTGCGTGATTTATTTTGTTGATACACACTTGGCTTGTCAAGCAACAGCAGATATTAATAAGTGTATAATCTCTAATCAAGATCAGAGCAGAAGGGGCATCTAGTGATCAGCACAGACACATGATTACAGTTCTGCTATACTGTCATTAGTACACTGCAGCT
Organism: Perissodus microlepis; assembly: GCF_051167445.1. Lineage (NCBI taxonomy): Eukaryota > Metazoa > Chordata > Actinopteri > Cichliformes > Cichlidae > Perissodus > Perissodus microlepis. Next base: position 13,214,189 of record NC_140469.1, on the reverse strand, counting down.
TCTCCTTTGGTGAGAAAGAAAGGAGAAAAAAAAACATGACAGGATGTGTAAATGAAAATCATGCTGTCTGTGAAGGTCAGATGGTGAATTTAGTTCTTTTTCTACTTACACAAAAATTTTTTTATAGCTTTAATCTATTCCAGGTAAAGTATGCGCAGACAGATTTGCACAATAAAACGGAATTATGTCAGTTCTGCATTATTCTGCTTACAACTCGAGCCTTGTTTGACAACAGCTGCGCTCCAGAAATGCTGACTACATATGCGACAAGTGCAAAACACCACATTTCACATAGTTTTCACACATTGTTGTAAACGAATTATTTGTAAAGGTTGCAGCATTGCGTGACTAAAAAAAACCCAAATAAAAACAACAAAGACCTCAAAAACAATACTTAAAAACTTTTTTAACAACCGATACTGAATCTGATGGAAAGATGCTAAAAGCCTCAAAAACAGGCCCCAGATGATTATGTTAATTATATAAATGTTATTGCTGAAAATGATTCAGTTTGACTTTTCATCAGCAGATGCAGACAGTAAATAAATAAATTCAATATGAAACAGCTGATGTTCTTTAAATGTCTGGAAGACTGCCGTTCATCAGTGAGTCAGTCCCTATCAACTGAACCATGCTAACCTTAGCTTACAACTTACCGTTCAACCCTTTCCATCTAAATATGATGAATACTTTCTTCCTTCTAGATAGGTAAATAAATAGTGACAGCTATAATGCTTTACAGGGAATACAAATGAGTGACATCCACAGACAGTATAAAACATGGACGTAGATTCCAGGTCAGAATAATGAAGCCAATGAGGAAGCGCTTTAAGCCTGCATTGTGTCTGAAGGCCACCAGATGGCGATAGCTGTGGTTGCAAAAACCCTTCCGGTTCTACAGGGTGGGCCATTTATATGGATACACCGTAATAACATGGGAATGGTTGGTGATATTAAAGTCCTGTTTGTGGCACATTAGTATATGTGAGGGGGCAAACTCCTCAAGATGGGTGGTGACCATGGGGGCCATTTAGAAATCGGCCATCTTGGATACAACTTTTGTTTTTTCAATAGGAAGAGGGCCATGTGATACATCAAACTTATTGGTAATGTCACAAGAAAAACAATGGTGTGCTTGGTTTCAACGTAACTTTATTCTTTCATGAGTTATTTACAAGTTTCTGACCACTTATAAAATGTGTTCAATGTGCTGCCCATTGGATTGTCAATGCAACCCTCTTCTCCCACTCTTCACACACTGATAGCAACACCGCAGGAGAAATGCCAGCACAGGCATCCAGTATCCGTAGTTTCAGGTGCTGCACATCTCGTATCTTCACACCATAGACAATTGCCTTCAGATGACCCCAAAGATAAAAGTCTAAGGGGGTCAGATCGGGAGACCTTGGGGGCCATTCAACTGGCCCACGACGAACAATCCACTTTCCAGGAAACTGTTCAGCTAGGAATGCACCCATAATGTGGTGGTGCACCATCTTGCTGGAAAAACTCAGGGAACGTGCCAGCTTCAGTGCATAAAGAGGGAAACACATCATCATGTAGCAATTTCAAATATCCAGTGGCCTTGAGGTTTCCATTGATGAAGAATGGACCCACTATCATTGTACCCCATATATCACAGCAAACCATCACTTTTGTTGTTCCAACAGTCTTGGAGGGATCCATCCAATGTGGGTTAGTGTCAGACCAATAGCGGTGGTTTTGTTTGTTAACTTCACCATTCACATAAAAGTTTGCCTCATCACTGAACAAAATCTTCTGCGTGACCTGAGGGTCCTGTTCCAATTTTTGTTTTGCCCATTCTGCAAATTCTGGGTCATCCTCGTTGAGATGCTGCAGTAGCTGTAGTTTGTAAGGGAGCCATTTGTGAGTAGCTAATATCCGCCGAAGGGATGTTCGACTAATGCCACTCTCCAGTGACATGCGGCGAGTGCTACGCTGTGGGGTCTTGCTGAATGAAGCTAGGACAGCCACTGATGTTTCGTCATTGGTGACAGTTTTCTTGCGTCCACATTTTGGCAAATCCAACACTGAACCAGTTTCACGAAACTTAGCAAGCAGTTTGCTAACTGTAGCATGGGAGATGGGTGGTCTCGTAGGGTGTCTTGCATTGAAATCTGCTGCAATGACCCGGTTACTGCGTTCACCAGATATCAACACAATTTCGATCCGCTCCTCACGTGTTAACCTCTTCGACATGTCAATGGCTGTGAACAAAGAGAAACTTGTAAATAACTCATGAAAGAATAAAGTTACGTTGAAACCAAGCACATCATTGGTTTTCTTGTGACATTACCAATAAGTTTGATTTGTCACATGGCCCTCTTCCTATTGAAAAAACAAAAGTTGTATCCAAGATGGCCGACTTCTAAATGGCCACCATGGTCACCACCAATCTTGATGAGTTTGCCCCCTCACATATACTAATGTGCCACAAACAGGACTTTAATATCACCAACCATTCCCATGTTATTACGGTGTATCCATATAAATGGCCCACCCTGTATATAAGTCTATGGGGAAACAACTTTCTGTCTTGACTCTGTAAACGGTTTTCCTGCCAAGTTCGTGGTCTCAGTCACTCATCTGGGTGAAACATCAGTTTCAAGGTCAGATCCACCCCTCCTCGTCACACCCAGTTACCAAAAAGTTCATCTTGGGGCTTCAAAATAGGACTTCAGAACCCAATGGAAGATGTCAGGGGAGCCGTGTCTATTGTCTAATGATGGTGTAGCCCTACTTTGCTTTGGTATGAAACGTAGATTAGCTTATTGGAGTTATGGGCAAAGTTAACTGCATTTTACCAGTTGGTATCAGCCACTTGTCGATGCAGTGGCTTCTTTAGTGATTCAGGCTTTATTAACTAAGCATACTCAAGAATACAGTAAATACCTAATCTGTAATCTGTACTGTAACTCTAACATGGTCTGTGAGGAAATAGCAAATATTTGTAGATATGTTAAGTTGAAGAGACAGATAGACAGAGGGCTGTTGATTGCAAAAGACGTCCCAATGATACAAATCTCTCTTTGGATGATGTTACATTAAACTGATTAGAGGAAGATTTTGACTGTCAGTCCACTCAACTGATTAGCAATAACAGAACACACATACACACACAAAAAAAACGTCTGTCAGGGAATCACAGTCCATCTCTGCACAGCACCTCCTTTAAAACCCCCGATACATCCAACAACTAGAAGAAACTGAAACAAAACAAACCGGCTGTGTTCATTAAAGCTGCTATTGTGTGAGTCTCCGAATACACTCAGATACCTGTCAATGCCTGTTTGCATCGGGGGGGCACCGCGACGCAAACGCCGCACGTGTGTACGTGGCTGTCAGGTGAGATTGTAGCATTTACACTGTGATCTGTCACACCTGATTACAGATACGTGTTTCCTTCTCTCTGTGTCGCGCGCTGCAAATACGCGTGATGCCCGCGTGAGCGTGTGACAGGCAGGCATCAGCGGAGGTTTGGCGGCTGATGACAGCGCCGCGACCTCTGATGACGCCCTCCATTTTGTCACTGGTGACTCACGCAGATTACCCCCAGCGCCATCTTCTTACTCTGTATGCTAATGAAACAGAGAGCGGGAGTAATGAGAAAAGAGTGACAGATAAAAAAAATGAGTGGGGGAATATAGAAAAAGGAATAGGAAACAGTGTGTAGAAGAATACATGAGAGAATTGAGAGAATTAGAAACATGACCCAAAGTGTTTGTAAAGAGGAGTCACCGAAAGGGAGGCCACATGTGTGAACGTACACAGTGAAAGGGAGAGATAAAAAATATAGAATGTGGGGGAGAGAGAAAGAGAGGGGAGGGAAAAAGGAGACTAATGAAGGTCATCGGCTGCTGATTCTATATTGGGGGCTCCCTTGGATAGAATTTAGGGAGAGAGGTAGGGGAGGTGAGTGTGATGAATATGATTATAGTTGTGTGAGTGTGTGTGGCAGTAATGAATTCAGGGTGTGGGATAGAAATGGGATATAGGTCTCCGGGAGTGTTGAATTTCAAACAGGGACGTTGACTGCTCGCCGCCTTGGCACTGATCATTCCGGTTGGCTTCCTTGTGTCCGGGCGTAGGTGCGTGTTTGTCTGTGAGCTTTGCGCCAAGGTAGCAGGTGTAAGACACGATCCGGCCTTCTGTAATTTATGTGAAAACAGAGCTGTCGTGAGATGTCATTAGCTAAAAGGCAAATTTCATTATTTCGCTAATGTGGAGCGTGATGACTCTTTTTGATGTCTCCTTCCAACCCCCCCTTTCTTTTTCCCCTTTCCTACCTGCTCCCTCTCTTTCCCCACCCCATCCACGCCTCCCGCTGCCTTTTTATCTATTTACCCCTCCTTTCTCTCATCCCCCATCCTCCCTCTCCTCCCCTTCTGTCCCCTCCTCATTCAGAGGATCTCCTTATTCAGAGCAGCGTTCCCTTTCAAGGTTGAAGAAAATGGCCATGTGTCTGCATGTGTGTGTGTGCGGAAAGTGGGAGTGATTTTCATTCATGGTCCTGCTGAAGGAGGTGATGGTGACTCACCTTCAGCCACAAACCACCACACACACACACACTCATACACACCTTGCACTCCTTCCTCTCCTCCCAGCCTTTGATGTGTGTTTGAGCCCATAGCTAATCAGGTAGCATCAGGCCTAGTCCTCATTTCCCCTTCACACCAGCCCCATTAGGGAGAAGGCTTTCTGGAGCAGGCCGATAAGGACAATATGCTCTTCTTTGGCACTCTCTCTTCCATATATACCCCCAAATCTCACACTACTCACTTTCTTTCTTTTTCTCTCCCTCTGCTCCTTTCCCATCTTTCCCCCTCGCTCAGTCTCCAGCGTCTCTTCATTCCTTCATCTCTCATACTTCCTGTCACAGGTTTCTCTCACTTTTCACTTTTCTTTCTAAATGTCCCATTACTCCTCCGTCCCATTACTCCTCCTCTGCCTCTTCTTTTCTCTCCTCTTTCCCCCATCCCAACCTCTCTGCTCTCTAAATCACACCCAGCACCTCCTTTCCTTGCCTCCTTTGTCAGTCTCCCTCTGCATCCATCGTTCACTCTGGTTTCCCCCAGCAGTCCCAAACTTACTCCCCAAATCCCCAGCTACATTCTTTCAGTCTCTTCCCTCATGCATCCCTCTTTCACTACTTTTACACTTCCTTTTTCCTTTCCTTGTAGTCCTTAATGCTTCCTCGCCTTCATATTACCTTGTAATCTCTCCTTCCTGCTAGGGCTCCTACTGTCTTATATTGCACATTCCTCCATTTCCTCTTACCACTTCTTTCACTTCTGGGTAAAACTTTTTGAGACATTGCTCATATTGTCAACTTGGCCATTTGTGGTCAAAATATTGGTTCTTTTTCTTAGTTAGTTGTGCATTCGGTAAACAGGGCAGCTTTTCACTTTCATTGACTAATAGCATACGCACAACATTCATGATCCTCTTCATTTGTGAGCTTAATTAATAATTGTAAGATACATTTCTCCAGGCAACCAAGTAGATAATGGAAGATGCATCAGTTTTCATTTCAGTTTCATTAATATATTTTGTAAGGTGTCTGCTATTTGCTACGCAATGATAATTGTACCTACATCATGGCCACTAAGCTGTACACCTCAAGGTTACACGCAAATTCAACATTCAGTCTCTGGTAGTTCAATAAATTTAATAAACATATTATTCCACAAACAGCTGTGGCCAGAGGTATTACGTCTTCAAGCTGTCCATGCCATTCATGTAAACATGATATTTCTTAAACTCCTCGAGAAAAATTTTTCAAACTCGACAAAACGGTTCACTTGGACTCAAGGATGAACTGATTGCATTTTGTAGGTCTTAGTTCAGGGTCACCTCACATCTGTCCCGCTCTCGTGAAGGTAATATATCAGACGCCTGCGGGGAATTTTATTATACAAACGTTCACTTGGACTCAAGGATGAACTGACGATGATGAAAACGAATTTTGTTCCCACACCTTGAGGGGCTTCTTTGAAATTTGACACAGTGATTCATTTGTACTCAAAAAGGAACCTTACAAAACAGATTTGTGGCCATGATTTAAGAAACTGTGCGCTAATTATACAATTTAACACACAATGTAAAGAAGAGACAAATGGTTACTGGACTCCAATATGTTGTAAACCCCATCCCCACTGACCCCGCCCATCCCAGATTAGCTCAACAATCTGGGAACACGCAGTATTGCCTAATTTAAAAAGTTCTCTAGTCAGAAAACTGCTGTTTTATTTTTCCTGACAACAAGTAGCATTGGGATACTTGAGTTAACAGCTGACTGTAAAATCGATGTTTGTGGTCTTCTGTTGTCCAACAGAAAACATAAAAGCATGATGTTGGCAATGCAAAAGCCTCAGTTCCCAATAGTGCCACACATGATGTGAATAAAATCCGAATGCAGCGCTGAAATAAGTATGGTTTAATGTTTATTATCTTAGCTGCTGAGTACAGAAATATCTTACACATGCAAGTTTTTATTGGACAGTTTTGCATCACAACTGCATCTTTGTGGAAGCTTTATTCTCTTTTCTGTTTTTCTTGCATCGGACAAAATAGATATTTTTTACATGACTGTAATTAGTCCTTAGAAAAAGGGAACACGGGTTTTTCCCTTTTTCCAAGGAATAAGGAATACCAAGGAATACTTTCATTTAAGCAAGAGTTAGAGTTTGAATGTAGGCTTATTGCCATTTTATAGTCTACAAGTCATACATATTTAGTATGCAAAATAAGCGAGTACATTGCCGTGCACTGTCACTTAAATGTTGACTCATTTAAAGCTGTATCACCTCTCAATAAGTGGATTATTTCTAAGCTGACAAGTAGAATATTTTCATTTATGAATGACTAAAACAAGACTATATTTAGAATACTCAAACACCACAGTTTATAAATTCAGTGAAACTAAAGCTAATACACTATGGTAACTTTCGCATGTAAGAAAGTATATTTCATATAAGCCTGATTATTACAAACTGTCATGTAAACACCATAGTTGTATTAAATCTGTGCAATGCATCTACATGAATTGAAAGAACTGCCAAAAATCTGCTCTGATTGGCTTTAAGTGTGAAGGTCATACAGAAAGACACATGATCAATTAACAATGAGTTAAAGCACACATCTACAGCAGTAATTAGGAGGTACAGAATGGGCCACAGTACCAACGATCGCAGCCACAGTGGTTTCCTCCTAAAATAAACCTTTGGAGAATGTGCTGCGTGTACAAACTAGCAGTGAAAACCAGACAAGACAAGAGCAAGGACTTCAGACTTAGTATAGGATCAATGGAAATCTGAGTTTCAGTGACAGCTTAGACAGTTCGAAGGACATTAAATAATAGACGACAAAGAAAAAACGCTTTTGTGCTCTTTGATTCAAACGATAATGTTAAACTTTGCAAAAGAATACGAGAAGAAGCCTGATGAATCCTGGGAGGTCATTCGGACTTTTGTTCAACTCAGATGGGGTGCAGTATGCCTGGCCTACACTACACTACCACAGTGAATCCACAGTCCTGACAGTGACTCAGGGCGGGGCTTAATGAGTCACTTGATGAGATGATATTTAGACATGGAACAAATTTGGCCTGAATGACAATGAGTGATTGGCTAAATAGCTCATCAGCAGACAGTGGTTCAATTAACCGACTATGTGCTTATAGACATCAGAGAGGGTCGGGCACAGATGCCACTACTGTTCAAGCCATTCCTCTTAAGGAGAGACACTTTTTATCGAACGAATCAAGTGAAACGGAATAACATTTATGCATTTTGTTGAAGTAAAGAGTGAAATGAAAATCCCTCATTTAAAAATGTTACCATTTTCTCCAGGATCAAGTTATTCAAGGGGAACACATCTGTAAATGTTATTGAATGAATTTTGACAAAATGTCAGCTTACAAAGAAACACTCGTGAACATAGTTTGCACCATCTCTTTCGTGATTTCTGCTACAGCAGGTTTTTGCTGTAACACAAACCAGTACCATACCAGACGTGTTGTTGTGGCAACTAATAACCTTTCCTGTTGAGTTTATTAGCAGAGCTAAGGCTCTATCTGAGTTGCTCAGGTGTGGTCTATCTCCACCCATTTATTGCTCCAAGTTGGCTGAAATAAATTCTTAAAATCCTTTGCAAAAGCTTCTTGTACCACAAATGCTTACCAGACAAGCTTTGAACACAATATTTGCGTATGATTATTAGCACAGGCAACCATGCAGAGACCTACAGGGAAGCCCAGACTGGAGCTGATAGCGCATACACACACAAATGTCATGGGCACTAGCATCCCAATCATTTGTATCTTGAAATGGGGATCAAATAATAAGTCGTAAACACTGTAATGAGTGCTATGATTATCTTCAACTTCTCTGTTTTTTGTTTTAAATTCTCTCTTGCGGTTGAGGGCCCATACTGTTCACTAACAGCCTGACGCTAATTTGGGATAAAAAAAAAAAAAAATACTGACATGCAATATTTTGCTGGTTTACCACAGATTTCCAAGGGACCACACACACAGCGGTGAAGTACCACACATGCTCATTTGATAAAATTAGGTTAGGAAGGAGACCGTAGTGTGCTTTTCTGTCTTTGTGAGAGAAGAGCTCATGGTGTGGAAATTAAGAGCCTGCATGTACTTGTGTGCGTAAATGTGTGCATTTGTGTTTGTGTGTGTGTGAGAGAGGCTGACTAATCCCTCCACAGAGCTGAAACGAGTTAAAAACACATCAAAGGGAAGCTTAACCTCTGTGAAACCTCACCGGGTTTTCAAGAACAACAAATGATCATTCTCCTCATTGTTTCCAGGGGGACTCTTTTCACCGCCGCGCTGCTGACTTTTCCCTCAGTCCTGGGAGTTTTCAAAAAGCCTGTGGTTTCATTTTTAATGACTGTGCCATTTGTGAAAGTGTGTGTGAGTGTGTGTTTGTGAAAAGAATATGCGTGTGTGGATGTGTGGGTAGGTGCACGCGTGTGTGTTTGCACATAAAAAAAGGATATTTTTGAGTGTGACATGGCAAATGAGGAAAACAAAGCTAACAAGGACATGCAGCTCTGCTCGAAATCATTAAAATGTATGACATCCTGACCAGCTATACAACCGCTATATATATATATATAAATATAAAGAACCAATGAAGGATTAGAAAAAGAAAAAGTGGGTTTGGAAGACAGGAAGGTGGACACGGTGACAGAGAAAGGCAAGATGAAGAAGCCAGTTGTGGCCTGAGACCTGCTTTTCCTAGAATTCTCATTATCACAGTGTTCCCTCTTTATAACTTTGGATATGCACATGCTTCCTCTGCGAGTCTTTATTTGTGCGAATGAGAGTTGCTCTTATTCAAACACTTGAAACATGAATAGAGGAACGCGTGCCCTATAGATCTACATGTTATCCCAGGTCCCAAATTCATTTTAGATCTTTTAATGGAACGATTTTACTTCCTAGAAAGGTACTTACCCATATCAGCATCGATGCCTGACTCAGCAGTCGTACAATCTTTTTTACAAAAGCCTAATTAACGAGTACCACTGCCAGTTATTGTTACAGTACAAGCATCCAACTGGCAGAAATAATATATTTTTGGCACACTGACATGCAAAACAAAAGTGGGGAGGAATATAAAGCTGCTTGCAAATATGTGTTTTTATTTTGCTACCGTCACAATACGGGGCATAGAAAAAAAATCAATAAACAGTTTTGAAAGTATAAAACATAATATCAGACAGCTAATACACCCAATCACGCGAGCACGCGCTCGCCCACAGTCGCTCAAAGAGACACAGAAGTACACAGACACATAATGTACTCAAACATAGAGACGCACGGCCACATTCACCGCAGCAGACGCGGGACACGTGGTGCACAGCTGGAGCATAATCAGAGGCTGCGTTACTGCCATTTACATCAACGTCTGAACCACGCCTGTGGATGGATCATGTGCTGTTTCTCATTTATCCAAGCGGGACTCATCTTCAGATCTACTGTTTAACTCTATCTACATTAAGTTTCTTGTTTTGATTAGTTCATTTGTGCATTTAAGGTGCAAAAATCTGGTTATAGCTCAAGTGAACTGTTGGGAATTTTCAAATAAGTGCATTTGAGATTTTGTGCTCACTGCTGCAGTTTTGCTGCAGAATAATATTATTAATTGAAGATGTAATTGCTTGAAGCACTGAAACATTTTTGAGGACACAGTCAGTTATCATAATTTTAAGTCTATCTAAGTAATCTATCAGTGTGAACGTTTTCTTGGCATAAATCGTTGCATGGAACAGCAGTATCCTTATAAATATGGCTGAAGAAATTCCATTATTTTCTGTTTCTGAGCGCCCCCTTAGGCACAAAGAACAGCGGGACTTGACTTTGACCTGCAGGACATTAACCTCATCCTGGGTATGCTCCCCAGCGAGAAGCTGAAGGTCAAAAGCCATGGCAGGTCAAAGTCTTCAGGGGGCTTCATTTTGCCGGATTCCTGCTTGTCCCCTTAGACCCGGCATCTTCCACAGAGGCGGAGAAAGCGCACTTGGAAGACGGCCTAATCAAGGACGCTTTATCCGAAGCCTTGGACTCACCTGGTCTCTCTACTCCGACTGTAGTCGGCTTGGTTTGAGTCCCATTAGTGTCCCCTGTCACTGGGACTATACTCAGAAGACGAGGCAGGCCCAGGGATGAGGGAAGGGAGGCACAGATAGGAGGGCTGACACTGAGAGAGAGTGGGAGGTGGATGGTGGTAGTAGGGGGAGGAGGAAGGAGCCCACTCCTCTCCACTTGACTATGCATGGACCTCTCTTCTTCCAGCTGCCTACGCAACCGCTTATTCTCCTGACTGAGATTGCCTAACTACAGAGAAAAAAAGAAAGAAACATACACAGAGAAGCACATGTGCAGACAAAGAGATTAATATGTTTGTGTAGCCAAAGGAACAGTGGCAAATTTTTGAGAAGTTTCCAAAAAACACGTCTCTCCTTTAGCCGAAGCAGTGGAATCACACAACTCGAATCAAAGTTAGCAATAAATATCAACCATCAAAAGTGAACAGCTATCGTGCTCATCAAGTAACTGACATTCCATTATGTGATTAATTCATCATCTTTCACAGTCGCTTTCATGCCTGTTGAAACAGAAATGCAAATGGAAAATTGCAAGGGGGTGGGGGGGTGGGGTTCAGGATTGTATTGTGTTCACAGTTTGAAATGGTTGCAAGTGGGAGTCATGCGACAGTGTAAATTTCTACATGAAAACAGCCAATTTGAGCGATCATTAGAGGTCGATTTGACACAAAATCATCCGTGACACAAAACAAATCGCACATCGTCAGGACATGATTGGGCTCCCTGAAACACAATTACAGACTAGCTAAATTGAGGATTTTTTGTTTTATTTGTGTGTGTGTGTGTGACAAGGACATTTGGGTAAAGGCAGCGTGGAGTGTGAGTTAAAACATGGCTTTTAATACAAAAAATAAAAGCATTTATATTTGTTGTAAAAGCTTGGTAATTATATGCAAAATGTGCCAGTCTAAAAATTGTAATAAGGTAGATAAAAGAGAGTAAAAGATATGAAATAATGTATTTTTAGCTGTGAGTACAAGTAAAATAAGAAATTAAAGGATGTAAAGACAAAAAAGACTCATCGGGTAATGACAGTTGCACTCATCCACATCTGTTTTTAAGTGTGTGTGTACGTGTAAAAACTGCGGTTAAAGAATGATGTCACATTAACATGTCTGGCCATGTGTGAGTCTGCGTGTGTGTGCGTGAAGGAGAGAGAAAAACACAAACGGAGATGAGACAGACACATTTCCGGATGGTTCTGCTAATATTACCCGTCCAGACATCGTACGCATGCACACAGACACAGAGAGACACACACATGCTCAATAAACTCTGAGCACGGGTCTTAGGCTTAACCCTCGAAGAACCAATGGCATGTCGACGTGTCAAACGATCATAAGATGCTTAAAAGGTATTTACTATCCACAACAGGCAAACCTCCTGCAACACGTCCATTTTCAGTCATGCCAAAAGCAATAACAATTCTAGATGAAAAACACAGAGTCTGACATTTATAATTAACTGCACGCGACCGGTTTAATTTTTCTCATCTTTTGTGGCTCTGGATGCTTTTCTAATTGTAAGGCGGGGGGTTGAAATTAAAAATCACAGCTTGTCTCCTCAACCTTAACTTTCCGTGGGTGAATTGGTGTGCATATATGTGGATGAAAAGGACACAAGGATGTGTATAAGTAGGGGTGAAGGGAGTTAAGCATGTGTGCGTGTGTATTTTTCCACAGTTTGTATAGTTTTAATGCAAATTATGGCAATTACAGAACTATAAAAGAGTTGCATAAAAACTGTTCAGCTGCCTAATGCCTGTTTTAATTGTCGCGTGTAGCCACGAGACAACCTGGATATCAGCAGAAGAACGATACCCTACTGCTGATCGAGTCTCGAAAAGAATCTCGATTTTTAGTCCTCTCGTGTCCGTCTTCATCTCTGTTAATTTTCTGTGACGTTTCAAAAGTTTGCATGAAATTGGCTTGACAGTCGGATGGAAATCATGCATATGTGCTCCGTATAATGCCTTTTGGCGAATGAGAAAGTGACGGCGTCAAACCAGTTTGTTACTATGAGTAAATACGACTGATTCAAGGAGACACAGACCTGATTTGTAACCCAACGCCTTTCATAATCTGAGTCATTCCATTCAACTTCTTTACTGATAGCTCTGTGTGCGCGCGCAAGTGTGTTCACTGGAGAGTGAGGTGTTTACATTCTCTCCTTTCCTGACTGCCTGCGTGTATGTGTGTGTGTATACTGTCCACGTTGGATCGATGTGTGTAATGATTCACACTAGAGATTAAGAGGTGCTATTACACACCTGACCTGTTAAACAACACCTCTCTTTCTCTCTTGTCTGAGTTCTCCTCTGCGTTTCTCCATGTTCCTCTATCCTAAACCCACAGCTAATGTCATTTGCTCTTCACTGAAACAACACTGCATTAAAACTTCAACAAGTACCAGCTTTTGTCATACCCCGTCAATCAGCAGGCCACTTCACAAACTAACAAAAGTCGGGTGAGCCGCTCCCTAGGCCCTGGAGTTTTGGAGAACTGAGGGGGCTGAGGAGTACTTTTGATTTGTCTCTTCTTTGGTGATTTGTTGACTCTTGTGAAGCTCAACACAGTAAAAAATGTCAGCATTTCCCAAGAATATTCCTCTGTGTTTTTTCCCCCACATTGTTTTATCACAGCGGGCCATTTCCCTATGCTGTCATGGAGAGATCAGCACGGCTGTATTGATATACATCTCTCTCTCAGTTTCATGAAAGGGAAATCATTTACCAGTGGAAAGGAACGTCACTGCCTTTTCCCGATACGATTTGTCCCCCCCCCCGCACACACACACACCCCACTTCCCCACACCACGTACACCCCCCTACACCCGCACCCCACCCCGCTGCCGATTTTTCACTTTTATCGTAGGAAGAGGAAATGGATGTCTGCGTGCGCCTCTGTGTAAGTGCGCTTGTGTGTTTGAAGTTGGACGCATGAAAGCTTCCTCTTCTGTGTGAGCTCAACAGCAGGTGGGCCGGTGTGTGGGTGTGTGTTTGTATCTGTCGGGTAAAAGGACTGTCAGGACCCGGTGTGTACGTGTTCTTGTGTGTGTGTCTGTGTGTGTGCGTGCGTGTGGACGAGCGCTTACTTGTTGATTTAGCATTCCGATGGCCTCCAGGTTGCTTTGCAGTCTGGTCTGCATGTCCTCGATTTTGCTGAGGTTTAGAGCGACGCAGCCCTTCTTTTCCATGCTGCAACACAAGTGTATGCACAGAGGCAAACAAACATACATGAAAAATAAACTCTTTAAAACAGTACAGGGAGTTTAGCGGTCTGAGAGAAAAAACAGAATAATAAAACTCTTTCCTTCTTGCAGCTCCTTTAACTGCCTTGTCTGTAGTTTAGCTTAAAAAGCACATTAAGTTTACACTTGCTTCTACCTATTGTTGCACAATGACATGCATTTGCCTGACTGAACAGTTTCTGTCAAATGTCCTCGGAAATCTGGGGCATAAAGAAGTTGGCGTGCATCATCTTCATTATAACTATCTTCATTATAACTTATTACTAAACTCAAAGATGGGTGAGCAAATGGGTTCCAGAAATCATTAAATTATATAAGAAAGTGCATATAAAGCTGGGGGAAAAAAACAAAGCAGCAAAAAACAAAAACAAAACAAACGCAAGCGCAGCCAGGGAACATTAAGAGTACAAGAAGCCATTTAAGATTTTAACTGTTTATTAAAACCGTTTTGGGAAATGACAAACAAATGTTAGGGTCTCCTATCTTCAGACTGAGGGCTGTCTAAGGAATGTCTATTAAATTAACGACGGTGGATAATGGTGCTCTGTACGGGCTGAAGAGCTTGCTGCCCCCACTTTACGCTCTTTCTTTCATGCCCCAGTGAACCTGTCCAGTTAGCATTTGGAAAAAAAACAACCTTCTAAATACTTTATTGAAGAGTTCTTAGCCCATTAAAGTACCACTGTACCTTCCCAATGTTAATTTTCTTGTAAAAGAGCAAGCTGGGATTTTCTATCAGAGCAGTGGATGGGAAGACGGTCCCATTTTGCCTCAGCTGAGAAGATGCGCGCACTCATTGAAACGCTAATAAATAGCCTCATTGTTCCTGTAGACGCGTGCGCACGCTCACACACACGCAGTCATAAACTTTTGCCCTTATTAGTCGCAACTGAAACCATTTAAGATGTGGAAGACACTTGAGGAAGACACAAATATTTGAATTGACATTGTTTTCGGCTCCCGTGCATTTGCAGCTAACAAAGGCAACAACAAAAACAGTAGATAGTTATAACGCTGCTTAAAAACGGTACCCAGCAATCTCTTGACTATTTCCTTCTCTGATTTTTGAATCATTTATATGGATGTAATATTATTTTGCATTTCTATGGATCATCATACAACTCTGAGTTATAGCATGTAGCTTAGAGACTGAACAAAAGAAATGGTTGCTCCAAAAAAACGACACAATTTTTTAATGGCAAAAAACAAACTACAATTACAAATATATCTAGATAACATGAATATTTTTGATAAGTTCCCCCAAATATGTGCAAGAGAAACACAAAAAAACCCAATCCATACATTCCCCAGCTGACAAAATATAATCTGAGTCCCTGCATATTAGCCAACTAACTAATTTAGCTTGGCCAATATAAGTAAGAAAACCTAATTTCCTGAAAATGACATTTATAAACTGAACATAATTGCCACTGACCCTTGCAGATCTTTTAATTTCACACCCTAATGATGATACAAAGAACATTAATAAGAGAAATGCAGAAATTTCCTTTGATCTTTCAAATTTCGAATGCCGCTTGAAAGACGAGTTCCATGAGTTTCCATTGCTACAGCGAAGGGGGAGAAAAAAAAATAACAGAAGACACAAACTTTAACCACAAGCCAATTCCATAAAATCCAAAGCGCCACATCTACACATTTTCCTCAAATGATTTAAATGCTTTCCTGCGCGGTAATGTGGTCTTCAGCAGATCATGAATCATCTCCGCTGCTGAGACAACTGTGTGAGATTTATGCACTCGATGTGAGAAACCGGCGAAGTGCCGAGCGCTTGGCTTGGCGCCCGTGTAAACATGTGTTCCTGTGTTTACACGCAAACACAGATGTGTGTAATTAGCAGCCTAATCCAATCAGTGTGTGTATAATTACAGTCATTAGTGTCAAAGCCAAGCGGCCATGCTCTCTAAACCAGGCAATAAACTACGTGGTTCCTCTCCTGCTCCAGTCTCACTCATCTTTCTTATTTACTGTCCTCATTTTTGCTGTAAATTTTATGCAAGGCTCGGCTCTCTTTTCACACAGCCTCCCTCTCATCACCGCTTTCTGCTCCTCTGTCACTTTGGTTCTCCTTGTTTGTACAAATCCTCTGCTGTGATCACTGGGTGCTCTTAATTGGAAGCACATCGTTAGCGGTGCAACTGATGAAGCCTGATGCTTTATGAGCGCTTCCCCCACATGGGTTGTGTCAGGCAGCCACTGAGTCAGTGCTGCCAGAGGCAAACAGCATCAATCTCTGTTTCCGCCACTCACTGCATATCAATGTGTACTGGTATCATATTTTCAGATATTAGCAGAAATCATTTTTGGGTTGTAATGTCTGTTGTCAGAGTTTATCCTTCTTCTTTTTCTTCTTAATAAGCATTTCTGCAGGAGAGAGGTGGGAGGGAAAGGAGGGGCAAGCGGCATCGAAACCCATCAGGCCACACGCAGCACTTTAGAGGGAGGTACAAGACACTTGTACAAGTGATTATCATGAGGGGCTTTAATGAGATTGTTAATTGACACTATGATGTTACTGCGCAACAAGAGTGTAACAAACTTTTTTAGTATCACCGATCCAGGGCATTAATTGTGCGCATAACAACTCCTATCATTGGTTTTTAGTTTGAGCAATACCGCTTTTACCCGTAATGGCAAAATAGCCTTATACTTTGCCACTCGGCTACTTATTTACACAGTGGAAATGAAAGGCAAGGTGTTAGTTTGATAAGCGACATAATTTGGTCTCCGTGGCCAAAAACCTTTGATATATGGACTGTAGATTGTACATTGTTTAGGATCAAACTCTACAATCTGTTCTATGTCCAGAGCCACACCCCTGCGTTGATATTACTGTCCTCATAACAAGGTTTCTAAGGTGAACAGATAAAGTTTTGCCTACTTTTTAACTCTTTCCCCCAGAAAAATGTGGCCTTCCCTGTACCCACCAGGACGACTTTTGACACCTCAGATGAATAATTTGACGACCATTAGAATAGTTTGCGAGTTTTTGCAAGAGTAGCTGCATAGGCAGAGACCACCCTCACTAACTTTCAATGCACACCCAGTCATTTTGTCCTATGGGGAGGCCTGAAATATAACAGAAACAGCTCGGTTCAGAAGCGTTACTCCTAGTAGGCTTTTAAGGGATTACAGTGCTGAAGAAAAATATATATTTGAACATCTACAATTCTACAACATCTGGAAAACAGCTGCTGACGAGGATTACAGAAACGGCTACTAAATGGATTTGGATAGATACGATGTAGTGTAAACACCGTTACACAAAAATGTCTGCTCATACAGACATGCTTTTTGTCAAAACATCACCTTATTAACAAGTGCTTATTAGATCTGTGTGTCTAAATCTAAGTTTTCCCGTCTGTTATGGCAGCAAATTGAGCTACGAGTTGGCTGATGCTTGGAGATTTCCTTATCCTTCATCCACTAGGTGGATTTTGAGCAGAAAATGCAAATAAATAGGCCAATATCATTTTTGACTCTTAAGATTTATATTTGCATGTAAAAAAGCTTCAGTTTTGCGTAATTTGTTGAGTTTTACGTAATTTGTTGAGGTTGAGAAATGCAGAAAATTTCGTTTACCGAGCTAACGCAATTGCGGTCCCCTCCATCAGGCCTCTCTGCGCCTCCCTGTGGGCTTTACTTTTTCACAAAATAACAAATGCAATGAAAGGCCTTCTCATTCAAGCAGCTTTATAACAGTAGGTCAGGTAATCATAATAAATTTCTTTAATAAAGGCATATCTAATGACAAAACCTTCACCCCGTGTTGACTGCTGTCAGTGATAGTGACAGCAGACAGACATTGTTAAGATACCCCCTGTCCCACCAGTAATGAAATTTACACTCTGAATGTATATGGCTGCCTTGCAATCATGACATTATCTATTGCTTTATAGAAGTGCAATTTTAACACATATGGCATTTTTTGGTAGGTGCGAGTGTGGGGGAAGGTGTGGGCTTACTAATGAAATAAAATAAATTAGGAATCAACATAATGAAGGAATGGAATACAAAAGGGGGGCAAAAGAGGAAGAGGGGCTGGATGGGGGTGACACTATGGAAGAGGCTTTCATTCACTGTTTTTATCTCGTTCCGTGTTATTATATTCGCTCAATCAAAACCCTCTCTTATGCATACATCTATATGAACTGCCTCTCTCACTCTGTCCCTCTGACTTGCTCATTCGCAATTATGAGGGAAAGACAAAGAAAAGCGATTCATCTTTCTGTCGCGGCCCCTTAATGATATCATTAAAATGACTGACAGCTTTGAATAGCACTGGAAACCTACCCCAGTCAAAACAAATCTGATCCGTTTTGGAAACAGAGTCTGGTGGTTTGTTAGGGGAGGGGTGCAACATGAGCACATGTTAAAAAAAAAAACGGGGTGAGGTTAGAATGGGGCGTGGGCGGGGGAGCTGTTAATGAGGGGTACCTTAGGGGGACTCACACTTGGGGTATGGGGAGTACCGCTGCAGGCAGGTGCCCCCACAAACACCCCCTCTCCCGTATGCGCGCACCATCTTCCATCCTACACCCAATCCCATCTGTGCCACGTTCATTTTCATTGGCTTAATGAACATAATAAATATATCTCCTCTCTATTGATGAATGCTATTTGGCAGCCACGGGGGTGGCAAGCAGGAGAGGATGGGCACTTGATTGAAGTGTAATCATTGTTAAAGGCCCAGCATGAATAACATATTCAGATTGAAGAAGAAGAAATAAAACAGCAGCACGTGCGCACACACGGGCACTGCTACGCACAGGTGGCCGGGCCCGCAGGGCGTTTCGTTCACAACTTGGCACTCCTGCTGTTACTCTCATCATCAGCTTTGTTCCGACCAGATTGTGTGCGAAAGAGCCAAACGTGGTGGCTTTTGTTACATGCTAAACTTTGATCAGCTGCTGAATGCAAACAAACGTATGACTTTAAATGTGTGGTCACACACACACACATACACGTGCCCACATATATGTAGATGACTCACGTTTTCCTGTCTTGCTGTACTCCCCAGTCCCGGAGACGGGCCTGCAAACAATTATAAAAAACAAAGCTGTTTATGATTGACTCGCTCTTGTATCTCCTTATTTGTAGTTCATTGCTTTTCCACTCTGCCCCTGTTCACCTTGAAGAGTTCCATGTCTTTCTCCTTCTCATCCACCGCTTCTTTCAGTCTCTTTACCTCCGCCTTCAGTGTGTCATTAGCCTCCTGAAGGCATCTGACAAAAGCAGAGAGACGCTGAGACGCGTTAAACAGAGAAATATACATAGAGAGGAAGAATAGCAGACACCTATTATCATCAAGAGACTCTTGTTAACATTGCTGACAAAATAGTCTTTCAAGCAACACCAGTGATGACCGTGTTTCTCTCTTTTCCAGAGCAGCCTTTAACTAGCAGTTCAGACATCATCGCATACACGCATATACTGTAGTCCATTATAACACAATTCTTTTTGCACAGCATTTATCACTTACCCTAGTGACTATCTATTTCAGTATCTTGCTGTGCCCACCAATTTCAGACCTATTAAGAATTCTGAAATTGTTTTATTTGCAGGGGGTGTGGGAAGCAGACATTTTCCGGTTAGGGAATATTGAAGGACTGTGTTCATTATGAAAAGGAACCATTGAGGGAGATGTGATTTCGACAAAGGTGTATGGAGTCTGTTATGCACAAGAGCCACATGGTAGCATGACAAAAACATAAGCACACACGAGCACACACGCACGAGGACACGTGTGAGTGGAGACAGAGGAGAACATGGTTACGGTGCTGCTGGGTGGGGATTATGAACGTATGGCACTATAGCTAGACAGCTTTGATCTCTGGCATGAAGAATATGTCACGCCCATGTATGTGTGTATTTATGAGACATGACTAAACAGAAACACTGTCAGGTGTGAGGATGTCAGGGAGTCTACCTGAATCACCTCAGCATATGCACACACACACACGTACACAGACACACTTCATGCTGCCTCACTTCCAAACCACCGCCGACCATCTTCAGTCATATTCCCTAAATAAAGCGATGTACAGGGTTGAAACACATTCATTCGAACATACTTGTCTACAAACGCAAACAAATCTAGCTACTGAAAAATATCGCTGTGCCAAATATACTTACTCTTTCTCTTTAGTGATGATAAGCAGAGCTTTGTTTTGGGCTTTAATCTGGGCAATAATGCTCTCACTGGAAGCCCTTAGTAAGGAAGACACATTTTTTTAATGTAATTCTACACAAACTAACACATCAACAGTTTTTGGCTGTCCTTTAGTTGTTTGAATATAAACAAATAGATCAAAATGCACCATTAAGCAGGTTTAAATATATAAAATCAATATTTTCTACAACATAAAGTATTTTGTAGATTGACCTTGAACTGTAGCTACACATAACAGTACACTATATGATACACACATATTTTATAGCATGTGCCAACTAAGAAAACATTAATAACTTCCTTTTATTTCCTTAAATCCTCTGTTTTTATTTTTTAAATTCACAAAAAACATGTTGGGAGTGTCCATACTTTTGCTCAGTGATCCAAAGGTTGACATTAGTCATGACCAGCTGGCTCTCGTGCAGAAGCTTTGCATTGTCAGACCGCGTCCCCTCCAGCTCTGACCGGAGCGTGATCACCTACAGTCGATAGCCAAGAATTATCCATCAAAACTTAAGTAGTTGCAATTTTTTCAGCATTTCCTTATTGCAGATATACTGCCCCCTTTCTATACTTTACCCAGCAGATTAGTGAAGTACACACCGATATTCACTCTAACCATATCCCAAGTAATTTAAACAGGTTAGCAGCTTAAAGTATTTTTTTTTTTAAATATTAACATCCTGCAGCTTCACACATTTATGGACTGCACGTCTCTGTCTTGTAAACAGACACGCCTGTGCACACGCTCAGATGCAAACATCATATTAAATATAAATGTGGGGTGGAGGGGAGCAAAGGTGTGATTAAAGAAAAGCTAAAAAGCAGGGTAAGTAATGCTTTAAATAGAGGGGGTGCAAAAAGGGTGAGACTAAATGTCAAAAATAGAGCATAATGGCAACACAAGAGAAAAATTAAGTAAATGGACAATAATGGAGGATGAAAAAGATGGCATTTGCAGACACAGGTATAAATAGCAAGGTGAGGTATTAAGCAGGCGGGAGGGGAGATGGAGGATTTGGTGGGTGGGTGGGTGGAGGGGCAGAAGCAGACTGGAGGCGAGATTGGAGAAAGGGAAAAGATGGGTGTGGGGTGAACAGGGACTGGATGGCACTGGCCAAACTGCTGACTTTTTCATTCTGCTTATCAGTCAAGACCTTTCCAGGCCTAAACTCTGGGGACCCTGACATATTACCCTTATCGCCATAGAAACACCTTGATATGCCATACCATCTTCCCACAAAGACTTGAGCAAACACAGAAAAAGTTTCCAATATGTGGGCCGTGATTTAAGTTTATAAAAATGTCAAATGATTAACCCGAAATGTCAAAATATCAACTGCAGGTATGAGATGAATCAAGCACGGTGTGCATCTGTGTGTATATCTGCATGTGTATTTTCAATCTCACACGTGCACAAAATATATATGTTATTATTTTATATTGCCAACGTGTTTCCAGAAAGTTAAAGAAGATTTAAATTTAACACATAGATAAGACTGATTCTGTTGCTGCGAAAGAAATTGTATTCCCGAGCAATCAAACAAAGAAAAGTGATTAAGAATCATTATAATTCATTTTATCATCCAGTGACTTTAAGTGAGCATAACAGAAAAGTGAAGGAGGCAATGATTGGCCAACAAAAAAACTATCAGCATTAAAAATAAAAGAGATTATTGTCTGCAGCGTCCAAAAACTTTCATAACTCGGCATCTGTTTCATGATGATTGAGCATCCATTAAATATGTTTTGCCCATATCCAGATGGGCTGCAGGAAAACAGAAAAAAACCCACACTTTTAGTTGCCTGAGGTCAAGGTTTTTAAATTATTAACGACTTTATCTGACAGAAGTCAGTCAGCCCAGGGCTACAAACAGAGGCACCAGTTCAAAAGTTTACAACCTCTAAAGCTGATGAATTTTTCACCTGCACAAGAATATACGAAGCAGCAGACAACGCATCGGGTTTTGTTTTTGTTCCACTGTAATCCAAAATTCAAATCTGTTGCAACACAAGGAAATCCATGAGACACTCATTTGTTTAATACCTTATGCATCCACTGAAAAAAACAGAACTGACATGCATAAGAGTAAGCAATGAGGCTGTGAAGACGCCAGTGACACATAATTAATAATTCAGTTTGCGTAACATGATGAAAAATCGCGCTTTTAATTAGGATTGGATTAAGGAAGGGTTGCATTTCAGCAAATAAACGCTGAAGAGAAACCGTGGGATCGGTGAAATTACATCAAGCAAATCATTCAATTTTGAAGAATAAACTGAGTCAGGCTATCGATTGTAATTACATTAACAGTGGAGTAAATATTGTCACTGTTTGTGACTTCATCTTGTGTTTTGTCTCGTGCTCTGACGCATATTCACGTGAAAAAAGTTCTGTTTAAGCCGTCATGGCAAAACCCCCGCATATTAACACACCCATATTAATTATAAGCGCAAATATATCAAGCTATACCATTCAAAAGATCAAATAACACCCACCCACGCAACACATGGGCGCGCGTACGCTGGCAGGATCTGCGGCATGCTGTAATGACAGTAATTACCTGCGGTCTCACATTAACATCTCCCTCCTGACTGTCTGACTGGCTCAGCTAGTGGAGGGATGTAAATCGCAGCACAAGTCTGATGTTGCGATTAGGTCTAAATTACACATCATCACTCTGTTTCCACCAGTGTCAAGGGAGGCAGAGAGAAGGGTTTGTGAGAAAGAGGGAGGGACATTTGTAGAAAATGGATGGTGGGGGGGAGACAAGGAGGTGCTACTGCAACAGTGGGGAGGAGTAAGTCAGCACACCTGCTTAACATTTAGATTGGTTTTGTTGCACAAATATTTTAGCAGATGATGGGGGCTAAAAGGGGCAACAAAATGCATTTATAACCAAGTTTGATGATACCTCTTGTCCTTTCAGCTTTATGCTCCAGAATATGAGTTGACTACTCCTGCGCTGGTGAAAGATTTCAAATCTTTACAGCTGCTGCACCGTTCCTTTTTTAATTAATTATTTTTTTTATTTATTCTACCAAAAAGAAAAAAGAAGAAGAAGAAGAAGAAAAAAAAGCCCGAGTCGTTCCAGCCTACGCTTTTCAATAGATGCAAGCTAGACTTTGCTGGACTCAAAATTTTTTTCTGAACCTATACATCTGAATGAACTTTCATGACAAACCTGAAAGCATACCTGCAGATGGAAAATATAAAAGGAAGAAAGAAAAGAAAGAGAGCAAATCATTGTAGAGACTTTAGAAGTTAATAGATTTTCCATCTTTTCTATTCTCCATGGAGCTGTGGACCAGTATAACATTGCGCATTGGACAAAAGTGTATTTTCACTAAAAGCCACCAAACCGTCCAAGGTCTGGGGATAAACATGCGTCAAAGCAGACTTTTCTTGGTAATGAGAGGAACATAAAAATGAGTATAAAATCAGAAACAGATAGCCTAGTTGTTGCTTCTACAACCATCAAACCGCTAGAGCTGAATATGAGCCATTACTCTGTTCCACTCAGCTCATCAGAGCACATCCTCTCATCAAATTAATGAACACATTTATTGTTAAACACGTTTTTATAAAACATTCATTCATTCTGTCTAATTAAAAGACCCAACAGGCCTGACATCACTTAAATATGCATACTTATCACTCACATGGTCTGAATTAAAGATCCACAAGTGCGTGCGGGGCTCTGTGTGTGCACTGTATGCGTGCATGTATGATGGTAAAAGAGAATGAGGCTTCCTAAGCAGGCCTTCTCACTCTAGGCTTAATGGTGGTAATCGTGGCGTGACCCAACATTAAGACAGTGTGTGCGTGTGTTTATGTGTGTCCCACTCTCCCTAATGGTGACGATGATGACATGTTCTCCATTAGACTAGTCAGTGGGCCACAGCAGATCTAGCATATTAATGATGCTGATGATGGCTTCTTTAATTACCTTCGTCTGCTGCTGCGTGGCCTGACTCCTTTTCCCCGATTCCTTTCATCACACACTCTCCTACGCATGCTGCTGGGTTGTTTATCAGTGGTTGCCATTACTGAAATCCTCTGTCTTGCATCTAGCCTGTGTGAGCACAGCTACATAACCAGCCTTGGTTGAAGTTTCACAAGCCCCTTCAGGAATCAGTAGAAAATAAGTTTAAACTTGTAAGGCATACAATGGAAATATTTTACCAAGTTCAGTCAATACGCCAGCACTAATATAATATCAAACAACATCCAACCTTAGAAATAATTCAATTTTGCACTTTTATTCCACAGATCCTGTATAAAGGAGGGTAAGCTAGTCCTTGAGGCGTAACAGGATTACTGACAAAAAAAAGAAAAAGAAATGTGCAAATATTGTCGTGTAGCGTCTAAAAGAGAAAAGAAAAAAGTCTACGTTTGATGAGAAACTCAAACAACAGAAAACTTTAAATGCGTTATGGATTGAAGGGATTCGCAATAGCACAATGAGTGATGTTTAGCTGTCCGGCTGACCGGGTCGCACAAGTGCTTAAATAACAGCAGCAAAACAAAAGAGCAATTTTAGGGTCTGAGGTGCATCCGTGCTGTTTTGTTTCAGTGATGAGTTTGGCAAAGCACAGTTAAGGGGAGGAGGCGCTGCCCCAAAGCATCTTGGGGGAGAGGGGAGCGGGTGATTGACAGACGGGTTGGTGTGAAGTCTGCAGTGATGCGGATGCTGTAGCGGTCCATTGTGGCGAAGAGAGAGCTGAGCAAAAAAGCGAAGCTGTTGATTTACCACTCGATCTACATTTCTACCCAAACCTACGCACGTGAGCTCTAGGTAGTGACCGAAAGAATGAGATCATGGTGGTAATAAGCTTCCTCCAAAGGGTGGTTAGGCACTCCCTTAAAAATATTCTAAGAACCTCAGCATAACTCGTTCACATCGAAAGGAAACTGTTAACGTGATCCGTTCAACAGGCTAGGATGCTTCCTGAATGCCTCCTAGGTGACTGCTTGGAAGCCGCGGGGAAGACCGAGGCCATGCTGGAGAGATTACATCTCACAGCTGGTGTGGAAACTGGAAGAGCTGGAACATGCTGCCAAAGGTGTGTGTCTCTGCTTAGGACGCTGCCACCATGGCCTGCACCCAGATAATCGGCAGAAAATGGATGGATGGATAAATATAGCATACATTGCAGTACGTGGTTTGCTTTTTAACTGCAAGGCATTTATACATAATTCATTATGTTCTCCTGCACACGCAAACACACACACAGATCCACACACGATGACTAATAAATAAAAATAAAATAAATAAATAAAAATGTGCCAAGGTCAATCTCCTCGTGGATGCTCTTAGTCCAGTGCGGTAGCTGAAAACTCAGCGACGTGGGGCTATCACACAACACAGCTTGTAATAGAGTGACACAACACAACTCTTGGAATCTGTGAGGGCGAATTTAGCAGAGCTAAACCTTGTTGCCAAGGTGAAATAATTAGATGTTAACCTTGAATAATTACAGTATTAGTATTTTCCCTTACTTTTATTTGATTAATTAAACACTCTCATGTTTGATTTATTTAAAAAAAAAAACTAATTTCCACTCTTTTTAAAAGTGTTGTAAATCTTGACCAAGGTGACAAACTGTTTATAAAGTAAAACATGAAATAAAATAAAAGAGCTATGACTGATGTGAGTCTGCCTTGGAGAAACTAACAAGGCAAATACCTATTTTGTGCTTGAAAGAAAAGCTTAAGAAATCCAACACATTATCAATAAAACAAAAACCAAAGGTGACAGCAAAGAGGAAAAAAAACCCTTTCAATACACCTTTTTCTTATCGCCTCTTCCTTCCAGTCTGAGACTAAATTCTTCCTGCCATATGTCACCTCTATGAACCCGTCTGTACAGGAACTTTTCATGATTTTGTACCGAGACAGAAACACAAACGTACAGCCTTCTTTGGTAAAGAAGGATATTGGGCGACAGCTAAGAAGGACGTGAAAAGTTATAGAAACAACATGCGAGGGGAAAAAAAACATGGTTAGTTTTCCTGCTTGACTGTCCTTGCCATCTCTCAAATGAATTACAGCAGTGTAGCTTAATGAGCTGTGTGGGATGGTGATGGGACACACATGCACACACACTGTGCAAATACAAAGTCCATTCCATGGTTTAACAGTCAGACAATTGGGCAACTTCTCTTTATTCATCAACTAAACAAATGAGCTTCATTTGTCTGTCCTCATTTCGCCATGTGTGTGTATGTTTGTGTGTGAAAATGGTCATCTAGCGCAGGTCGTTCTGAGCTAATTAGTCCAGGCTTGGGGGCTTCTATCAGGTATAATGAGTGAGATCAGTGAACAGCTACAACCGTTACGGCGAACCGACATCTCAAGTGTCTCTAAAATTTGAAATACAACACGTTTGTTTTGCATCCACTTAGCCAGATTGCAAACAAAAACCACAAAGATATTTACAGGCATCCACATACAACATGTTGTTCCATTTTTTTTAAATACAAAAATCTGCAAACAAAAGTTACGCAGTTGAAAGTAGTTTGAGTGGTCCTATTGTGACTTTTTCTGGCTCAAATGAGAAAATCTTTCCATATTGCTTTAAAAAATATTTCTTCTCATTTCCAGGATTTCAAATATGGATGTTTTGTCAAGCCATGAATCTAAACAACCAGTCTTTGGTGCCTGGACCTTCAAATGTGGACTTTTTAAAAGAGAAACATTACTTATCCATGTCCGTCCGGTGTTGCTATGGCTGACGTGTCAAGGCACTGCCAAAGATACCTGTCCGCATTTCTGTGCCAGCAACAGAATAGCAGTATTTGTTGCCCTGGGGTGAGAACGCACGAGTACTGGATGACATGATTTGATGGAAAAATTTCTATTACGCAGTTAGGACCACAAATTTACAAAAACATATTGGCAAAACAAATGAATAAGGCCCTAATTCTAGCAGTCCAGTCCCAGACAGTTGATTCTGTTCATCTGGAAGTAGCGTTTTCAGTGGGAGAAACGTTTCGTCACTCATCCAAGTGACTTCTTCAGTCTCAGCTGACTACAGGTTTCCCCAATCTTATAAACTGTACATTTGCATAAACCTCTTCTGTGTTGATCCAGGGGTTATTTGTTCTCACTGATGTATAAATCACATATAAATGAACCAAAACCATATATTAATAATTAAAACCCTTAATTTAAATATGTTTTAAAATATTATATTGCAGACAATGGCAGCCAGATTGACATAAAAAGACAAAACAATGGCTTTTGGGGGGAAAAATTCCCAGACCTTCATTGCAGTTATCCTATAAAATGTACCTCAACTGGATTTAGATCACATGAAAACTCCCGGGTTGCTTTTAGATTGTGTTTTGGGCCACTGTCCATCTCTTTGAAATGCCATCTAGTCAACTTCGCTCCAGTACAGCTGAAACCAAGCAGATAGTGTATCCCTATACAGTTCCGTCTTCTGTCACATCATCAATAAACAGCAGTGATCCAGCGCTGCTGGAAGATATGTATGTCAGTGTGTCACACTGCTTCCACCACACTTTACAGATGAAGTTGTATGCTTCCAAGCCTTCTTCATACTCATTTTCCTGCCATTTCCATATAACTTCATCTCCAAATAATGCTGTTGCAGAGCTGGTGTGGCTTTTATTTTCAGTGCAATATCAGCTTGGTTGATGCAGTGTTTAGCACTGTCAGCTCCCACGCTCCAAAGACATGATTGTGAGGTTAATTGGTAATTATAAATTGGCTGTAGGTGTAAATGTGAGCATGAATGGTGGTCCGTCTCTCTGAGTTAGCCCTATGAAGGACTGCACCCACCTCTCACCCTGTGACACATCCTCATTGGTTAATGCAGTTCATGCCGACTTTAGTCATACAACTATTAAAAGATTATGTTTAGGGAAATTCCAACATTACGTGGACCTAACTGCACATTATAGCGACATTCAACACACCCTTGCGCAACTTAAATTTATATTGTGCATTCACACACAGATTGGTACAAATCTACAAAGTATTTTTGCACATTCAGATGCAATTTTGTACCCCCACCCCAAAAAATACTTCATAACAGAATTTTTATGCAGTTAAATACTGCCTAATGATTCATTGTGGGAAAAGGTGGTAACAGGAGGTAGCAGGAGCGGATGACTCTTTGTTCCCTTTTTTTTTTGGCAGTTCTATGTTTTTCTCAAGGATATTAACAAGGGACCAGACTTCTCTCTGTAATCACTAGGCAAGCGCCCCGCTGACTCAGAGTGATTAAAATCTACTGTCTAATTGTATTTGTACAGATGACATCAATAGTTGTAAAGATATTTGGGCAACTAAAAAAGTTTAAGAGCATGAAAACATGCTTATAAACTTTGCTATCTGAAAACTTCTCTGCAAATTCTCATTAAAACTGCTTGAAATCTTTAACTTCATGCTCAAAGAAGTTGAGGTAAACACACTAATGACTATGATTGTGTGTGTTGTGTGTATGGCTGAGTAAGTGTGAGGGAGAGGGATGATCTGATCAATCACAAAAACATGCCTTATTTTTACCCTGATTGGTATTTGAACTGGACTCATGCAGAGGGACAGGACTAAGCAAAGTGTGCATGTATCTCTTCGTGTGTGTGTGTGTATCAGTGTGTGTATGTCCTGAGCAGCATGCAAGCAAGCGCAAAACTGACTAACATGCGAATCGTTAACTTCATACCAGAAAAAAAGATACTAAACAAACCCAGAAAACGCAAACAAGACTCTTTCGCGCACGCCTACGTAGTATACACTGTGCATACAAAGACATACATAGAGAAAAAGACAGAGCTATCTGAGGTTCAGCTTCTGTGCACCAAGGCAATTTGTAATATAGATTTCCTCTATAAGCCACTGTAGAGTACCATTTACCATTTCAAACCCTTTGATTTTTTTTCACCATTGGATAATTCATCTTCTGCTGCTCAATAACCGAGATTGGGACCTAATGAAGGAGTCATAGTCACAACGGCCATCACACAGGTGTTTAAACACAGTTCGGAGTCAAATTCACTGAAAAGCTCATCGGTTGTTGAAATGATGGAGGACACTAAGCATGCAAAGGAAAAATGCAAAGGATTGTGTACAAAGGTGGGTCGGTGAGCGCATAACACATACAAATACATACTTTTTAATACATACATTAAAAAGTATAAGAGTGATTAACTGAATCATTTATAAGCAGATGTAATCACTGTACTTGCTCATACAGTATCTTGAACTTAAACCCAAAGGTTACTGAAACATTACAGTTACAGTTACAACAACACCGGTAGTATTGGGAGCATTTTTATTGGCTGAGCAATGTGTTTCAGACACAAGCCAAAACATGCACATACTACTTATGCTGCATGAACTTTTACCACTTTAGTTACTAAAGCGGAAAGCAGACTTTAGGTTCCATGCCAGAAGGCTCTACTCTGTTTCTACTAATACTAAAAGGCCAGAGAGGAAGTCCATTATTGATATTGGCAAGATTCTGAACTCATCTAACTTGTCAGTCCATTAAGGTCACCTGATAGGGGTTTGCAGTGTCTGCTTTACTATCTTAGTCATTAGATGCTCATGGCTGTTGCTCCTTGAAATGCTGTGAAGAAATACTATGGTGCGATGGGTAAGAGCTGGATGAGAACATTTCTTACACTTTCATATTAATCCATTAAATATAGGGCTATAGCCAGCAGCCTGTTTGCTCAGCTTAGCATGAAGTATGGAAACAGAGGGAAACAGCTAGCCCAGTTCTTTGGAGACCCTGTAGAGTCAGGCTAGCTTGGAAAGTGTGCCCACAGTTTTGCAATCCTGTATCCACAAAGTTGTGGGATAAAAGAAAAACAAAAAAGGAACTGAAGTTTGGGATTGGATCAGCCAAGTAAGTCCACTTTAAGAAATTTTAACAGTAAAATCAAAGAGTTGACATTTCACAGCTTTCATTGTGTGTTTAATGTGTACTTCATGCTTCAAAAACAAAAGCTTCAATTTGAGGCAGTTTAGTAACCTACAGTTCAACTAGTCCATTACAAATCTGTGTGAAGACTGCAAACTCAGGCACAGATTACAACGTGAGTTAGATAATGGTCTCAGAGGCCTCTATTCACAGGCAATGGGACCTAGCTAAACAAACAGCTAAAACATGAAAGCTCGCTTAGCTCAATAAATAAATAAACATCACAAAGAAAAGTATCTTGAAAAATTACTGTATAGATAAAAAGGGGAATCAATCAAAAGTAAACATGATAAAATAAGGAACTTAAATCAAAAATCAACATGGGTACGGTCATATAAGGTGCTTTGCTAGCTGTCCCTGTGGCAGCGAAGCTGAAACAGATGTTAGAGAAGGTTTTCAGCTGCATATCCAGTAAGCGGTGTACTTTCCATTAATTATCCACAGCTATTCACTACAGCCACAGTCATTTTGATGACCTCTGCATAAGCTCATCGAGGAACCCAAAAATCCAAACAGTGTGTTGATTCCAATGAGATTCAAACAATTGATGAATTCCCTTGGCAAGTATTATGGATGCATTCCAACAGCTAGCAGTTCACTATCCAAGCCACAGAAACTTTCCTTCTTAGGTAGCATATCAATCCCTCCACGTTTCTTCTAACCGCTAAGATTAATATCTCTGTCCACACAAAAAGTCTTGAAGCCAGGTACGGTCACACTGTGGTCCACTAAGTATGTGCACCAACATCTCACTGCAATGCTCCAAATAGTACATGGCACAACACTCTGTGCTTTTCCTCAGAGAATGGTCTTAATCAGCTCGCCAAGCTCATCTGTATCATTGTCTAAACGCCTCAAATACCCCCTGATGATCGCTGGAACAGCTCCATCATTGAAACCCCAAAGTTTCCTGCGTTGGTCCTCCAGGATTACAGGCCCTGCACTGGGCAATAGAACTGTCAGCACTATCAGCTGATGAACAGCCCCCACTGCAAGAATGTAAACTGAAGAAAAACCTTTAGTAGTAAACTAAACTTGACTTTGCAAGACTTGCTTAACAAACACTAGACGTTTCAGCTTAGTATAAATCACAATGAGCACGAAAAAAACCCTAAAATGTTCCATTCATGTCTCCATTTTCTTAACCGCTTATTCAATTTAGTCACAGGGATCTGGAACTTCTCCCAGCTGTCATAGGGTGAGAGGAAGAGAACACCTTGAACAGGTTGCCAGTCACATCACAGGGGTTACACAGAGAAGCAGACAACCACGGACACACACTTACACTTCTACGGCTAATTTGGAAGCCCAGTTAACTTAACATGCATGTCTTTGGACTACCTGATGAGAACCCATGCAGGCACAGGGAGAACATGCAGCAACCTGCACATAAAAGCCCCAGCCGCTGCATTCAAACCCAGAGCCGTCTTACGGTGAGACAGCAGTCTATTTTTGAAACTGTATTTTTTAATGATAGAAAGAAAAGGAATTTACTGTATTCATTTGTGAACATTTAATTGCCTTTAATCAGTCAGGTGTGCTGTTTTCAGGATTCCTACTTCTTCAGATTTGAGATTTTTTTTTAGAAAATAGCTAAATTTTTCCATAAGAATAAGAAAACTTCATCTTGATGGATAAAGGGCAGATAAAATTAAAACCATGGGGACTGGGCAAAGAAAATCAACTTATTTATCTTATAAGATTTTTCTATATTTTTGAGGAATTTCCTGAAACGTATCCGCATGAGGAAAAAAAATCCTTTAATATTGCAACTTTTATTATAGAAGAAAGAGACCTTTTTTTTCCTTGATAATTCTTGCACTAGCAGTCATTGGCACGTCTGCTTCAATCAATAGTCTGACATACCTCTGACAAATGTCATGCAAAATTTTTGATCACAGACAACAGAGAAAAGAGAGCCAGCCACGCAGCAAAGGGAGACATGAAAGAGTTTTCAACACTCGTGAAATAGATGAAGAACTCTTCGTGAGCGCTGACATGGCTTCTGACTGACCAATCAGCTGGCCTTAGTTGGTGTCTTACTGGCCCTGGGCTATCACAATTGTCAAGCCATGGTGCACTAAACAGAAGAAAGGAGAGCCGTGTTATGTGGACTGCATTATTCACAAGGACAGAGTGGAGGAAAAAAACGGAGTAAGGTGAAGGAAAGTGAGTGAAGGGGAACAAAACGAAAAGAGAAGAAAACAACAGAGCACATGAGTGAGAGAGAACAGAAAAACAAGAGTGGGAAAGAAAAGAAGACATGAAAGAGAAAATGAAATACATAAAGGAAGAAACTTGAAGGTAAAAAAAGGGAACAAAACACATAATCAAGGCATGAGAGAGCACCGTGGTGTGGGGAAGCTTACGGCTGGATTCAGAGTTTGTCAAATCTAAATGAACATCACTTCCCTACACTGGCTATGGCCTTAATTATCCATTCTGCCTTTGTACAGCGGCAGCTCAGCTCTGACAACTGCTCTCCCTTGAGATTCCCCCCAGCTCCCAGCTAGAACATTAGGGAATATCAGGGAATATTACACCTAGGAATTAACGCTCCAAATCACCTTGCTAGGTTTAGGTCCCGCATATACCCCTCCCTTTCTTGGACAAGATAATCCTGGCTCTAGCACCGGATATATGCCACTAATCATCAAAAAGGCAAGGGATGGGGGGGGGGGGGTTGCAGAGAGGGAAGGAACAGCAAGGAAGATCTTCAAGGGAAAGGGAGAATAGAGGAGATCATGAGTATTAGTATTCATGTTTATGTAGTACAGTACACCTGGCTTAAATGTTTCATCCAGATGGGTCAGCGAGAAAAATCAATAGGCTGACTGGTAGAAGAGTTAGATAATCGCATTTAAATAATGAAGCGGTAAAACCTGGCATAGCTGTAATTTATGTACACACAGTATCAATTCATTTTCTTCTCAGCAAACACCTCACCTGCATTGTGCCCCGAGCCCCTTTTTAAACAAACACCTGAAATTATTTGGGAAGACTGCGTCACTGAGGTTTGGTGCGTATTTCTTCACCTGGTCCAATGCATCCTGTTTCTCTCTCTCTGCTGTGAGTTTCTGATGGACAGCCTCTGTCAGCTCCTTCTTCAGCCCCGCAGCCATTGACCTGCGAGCGAAAACAAAACAGCCGAGCTTAGTATCATCCTAAGACGAGGTTTATCAACGAAAAACAAAACAAAAAACAGCTTAAGTGAGTAATTCATTTTTGGTTAAACTGATTTCATTATTCAAATGTATTTTACAAATACATTATTTCCATTAGTGCTCCCCAAAAAACAAACAGAGACAGAAAATCCCGATCCGTGTTAGTGTTTAACGCAGGCCCCGTGAAGTGTGAGTATGTGTGTGTGGCAGCCGAGCTAAGGGAATGTGAAGGGGATCAATATGAAGGGGTCTATTCCTGCCACGCACCGTGCGTCCGTGCGTGCGCGAGTCAGTCAGTGTCTACGAGTGTGTGTGTACGTGTATGCGAGCGAGCCTGTGTGTGCCGGCTGCCCTGGCTACAGCCGAATCAATACGACAAATGATTACCATTTCCACAAACCTCCCTCCACAGCCTCACTTCGGCCGCTCTCGGGCCTCGACACCCCTCCGCCAACACTCCACACAGACACACACATATATATATATATATTTATATCTATATATACACACACATAAACAACCCCCCTTCCCTCCACTCTTGACCCATACCTCTAAAAAGCCGATATAAAAATGAGAAATTACAACTTTATAAATAGTAAAAGCATCCGGGCCTTTTACGGCCAAAAGTTTTTTGACCATAATCTGAAGTTAGCATATTATTGATTATACAGTTAAAAAAAAGAATGACTAGGCAGGGAAGACCACAAAGTCAGCATCTGTCTATTAGTTTTTATTGGCTTTTGTGTTAAAACGACTCATCCAAAAATATCAAAACCTTAATAGAATGCCCAATATTTACCCAACTAAATCTTTCTAACACTGGTGATAAATGTGATTTATACTTCATACTTAAGTTCATTAATCAGTCTATTAAGTGCTAAAAAATGCAACTTTAACTTACTACCACTTTTGTCTGTTCTGTCTACAACTTATTATTTTCATTATCGTTTAATCTGCCAATTATCTTTCATTTTTAATTATTTACACTGTCTAGAGCAGTTCCCAAGGACCCAAAACCTAAAGTGTTTTCACATGATTATAGGTTTTATCCTCTCAGAAAGACAAACCCCAAATGATAGAAGATCAAATTTTTAGATTTGAAAGGCTGGGGAAACTTGTTTTGTCATTTCAGATTATATTTGATTACTTTATAAAAAAATGTCACGGATAGCTGTTGCATTAAGAGATGGCCGATAGCAGAAGGGTGACAAAAATAAGAGAGAAACAAGAAGGCGATATCTCTAGGCCACCAGTGCTCTCCTTAGATCCTACAGTTTTCCTTGGGTAAGAAGTGAATGATGAAAAAGTAATGATCAAAAAAATTATGAAATATGAAACCTTGATAGTTATGAAGGCACACCAGCAAGAGCTGGGCAATTTTAATTAATTTTCTTCTCAGATGATTAGAAGGCGATAAAATGAAGAATAAAAATCCATATACGTTTGTATAATGAAAGGAAATCGTAGCCGACTACGCTCAGTATCCCTCACTAAATGTTCCTCAGCAACTTTAAAGCTGAGACTAATAAAGCAACTCATTGGTAGCAAAAGTTGAAGCAAAAGCCGTACAGCCAAAACAAAAGGAAGAGAAAATGTCTGACAGATCGGTCCGTAGAGAGAACATATGATAGGATGAACAGAGTGGGAGAGAGAAGGAAAGAAAGAGAGGAGGCGTCCTGTGGAGAAAGAAGGGGGATTTCCCACAGCACAGATGGAAGCCATTAGCATGGTGCTGTTGCTTAAAAACCTTTCATGTCTTTGCAGTTATTAGATAATACCCAGTTAACAGTAAACAGCATGATTCTGCAAATGGATATAATATGCAGGCACAGCGATTGTTTTACCATACAGCATCTAAAATTGGTTAAAATCTAATAAAATGTAATAATTCTGAATGTAACCTATAAAGTCTCCATACTGAGTTTTAAATTGTCAGTTGACGAGCAAAATGTTCCATGGCTCAACTTAACCAAGAAACTCCCCGAGACGGAGACCGTAGCGGTGAGGTCATGTCGAAGCCAAAGCCGCAACCACAACTATGCGTGCACAAACAGCAACACACAAACACACACTCGACTGGGTGATACATGCTTGCTGATGTCATCACCGCAGCTCTGGTGAAACAGAGAGGTCAACCAGAGGTCTCACCTCTGAACTCTGCGACCCAACATCTGCTTGCTCACCTTCTCCCATCAATACATGTTTGTATATATTTTCTCTCGCATTAATCCAGGAACAGATAAAAGGGAAAGCAGTTCACATGTTCAGGAACAATATAACATTTTGCTTTGCAGGCTCAAACAATGTATGCATTTAGAGCTCAGGGCTGTTCTGTTCAACACATGTTCGGTTAAAAAAAAAAAAAAAGCCTACTGTGCGTTGCACGTAAAAAAGTCTAAATGTTTTTGATTACCGAGCTTATGCGAGGGACGGCGGGAAATGGGATGAGAACGGAAGCCGCTTTCCCTTTTTTCCTTCTCTTTGCTTCTTACCTTATTTTCTCCTCTGCTAGCTTGCCTTCATTCAGACACCCCTCCATCCGCCTCACCTCCTCTGCACGGGCTGCCAACTCCTCCACTGAGCAGGAGAGAGAGAGAGGGGAGACAGAGGAAGAAGAAAAGTGTGCGATAAAGAGCAACAGTTCATTTCAGACACACTTAGTTGGGATTCATTAGAGAACAGGCCTTATTCAAATAATCACACAACCACAAAAAATGCAAAAAAATAGTCATAAAATTGCCTCAGATAGCTCTCGATGCAGAGATGATTTTGTTTTTTGAACTGGATTAAAGAAATAACTCTCCGAGATGACTACACACTTGCACAACACTTTACATCTCCTAGCAGGCAAACGTTAACTGGATGATTTACAAAACCTGCATACGGAGGTCTTTATTGATTCTTGTCAAGTTCAGCACGAGTGGGAAAACATGAACTGCGAGTCACCTTCAAAGCGAACCAAGAACTCTGCCACAGAAGAGGCACTGAATGCCTTTCAGAGGCGGAGAGGGAAGGGAGGAATGAACACAGTGCACTGCTTACAGTTGGTCGGCGAAGCAACCTTTTGTTGAGAGACAAAAGGGGTGCTCCCTGGTTTCGTCAATAGATGGCACTCTTTACCTTGAGCAGGCCACTTGAGCTCATACCCCTGACTGCAGCCCTTCAATCACATACCCTTTTCAGCCGTCTCTTCCATCTACATGCAATAAAACCCCATTGTCCTACACTTAGTAGTTTAGCACATTGAGGGATGCATAATAAACCACTAGTCAGGTTTCTTGGCTAGGTTTGCTTTGCAGGCCCTGTTCAGTTTGAATTTAAAATTTAGGATTTGCCCCCGCACTCCCCTCTTTTTTTTGTTCTGTATGCTGTTTTGTGAGTCAATGTTTCTTCATAGCTCTTAAAACCTTTTCACTAAATTCAGTATTCATTGAATATAACATAAACTGTCAGCCATCGGTGACCAAGGCTAGTGAATATTGAGAAGGTCTGTGCGCTGAATATGAAGAGGTGTGTGCGCTCCTGAGTCTGTGTTTATGTGTGCACGTGTGTGTGCGAGTGCGGGTGTTTGTTGAATATTTACGGAGCGGACCTTGACTTTCTGAGTGTGTATTTGGGTGCGTGAAATAGAAATATAGGAAATGTGTATTTCTGTAAGCTTTTTAAGGCCACACAGAATGCTAGGATAGAAGTGGTGGGAAAGACTGAACAGGAGGAAGCCAAAACCAATACCATAAAGGAAACAATGCAGAAAAGAAAATCCACATTTAATAAAACTATGACTAATTTATGGTTTTGCATCAAAACTGTTTAAACTAAAGCCCTAGGAAAATTGAAGCTGCAACTGGAATTGCTAAATATTTAACGATGCGCTTTTATTTGTGTATCTATGTGCATGCATGTGCCCTGCCTTGGCTATTTTACCGAACCTCAAGGTGAAAGTTTTGCTATGAATCTCAATAATCAATAAAGTGGAGATGTGAAAACTTGAGATGGGGATCAAATTCATATTCAAGGCATTCACTTTTCAGGTGACCTCAGTGACACCTTCCACCAGGGGAAGCCACAGAGAGAGCAATTAACTGCATGCGCTGACCGTTTACACAAACTCTCTTATTTGTGCCCGAGCTCGCATAAATAAAGATGCGCACGCAACTGAAATACACACTGAAAATTAAGTGAAAAACAAATTTGTAGAAATACGAGGGGAAAAAATGGGCACAAAGGAAGCTGGTGCAAACACATACAAGTCCTTACTTAAATGTGGTGTATATTTAGCTTGGCAAGACTTGATGACCAAATACTGACAATTTTTTTCCACATAAAATGAGGATCTGCAGAGGGGGTGTGGATTTTGACACTTCTCTCTTTATCTTAGTAAAAGCAGAACTGCGATCCATATCCTGAGGTCTGAGGCCCTTAGCAAACTGTTTTGAGTGGCTTCACGAGCTGCGTCCGTAGTTCACAATTTAAGATCTTCAGTACTTCTCTTTCTTAGCTCTTTGATTCTTGTCTTCACAACTTACGGTGTGACATTAGGCCACAATGTAACTCTCTCCCGATCTCTCCTTCTCAGTGCCTTCGTAGGAGCTTCAAAGCCCATCATGCAGCATCAGCCTATAATCACAGATCTGCGGTCAGATTACCCTGCTCTCACCGCTAACCTTTAACATGAGAAGGATGAAAACCTTGCTAACCCTGAATCAGTGGTTGGGGCTAGGCCCGGCCCTGCCTAGCCCTCATAAAAGCTTCATAAGGCTTCATGGGAGCTTCCTTTGGCTTTGTTGGGGGATTCGGAGCCGGCTAAGGTGCTCCCGAGAGATGTCCCAAAGCCTCCCAAGACTCTTTCTCTCTCTTTCTGAAGTTTCATGGGCTTGCAACACTGCTTTTGGGTATAAGCCAAAAGGTGCAGACACACAGCCGCACACTGTCATGCACACAAATACACCACAAGAAGACCAAAAAAAAAAAAAAAAACACACCTCGTATGCACACAACAGTGAACACTCACAAAGACAAAGACTAACACACACAAACACACACGCGTACACCCCAACACACTCCCCTCTTGCTCTCTCCTCTTCGCTTTATTTACAATCCTCTGGCAGCGGTACAAGGGCCCGGGGCTATAACACACGGCACCTAATGCTCAAACTGCCAGGTAATCTCATGTCTGACATCCCCCTTTGATAGAAACTGATCAATAGACTCTTGTAAAGGAGTCATTTTCTCTGATGTTTCTACCAACCACTTCTCTCTATCTCTAACTCTCTCTCCTTTTCGCCCCCCCCCTTCTCTTTTATTAGCCATACATTTATAATTCATATTTCAGCGGGGCTGAGTTTGCTCTGAGACAAAGAGGGAGGGGGGGTAAGGGGTGGGGCGGTGGGGGGGGTTATGCTTCTTTGTGTAATAAAGAACAATAGTGGTGAAATGATGGGGAGAAATGCCAGTGTTTGCTGCTGGTTCCGGTGAACAACAGTTTTGGGGATCGATAGAGTGTGAAATGGGATTATAGCTAGTAATAGAGGTGAATTGGAGGAGAGAGGCCTGTGCACGTGTGTGTCCGGGGATCCAGACTGGATAGCTGCAGCGCGCGCACACACACATGCACGCACACACATTCACACGTACAAACGAGTGCACACACAAACGTGCAATAATGATTTCATCATCTTTAGGCAGATGCACATCAGCAGCACAGAGGGGTGGTAATATCACATTTCTGTTTTGGTGGAAGTGTGGAAATAAGGATATAGTGTTTTTGTTTATGCTGTTATTTCATTTGTTGTCACACGGCATCACATTTATTTTGCATTATAACCAACCTTACAACACATCTTATTTAAGATGTAAGATGACTCTACTAGTCGGGTTTGAATATTTTAAAGATCCATCCCCGCCCGTGTTTCACGAGCAGATGCTATGAAAACACCTACTTAAGAGTACGCCACATCTGATTTTCCTGGAAAACAGATTAGAATACAATCGTCCCTTCGGTACACCTTTATGTGCATTTTCTGTAATGGCTCGTGTGCACTGTATGTTCGAAATAGTGCAATTTTCCACATGTATCACACACACCCCAGCCTATTCCGAGAGCCATAAGTGACAGAATGACAGTAAATTTGACACAAGCACCCATACGCCAAATTTAAGGACTTTTTTCTATCCTTTTTAATCACTCCTTTCTTTCCAGTCTCTTCATCCTATCCTGACACAGTCTGATTGAATCCAGCTGCCTTCAGACACTTCAATCTAATCCATGTGACACTTCCCTGGTTTCCAACTCGTTCTCTTTTCCTGCTTCTTTCCTTCTGTCTGGCCACAGAGACCTTTATATAATATCCATTACTCCCAAACTACATTTATATATTAAACTGTAGAAAGCATATCAACAGCATTAGAGGTAAAAATGCTTTGTTAAAAACACCAAAAATGGCAGTTTATCTCGTTAACTGTCTAAATAGCAACATCAAAAATGACTTTGGACTGATATGATTATTACTTCTGAAAACCTGATACTGGCAGCTACTGTGTTGATAATTCATTGATTTTTAATTTACCAGCTGAGTAATTTTGTTATTTTACATAACAATTTACAGACGACTGGGTTATAAAAGGCTAATAAGTTATGTAGAGTAATTTAAAGCATCTTAAATATGCATTCCTGATTAAATTATTCTGGTTAGAGTCACCTCTAGCATACATTTTCTTGTCGACTCATAACTGTATACCTGTTTCTGCCTGTCCATATTTTTCTTATCATTCAAACCTGTTCACGTTCACAGTCCAGTCCATCTTAGATGAGGTCTGCTGTTATTAAGCAACAAACAAAATCATCACCACTCAATGAAGTATTTTCATAATACAGAAAGAACCTCGACGAGGGCTTCATGTTAATAAAAAGGCCCTTTGTTCATGACAGTAATTTCTCAAGCTGACTCCTCACCCAGTTTATTCAGACCACTGCTATATCCAGGTAAACAATGCCCCCTTTGTTATAATAATGCATCTTTATTCTTCTTAAGTCATTACAATAGGCTCTGCATTGCTGGATTGTATTTGCTGAAGGTAAAAGCTGAATAATATGTGGTTTTGTGTGTAGAGTAGAGTTGAGGGAATGCGTTTTGATCACAGACAAAGGCCAGGCTACACAGCGTTGTCCTTCTGTCTCTATCTTGTTAATGAGCAGTGTTCAGTGAGCAAGCCAGCCACTGTCTGCCACAGAGAGAGACCTCAGATTCATCTCTCTGCGGACAATAGGTGATTGTGTGTGTGTATGTGTGTTTGTACCTTGGAGAGCCAGTGTGTATGTGCTAATTAAAGCAGTGGGAGTTGGAAGAAATGGCTGCAAGCGTGCGCATGTGAGGTGTTTGCCTGGCGTGACCGTCGATGTGTACGTTAATTCTTAATGAGACATTTCTGTGCCCACAGAGACCCAGCCATCACCATTCCTACACTGACGCACTACTACAAAGGCCACCATTGGCCACACGCACACATGTACAGACACACACAGAAACCAGATCATTACCATACAGCTAAAGCAGTGCACCATTAAATCAAACCTCTATCTACAGCGTGTGTGTGTGTGTCTGAGTTAACATGGTGTGCAGACAGCTAGCTACAAAATCACCACACTGCTGGCTAATTTGAGCTAACTGATTAAGCTAACAGCAGTGCGGGTGGTTCTGCAACAAAAGACAGGACAGGCTGCGTACTGTAGCTCCTCTGGTATGTGATGGGCTTCTGATCGCCAATAATGTCCAAAACCTTAGCAGCAGGGAAATGTTCATAGAGTGCTAATAATAAAGGCAGGGTGATGAATGGATCAAGCAGTGAACTAACATAAAATCTTTGCTTTTGGTCATGTTGACTTGCTTGTTAAAAAAATGTGGATGCTGAATCAAGCACTGGTGAAATACAGGTTAATTTTCACATGATACTGATACTAATAGTGTTAGTTCAGGCAGGCCACAAAGTCAAGCATAGCCATATTCCTGTCAGATCAATTGATCTCCATGCTTGCCCACAGCTGGAGGCTCAACTAATGCATCTAGCTGGCAAATCTCATAAAGGCCACACTGTGTAAGTGTCTTTAGGAACCTACGGCTTCTTCTCATCTACATGCCATATTGCAACCCACCTTCATCCCCACTCTTCCTTTTCATGCTATGCTGACAGATTCATATAATGCGTGCAATAACACTGTCATTGAACCCTACTCTGTTTTATGTTGGGGTCTGGCTCTTGCTCTCTCCGACTACAGACATCCACGAATGCGCGCCGAACAGCAGAGAAGTCCCTGAACAGTGATATAATACTGAATATTAATAGCGTTCTTCTTATAAATATATTAGTCCTAACTGAAATATGTATATGTTATCAACATGAATATACGGTTGACGGAAAATTATTACTTTATGACTAACTGCATACATGGATCAGGACCAACGGCAGCTTATCAGTTTATGGACTGATTGCTACCTGTAACTTGGTGACTGCTGCGCAGCTCCTCCAGCTCTTTCCTCAGCTTTCCAGTGAGAGTGCTCAGGGTCTCATTCTCTCTGATAGCACTCTGCAGCTTCTCCTGCTCCTTGTGTAACGCCTCCTGAAGCATCTGGGCCTTTCTTCTCTCCACATCCACCTCTCGGCTCTTTCTTGCAGACTCTTGTCTGGCCTCCTTCAGTTCCTCATCTGACTGCCTGAGGAGTGTCACCTGTACCTGCAGCATACGGGCCAAAGAAACATCCAGCGTCTGTTCGGTTTAAATATGTTGCACAGTTGTGTTTATAATGTGCTGTTGCCATGTAACAGTTGCCATCAATAGACCTCTAAATATATCATCAGAAATCACTTATTATTTGCTTTGCTTGCTGTTTACATTTAAAGAATTTCCAAAATGGTATCGCATCATATTGTATGGTCCTGAATAAAAACCGAAGATAAAAGATATATATATTTCCATTTAATCTAAAGCTGGAAAAGACAGAAGGTGGAAGGAAATGATGGTGGATATAATAATAATAATAATAATAATACAATAATAAAACAGAAAAACATCATGAACCAATATAAATTCTGTGTTTCTGTAAAAAAAAGAAAAAATACATTGTCAAATACAATTTCCTTAAAAAAATGTTTTTAGTGTTAATGGCTCTGAACTCAGCCCTTGTATGTATGACTGATCACTCATGTAAAGGATTAGACTCTTGTATAATTATGTATATATGCATAATGATAAAAGTTAATAATGTGTACATGCATTATGCATGTGATGAATGTAGATGTATACTTCAAGATATGTGTACCTACATGACACGGACTCATTATGTGGTATTCCACAGGGAAGTTGTATGAATGAATGGGCAAGACCTGACAGCAAGAGAACCTGCCGCTGTGTGTGTTTGTGGGAGTAATTTTAAGTGTGCGAGCATATGATTTTGGTAAGAGTAACACGTGTTTTGCTAATATGTGACAAACACAAATTAATGTGCGAAATCAAATATTACC
Organism: Perissodus microlepis; assembly: GCF_051167445.1. Classification (NCBI taxonomy): domain Eukaryota; kingdom Metazoa; phylum Chordata; class Actinopteri; order Cichliformes; family Cichlidae; genus Perissodus; species Perissodus microlepis. Next base: position 13,171,461 of record NC_140469.1, on the reverse strand, counting down.
GTTTCCACCTACCCATACACGGCTAAGCAAGCGTACACACAAACACGCGCAAACATAGACACTCACACACTCACACACATACAAATGATGTGTCCAAGACTGCCAGGAATGCTGGCGTTCTGCCAGGCTACAGTCACCACTTTGAGTAATTTGAATATTTAGTGTCCCATTGAGCTCTTAATTGGAGTCAATTTCACCAGCCTTGGCACCGTTTGGTGCTTTAATTAATGGCGAGGCAATTTGTTTCTGCCAGACAATCGCAGGACAATCACATGAGTGGTGGGTGTGTGGTGCCCGTGGAGGTGGTTGAAGTACTCCTCTTTGGGAACTCAAACGTGTCCTTAGATTGAAATGACTGCATCGCGAACATTTAAGGACAATGGCAGATGCGTCTGAATTTAAAAGCAGACGGGACAAAGGTCAAATTAATATAGCTCTCACTAAATTAGAGGACAGGTCAGCAGATATGCATTATTTTAATACCTTTTGGGCGTTCGCCAGTTCAAGCTCTAAGGATGCCACTTCCTGTTTTGAACGAATCACTTCCTGTTCCAGCTGTTTTTGATTGCTCCGGTGAGTTTGCTGGGAAGCAGCGAGACTTGGTTTCAGACCCAGCTTTTCCTGGACTCTAAGGTAAGGAGAGCAAAGAATAATTGCCTGAGCAAACCGGTCTGTAAAAAATGTGCTGCCCAGGTTAACACAGCGTAATAATATGTAAACCAGATAGCATATTAATGATTACTGAAATTAAAAAAAAAAAGATTTCAATAGATTTTTACATTTGCCAAGTAACATAATATATCTACTGTGTGCCATTTAGTAAGCAGACTGTTGCGAAAATGAGAGCGAGTTGGGGGTGGAGACTGATGAGAAGGGCATGAAAGGAGAGACAAGGACAGAAACCGAGCAGCAGAGGAGAATGAGAGTTTTATAGACTCTGTTATTACTGTCTCTCTAGCTCTGACTTCATCTGAAGAATAGTGTTTTCACACACCGCAAGGTGTTCAACCTGTGCCGCACAGCGCTGAAACACACACACACAAAGAAAAAATGAGTGCTGGAATGTAGCAAAAACTGTTTGTCCATGTAAATATAAAACGAACTTTAAATATAAGCCTACATTTACATTTGTCAGCGTTACTTCTGAATACTGGAATGTCAACAAATTTTATCTCTCAGCTGTTATCACTGAACATAACTGTAAGTATTGAAACTGTGGCAGATATATTTTAATGTTTCATTGTGATGATAATACACAGAATGCGTAATCCCAGCAGTGCCATGCAGGATATTACCTTCTGCAGCTGCTGTCTGAGTCTTCCTAGACTCAAATACTCCTCATCAGAATGAGAATGGCTCCGACGATAGAGCTGCAGGTCACACTCCACAGCAAGTTTCTATAAGTAACGAGAGAGAGGGAGAGTAAGTGATATAGATAGTTAGAAAAAACATATTTTTTAAGAACATCCCGCTTGTTTAAATCTTATTTTAATCAGTTCTATAACCCTAAACACACCTAAACAGAAACTTAAATAGAAACAAACCACCAAGTCAAGACACAAAAGGAATTGAATGAATTGCATTTCAACAGATTACACTCATTTTGGTTTACTAATAAATGGCAGTGGCATTGATGGGCCATTAAGGAAGCACATTATTTTGTGTTACACTCATTTGTGTATTGATTTGCACAGAGAAACATGACCTTGGTGTTTCAAGCACATTATACAAACTGTAAAACAACAAGTTCGAACTTAGCTCATAGGAAGTACTATGAGCAATCGCGCTCATGAACATCTGCATTGTTCTCTTAATTACAAATGTATATGTCTTTGGAAAACAGTGAAAGTGTTACACTTTGTTTTTTACTCCCGAGAGCATCGCCAGGAGTAATGCTCTCGCTTTTTTTCATAAATTGCTTAATGTATCACTACCCTCAATCTTACCCTATTAGCTGCTGTCCTTTATACAGGCAAATTATGTAAGTAATTCAAAAGTAGACATCTTTATAGGAAAGGGAAGAAATCTTACTTATCTTCAACTGTCCATCTTTATGTTATAGTGAAATATTCTCTAGTTGAATATAAATTGACCAGTAGAGATAGAATTAAGATACTACACTCACAATTTGAGCCAGTCCATGGTTTTCTTCCCCATTTATCCCTCAAATGTAAAACACTATAACTTCTAAACTGCTTTTATAGTCATGTTTTCTTTCATTTAAAACAGTTTCATGTTTTCCACACTGTATTTCTTCGTAAACAGGGAATAAAGGCAATGGTGATTTTAGGGTTAGCTAAGCCCAACAGTGACATGAGGTAGCGCATTAGCAGGACGTGAAGCTCCATAAGAACTCCTAACCTCTTGATAGGCGCCTTACAATCAAAGTCATTAGCCAGTGTAATAAAGGGCCTGAGATACAGCCATTCTTCAACAGCCTAACTCTTTTATAACCAACAGATTAAAGTTGATTGGATTAAAATGACATTCTGCCCGTCTGACCTTGGCGGCAGCAGTTAAGTTCATCCAAATTAAATTTCTCCGTAATAAAGATGATTCATTTGTTGCCTGACGTAGTAAATATAAAACAGAAAGGGGGAAAAAAAGAAGAAGAAAAGATTAAGTGACACACGCCAGTGCACAGATGCACAAATGCGCACTAGTACACACACACACACACACACACACACATATACATGTGTGCGTACAATAACACAAGCACACAAAGCAATATATCCATGCATGCACTTGTACAGCATGATTGGAGCTGGCAAGCACCTGGGTGCACTTGCAAAAATAGAGAGACACCCATCGGAGTTAACCCCAAAAAAACAAGGCATGTATTCAAAACCTCGTTTTTAAGGAGGTGGGTGCATCCATGAAAAAATACATAGTGAGACAGTAAAGTGTGCAACAGCATTAGTTTCTTAGTTTGAAATGAAAGGCTGAACTGCTTTATGACCGAGTTTTCCACTGATCTCACAGTCAACCTCATTTGTTATGTGACATGATTACACAGAATTAGTGTATACAATGAATCACACTGTTTTCAGATGTTTCATTAAGTGGAAGGAAAACAACTCTTTTGCAAGAAAGGTTAATACTATTTGTTATGCAAGCAAATCAGGTTGTCCACATAGATATAAAGGATTAACTATGTTCATGTATTTGTACGTGTGTTTGTGTCTGGATTTATCCTTTTGTTATTGCTGTGTCTGCATTACGTAAATGTTTTCCCGAACCTGCTGATTGAGTGTGTCCATCTGCTCCTGAAGGGGTCTCATCAGGCTTTTGAAGTGCTCCACTTTTTGTTCACTCTCTCTTAGCAGGTTGTGACTGGCCTGAAGTTCATCTGTTAGTTGGTCAAGAGCCTCCTGTGAATTCTCCCACTGGCCAACCTTTTCCTGATACCGGCGCTCCAGCTCAGCTAGCTCTTCCTTCAGTGAAGAAGCTGCTAACTGCGACTCTCTTAGCTGCCATTAAAACAGGTAGTCAGACTCAAAATTAAAGGCATATTAGACAAAACGTATGTACGTATTTAAAGGCTATATCGGCCATTATTAACCTTTTCCTGTGAATATTGTAGTTCCTCCTCCAGACGTTCCACATGCTCTTGCACCCTGCGCGCCTTCTCTATTGCTGCCGTGTATTTCTGCTTAAAAATCGCAGCCGTTTCTTTCTGCTCCTGGGTGTGCAAATTGGCCTCTTTGAGCTCATCCTTGGATTCTTTCAGCTGCTGATTAAGAAGTTCCACCTCCTCCTTCTCCTTATTCAGCTTCTTTTCAACTGTATCAGCCTGAGAGCAAAATCAAACAGAGTACAGATGCTGATGTTGACCTTTGTTTTTCAATAAAGACGATGAAAGCAGTCAAATTTAAAAAGACACAGTGGCACGTGTGAATGTGTGGAAAAAAACAATGTGAAGTAGGAAGCAATAAATAATCTTGCAAAAAGTAAACTTTTATATTACATAAACTATTACAGCAGCAACCATCATCATCATTATCATTATGCTAAAATTCAAACAGTGAAAGCAAAGTCATTACTCAATGCTTCGTGACTAAACGTGCCTTAAAAAGCTACTTGAACAGACACATGCTAGTTTGTTTAACATGGTGTAATTTACTGCACTGCTCTACAGTAACCTCTGTCATAATGAAAGGGGAACTCAGGAAGTGAAACCGGGCTTAATCCTGCCGTTACACAAGGAATCCTACCGTAGCTCACCTTTCAAGGGGAGAGGTTGAGAAAGTTAAACCCGCTCTAACACTCAGCTTGAGTTCATCCACATTAATCCCGCTGTAATCTGGATCAGAACACGAGGGTTTTACGACTAATGACAGCCAACTAGTTAGATTTCAGCGGTTCACTGCAGCTCGGTTTAACCAGGGATTAACTGGGCCCGCAGGACTAACACTGGATTGAAGGTGGCACGAGAGAGAACTTGCTCATGCAAAAGGAAGAAAGAGACAAACCAGAGGAGAGGAGTCATCGACTCTTACTCTCTGTTTTAGAGTGGAAAGACCGAACAACCTGTGTAGGTGTACGGCCGCATGCGTGGACTGCTTAAAAGCATTGACTCAGCCCATGCAGCCTCTGTTTTATCTGAGCGTGATGGTGGTGAATGGTGAATGTTTGACGAGGTTGTCTGAGGTAACAGTTTGAAAAAAAATCACACGGAGAAGAACCACACGCTATAAAGTGAGACGTCATACGTCGGCTTTACATATCAAAGCTGTATTTATTACTTGCTCTACTTGTGTCACTGTATTTCTCTCCTTTAATGAATTCACTATCCTACAGGCCAAACACTAATGGTGGACTTTGCATTTCTCTCTGTTACTGGATGAAAGGCCTCATAACAAGACTTAATGGGGACACTATGGCTTTCTTGTGACCATAATCAGGAGCGTGTGCTTTGGGGAAACAAACAACCCTCATTAAACATGATGGAAAACACATCTGACCCTCATGACCTGACAAGCCTCATTTGGCCTGATGTTTGAGTATTCACTGCCGTCACATGGCTACCCAAGTTGACCCTAAGTTGATAATAACTTTATTCTTGGTCTACATTTCCCTATCTGTATTCATGCTTAGTTCCAATTAGATGTGAGAGTTTCACAAACAGTAGAGTCATCGTGTCTTGTTTAGTAATTCAGATGATGTAGATTGGAATATATGTAAGATGACTACAAAATAAAGCTTGTCTGCCGCAAGCGAGTCGGTTTGCCATTCCTGGCAGAAAACTCTGACTACTTGATTGTCTACCGTGATTTAGAGCGCTCGCACTCAAACGCACAAGTGCATCCGATTTTTCCTTTTATGTTCCTCATTGGATTATCGCAGTAGATGGCTTTTCTGTTGGATTATGTCTCAGCCGACAGACAAGTGAGCACACAAAAGAGTCGACTTCTGCGCCGTTATGGACCTCCGACTTAAACCGTCCTTGAGCTTTGTGACCTCCGGCTCTCGGTCTTTCAGCCTGCTGTGCATTTGGCCAAGCTCAGAGTTGTTCTGCTTCAGTCGGCTGTGAAGCACGGAGCCGGTCCCCCCTCCGGGTTACGCTTCAATTTTGTGAGCCTGTTTCACGACTTCCCGGTCAGAGTTCAACTGATCCATAGATTTCACAAGAAGTGAGCAAAGGTGAAGAGGAGAGGAGAGAGTTTCTCTTTACCTGTTGCTCCTTAATACGGAGCTGCTCTTGTAGCTGCTGTTGTTCTTTCTCCTTCTGCTCTCTAAGGTGCTCGATATCGCTGACCTTTTCGCTTAACTGACAGGCCTCTTCCTTGTGCGCTCTAATCGTGCAGTTTAAGTGTCTTACCTCTTCCTCCAGAGCTGTCACCTGAGCCAAAAGAAAGAGAAAAAAAGATGAAAATTGAAAAGGATGGAGACGAGGAAAGCTTTACGCTGGGATACCATGCACACCCGGACAGACAGAAGAGACAGTGAGGGGGTGGCAGTAACCAAAAAGTGAGTGTCAGGTTTGAGTCAGAGAGTTTCCCAGTTTAGTCTCAGGACCAGCTGGGAAAATGTAGGCACAGCATGAATGAGTAACGATTCCCTTTTCCTTAGCTCCAACTTTCGCAGAGCCTTTGAGCAAGGTGCTACACCTCCCATTGCTCTGATGGAGCTGCTCGGTAGCCAACAGTAGAAGACTACTGCTGGTTTGGGCACTTCCCTTGAGTAGATGTGTGCAACTCTGTGGGTGTAAAGCAAGGAAGTGTTGAAAAAATAGGGGTGATCACTGAACCTAGCCTCGGCATATGAAAGAAAAATAAAAAAAAATTGTAGGAGAGAATTGAAAGCCCTAAGACAAATTTCAAACCCAAAAACCAAAACATAATATAAAAAAGAAAGCGCCTTTTTCATAAAATACTGCTTAAAAACGACCAAATATGCAGTTTTAAAGGGAAAAACATGGAGTTTCCATTTCTCCAAATTGTATTTTTTAATCTCTAAAAACTGCATGACACAACCTGAAAAGTGAACGCAGACGAGCCACCGCACCTGCTTCTGTGTTCCTCGATGCTTCTTTTCAGCTGTCTTCATTTCGGCTCTGAGCTGCAGAATTAACTCATCTCTACTTCGAACCTAAACACAGAGAAAATTAACAAAATTAACAAAAACGTGCATTTAAATAAGTTGCACATCCTGGCATTTTAGCCTCTCCAGTTCCTTTAATTAAACAGACAGAGAGAGATGGACCTCAAGGTGTGAGGTGTGGAGTTTGTCGTGGCTCAGAGCCAAGTCAGCCTCCAGTTTGGCTTTGCTCCGGTCGAGGTGGGCGCACTCTTTGCTTCGGTCCTCCATCAGGACTCTCAGCTCATCCCTCTCCTCACGGAGCTTCTCCAAAGACCTGTCTTTTCGAAGCAACTGTTACATTTGCACATAAATTAGCATCCACACCAGGGGAAAAAGCTTTAAATGTCCAAAGATAAACATGTAATGAAACAATATTAATTATAAACCCACTCAACATTATCCAAAAAACAATTAAAAACAGGATGCTTTAAAAAGTGATTCCATTATCAAATTTCAGTGTGGTTAACAATAATCATGAAAAATGAAACTGATGGGTTTTTTTACCTCTTTTTGACACTCTGAGTGTTGTCCCTTACTTTCTGCGAGCTCCTTCATCAGTGTACAAATCTTAACCTCCCTCTTCTGTATCTGTAAGATGAAAGCATTTAATCACACATCAAACACCCATTTTTTTGTTGCTTTTGTTTTTTAAATCGCAAAACCACAGCCGATCTCATAAGATTCGGACAAGGGAACGTCGTGTTAAGAACATTCGCTGGCGACTCTGTCACCGTTTACTGAACTCGAGATAAAATATTCGAGTTGTTGTTTTCATATTTGTGTGTTTCAGGTAATGGTGGCGGTGATGGGTGAATGACACTGCATACAGGGAAACGGTTGTTGATGCTTCTCTTGAGTATACGCTACGTCTCACAGTAGCTTGTGTTTGTCTGTTTCCTTGGTGACCTTCCCTAATTACCCACTTCTGCTCGATGCCAAATGAGTGCGTGAGCGTGTGCGTCTGCATGTCTGTGTGCGCTTTCATGTCGGTGTGATTCCTTACAAGTTTGCCTCGGGGAAATGTTTTGGACATTTTTTGTTCTCATTTCTCTTCTGTACGTGTTCACCGACTTCCTACCTCGCCACGGTCTTTTTCTCATTGAGGTTGGTGAGAACGGCCAGGTTTGGGTGTCGAGCCAAAAAAGTTTCTTTTTAACTCTGGGATATTTTTGCGATGGCTTATTAACATTTTAAAGATGTTAAGTTGTTCTTTTAACCTTTCTATGACTGAAACGTGAATCTGATCATCTCCAAAACAAAATCATCGGCCAGTATTTGGGAGTTGAAGACCGAGAGGAATAGGATGCTCTAAATTAATTAACCTTTTATATATTGACATGAAGGCAAGATTGTATTACTTCATATCTAATCCTGTGTTGTGAGTGATTTTACCACAATATCACTGACAATGCTGACAATAACAATAAGAAAGAAGAAATGCTATGTCTCGATCTAATTTTAACAGCTTATTTGTTATAGTTGAAGCAGACAAGTTTTCACTTCCAATTTGTAAGAGCCTTTCTTTTGGAATTGAGTCAAATGCTCGCTCTCTCTTTCTCTATCCCTCCCCACCTGCTGTCTGTCATCCATGATCTAGGGATCGTTTTGACCAGAGTTGAGGGCTTGTTTGTAACTGTCCAGGGGGATTGATGGAGTTAACTTGGCTCTTTGGCCTCTCACCTCTGGCTGTCGGTGGCTAGGCTCACCAGACGCACTAAACCTGAGCTATGGCAAGTGAAGAAGAAGAAGAAAGAAAAAAAGCCCTGTGTATACACACTGCTATCCATGCACCAGTTAAATCACACAGGAGCATTCATGTAAACACTTTGACTCATACAAATAGGTAGTACCCTGGTACCGGAGTGATACCGATAGTGTTTTGCATTCCACAGACATCAGATAAAAAAAAAAACATGTGCACACAGAAGAAGAAAAAAAACTGACCAAAGCTTTTATTCACCTTACAAATACAAGTCATTCCACTTACCCATAGCAAACACTGCACACTCTCTTCCTGCCAATTGTTAAATCGTAGCTTGATTTATCTTTGAGTGCGTGCGCGTGCATGAATTCCCAATGTGAGCGTGTGATAGGCAGAATGGATGTTGATAAACACCGGAGGACGTCATGTCAAAACAGACAACTTGTCAAAACGACACGCTAACTAGGTCAATCACAAAGTTTAAGGAGAAACTTTGGAGTGGAGCTTTGGTTTATGCATATCTCTACCTGGATGTCTATGTGTGTGTGATAAGCTCCTGAACGAATCTGCAGGAGGGGACCTCCAATATCGAAGGTATTTTTAAATCAATGAGCTCTTAAGTGCATCCCAGTCTCAATGTGTTCACACATAACGCACGCACACAACACTCGGCGTAGATAGAATCCCCACTGACAGGCAATGACAAGATAAAGAGAGGGAGGCAAAAAAAAGAGGTGCGCAGGTGGGGGGGGGCAACGACAGGAGGGGGAGAAATAATATTTGAACAGTTGGGGGGTGGGTGGGGTAGTGAAGAGGGTGGTGGGGATGAAAAAGAGATGTGGCAAGGCAAGAAAAGAAATGAGCAATAAGTGAGATCAAGAGAGAAAGCAAGGCGAGAGAGAGGGAGAAACAAATCTGTAAGCTTTTCTGACAGTTGTAAAGCGCTGTGACCAGGACCCACGTCTGTCCCTGTCCAACCTTGAAGGCTCGAACAACTTTAGTCAACGCCGCTTACCTTCCACTGTACTGCTCCTACTCCATACTTTTGTGTTTGCTTTCACCTCTTTTTGCACTTTAAATAGGAGGGCATCTGAATTAGTTTTCCAAAAGTGCTTCATACACAACGTGTGCGTCCTTGCATTTTAAACTAAAGTCCAAGTGAGGAAGCTGAGGACACTAGGCAGGAGAGTTAGCAGCAGATTAAAAATAAATAGCCACATGCGAGGATTATAGTGCACACATCTGTTTTGAAACACAGCTTCATTTACTGTTCTTTAGTCTCCACGCACATAGAGTGAAATATTTTAAGATTTACGGTAAAGGGTCTGAAAGGTCGTGCCTCACATATAGCTCTATGGCGAGATTTTGTGGCTTTTACTGTCCAGCAAAATTGCCGCGAACATGAATCCTCAAGTTAAGAAATCCCCCGTTCTGCTTCCTGTGCACATTTGTGATCTGTGATCTTTAAAGAAGAGTCTGTGTGCGTGTGTGTGTGTGTCTTTTGGTCCTGGGAAGGTGAAGTAGATCATTTCTACAAAAAAAAAGCCGCTTGTGATGTTAATGATTTTATTATTGACACAAGGTGGTGGTGATGGTGGGTGGGGAGGGGGAGGGAGAGACAAGACTTCAACCTCATGTCTCAGTCGCAACAACATGTGGCTGTTCACATGATGTTGATGATGATGTGCGAGTTAGTTAGAAAAAAAGGATTCGGGATTAAAAAGGTAGGAAATTAAAGGGATTAAGGAGGAAGTTGTGCCCGTCCAATTCCTGACAAGCCTGGCTTCATCAAAAGTGTGTTTTTAATAAGGCTCTAAATTTAAGACTGGACATTTACATAAAAAAGGGCACACATCTGCTTTTATTTCACAAATTTCCTGTGTCATGTATGTCGTGTTAGTCACAAAAAAATTTAAAAATACAGTAAAAAAAATGTCAACAGCAAATCGTAGCTGTCCTGCAAACATCAGTATCAGTGTTTGGCGAAATGTTGTTTTAACAGAAAAAAAATGATACCGCAGGGAGAGGAAAAAAAGTTAAACAGATGTTTCAGTGGTTTCTTATATAAATCTAATATAAATGCCGTGTCCACGCTGACTTCCCAAGAATTTCGGATAATTAAGATTTTAAAGTGACTAGAGTACTTGTTCTCTGCAGCGAGAGCAGACTGCGTTCTCTTTTTATTCGGAGGAAAGAAGTGCAACTGTAAGTGAGAGGGCGAGCGAGTGCAAGAGAGAGTGAATCAGCAGAGTACATTTAAGATGAAGGAGAGAGTGTTGACAGTATTTGTTCAGCTGTGCTAATGTTTGGACATTTAGAGCCGCGGCGAAAAGAAAAAAAAAAACACTTAATGCAAAGTTCTCCGTTTCATTTATATTTGAGAGGGAGCAGGCGCGCTCACTCGCGTTCCCGCACACCTACTGCAGCCACCGTCCACACAACGACGGAATGAAGTGTGCACGAGGGAATGCAAAGCTGCCAGTGTGTGCGCCCTTGTGTGGGTGTGCGAGAGAGGGCTTGTAATACATCAGAGAAAACCAGTTTTTGTGCATAAAGCAAGGCCAGATGTGAAGCAGAAACCAGATCCCTGGGCTGAGAGCTGTGGTCCATCCTTTGACTTAACCAGCACAAACATAAAACACTTAAACACACCCACACGTATACATGTGCACACAGTTGCACGTGCACAGGTAACTGCATGAAATGTATGTGCGCGACAAAACACATGAGCGCAAAACCGTTTTAGAAATTATTTAAAACTCTCCTGTATGTGACAGCTTAGCTTCGGTGACTTGTTTTTAAGGAGTTGAACTTCAGTGCAGCTGCTTTCATCGTGAAAATGAACTCCTGTGCACCCCTAATTAAATTTCTTAAATTTACCCAAACTCCCATATAACATGAGCTACAGAGGAGCATTTTTAAATGGGCACTCTAATAAATGGCTGACTACTGTAACAATAGACTCGCGGATAGCCAGCAAAATTCTGAACTTAACCTTCACCCTAAAAAATACGTTGAAAAAGCGTGTTGTCAGTGAAGAGGCATCCCAGTGACAAGGACCGAACCTCGTGTGCTGTGTTCTGTTTTTTACAATTCCGAGCCCTTGAAATTTCCCAATGGCTTTGGGAAAGGTATCTTTGCAACCTGGTTAATTGAAGGTTAAACACAAACCACTAAGCACTAACATATGCTTTTGGTGTATCGCATAAAGGGCAGAGCAGGACAAAAAAAAAAACAGGTCTAAGAAGCAATGTAGCACGTGACCACATGATTTCCCAGCTTCGCCACAATCCCAGCAGTAGTGAAGCTGAAATCCCATTTTAGCGGAACAATCAAAATTTTTGCCAAGTCTGTCTTCATCAAAAGTATGTGTTTTTAATAAGGCTCTAAATATCAGAACATCCTATTACCCATTATCTAAAACCTTATTATCAGCACTATTGTAGAAATAGACAATGCCTGTCACAGTGAATATTACATTTGAAAATTTCATATTTAAATGAATCCCTCACCTACGCGACCCATCTTATCAGTCCCATTGTGGGGAAAGACAATGCATTACATTAAAGTGAATATTATATTTAATCTCCCATCCAGTAGAAATTTCGTATCTCTAGATTAACCATTTTTCTTCCAACGTGCCCGCTTTCTGCAGAAACTCTAGCTTTAATGGTGAGGTGGAAAACTCGCCTTTAACGTACCAATTGTCAACAATTTGAGGGGGAAAAACACGCACACGCTTCGGTTTAATTGTAAAACGACAAAGTCAAACAAAGCAAAGATTTTACAAGAATTCACATTTTAATATTTGAATTAAGACCTTGGAGATGAAGCTGATTACCTTCTTTTCACTGGTGCGACGCTCGAGAGCTAATTCCAGCTGTAGACGTTCAACCTCTTTGCTCGCATGGTGCAGCTGGCCTAAGATCTGCTGTCTGTCTGCATTCAGGCTGATGGTGGTCTGATTCAGGGCATTCGTGATATCACTTAACATACCCTCACTTATTCGTAACTGCAAGGTTAGCAGAGACAGGAAGAAAGGCAAGGATGATGATCTGAAAGTACTGTTTGAGGTTAGGACCTTTAAGCCCACCGACAGACAAAAAGAAAGCTGTGGTGGACCAAAACGCAAGGAGAAGAATGAGCGACCCATTGCAAGAAAATCCAAATAAGAGAGATGGGAGATGAAAGTAAAATTTAGAGACGTTTGCTTCTGTTTTTTCTCCGTACAAGTGAAAGGGAACATCATAATTGCTTTGTGCCAGGCTAGGGACCCCTACAATTACCGCTTTGACTCGGGACCAATAAAACTGCTTGACTACTCGTCATAAAGTTGTAGGACGCTAACCGGAGCAGTGCTTCTGAAACCTGGAGGCAGAGCTCTCACTGTGTTGTGATCCTTTTGTATCTCCACTACATCAGATGCATCAAAAAGCTTTTCATTAAAAGAAAAAAAAAAGCATCACATGATGTTTAGCTGGGCCACGGCCCCTTTTCTTTGTAACATACAAAATCACGCCGGCAACAGAAAGCAACCTGTTTATTTTCAGACACTTACTTAAACCTTTGACACCGCAAATTTTCAAACTCGGCCCCAGAACATCAGTAACATGATGAAATGAAAATACAGTGTTACACTTATCGCATTTAAGCTGCTGGCGCCTTCTGAATACACCAGTGATGTCAAAAAGGTAATAAGGAAATTAAGTTAGTGTTAGAAAAGTAAGGGCATAAAGTCGGCATCTAAGGGCGCGCTGCTTTTATGTCGAATGTATTTCATTTAGCTGGCTGACAGGCACCCACCATGCTAAAACACTAAGGAGCAGACAAATGACTTGGTTTGGCCAAGGACACAGTAAATAGGTTAATTTAAGCCTAAAACACATCACTGCCACGCGCCACTCTGATATACCTAGAGGGGTGAGAGGAGGAGGAGGAGGAGGAAAAGAAGAAGAGAGAATGAAACAGAGAGGGAGCGAGAATAAAAATAAAGAGAGGGAGAGAGAGGACAGTGAGAGAAACCTAAAGGCCATTCCATTCATCATGCGTACGACTCTTTAATGTTCACATTCATTACCACTGATTCTCATTGGGGCAAAAGAGAGAGAGAGGCTGGACAAGGGAGATGAGAGAGGAAAAAGACAACAAAGGAAGCAAAAAAAAAAGAATGATCTGAAGAAAAATAATTAATAGAAAAGAAAATCAAGCCAGCATTTAACCCCTCCCCCCCATCTTGTTCCTTCTAATGGCTAAGTGATATTCACACAAACATGCTTCTTTAATGTACGAGGCTACCCTCTGCGGAGCTAAGATGGTGGGGATGAGTTATTAAATATGGAGAGAGGGCAAGAGAGGAAAGGCGGAGGAGGAGGGGAAGAAGGACTGATGATTAACTGTGAAGGAAGTAAAAAATGAGGAGAATTCCCCGATGTACCTCGCTGGATTTGATTTAGAGAACGATGCCCAGTTCTGCTTCTTGTTTAAGAAGATCTCCTCTCCTCTGTGTGCGAGCGTGTGAAAGACAGAGCGCACTTACCCACTGTGCTCTGCCGTGTGGCTGGGCTGTCTTTGAGGATGGCATTCTAGTTTTTCTCCTTTATGACAAATGTTCTCTTCAGAGACTTCTATGTGACTCGCAAACTAACCACATCCTGGGCGAGGGGCTTCGCATGAGCCTCCTCAGCTTGGAGGTTTTCTACCTGCAAATAAAAAAGTGCTCAGGGGCACCCTTTCGCCTTAATCGAAGATTTCCCGTAGTGTTTGCAAAACTACCAACAAGATGTGGTGGTTTCAGTTACAGAAGATAAACAAGATGTTCGTTTCAAGTAGTGCTGACACTTTGTGGATTTTTATTTTTATTTTATATTTGTTTGAGCAACCGGGTCAGGATTTCTGGAAAGATTGTTGCTGAGTTGTATTTCTGTAATGTATTTTTTGGCTCTTTAAGCATGACTTTTAAGTGCTGTTTGCATTCATTACATTCAAGAGAGGGCAGGCATTTCTACAGCCAATATTCCCAGTGATTGGTAACTTACACCATATAAATAGCAGTACGGGCCAGAGATGTCATGATCCCTGGCTTTTTGTGCCAGGTTTTTGAGTTACGTCTTCTGGTTTATTATTTAGTTGGGCTTCTTTACTCTACTTAAGCTCCTACATTTTGAGTTATGATTTCCTCATTTTTGTTCTATGTATATTTATGTTTTAGCTCATTAGTTAGCATTTGTGCTTAGTTCCCACAGTGTTTTCTCTCACTTTTCTTTAATCTGATTCTAATGTAGAACGTTGTGTGTTTCTTTGTGTTTAGTTTTGGGGTTGTGAATTCTTAAGTTATAGATTAATGGCAGGTTTTTCCGTTACTTTATGGTTTTAGTTATTTCTGTATTTCATATTTTCCAGTTGTCCCTCTGTCTCGCTCTGTGTTTATGCCTTGCTCCCCTTGTGTTGCCTTGTTCTGTTCATCTTGTTAAGTAGTAATATTCAGATTAGTATTCGTCTTCTTTGGCTATTCCCCGATGTGCCTTCAGCGTGTGCTCTTCTGCTTCCTTGTGTTTTCTTGTGTTGTTGTAGTTCTCTGGGTTATGGTTTTGTTTGGATGTCTAGTAGCAGGTTTGGGCTTTTATCAGCTTTTATTAGCCTTTTGCATTTGGATCTGCCACCTTGGATCCACCTTGGATCTGGTCAGAGGGCCTGGTAGCGCCAGTGTCCGGCAGCCTCGCCTCTGTCAGTGCGCCCCAGGGTGGCTGTGGCTACAATATAGCTTGCTATCACCAGTGTGTGAATGTGTGTGTGAATGGGTGGATGACTGGTTGTGTAAAGCGCTTTGGGGTCCTTAGGGACTAGTAAAGCGCAATACAAATACAGGCCATTTACCATTTACCTTCACACTACAATCCATAGCCTATTGTAGCATGAAGGAATTTCATCAACTTGAACTTGGGGTGAACTGTCTCTTTACCAGCAATTCATGATTTCATTCATACGGACAGCCAATTTAGGATTTAGCTAACTTACCTAGCATGCTTGTCTTTTGACTGTGGGAAAAATCTGAATCTGAGAAACCTTGGCAAGCACCAGGAGAACATGCAAACTCCACATAGAGTTTGCATGTTCCTGGAGACCAGGAGAAGCAAAACTGCTAATCACTGCACCACAGTGCCGCTCTAAGTAACTGTTGGTGTGTGCGGTGTGCGTTACTGTACATGAATTTGCGCTTGAGCAATTACTGATGCAAAAAGACCAATAATTTCAGAGGAAGCAGACAGTGGGTGAACTCCTCACCCCAAACATGAATGTGAGTGTGTGTGGGCCCGTGGTTCAGATCCCACTTAAATCAAAGCCTCTATTCATTGGGACTCTGTTAAATGGTCCTGTGTTAGATTAGCAAGGAAGCTCCGCAGAGAGTCACAGCAAACACACTTTGAGATACCATACCATACCTTTGTATGCACGTGCACGCACTAGTCGAAATGCCTGCATATTTTTATTTCTATCAAACTGGATGATTTAAGATCAGGTCATAACAAGATGCAGATATAACCACAAAAAAAATATGGAGCTAAAGACACACTCAAAGTGAACACGGCCACCAGGAGCAGCCTGTGGTTAGGGGCATGTGTCTTGGTGCAGTCACAACCTACCTCTGCCTCCTTAAGTGAGCCTCCCAGAAACACTTCCTAGCATTAATATGTCCCACCCAACACAGCGCAACAGTGAGTTAAAGGTGGTCATCAATGCAGTTAAATTATCTACAGCTTTGCTAATGGATGGTAACAATTATAAGCAATGGCCCACCCAGTATTATTGCAATAATGAATTAAAATCTCTCTTTTATCTGGATTATTCGCCCCAGTTTTTTGTGTGACTATTGGGAAATAAGTTTTACAAAAACTAGGACAATAACGTGTTCATTTCAGCGCTTCAACCAAGTTCAACATATTACACCAGAGAGCAAAAGTTCTTTATGTTAAACCATCTACGGCGCAAGAGGGATTTCAAATGAAAAATGGACATTTGGCAAAAGAGCACATTTTTACACATTTTAAATATTATTGCCATCAATGTTAAACCAAGTAAAAGCAATAAGATCTAATTAAAAGTCAGCTTCTGTAAATGTTTTACTATACTTACTTATGACTGCAATCCGGACTGTTCGACAATAGCCATATTTCACATGTAAGACACAATTAAAGGCAGTGTTCTGTGTCAGCTTAGTTACTAGACAAAGTCTTCGCTAATATCCAATATTAAAACTCGAGAAATATAACGTTTTAAAGGCTTATATACCGGTGATAGCCGCGCAAAAGAAGCTTGGATTCATGATAAAGTGCCCAGGAGCCAAAAGGAAGAGCAATGTAAAGTGACTGATAGTCTTTATTCCTGTTATCTAGTGCCAACATCATGGTGTTTTTAGCTCTTGTGAACAAGTAGAGACTGAGTATTATTTTTGCAGCAGCAATCAAGCCTTTCTTGGAAACGAAGTCACATTTACCTTGGAAAAACATCCAAATTTGAGTTACTCACAGGGCTACAAACAAGGTAATTCAAAAAGCCTATGTTGTCACATCTAATTTGTTATGAGTCTGTATAACAGGATGTTGACGTTTTCTTATTCCCACTCACTGCGGGTCAGGCCTGTTGATCCAGCTAGTTAAAGATCACAGTGTCTGCCAAAATCCCTCCTATAGCTCAAGGTCTTTACAGGTCTGACTTTCTCCATAATATTGTTACATAATTAATACATTAGGGTCATTTTTTTCCCATCTCCAAATCTGCCACCATCAGAGATGATTAAAAGTTCCCATGTGGTCTCTGTGAAGTCTTAATTCTCCAGCAGAGGAGTATAGGACCTTGGCTGAGAGTCCGGAAGAAAGAATATCAGATTTGTGATTTTATTTCAAATGAGTGCTTAAGCCCTGGACTTTCATATTAGTAGAGCTCCTATTGAGAGAGAAACCTCAATCTGATCAAGTCTCATTACTTTAGCAATCAAAGTTTCGCCCCTGGGGTCCACCCCTCAACTCCTGCCTCCCACCTCCTCCCGTCTGTCCTTTTTTTTTCTCCCCCTCTGCTCGCCATCATACATTTCTGCCACCAAGGCAGAGAAGAGGAGAAAGGGAGAATGGCTTGCGCAAATCCTTGATTGGCCAAAGTCTATCCTCCATCTAGGATTACGAATAGAAATGGAACATTTGAGGACAAAGGAAGGAGGGGTAAGATGGGAAGAGACAGAGAAGGAAGAAAGAGATAGATAGTGTGTTAGGGAGAGATGTGAGTTGCAGAGTTATGGGCACAGAGAAAGACAGAGAGAGAGAGAGAGAGAGAGAGAGAGAAGATGGCTAATATAATTGAATTAAAAAGATGGAGCGGGGCCATTTCTAAGCAGGTGGGAGTGTGGAGTGAGAAAGAGCAGGCGAGATATTAACTTCTAATAAAAGAGAGATTAGAAAGTGGCTGGGAGGACTGCTCTGTCTTTACCTGTGGGAGTGACGGCCCCCACATAACCTTTCACTGCAATATGCACACTGATATTGGCCACCATATTATGAGCATGCTACACACAGACAGACGAATACAAGAGCATCCACGCGCGCACACGCACATTTTCACCTCAAATAACCACACATACACACACACACAGTACATACAGTATATATACACACATATATGCAGGAATATACGACATTTGATGAGACGTACAAGCGGGCGCACACACAGAGTGCATTATCAGCTCTCAAGCAGTGATCCAAGAGGCAGCAGCTATCAGATAATGAAGACGCAGCTCTTTGGGAAGCTTCTGCCATACAGACAATTAATTAACTAATTGGTCTAATGAGCTTGTTAATGCCACGCTTTTTTTGGCAGCCTGTGTGAATACATTAACGAGGCTAATTCAATTAAACAGGTGCAGATTTCACAGCTGCCTCTCTCATGAGCATGAACGCACACGAGCGCACACACACACACACACACACACACACACACACACAAATCCTACAGGTGTTGTGTACATGCTCGCTTCATTTGACTCTGATGTCTTTCTCAGCGAAAACCTTGGCATTCGATCAAAAGCATAATGATATGCAGATCAAGTGGTGTGTACTTGTGTGTGTGTGTGTGTACGTCAGTCAGTGCTTGTGCCTCAATGGGCCGGTGTGCCTTTGAATCAGAAGTACAGCTCAATAAGCTCTACTAGCAATGGTAATCTGTATAATTGAAAGGGTATAATATAAGTGGGTGGAAAAGTGATTGAAGCGCTAGGATGGCGTAGTTAAATTAGCTAACAGAATCCCAGGGGTCAACCAATAATGTTAGCCAAGGGTTCACAGTGCAATACAATTGATTTACTCAAAAGCTTTTCAGTACTGTATGTTTATTTGTGTACTTATGTGTTTGACCAAAAAAGACTATGACCCGCGTGTTAAAAACACTAAGCATGTCTTCTCTTGAAGTTACTCTTTCCCATTTCTTGGCAGCCTTCACTCACAAACGCTCTTACTGCGAAGCAGCAATTCATTATAGATAAATAGGACTCATTCATTGAAGAATCTGTAAAATGTCTTTAAATTTTATACAAACATAAAAGAAGCATTTGAAGTATGTGCTTGTGTACCCTTTGCGTACATTTTACCTTTTGCCTCGTTCCATTCAGCTCATCAGTTAGTTGCTTAATCCTCGTCTCTTTCTCCTCCGCCATTCTCTTGAAACGATTGCGGAGCTTGTCTTTCAAATGCACCATTTTGGCCTTGGTCTGGAGCAGAAAGAACAGTATTATTTAGTCATTGTCATAAACTGGAGTCAAAGTGTTAGTCAGTTTACTTTTAACGTTGCTTCTATCGTTGTTAAAATTGATAGAGAGAAGCAGTTATGACCATAAGTGTTGTAGATTTTTAAAAAGAATCAAAATAAAGTTTCACATTCTTGAAAAATGTCACACTATGATTTCGTCACAGTGATTTTCTTGCTCTGCACACACATTAATATGTTTATACACTTAGATTACATTATAATGTACATGCAAGCATAGAGACTGCCTCAAGGCTAAACTCATGCACAAATGCAAACAAACATTGGAGAGCATGACTGATGACACTGGGTTTATCTAATGTGAGGTCAACAAGCGACTGTGCTTTTCTTGTGTGTGTGCAGTGTATATGCACGGTGATTTAATGGGTTGTTACACAGATACAACAGAAGTTCCCTCACAGGAAGACTAAAGCACTAAGATTCAAGCCAGAGTACGGTTCTGAACTTACCAGTGACTAATGTATTGCTAATCACTCAATATTTAATCCATACATGAAAAGAAAGAGCAGAAAGTTTGATTTTTTTACACTACCACACGATGGGAAATCACTAATTGCTGGAATATTTTGTAACTGGCAGAAATAGTGTTAACTAAACTTGCCGGGAGATGATACCACTGATTAATTTTCTCCAGCTTCATCATATCCACCCCTTTTCCCTATACATAAGTCTGCTTTCTCTCCCTCCCCCCAATCCCCTTCAGCCATTACTGAATACTAAATCAGACCCCCTCCCCCCCTTTTTTTTTAATTTCCACACAACCTAGTTTCATTTTTCTCCTTGTGTCATTTAGCCTTGACATAGCATAGCATCTTATGCGTTAGGTATGGCTGATGTGAATTTATTGCTATTGTTATCTTTTTTCCATTTGCTGCTTGTCTGTCCAGCTGTATGCTATGCATGGCTAAATCATTACCTGTGCATGTGGTACAGATATTGATTCCCACCATTAGTAATTTGCAGTAAAATCTTGACAGTTCGACGTGCTAACACAGCTGTGTTTAAGAACCAAACAGCACCAAAAGTGTTCTTTTCGTCAAAGCACAAATATCGCCAGAGGTATTTTGTGTAATGTTTGTTTCTTGTAGATAATAATGAAGTCTGTGTTTGAGAGTACACCATATGTATGTTTGTGTGTACATGTTAGCTAGGGAGAAGGGAAATAGAGGTGATTGTATACAGCTACAGTGTGTTTTCTGCTGATTTTTGCCATTGCATTCTGCTGCTTATGGACACATATTAAAGCTGTAGCTGCTACACAGTGAACTCCAAACACAGCTTGAAGATTATACCACAAATGTAAACAAGATTCGTCTATGTACAGTAATGAATATTCCTATTATCCTTGAGTAAATAAAATCCCAATGAGCAGTGATCTTAGCATCTTAGCTTTGGCTAAAACCTCTATGGGGGGGATTAAAACTTCCTTAATGCATGAAAAACCTTGTTTTGTGTGTGCAGATACTAAAGTGTCCATGTGTAACTGCAAATAAAATCTCATTCTCTTTAACAATCTCAGTAGCCCACACCAAAAAAATCTCCCTTTTTGTTCTTCGTCTTCTTCATCATCAATCCATACAACTGTTAAAAATCAAAACAACAAAAGCTGAGCAGAAACCGTAACATGTACAATTTGTGCATGCTCACTGGGTTTTGTCAGCGCGAATAAATATTCATTTATTCTTATGTTTTTCGACAACGCTTTTCTATCCTACCACTAGGCTTCTTTGTCCTGCACTCAGAGAACTTGGGCTGCTCTAAGGTTCTGGGTTTTCTTCTCTTAAGTTGTTGTGTCTTCCTGTCATCATATTACTTCTCATCACCTGCTTGCATAGCCTGGAACCTCGCCCTGGAAACTGGAGAAGTGGGAAGTGATTTGGAAAAATGAGGGCAATAAAAAAAAAAGCACAGGGATGAATGGAGAGATGTGATATAAGGTTATATGCTAACCCAATCAGCAGGCTGCTGTTTGCCGACAGTATAATCAACATATCGGCCTAATGTCATTACAGCTATATGAGAAATAATATTGCGTGAAATGATATTGTGCGGCGCATGCGTGTCTGT
Organism: Perissodus microlepis; assembly: GCF_051167445.1. Taxonomy (NCBI): domain Eukaryota; kingdom Metazoa; phylum Chordata; class Actinopteri; order Cichliformes; family Cichlidae; genus Perissodus; species Perissodus microlepis. Next base: position 13,150,301 of record NC_140469.1, on the reverse strand, counting down.
GCGGCGCACACATGAACTAGCTCCCACGTCCAGATGTATGTAGCCCCCAGCACTTCTTTGGCACAAAAAGACACAAAGATGCAAAATCGTGCATGGATGCAGACATGGCGCATAAGACTGTCCTTATCGAAAAAACAATTTCAGGATGATTCATTAATTGATCACCTGATGGTTTTCATTGATTACATAAAAAAAAAATACAATTAGAATATTATTTTATCCCACTGGTAATTCATTTTTCAAGATTTTAAACAGTAAAACCAAATTTATCAGGAAAAATAGATCACTTCAAATTTAATTACTGTTTTTATTTCATGTGCACAGCATGCGCACGTGTATATATTTGTACAGTCACACAAAAAGGATGCCCACTGGCTCTGACACAAAAGGATATTAGTTAGTGTGTGGCTTCCATATCCTGAATGCATGAGGCTGCTGATGGCCTCTATTGATGGACACTGGCGTGAAGCCATCACTCAAGTTATGGAGCTTTAATTGGAGACAGCATAAAACGATAAACCAAGAAACATGCATGGCTGAACAGCCCAATGTAAACCATTAATCATAGCATAGGCAAAGACAAGTGGCCGCCGCATACACACGTGTGAGCAGCTGCAGCGGTGCACGCAGACTGGTCTCGCACCACACACCTTGCATATGTGTGCATGAGACACACGCGCACGCACACACACACACACACCCACAGCAGAGACAAAAGACCCAGTCACATATTCTCATGATAGATGACCCATTTAACTTTGATTTCTGAGAGAAATGAGCTTGCCAGTGATACAGGGTTACCACACACACACACACACACACACAGAGGCGCATACACTTACTCACTCATTCATGATATACATTGATACTAAACATGGGTTACATATATGAAGTCACACAATGCATTCAGTTTATATGCAAATAAGAGTTTGCTTTATTTTGCAGACCAGTGTGCAGTCCCTCTCTCCCACATGTGCACACACACACACACACACACATTTACTCTGCCTCATATTTGCATGTAAAGCCTTATAATATGGGGATGATTTGTGATGTAAGCAAGAAGTAAATCATTCAGCTGTGTCTATCATACCTCTGCTCTCCTTTCAAATATGACTACTCTCTCTTACTCTCTCTCTCACACACACACACATACAGAAACTAACACAAAAAGACAGACATATGATGTGTTTTCATAACATTTGATGGTGTTTTTTTAATATTATATTATATTTTTTTACCTAACAGCTGTAATGCTTGGGAAACAAGTCACCAGTGTCAGCACTAAAAGTTAGTCCCAAACAAGTTAAACAGTGCGTCTCAAATCTTTTTAAACAGCTGAAATTGAATTGCCTTGAAGCTCTTTTATTACTTAACCGCTGCAGCTAATTAACACTGACTTCCACATGCAACCTGGCGATGAAAAATCAGAGAAATCCTGGGACAGTTACGGATCTAGGCGAGGGGGGGAGTGTTTATTAGATAGCAACTGGAGTAGATAGAGATTGATTAATTTGAAGAGGGAAGGCTGCAGTGAGGAATTTCCTGAAAAGATGAATCCTCACATTTAAAGGGAATATGAGAAGTGACTGCTGCTCTGACTGAAGCGAGAAGGCTATTCTTCCAAATGGGAGAGAAAAGAAGAACTAAGGAAGCCCAAGGTCTCAGTGTCAGTGGGTTGACCAATTCAGTAGGCTGACATGAAACCGGAGGAAGACAGAGATGACAAATATTTCACATTTATTTCTTTTTTTAACTTAAAAAAATTGAATTCTTTACCTCATGTGCCTGCTGTCAAATACTCAAACTTTTCTTTTTCACCTTTTATACAATGACTAATTATCTCTTGTAAAGTTATATTGTTGCAGTCCAGACCTTTTCACATTTGGTCCTTGATTGCAAATGCTAAAATTCGACTACACCTTACTACAGCTGCTATCCAGTGACATATGAGACAGTGTTGATATTTAGACAGATGGATGGTATAAATAGAGGGATAAAAACCTACCAAATGCACACAAACATATAACATGTGCACACACACACATATACACAAACGCACGTTCCATACAGCAGGCTGCAGCCCCTCAGCGCTCCTCTGTCCTCACATGCTTGGTTTCCCCATCTAATTGCTGCCATTCGTCAGTGTGTGTGCATGTGTGCGTGTGTGCGTGTGTGTGTGTGTGTGTGTACATGTGTGTGCGTCTGAATTCATACACCCTTGTACTTTGTGTTTTTTGTGTTCCCTTCATAATTTTGTCTGCGTGCATTTACAAACAAGCACGGTGAAAAGAGAGAAAGTAGCATCATCAGACAGACAGGTAAGACTGGGAAAAGAGAAAGGGAGAAAGACAGAAAGATACAGAGGCAGACACACACACACACACACACACAGAGCTGTCACAGTGCCATAGGGCATACAAAACCTGTCAGCGTTTAAAACTACCGGCTTGTACCCTGCCTTGCCAATTGGAATTAGTCTCACATCATATGCCAGTTTCTTTGTCAAAAGCAACAGCTATTTTATTCTTACTACAACTAAACACAACAGTTTAAATACAATCAGAATCACTTCACTAAGTACCATAAAAGTCGGCATATTTGTTATTTCCCGAGTCAGTTTTCGCATGGTTCAGAGATTAAGAATTTGATTGTGCATATAAGAAATGCCGTTGCACACAGTGAGGCACGTTAAGCAACAAGGAATAAAAAAATGCACAAATGAAACAAAAGGCCATAAATGAATACAAATCGATATTTGAGAACACTGGCTAAGAAGCTTCCAAATAATACTTGAATACTTTCTTTTTTTGATTGAAGCGAACAAAAAAAAATCTAAGTGCCTGGAACATGCTAATTGCAACGTAACTTGATATGTGATGTTGACATGTTGACATTTTTGTATATAAACAACTGAGACTGATTGCACTCCTTTGTGCAATCATGAAAATATGTGCTGAAGAGTAGAGCTGTTTATGTTCCGTATGGCCAGTGTGTGTCTGTGAAATTATATGACAGTGTCTCTCTCTCTCGCATGCTTTCTCTCTTTCCCTTTATATTTAATAAGAAGGTCAACATTATTATGTGTTTTTTTCCCCTTTCACGTGTGTGTGTGTGTGTGTGTGTGGGTGGGTGAGGGGGGGTGTTCAACATGATAATTTGTCAGTTTATGTTGTGAGGGGGTAAACAGATAAGCAATCCACAGCACAATCCTTCATCCTGCTCTGATTATAAATCAGCTGGAGCTCTCAGAAGCAATCAGCAAGAGCAATCTGCAGCCGGCACAGACACCTTATCAATCAGAAGGGGCCATCACACTGTCACACTCACGCGTGCGCACATAAACTCCCATATTTGTACGGTCCTGCACCCGCACTCACCTACGCATACACTTCGACATAGAGACAGGTATGCCCCAATTGTAATTCTGCATCCCTACCCTGCAGTCTCTTCTTTTAAAACTTCCATCCCTGTTTTTTTCCGCCTCTCGTGAAACAGGATCACAACAAGTGAGTCGCAACAAGAGTTTCATCCAGCCAGCTGCCTGGCGGCCACAGAACCGTGCCTAGCGAGACACATCACTCCTAATTACAGTCTGATATTAATAACAGAGAAAAATATTAATCTTGGAGGTAAACACTAAGCCGCTTAAAGGAAAATTGCAAATAAATCAGATTATCTTATAGGAATATCCTCCAAATAGGCCAGGGGGGTAATGAGAAACCTAGGCCCAACCTCTCCCTCGCTCCCGCCTTCTCTCTCTCTTTGTCATTTCCCACTCCCCATTCTCTTGCAGGATTGAAAAAGGTGTGACTGCGTGTACGTGTCTGGGTGTGTGTTTGTGAGCACGTCTGTGTATTTATAAAGCCGCAGTATGATCCACCGTCCCAATCCCACCCCACCAACTCCACCACCACTGGTGTCACCTGCCTTCTTCTTCTCTCTTACCGAATACTGCTGTATTCATTTTTCACCTCCAATTTTATTTGGGTTGGGGTATGGTGGGGAGGGGTGTGAGGGGGGCGCCGCCGAGCAGATTCAATTAGGTTCTGTGATTGGGCCGCTGGCATTCAACGAGGTCATGGAAAGGTTAAGGAATTCAGTGGCACAAACATGATTATAGCTCTGTAGCATTTGATCAGAAGTAAGGTTTGTCACGTCAAAGTGGAGCTCCTCTATTTCTTGCACCGGGACCACCAGTTTGGCCAGAGTGTTATGTGAGAACGGCTCCAAGTGCTGATTCGTCTAGTGAATGCTAATTGCATGCAGAAGACAATGAATAAACACCATGTTTGGAGATATATACAAAGATATACAGCAGGATTTATGTATAACTCTGTCTTAGAAATGCAAAAAATCCTTGAACTCAAGAAAGTTTCATTGTTCTATCCCAAATGTGAAGCATGTGAAGTATAATTTTAGGCTGTTTTGCTGCCTCGAGTACTACAGAACTTTTCATTGCTGAGGGGGAAATGAAGGAAGTCCAAGTCTATCACAATATGTTACAGGATAGAGCTGCTCAACAGTTAAAGCTCAAGCTAGATGCTGGGTGAGGCAAAAGGACAAGGAAATAAATAGGCAACTTAACAGCTCAGTTTCTGAGCAGCCCACTCAGAACCAAAGCTTTGAACAATATTGTGGACAACTTCAAGTAAGCTGGTCACATTGGACAAGAAAATGGCTGAGGTGAAGCATATGGTAAATAGTCCAAATGTTGTGTGGGACCCCAAACCCTGTTTTTTGTGGCTATTGCTGTACTTGGAAGTTGAACTGGTTATTAAAATTTTTTATTACATTTTCCTTATTTACAGTGTAGCTTGATTTGTATTTATTAAACATGCCCATCAGGGATGAGTTTAAAGATGAGAACCAGTATAATTGTTTGTGTGTTAGCATGTGTTTAGCACATTTGGTTTGTGTTCTTTTGGCTCAAATGAGATTCATGTCACCTTTTTGAAATGTTTTTAATGAAAGCCAGCCCATTTCAAAGGGTTCACTGTTCATTGTCACTGCACAAAAGTGCATGTAAGATGTCCTCCAAATAAAGATTAATATGGAATATCAATATTTGTTGCTAATGCCCCTATCATGCTTCAGATAGGACAGACCCAGGACAAACTTGAGAGGTAATGTCTCTCAGCTGGATTGGGAATGCTTATGTGTCTCCCTCAAGAAACAGGTGAGGTAGAGACTGAGATTGGAGCATCTCAGACTGCTGCACCAGAGACTTGGACCTGGATGGATGCATGTTACTTTACTGGAGTTAGTACTCCAGTAAAGTAAAAAAGCACTACATAAGATGTAGTTCATTTACCACTTGGTTAACTGATCATCAGCTGCTTAATAAAAACATATATTTGGGAAGTTTGCTGGTCTGGAGCACTCAGATGCATGTTAACACAAAGCTATAATCCTTCCAGCAGTGGACCTCCCAGCAAAATCACCCCAATGTCAAACCATGCAACACTCTGGAAAACAGCAAAAAACCCAAAAGCTACTTCTCTACAGGCCCCATTTAACATGTGAAATGATAATGTTCATTTCAGTACAATTAGAAAAAGACTGAACAAGTATGGCTTGTTTAGAAGGACTGCCAGGAGAAAGCCTCTTCTCCTGGCAGTCCTTCCATGGCAGAACATGGCAGTAGGTTTGCAAAGTTACATCTCAACAAATCACCAGACTTCTGGAACAATGTGTTTTGGACAGATGAGATCCAAGTGGAGTTGTACACAGTGCCATGTTTGGCCAAAAGCAATCAGCCTATCAGGCCAAACACCTAATAGGGGTGACCACAGGCTTTGGGCTTGTTTTGGAACCACATGATCTGGGCACCTTGTAGGTGGTAACTATGAACTCCTCTGTATTGCAATGTATTCTATAGGCAAATGTTAAGCCTTTTGTTTAATAGCTAAACTCAGGTGAAATTGAGTCATGCAACAGAACAGTGACAGCAGCAAATCTGCACAAATTGGCAGAAAAAAGGCCCAGTCAAAGTCGTCAACCTGACTAAAATGCTGTGGCAGGACCAAAACTGAGCTGTGCATAAACAAATCACTGCAAATGGACTGAAGCAACATTGTAAAGAAGAATGGGCCAAAATTCATACACAATGATGTGAGAGACTAATTAAGTAACACAAAAAAACATTCATTCAAGATACATCTGATAACGGTGACTCTTCCCAGGACTTCATAGAGTACTGTGAAAACTTTTCCACGTGGCTTTGGGGGTGTTTCGACTCGGAGTCCACTCCAAGAGTAACAAGATCAGACACATTTCAGACACACCTGATTTTTGACCACTGAGACTGAAAATTGAGTTTTCTATGGGTCCAGGTTTCATATTTACTTGCAGTTTATTGTCTTACCTTTGCTAGCTTTGGGCATTGAAAACTACTTGGTTAGGTTTAGGAAAGCTCTGCTCATCAAAAACTAATGACATCATGGCATTTTGCCTGGACTTATTCTGGACTGGACTGGATAAGATAAGCACTTATGATCATTAAACTTTTAAATCTAGCTATAGGTCATAACTACATCTCACACAAGCGAAAGAGAGTCTCAGCACGTGTGCGCACAGACGTTGCATGCTGCAAAGATAATAAGCATGAAAAGAGACAGAATGTATGTCCACAGAAACATTCATTTGCACTTTCTATTTTTTCTTTGTACCCCCCCCCACTCCACACACACACGCGCACACACACACTTTTGCTCACATGCACTCACATACACATATTTAGAGAGTAGCACAGTAATAAAGCCCACCCTTGCAGTGAAATTAAAGCTAGTCAATGACACTGCCTGCTGAGTACACACTAAATCATTTTTATACTCAGATGAAACAACCAACATAATACTAGCTCGGCACATGTATCTAATATCACCTGGAGACTCAGAAAAAAATAAATAAAACAAACAAAAAACAAAAACAACTAATCAAATGCCATATTGGATGTGTCAGATTCATGTCAGTACAAGAGATTAATACTAAATATAGGAAATATGGTACAATGGGAGTATGAGATCTTTTTATATTCAAAATGACCAGGCAGAGAGCACATTATGAGATATTGGATTGATAAACAGGCCGTGATGCTGTTGTTCAGTGAGTATAATAGAACTATGACGCTACTCCTGGGTAACCAAAGATTGCAATATGATTTTAATGTGTTTTATAGACACAAGCCCTTCAGTGAGAGGAAATTATGTCAATAAATAAGCAGACTCACATTTTAAAACAAAGGGAATCATAGTCAGTGAAATATGTGCACATATATTATGGTGTTTGGTTATCAAATATGATACACAATACAGTCATGCGTCAACACACACACACATATTCTGACAATAGTACTTGGTGAGCTCTCAACCCTGAGGTTCTGTGAGTGTTAGCGACACATGCTTGTTTTTTATCGTCTTTACCATATGTTTGCTATTTCCATAGCTTCAACTCGAACTTATACACTGCTCAGAAAACATGAAAGGAACACTTTTTAATCAGAGTCAGTAAAACTTCTGGGATATTGATCTGGTCAGTTAAGTAGCAGAGGGGGTTGTTAACCAGTTTGGTGTAAATACAATTAACAACATGTACAGTTAGAGGGGCAACAATGAGACAACCCTTAAACCACAAATAGTTTTTAAAGGTCCAAGTCATTGACATTTTTTCCCTGCATCTTTTCTGACTGTTTTTTCACTACTTTTGCCTAACGTCAGTGTCACTACTGGTAACATGAGTTGGTGCCTGGACCCTACAGAGCTTGCACAGGTAGTCCAATTCCTCCAGGATGGCATGTCAATATGTGTCATAGCCACAAGGCTTGTTGTGTCTTCCAAAACGCATGTAGGAGGTTCCAGGACACAGGCAGTTACTTTAGGAGCGCTGTAAAGCTTTAGAAGGTGCTTAGCCCATCAGCAGGACCGGTATCTGCTCCTTTTGTACAATGAGGAACAGGATGAGCACTGACGGAGCAACAAAGAACCTCCAGCAGCCCACTGGTGTAAATATCTCTGACCACACAATCAGAAACAGACCTCATGAGGGTGGCCTGGGGGTCCAATGTCCTTTAGTAGGTCCTGTGCTCACTGCCTGGCACCGTGGAACACGATTGGCATTTGCCATAGAATACCAGAATTGGCAAGTCCACCACTGGCACCCTCTAATTTTCACAGATCAAAGCACTGAATACATGTGATAGACGTGAAAGGCTCTGGAGAAGTCGTGGATAACGTTATGCTGCCTGTTCATCGTTCAGTATGAGCGGTTTGGTGGTGAGGAATGGATGAACGCACAGATATCTACAGGTTAGACAACAGCACACTGTCTGCCATTAGGTATCGGGATGAAATCCTTAGACTCACTGTCAGACATGCTGGTGCAGTGGGTTCTGGGTTCCTCCTAGTTCACGATGCCCAGCATTATGTGGCAAGAATATGCAGGCAGTTCCTGGAGGATGAAGGAATTGATACCCTCACCTGAGCTAAATGCAGCACCTCTGGGATATTATGTTTTGGTCCATCCAACGCTGTCAGGTTGTACCTCAGACTCAAGGAGCTCAGTGATGCCCTGGTCCAGATCTGGGAGAAGATCCCTCAGAACAGCGTCCATCCTCTCAATAGGAGCGTGGTCCAGTTTTGTCAGACATGAATACAAGCACCAATTACTAAATACCATTTTGAGTTGCTCCCAAGAAATTTCAACAAAATCGACTAACTCACTGCATCATTTTTTCACTTTGATTTTCAGATGTTTTTGAATTCAGCCCTCGCTATAAGTAAAAAGTACATAAAAATTTCAACAGTTAATTTTTTTTTTATCAAACAAACTTACAATGGTTTTCTAAACATTTACATATTTCTTTTCACTCTGACCGGATTTTGCCCAGAAATAAACATGACGGTGTGTGTCAGTCTTCTCATGTCAGTCAACTGTCTCACATAAATCACTAGAAGCCACATCCCTTAGTGAGATTTCCCATCTGCTAATGTCTGTCACTTCAGGTTGCAGTCAATAGACCTGTTTGGTACACCCATCCCTTGGTGGGGTCTAATTGCCCATTGCAACCCTCAAATGTGTCCTACACTCCGCAACTCTTGAGAACCTCCACCAGCACCACCCCCTCCACTACGAAATCCCCATTCCATTCTCAAGATGGGTATTTACATGCCCCACACCGTGGAGAGCAAACAAGCTCATTTAAAAGTTCACATGCTAATGTGTGACATTTAATCCAAACTTTACACGGGGAAAAGGACACGCTACAATAGATTTTGATTCCTTTCTTGTCCCTGAATCTCATCATCTTTTGCCTTCCATATTTATGAGTTGAAAAGGCGGGACACCTTGGTGGAGAGTAGGGGAAGGGATAGGGAGTTGACTGTTTGAAAAGTGGGCTGGGTTAGTGGTGATAATCCAGAGTTCTTTGTTGATAGTGCTCATATGCACAATTTATTGACTGCTCATCCTACTTAAAGCCACAGTTTATAAATCCACCAAATAGCTCCTAAGTTTCCTGCTTCATGTGTATGTGATATTCAATAACTGCAATATTACTAATTAAATCTATTTAATTAATGATTTAATTAATTTTTCATCAGCGTTAGGTGTCTGCAGGTTTCTAATTTTTAGCGAGCAACTCCTTGGTTTAACTAATCGCGGTGACAACTGTTTGTAATATCGGCTTATCGAGTTAATTCCATAAATTGGCCAAGTCACAAAGTGAAACTGTTAGAAGTTGTCTGGTAAATGTACTCTGAGAGGAAGCGTCTGCACACTCAGCCAAAAACAATTTTCAAGAGATACACCACTCTGTGCTGTTTTGATATTTCAAAGGGGTGGAAAGAGTGGAAAGTGGAAAAACCAAATGGTTAGCCAAAGGGGCTGCGACTAAGAGGGGTAGTAGTTTCTGCATATGCGTGTGTGAGCTACATTCTTGGTTCCACCAGCTGGCTGGCTGACACACATCCACATGCACTCGATATTACTGTACATTCCCATGAAGATTTATGACTAATCTAGATTTTATTTGTAGATGCTGAGTATTTAAATCTTAAATCCCGAGTTAGTTCCTGTGTGTGTGTGTGTGTGTGTGTGTGTATGTGTTGTGTGCACGTGCATGCATGTGTGTGTGGGTTTATGATTTATCTTTGTACCTCACACAAAAGTGTCTCCTCCTTCTGGTGAAGCTCTGATAACTCCCTCCTCTGACGTTCCACCTGCTTCCTGCTGGCCTCCAACTACAGAGGGAAAGAAAGTGTGCAAAGGGAAAGTAGAACGATTAAAATAATAATTAATAACAAATATTTGAAATTCCATACACACACTTTTGAGGCTTAAACTTTTTTCCAAACCATACATGGATAAGGGTTTGGTGTCTTGCATGATTTTAACACATGGGCGGCACTTCCGGTTCTGAAAAGAACATATTTTTGGCACATTAATGTGGATCGAGAAGCAGTGGAAGCTAAAGGCACAGAAGTGGGTCAAGTGAGCAGAAAGACCTAAAGACACAAATGGATCTAAAATGTGAATTTTCTGAGGCAGACAAAAAGATTTGTGATGTCCAAATAGTCTGCTCGTTTTTGTGTGAGTGCATGCGGATGTCTCTTTCTCTCTCTTTCTCCCACACACGCACTCACACACACATACTCGGATCGACCCGGACAGGCCAGGGATGAGCACACCCCATCTGATCTGTGGCCCGTTCATTCATTAGACCCATGCTCTCCCCTATTGATTTCAGCTTAAGTAATGAGAAAGCTTATCCAAAAATCTTTAGCATTTGGGCTCCAACTTAAGGGAATCAATGGGGCCATTTCCCATTTTGAACAGCACATACGCAGGGGTTTTATGTATGGTGAACGGGACAAATCCTGATGCTGATAAATCAATAAGCCTTTTTGTCAATGGACGGGCATGCTTGCACTCACACATACATGCATATGCGGACACACTTGGCTGATAAATGGTATTTTTGAGGCAATTAAAGTGAGCTGTAAACATATGAAGGCCAATCAATTGGTCAGTGAGGTCTATTATCAAGGCTTTAACACTGATTTAGAAGGGGCTTTAAGTGTGGCACAGTCACTTGTGCAGATCAGCACCTGCATAGATCAGTGCTGCTCTGTGCTAAGCTGCTCATACAACAAGAAAGTATGTGGCTCACCTCTAAAGACTGAAGTAAAGAAAAAGAGGAGACTTAGCATTGCTGTATGACATGCAAAATACTTTTTTTTTTTTTTTTGCTGCTTATGAAGTACTTTAAAGAAATGCCACAGTCAAGTAACACCCTAATTGTAACCCTCACTTTGTACTTTCCCTCTCTTTAAAAATTGGATCTTGCATCGTATTGAAATAAGATAAGTGGAGAGGAGTAGCTGTTTGCTCAACAATTCTACTTTAGCAGGGACAGAGAAGCTTGTTAGGAAGAAAACTAACACATCAGCGCTGCCCCTCAACAATCCATCCCCCAATGCTTCTACTGCGGTAAAGGTGAGACACATGCGTTAGCAAAGTTAACCTACAGGAAACATTTCTCTGAGGTAATTGGTTCTGCATTAATATTCATTTGACTTTGCATTTAGTGACTATGGCTCCCTTCACTGCTTTGATGCACTGTGCCTATGTCCCCTGGTACATCACACAACATTAACCCTATAGCTCTGATTATGATTTCAGCCATATATGCATATTTATCCTTGCTACCTGAAATGCAAGCGATTCGATGCTCGACCAAAACCCCTCTTTTCTTCCAGCGTGCACTGGACCTGTCTCTTAATTTATAATTTGAAGTGTATAACATGACCAGTTCTTTTATCCCCCCCACTTTTTCACTGTGGTTGATCGGGTGCGTGTGCATGCGTTTTGCTGAGGCATGACATTAGAATTGTGCATCCAATCAAATTGGAAAAGAAGCGGTAAGGAAGGTTGGGGAATGATGAGGGGTGTGGGGGTGTACTGAGGGTTGCAGACCAACCGTTACCATGGTGAATCATTTCTGTCAAAACCACCAAGGTCACAACTGCTGACCTGCAGCGTTATGGGACTTTGGAATAGCATACTGTAAATGGACACAAGGATTTCTCTCTTTCTTTCCTTCTTTACACATTTTGTCCTTACTTTGCATTTTTTCTCTCTCATTATCTTTGTGTACATTTCTCCTTTTCTTTTTTTCTTTTGCTACTTGAAACAAACAAAAAGGCTTCTTGTTTTGCCTTTCTTTATTACTTTCATATTTAAGATTGACTAATTGTACCATTATGAGACTTTTGGTGTTACTGAATCCATTATGCATGGCCTGTGCTGGCAGTGGGTCTGAACACAGCCTGTTTTCAGTCATTATAATTCAGTTTGCTAACACACAGGCATTGTGCTAGTGTGGGGTTAGGGGAGATGGTATGATAAAATATTGAGGGCGAGCAAGGCAGCTGCAGATGCTAGCTGTCATGTGTGAGCGAATGAATGTTATGACAAGCATGTTTAAACATTCATGCGGGGAGGATAGTTTAGGAGGGCTTTTCATTAACACCAATATGTCTTCGTCTCCCCGGTGCAGACACTGCTGGTGGAAGCATGACAACAACAGGGAGGAGAGGAATTAACATCTCGAGAGGAAACTGCCACATATACAGAGAGAAGTAGAAACAATCAGTCCTGTGCGAGAGCACACACAGGCATACACATTTAACACTGGCTGACTCAACCAACTCTAACAGACAACTTTCTCTTATTTACCAGGACAGCTGTGTAACTGTAACATCGTGTTCAGGGCTGATCAAGTAGGTGGAAAACTTCAGTAGTTTCTCACATCAACCACAACAACAGAAATCATTTTTTTTCAAATTAAGACTGAGAACGAGGGAGGTTTCTGCGCCAAATGTGCACCGCCACCCATGCTGTTAGGTTGTCAGGAGATTTGACCAGGCAGAAACAGTGCAAGTTCTTGATGCTTTCTGGAGACTGGAGAGAAGAAAAGCTATTTGTGGTAATTTCTTGGGAGCGAAGCAACATCTAATCTGTTTACATAACCTTGATGAAGTGAGATCAAGGAACAATTACAGGTGATAAATAGGGATTTAAGCTAATGCTGCTCTGGTGTATAGGGTCAACAATGTGTCCGTGCAGAAATTAATCATCTTTTTTTTTTCTTATTATCAAGCTATTTGAAGTATCTCTGCAGCTGGTGATTAAAAAAAAGGCCCAGATATAACAATGCCGTAAAACAGTTCAACAACACTCTCTTGTTACTGAGGCATGGTATTGTGAAAAGACGAGACACATCGTAGCAAACTCAAACTCCATTTAATGGAGTGCAAAATCAATACTTATGCTGATGATCTCATGACGTCAAATCAAGGCGAAGGAGGGAAAAAAGGAGCATCATGCATTCTCAACATAAGTGGCTTTGACTTGCAAAATGTGTTTGCATAACATGAGCTTTAGTTAATGTCATAAATGGCTCTAAATGCTGCAAGGTGCATTAAAAATATGCACAGTCATCCGTTTTACCTACACCTTGATGCAAACATTTTGAATTAATCTAGTTTTCACTGGTCAAGCAATTCCATTTTGATATTCAAATTTGGTGCGCATGTGTGCCTGTGCACGTCTGTGCATGACTGATCTAATCAGTCTTAAATCAGTTAATAAGCCAAGGACACAGAGGAGATGACTCAGCTGATGTGAGCCCGAGCTAATATTAGCATCTCGCCCCCCGTTCTGGACCTGCAATGCACGGAGTGGCTTCTACTGTTTGGGCTTCCCATTACAAAAGTGCACGCTTTGGACATTAAGACCAGCAGTTAAGCGCACCGCAGTGAATTCCATTAGCACATTAGCAAAGGTGCCACGACCTAATGCTAAGGTTGGGTGCCGCATTTAATACCTTACAGTATTTGTTCTCTAAAGCAGCTTAAGTCAAATGTGAGGGTAGCCCTGAAACTGTTCTTAAAACTAAAAGCAAGGCTAATCCAAAAGACAGGCCTGTATATGTGAAAATGTCATTGTTGCCACTCTTTTAAGGGCCCTAAACAAAGTATAAATCTAATGCAAAATTATTCGGAAGCTGTTGTTCTAATTAAACGTCTCCCAATGTCAGATGCAGAGGCCAAACTGGAAGACAGGATGAGTACTGTTCTGTCAAAACTAATAGTCATTTCCAAACCACACATGATCAACTACATGGCTAAATGTTCAAAAACAGGCACATGCCACAGAGGCAAACAGATACATATACATGAATGCTGCCTATTAATTAAAAGCCAGAGCATGAAGTTGACTTGGGGTAGGCGGTTTGTGACACCACAAATCTAGGAGACTTCCTGTAAGACATAAATCTGTTGTGCTCTCACTCTCTCTATGGCACAGGCACAACAAAGACAGTCTTGTCCGGGTCCCCCCCCCACCCCCACCCCCATCCATTCATTAGAAGCACAAGCAGCTGCGGCCAGGTTCAGAGACAATCTACATTCTCTCTCTTTCAGTCACTCATTAATTCCCTCTGTCTTTTTCTCTCCGGTTCGCTCTTATTTTTAGCCGTTTTCTCCCTCTCCCTCCATTTCTCGCTGTCCTTCTCCAAGTCTCCCTCTCTCTTCTCTCTAAACATTGTCTCTTCCACATGGCCCGGATAATGAGTGGTGGAGCTAAACGAGAGGAAACACGGCTCACTATTAGGAGGGGAACGCTGACTGAAGGTTTTAAATAAACGGAGAGAACTTGAGGCCAAATTGTATTTCCAAGGACATAAACTAATGGAACAGCCAGACGTTCTCTGAACAAATACACACTCTGTTTAAACAACCATAATAGTTGTAAAAATATACATGTCAATGTAGATCTAACTGAGAGACAGGCTGGCAGAAGGCAAAGAGAAATACATATAAATGCAGGTATCCCCCATATATGAAAGCCCAAAAACAAACACTGTTCAATCCTTCTTTTCTTTAGTTTGGAAAGCTTAATATCCTGCATTTAACTGCAGAACAATAAGGACATGAAAAAAGCATAAACGCTCGTCTCTGAAAAGTAATTAGGCAAACGTGTTTTCTTAAGTGTCTCTGATATGCTCTCAGGCACATAAATCCACACCCACACATAAACACACACAGAGAGGAGCCCACCCTGCCTCACTGTGGGGTTAATTGGGTTATCTAGTCTGATTAGCATAACTAATTAGGATCCTTGTTAACGGAGGAGTGCTATTTATTCAATTAGCGCTCTGTGTGTATGGATCCCCTTCATCGCTGGTATAAGTTCAAATGAAAACGAGGCAAAGCTAAGTAGGCATGAAGGGAGACCTGTGGGCGCCTGTGCGCGTGTTGATTTCATCATTTATCTGTTCGACACACAGATGCTCACCATCAGGTGCCAGGCACTTCAGCCCCACCAGCACCCCCACCCCTCACTTCCACCCCCACCAACACACACAAACACTCCAAGCTTGCTATGCTGTGGCTCTTAAACCCCCTCATCATCATCATTAGGTTTCTGATTAGCATAATTAGCACTGTTAACCAGATGAGCTTGAGTGGAGCCAGGCTGTGCCAGTCGGGGCAGCTGACAAATGTCAAGCTCCTCGCACTTTTCCAGGTTGCGGAGGGGGCTACTTGTTCCTCATCAGGTGGGTTTATGGCACATTTCCATGCCCTTAGTGATTGCTGACTGATAACAAATGGTCTTTCCAGCACATTTTGATGCAATGTGCGCACGCATACACACACATTAAAAAAAAGTCAGAGGGGGATGATTTCTCTCTCAAGGCAAGCAGCCCTGTAAAAGTGACACAGCTCTTGAAGTTATATCAGTTAATAGAACAATGCTGAGCTCATACCACCAATTTATTCATTCGTGTTTGCAAATGCAGATGCTGTCTTTTGTTTGTGATGCTCAACATGCGCTTAAAGCCGACAGTAAACACAGAAGAAGCAAATCAACAGCACTCCTCCGGTCGTCAGCAAGTGAAAACTCACAAACACAATCCAGCACTCACAAATAACCAGAGAGAGGGAAATGAAACAGAGAGAAAGAGAGAAGGAGCGCTACATTTACTGAAATTAAACATTTTCTCATCAGCCTGAGGGTGCAGCAGGCCCACTAATGTATTATTCATCCCCACTTCACAAAGGAACATTAATCAATTATGAAGATATGAGGATCTTAAAGTATAGAGGAGAGACGAAGAGCGGCTTGTTCGTATTAATATGCGGCCGCAATCGTGCGCCTCCACCCCCCCACCCCCTTGGTCCTCAAATCAATATTTTGCAGATTAATTTGGAGCGGTTGTGGCGAGATGGCAGGATGGAAGGAGGAGGGGGGGGGGGGGGGGGGGGGGGGGGGGGTGTAGAGGAGAGAGTGTCTGAGGTCTGAATTAAGGTGAAGTGTTTTGTTGGGTTTTTTTTCTAGGACTGTGTATGTGCATACGCGTAAATATGCTATCTGCTGTACTGTTTTTGGTAAACATATTAAGTCTGCTCAATAAAGGGATGTCCATCATCCCAAAAAAAAAGTCTTAACGTTGAAACACTAAGTTAGGATTTTGATATAAACGTGTATAAAATTGTAAAGAGAGAAACTTCATGTAAATCATATCAATGATCAAAAGAATCTAATCATCCTGAAACTTGATGAAGGTGTGTAACTTCTTATTGGCAACCCAGTTTGCAGTTTTACCCGCTGATGAGTAGTTCTTGTTAAGTTACAGAGTGCATTAATACACTCACCTCAAAATTCAAAACAGCTGCCTTCTTAGCACACTTTTAAACAGCCCGGATATAGTCTTTTCCATCTTCCTCAAACCCCCTCTTCCACTCTTTATCCACTCCTCTGTCTTCAGTTGCTCCTGCCTTCTCCTCTCATCTGTTTTTCTTAACGCTCCTTTTTTATCTTTTATTTTCTCCTCATCCTCCCTCTACCTCCATAGCACCTCTTTTCTTCTTTAACTCCTCCTGCAGCTCATTTGTTCTTACATTCAGCTTGGAGAGCTGAAGTCAGACAGGAGAAGAAAAGAAAAAAAGAAATGTGCAGGCAGTCACATCTCTGCAATCTGTGGAACAAATGAGGTACCAGTCACATAATCTAAAAAAACTAATCTGAAACATCAAGAGACCCATCGCAAGACAACATCCTGCAAGGCAGCAAAAGAAAAAGTGGGTCATGCAAAAAGATGGCTAAATTGACTGGCACTAAGTGAGCGAATGTATGTTTTATTACACCACACATTAATAACTGTTGCATGTGCAATATGCGTGGCACGTGCATGTGTATGTGTGCAAACAGCAGTCCCGAATAGTACACGTGTAAGCCTTTGCACACCTGAGCAAGCGTGTCAGCCCCCTCCTGTTGCAGGAGCTGAATGTTAGCTTGCAGTTTGGTGACGCAGATGTCTTTCTCAGCAATCTCCTTCATGTTGTCTTCGTGGATCCGCCGCAGACAAGACAGCTCGCTCTGCAGGTGCACCAGCCTCTCACCGCTTTCCAGCACCTGCGTCGCAGTCTTCGCCAGAAAGGAATTAAAATTTGATTCCCCCCCCCCCCCCCCCAAAAAGAGACAAAGGTTTATTTTCATTTAGAATTATTCACTGGCTAATACTCCTCATACAATTTTTCCAAATTGCTTTTGATTACTTTTTCATAAATGTCTCGCAATAATCTGAAATGAATTGGAATGAATAAAATTACATTTTTATATCAATTCTTAATGTCTCATTTTAAAATAGAAGTCCATGTAATTACAACTGTAAGAGCCCGAGCGATAATTGCCTGGGTTGTGTAAGACAAATTCATAGTTAGAAGTTCACATATTGCAGATTATAATACAACGTATACTGTAAATATATATCATTTATAGTTTTATGAGGATACACTTAATTTGGCCACGTGTTCTGGAAAGCTGTTCATTTGATAGTGTCGTCGTGCTAACAAACAGTGTTATGGCGCTCACATGTACCAAGGCTCCATGTGTGTTTGTGTGTCCTGTAGATCTGTTTGCGCATCTGCATTGCAGAAGCACCAGCTAAACAGAAACACAAGTGGAATAGAAAATATATAGCCATTTGTTGAAAATGTGATTAACAGAACAAGCTCCAGTTACTCTACTTGTTTCTCCACGGATCTGTCTGTAATCACACAAACCACTAATTAGCAGCAGTGCAAATGAGTCAACTCACAAGCAGCATAAACAAACAGTAACCAGCCAACACACACATAAACAACCAACAAGTCTGGGTTTACCACAAGCACAAATGCATGTGTGTATTTCTGCAAGCCTGTGTGTGTTTACGTGTGCCTTAACCATAAGCCACAGAAGACAGTAAAACAGCAGTGGGTATAATTTAGTGACACCCTGTAAGGAGGTGTGGGAAGGTTGTAAAAATCTCTCCCTTTTAATCCCGACCGGCGATGCCATGTTTGTTACCCAGGGCTCTGAGATATGCTGGTAATTCATCACACACGCCATGGCTTCCTGTTAAACCTGACTGCACATGGAGCGCTTGTAGCACAGCTGCCAAACCAATATCGTAAAAAAAAAAAAAAGACTCCTCCACCTTTTAAACAGCCTTCTGAACAAATGTTGCAAAAAAAAAGAAATAATTTCTTAGCAAGTCATTTAATTGTTTCAACCTTACAACTGCTATGAGAAAAGAAAGAGATTTGTTTACATTGTCTTGCTTTTTTGGGGAGAACTATCTTGAGTCAATCTTGAGACAATTACGTGCAAACGACAGAATGTCTTGTTTGCATTTTTGTGGCGTGATCCCGGTAGCTCATTCTTTAGAATGTGCTAAAATCAAGTCAAGTCAAGTCGGTTACCTTTTGCTTTCCTTGTATATTCTCTGCGAGCTCCCTCTCCAGATCCGAGATGATCATGTCCTTGGTTTGCAGCTGGATTTTCACATCTTCCGTCTCAGACATCATCTGGTCCACGGAATCACTGCTATAGCGGAAAAGCATAAGGAAGAGGAAGGAAATCGTGAACTACTGAACAAGCAGATAGATGTAAAACACAGAAGGAAAATATCTCTTTTCAGGTTTATAGTGAGTACAGAGTGCATTATTTAGTGATGTGAATTACACAGATGAAAGCCACAGCATATGGCAGTGTATATAATTGTTTCCATCAGAATGTATAAGCTTTGATCCTTAATCAAATTGTTTTAACAACTGATGCAGGATGAAACAGGAATGTGTAAGCAACATGCAGCACATGTATAAGGTGTAAAATTCTAAAACATCTAATTCAAAAGCAGCAAAGAGATGCTGAGCCTGTTGAAATTTGTGCTAGGTGACAGCAACCAGAGCTGATATGTGTTTCTCTCCGTCAGTGTGTGTGTGTGTGTGCGCACGCGTGTGCATGCGTGTGTATGAGTCTGTGTGTCTCCCAGCGGTGAAAATACGTTAACTCTGCCCAGACACCTTTCTGAGTCACCAGTGACAGCTGTCACACACCCAAGATGGAAAGAGAGAGAAAAAAACCCCAGATCATACGGCACTGTGTGGTACTGTTCACAAACACACGGGCACGTACAAAGACATACGCAGGCACACGCACGCACACACAGATTCATATTTACCAGCCTCATGAGATGAGCTATTCTGATGAAACTTTGCACAGATTAAAAATGTTAAACTCACATTTGATCAAGCGTGTCTACACTTTCACACCAAGTGGAGAAGGAAAGGCAAGATTTGACAAAAGTGACATGTGAGTGGATAGAGAGCGCTGAGAGTTAAATCTTTCACTTTGGCAAAAAAAAAACTTTTCAGTCAAATGGAGTAAAAGCCACAGAGGAAACAGTGAAAGCTGACTTTAGATTATAGTCTGGTTCTGCCTCGATAGGAAAATGGGAAAGTGTATGTTCTGCTGTTATTAATCCACTTGATGTCTTTTTATTTAATCGTAAGTAGAGTTTTCCTCTGTTGTAAATAATCACCGAGCTAAGGTGATAATTTACAACACACAACCCGTGATATAGAAGCCTAAGTAACACATAGGTATGTGTAGAAGGATGGTTTTTGGCCCAAAACATGTCATTTAAGACCAAAAGGAAAAAAAATGCTATCATTTATTATAAGATGACTTCTTTAGGTCCTTTTAGTCAGAGGTGCAAAACTTTGGTGTAAAAACAAGCTAATTTAAAACCTATTTTCCTATAGAAGGAAGACACTTAGAAAATGGATGTGAGTGCGTGCAAGCATATGCTCGCTGCAAAAACAAAGATTTTTTTTAAAACCACACTGTTCTTATCTTGTCCAAGAACTCATAAACACACAACTAATGCAGAGTCAAAGGATTAAAAAAACAAAAATAATAAAATAACTATAATTTGTATTACTTAACGACACATAAGCCTCTATTTTCTGCACCATTAATGGATGGAACTGAATTTATTAAGGAGAGGAGGATCCTTCATTTCCAACAGTTTTGCTTCTTTTGGGAAAATCAAAATGAAAACACGCAGCAAATCCTGATCTGCAACAAGTCAACATGCAAATTTATTCATGCCATTCAAGTGCGTACGCATCTGCGTGCGTGTGTGCATAATATTGCAGGTCATTATTATGCATGCAACAAATAAGGCTGCACGGCTTGTTATATTGCAATATACAATAAGTACTTGTGGTAAACAAATGACACAATGTCACACCACCAGAGGAACAGAGAATTCCTATTAAAAGCATTAAGTGTTGTTATGATTACTGTGTGGACAGAGAGAGCAGGTTGAGTGAATGTGACTGAATTGTGCGTGTGTGTATGTGTGTGTGTGTATTACTGTGACTGTATGTGATATTAAAGCAGGCTCTCGATTTCTCAACCTGTCATTCAGCCCTATTAAGCAAGGCTAACAAAATTAGTCATGAATATGCAGTAATAACAAATGCAAATTGCCACCACTCCCCCCCAACACGTTGTGCACGTGGGTGTGTGAGCGTGTATACATATGTGTTTGCCCCCAGGGCTATAGACATTGGCTCTGTAAACCCAATTCTTTCTACATCATTACAGCAACAAGGCATAATTCATAAGAATAATCTGAACATCTATGTAACCTGGCACGCAAAAAAAGGACACAAGTCCTCCTTGAGACTCTCTTCACACGATGGGGTTCACATATAGTACAGCGGGTTCGCTTTAACCTTTTTATGTTGTGGGGAAAAAAAGGCTGGGGGTTTCCCGCTCCGCGTTTTATGCTTAGGACACAAGCGCGCACGTGTCGGTGCATGTACACACACCAACATGTAGATAGTCTGTTGCCTCCGTGTCCCCAGGGTGGTGTTTGACACAGCCTGGGCGCTGCCACAGCAATTAACCTCCCCCGTTAATGAGAGGAGTTCTGTCAAGCAGCCAGATGGCACTGCCTGGCACGCTGCCATGCAAAGACACATATGCTCATATGCCCACACAGCTTCATTCACACACATACACACCCAGAGACATGCACATATACACATTTAGGAACATGCACACGCAATGCAATCATGCCCCCCACCGCCCCACCCCACTGTACATCTAACTGTTGCTGCTTGTCAGCATCCCTCACCCCTTCCCCACCCCCCTTCTTCACCCATCTCCTGCATTGTCTTCTCTCCATCATTCCTCCCTAGCTCCATCTCTGGCAGCTGCTTATCCATGTCGCAGCGCTGCAGATGTCACAACTCATCAGCTGGGAGAACAGCAGGGGAGGAGAAGAGAGAAGATTTTTTTAGAGGAGAGGAGGAGTTTTCTTGCATCTCAGTATTTGACAGAAAAGCAACCAACTGGATGAAGTTTTATATATTCGCGCACGACTGACTAATCAATGTGCTCGTTTCGTGACTTTTGTTAATGTCGGCGACTTTTTCATACATGTAGAAATGTTAGCCGTGGCTTTAATAATCAGCCGTATCGTTAAGAGGTGCGTGTGCTTATATTCGGAAATGGGCAGATACGAGCGCTGCGCGTGTTCTGCTTTGTGTGTTTGTTTGTTAATGAGCGTGGCACTTGGCCGCGGCACGGCCCGCTGTGTGTGCATGTCTGCATGTCCGTACAGCAGCCCACCAGGCCTTCGTATTGATCAGTTAGCTTGGCCTAATAGGAGAAGAGGAGCCTGACCTGGGAAAGTCAATATGGAGAAAAAGAGACATATCCTCCTCCCGTCCTGAGAGAGAAGTGGGAGAGAGAGAGAACGAAAGAGAAGAGATAGATACAGAGGTAGAGAGTCTACTGTACACTGTCAGTGCTGAAGAAAATGGTGAAGAGTGTGTAGCTTTTTGGAAAACCAGCTGGACAACAGAAAAACAACCAGCGCCAGAAAAAAATAATAATATAACAATGATGAACCCACCCCCCTAGTCTCTTGAAGCCCATGTATCTCATCACTCTGTTAACAGAGAAAAGTTTTGAGTTTTGAATTAGAACAGTCTCACTGAGGGATACCGCCTAAGTTTCACATAAGTGAAGTTTCTACCTTTCCCAAATGAGAATCAGGATATTCTGTCAGAGCTTTTTTTCTCTCTCTTTCCTAACTAACTTTCAGCATTTGACTGCTTTTGGCAAAGGAAAACAGCACTCAAGTTAACTCCTGTGTAAAAAAAAAAACTCTGCTGGAGATTATACTAAGGGGAAATAATTTTAAAAAGTAATTGGGATAAAAACTGACACTCACTCACAGATTAATACACTGATAGATCAATGTGTGTGGGGGTGTGTGGGTGGGTATGCGTGTCGGGGGTGTCTGTGTGTGTGTTATGTACACCATTTCAACAGAAATATATAAATAAATTTGTAGATAAACAAAAAAAAACACAGAGAAAACGGAAAAGTAGATAAAAGACTTAGGTTTCACCACGCACACGCATACATACACAAACACACACACACCTGGCTGAGTGATGCTACCCTGGAGGGTGGCTTCAATCTGATGCGTTTAATGTTGACGCTGGTGGCAAGAAACACACACACTCACCCGCTGTTTCAACCTGCCTGTCATTTCATTTCAGGAGACCTGATTTACTCATTTCATTTATTTAATTTTTTTATTATTATTATATGTGCAGCCATTTAAAACGCTCAAGGTGTGATGCAAAGCCCCACATCTCTGACAGCAAGTACGCTGACTGAGGATCCATCACACCCTTCAGTGCCTTTTACAGGAATGGCATAGAAACCCCGTATAGCCACAAACTCGGCTGTGCCACATTGTGCCAGACCATTGATTCCTGCTTAGCTGGGTGCTTTAATTGGCTGCGCTGCAGGCTGTCAAACCACCGACTGTCACTTTTGACCATATTTGGATGTGTTTTTTTAGCTATTATATGACAGCTTGTGAAAAATAAATATCAACTGCAGTAATATCCATGTGTTTGGAAATTAACTGTTTTTCTTTTAGGTCAGTAAATATTATAATGTCACCTTTGATGACAAAGTCATTACTTGTCAGCAGGGGTTGTACTGGAGTTTGAGATGAGGAGGAGCTCTTGTGTAGTGAGGTCAGGAACACATGATCTACTGCAGGCAGTAGAAACGGGGACAATGTCTTTAGTTAAAATTTGGGCAGATTATTCACTTTTTTTTGTAATTTCAATAACATAATCAAGACATTTCAATAACTCTACAGCATACATCATTGCTTTTTAAAATCAGACTACTTCCTGCAATAATCACTTGATACACCATGAAAACATATTGGCATTCTCTAGATGAAACTAACCTATATTTTGACTCTTCTGCTGCGGATAAAAATGCTGACTTCATTCTAAGCATAACTGCTCTGTTGCCAAAGGGTAACTACGAATTTGTGCACAGCAGCTCAGCTGCTTGCTTGGAGAAAAGCATTTGGGTTAATACCTAAGATCACAATGGCATGTCAGAAGATATAAATAATTGATGAAATTACTGCTGCTGCTGTGCCACCTGCGTAACTTGCAGACGGCCAATCTCTTAGTGTCGGGACATCGAGAGATTGAGTTGTATTGTAGCATCAAACAGCTGTGTGATGCTACAGCAGCTGTTTTATAAAGGCAAAGAACAAAACAATGATATGTACAGCACGAGACAAGGTGTAATTTGAATGAGTTTTTATTTGGATGGTTGTTTACATTGTATCCAAATGCTTCTCAATTGATTTTCCTATCAAACTTCTTACTGGTCAAGTGAGTCCATGTGCCTAGCTGGCAATGAAAAAGTGTGAACTAGATAAATATGTATGAGCACAAAGATTCAAAAATGCTACTTTCATTAGTTTTGTCAGAATGTAAAAATAAAAATCTGTCTCTCTGGGAAGATCTAACGTAAAAACAGAACACGTCTTTAGGGGCTTTGGAGTATTGCATGGTGGGAAATATCATATAGGGATTTGCATATTGCCATGGGGACAGTGGTGTTGCAGTGACTCCCTAAAGAGTTCAAGCTCCCTCAGGATAGACACAGTCCCTGAGGCCAGCTCTGTTACCTTTCTCAACAGTGGGGTACCTGTGCATGTGTGTGAGTGAGTTTGTGTGGTCGAATCATGAAATTAATCATTATTTCAGTCAAAAGTAAACTTCTCCGAAGAAAAAAACTGCCTAGCTGATGAGAAGCGAAGGTAATACAAACCTGCGTGGGATGTGAGCCACAGGTCCAGTGACCTCATCCAGCAACAAAGGCTTCAACCCAGCCTCAGACACCTAGGATACACAGAAAATGACATCCTGATTATTTATTTCTGTTTAGTGTATTTGTAGTAACTGCAGCATTATAATGCAGTACCGTACACCTTGAAATGAATTTTAATGCTAAAGTAGTACACCCAAGAAATAATACGTTCTCTCTGAACTCTAACATATCCAAATAGTTCAATATTCACTTCAGTACAACCTAAATTTCTGTTTATTAGATATACACTGCTAAATAAAGGAAAATAGTTTTGTAGAAATTGATTTTCTCGGGTGTAAACCGTGATGAAGTCCGACAGCGCCCAGGGGTAAAGGTGTGAAGTGTGTCACCCCTGACTAATTGCTAAGAATTTGCATCTTGTTGACCGCAGCAGCATGATAATATTATCATGAGGAAAGAAGACATTAATATACAGCAACTGCATAAATAAAATTGAAGGAAAACAATCATTCCTCATTTTCAAACCCAGAATCCAAGATTAAAATGGAGATAGAACTGATTTAATAATTCGACTTCCCTCCTAAGAGATTTTTTTTTAAAAGAACATATTTAAAGCAATACAGTAGTGTGGGAAGTCAAGTGCATTGAAAGGAGGACAGAGAAAGCAAGACAGAGCATATGCAGACAAAAGCTTATGCAAAAACACAGACAGACACACACAATTCTCAGATATAGTTTCAATTCAAAATACCCCTTGCCATTATCCCGTCTGCCTGTCTGCATGTCTCTTTTTTTCAAATGAATATTTGTAAGGACGAGTGAAAAATGTGTCAGCACAGTTATTGTGAGGTCAATTCACACTGTGCAAAAAAGAGAACAGCATAGAAGGGGGCAAAGGAATTAACTGAGTTCAAAAGAAAAGTAAATAGTTCTGATTGTCCAGCGTTTTTTATTAGGCCAGACTATTAAAAAGAGGGACAAAATAGACAGGACAGGGCCAAATTAACAAGGGCAATAAGCAACAGCTGAAAAGAGCAAAGAAAAAGAGACATGAAAAAGACTGCCAGAGAAGGAGAGAGAGGCAGGAGGCTCCACGGAAACAGAGAGGCCCGGCACCGCTGGTAAAATATCGGCCACTCTATCGCCGTGGTGACAGGGGTCACTCCGGGAAAAGGAAATCAATGCTGACAGCAATGACTCACAGGTCAACACATATCCCCCGTGTGTGAGCTAATGTGTGTCTATTCGTTTGCTTTTGGCCATGAGTGTGTGCGTGCATGTGTGTTTTTCAATTATGCATATGTTAAGTGTGTTTATGTGTATAACCATGCGTTTGTGTGCATGCGAGATAAGATATGGAGCAGTAGAGCACATATGGAGTGCATAAAATATCAAGTTAAACCATCCAAAAAAAGGATCTGAAGCATGTGTAAAGAAAAGATTCAGTTCATTTAATGTGTAGTATTTAAGGCCTAATGGTAAAAGACAATTATACAGGTCGCCTTTGCTGTTTTAAAGGAGACTAATCATTAAATAACACACAGAGTCTGGATCTTCCTCATTTTTGCCACCACTTTACTATGAACTTGAAGAAAACTTTAAATTAAGGACATTGATTGGTGAATGATGATTACAGAAAAGGTGTTCACTCACATATTAGTGCAATTTAACCTGCTGGCAGTATTTATGTATGGGGACTCCTCCTGTGTGATGGCACGTTTGAATATTATGTTGTATAATACCAGTATAGCATTACTAGTCTATAAGAAAGTAATATAAAAAGCCAAGCTGTCCGTCCTCTAAGTAATCAATCTGTTTACCAAACCACATCTATAAAAATATAAATTTAAACACACACACACACACAAAAGCCACACAAGATCATAAAATATTCATATTCTAATGCACCTGCAATGTGACAATGAGAGGACCTGGAAAACGTAGAGGTCAGCGGCTAATATAGGTAGGCTATGTGTGTTTAGGAGTGTGTGCGACTGTGCGTGCAGGCCTTATATATACCCTTGGGTTAGCAGGAGTTACGACCTGCTTACATTATTAAGGTGAGTAGTAGGCTGTGTTATGTATGCCTAAAAAGCCAGTCAATTCATTACTGATGCAATCCCCTAAGTACATGAATAAGCGTGCGGCTTTCTCCTTTTCTCTGCCTCTCTGAACTGTAAAGGAGACAAAATATTGGTGCGATGCAGGGGGCTTTAGATAAATCAGAAACAGGAGGAAATTAATAATAAGAAATAAAACAACATTAGCTGATTAAGTATGTATGGCAGAGTGACGGCTGAAATTTACAGGCAGCTGGGCTGGGTGTCCGGAATAAGGTCTCATTACAGATCACGGTGTGTGTGTGTGTGTGTGTGTGTGTGTGTGTGTGTGTGTGTGTGTGTGTGTGTGTGTCCATCGTTAGTAATCCGTCACCTGTGGTCTCAGCTTTATGAAAAGGCCTGCAATCTATGATAATGAGCCCTGTGAAGGTTATGACCACAGTAAACTCATTTGTTAGCAGTAGGTATATATGTGTGTGTCTGTCTGGCTGGCTGGCTGGCTGTTTTATGTATAATATAGCAATGTCATAAAGGAGTGGCGAGGAAAAATACTTTTAAAGTATTGGTGAAAATCATCAGAGACGGGGAGTGAGAGAAAAAGAGGCAAGCAGGAAAGAAAAAGAGAGCACATTACACAGATGTTGCATCACATCAATTAGCTTCCTTGGCCAGTTATTAAAAACACAGAGAGGACTTATACAATATATTCTTCTACACAATGTCCTCGGCATAACAAGCAAAACTAACTTCAAATGTTGTGTCACAATTTCTTATTAGGAAGGCAAACGTCCTATCATCACTACAGGTCCTTTCCTTGTTATGCGCGGGGAAAAATTGTATTAGATACGATGTAAAGAGATTGCACTTGTAGTTGCAGTATGGCTGGTAAGTACCAAAAATGGTCAACAGTAGGACTTCTACTGTAAGAAATACAAGGAAAGCGCAAAATAGCAACAGTCATTCCCAGACTGATTTCCTTCTTCTCCACTGTCACTCTTCCTCTTTTTGCCTCAATTTTCCTTCATTTCTTTTTCTTTGTTTTCAGCCTCAAACCTCATCACAGTCTCTTGTCCCCTCCTGTCTCAATCATTTGCCCCTAACATACTCCCCCCCCCAACACACACACACTTCCCCTTTCTTGTTTCCTTTTCTGTCTGAAAATAGTCATCAATTTTCTCCCGAGCTGGGTCAACTAAAAGCAACAGAGGAGAAAAAAGACAAGAAACAAACAAAGCGGGAACGTGTGCTCGTGAGTCACCAGATCACAACACAAAGCGAAGGCTGAATAAAATAGAATCAAGCAACTCAAGCCAATTGTGACTGGAAGGAGCATGCCAGCATCTATTCCTAATTAGTGAAGTGGCACTGTTGTAAACCTTCCCTCTGCCCAATGGAAGCAGACTAAACTGTAGCAAATCACATTCACACAAAAAGTTGCTGATTTTAATTTTGGCTTGCCCAACCATGAAAGTTGCGTTGACTAAACTTACCGGTTGCTCTTAAAGTAAAACTCAAGTAGAATCATTTCTACACAGTTCAGCAAGCCACTGTCGTCTCCCTGCATCAGACGGACTTGTTACAGTTCCATCCTGTGGCTGATATATTAACAAAGGTTTACAAGGGCAGAGCACTACATATGTAAGTTTGGCCTTATGGCTGACCTTACAATGCACTTAGTATCCTGTACAGGGAGTAATGCTGCAGCCACTCCTACAAGCCATTTATTCCAGCTAACGACCGTCAAGCACTCATAAATCAGCATTAGGAACCTCTTTCGCCCTCTCTCTCTCGTTTAGTCCCCCTTCTCTGTGGCTCCCTCCACTCCTCCGATATTTTCTGCCCCTTCTTGCATGCATTTTTTTGTCCGCGCCCTTGTCACTTTTTTGTTTTTTACATTTTACCTTTTCAAACCTGTCACTCATTCTCATTCAAATTCAATGTTTTTCATTCTTCTTCCTTTTAACTACATCCACACTGGCAAAGTTGATAACACCATTTGAAAAACGCTTAAATAAACGCATATTCCTTGACCAAACAGACGTTGGCATATAATTTGTTATCCAAGTTTAATTGGAGCTGAAGTCTTTGTCTTCTTATGGGCAAGAACTGTGTGCTTTGTGCATGACACAAGGGATGGACACACGGTGACTGCAGGCTGCAAACATGGGCGTTGACATCGCTGTTTCCAAAACTCCATCTGTAAACTGAAACTGGGTCATTGCGGATCTGTTTTATGGGTCCTAAAATACCAAAGCAGTGTAGGTCTACAGGTGTAAACATAACAGCATTGATGTAGTGTGCATATGGCCTTATACTGTGTATCTGTCTACCTGTCAGTCCTCCTCATCATCATCTCTTTATTTATTATGTGTGGCCCCTCTACCCTCCTGCCATCCATCCTGTTTCACCCTCTCTTTCTGAAAACCCCTTCTCCTGCAGATAGAGATGGCGTCCCTGAAAGGTCTAACCTGGTATTGGCACCTATATTGATTTTAATTAAGCTAATTAGTTCATTATTCCAAGGATCAAATAGGGGCATCCATTACTGCATAGACAGAGAGAAAGAGAGACTTAGGGCTCTTGGGTGTGGAGGGGTGCTATGGAGTTAATATGGTAATGAAGACAATAAATTATCACTCACAGCAAAGTCATTAACAACAGCATTAGCATAGTCAACCACCGTGACCCCCGTGACCTCCCCTGCTCTGTCTTTCTCACTTTCACTGCCTTGTTCCCTCAGAGCACCTGCCACAAACGCAAATGCTGAAGCGTGCGTGAGTTGCGTGCATGTGTGCATGTATTTGTTGGGGGAAGTGGAGTTTGGGGGGGGTTGATAAAGGTCACAGAGATCATAGACTGTTTTTAATGCTAACCTGAATTAAGTTTCATTGCTATGTAGGGTTGGACAGGTGTTCTTTGAAACGCTTCTACTGCACCAAGTTCGCAGCATGAATCATATACAAGCTAACCACAGCTTAATCAGTTAGGAAGCACGCTACATCAGTACTTCTATTACAATCATTTTCTTCAACATATTTTTGACAGATAGTCTTAATGCACCGGTATGTATGTATTTTCAAGTAGACCAGATGTCAGAACTCTAAAGTTGTGGTCATCCTTAATGCAGGGCTGATATGTGCTGTAGCCTGTATACTTACGTGTTTCATTTACATGTAACTACAACCCAGGAAGAAAACTGGGCCTTGAGAGTCCTGCTATGAAGAAAGCTCCACATGACAAGAAAAATTGTGCTCTCATTAGCAAGAATTAAGTCATGAGACCAATTTTATCATTTGGTTCCCAGGCTTTAAGATTTTAATAGCCCCTGTTCTGTGGTTTATGGGAATGTCATAAATAGTCGCTTTGTGAATCACATACACACACACACAAAAAAAAAAAAATGGAGCCTCTCATCACAGCTGGAGACATTGCTGGCATTCAGTGAGCAAATTTGTTGTCATCACTTGTTGTAACTGGTTTTGCTCTCTCCTCCGATACAAATAACACAAAGAAAATCCTTTGTCAACCACCGTTTATAAAGATTAACAAGCATGGCCAATGGGAGACTTCCAGTTTAGGCCGCAAAAGAAGACTGCAGGTTTTCCAATGCAGGCTATTGAACTGTTTGTCCTATCATGTGGGTGTTTTTTTTTTTTAATCTATGATTGTAGGAACATTTTGGGGGCGACGGTGTTCAAATTTTGTCATGACGAGCTGAGTGGATCAAATAGAGGCCAGCTGATTCCAATTTACCTCTTCTGATCTGTACTTACTAACAAATACATGTCTCAATTTAAAGACATGTCTGTCACTGCAGATTAGGGCTGCCACGATTAGTCGACTAGTCACGATTACGTCGACTATCAAAATCGTCGACGACTGATTTAATAGTCGACGCCTCGTTTGAAGCTTTGTAAGATCACAAAAGACGCAGGAATAAGTAGTAGGATTTAAGAGTGTAATAACGGACTGAAACAGAAGATGGCAGCACTGCATGTACAAGGATGCCAGCTGCCGTTAAACCCCGAAGAAGAAGAAGCTGTGTCCCAGAATTCATAGCGCAGCCCAGCTCAGTTTCCAACAATGGCGGCAGCTAGTTAGTTTTAATATTACTCTTATTATTCTTTCTGGGTCACAAAATAAACGTTTAACATATTTTCAGGCGAGAATGTAGCTGTGTAAACCTCAAATATCTGCTCAGTTTATCAAGACACCACATATTTTCAAAAGCGCTCCGACGTTTTCGGAGACGTCTGTTACCCACTAGCTCGATAGCGAGCCGGGGGCAAGGCTCACTAGAGCCCGTGAGAACACCGGACTCCCGGCAAATCGTTTTCAAACCCACCGCCGTCTTTCGCTACTCAGGTTAAACATGATATATAAGTCACTTAGATAACTTAAATATTTTATTGTTTGGCTTTTTTTTAGTATTTTATTTGTTCCTGAGTAAATCGGTTTGGCTGAGATTAAAGTTATAGTTTTTACACAGCTGAATAAACGTCAAGCAGACAGCTGATTATCAGAAGTGTGAGATGCTCGAGAATATACTCCGGTGTCCTGTTATGTTTTAGATAGCAAGGAGTTTATTAAACTTCACCGAAACAATCTGCAAATTTCATTAAAATTTAACAAACTACCATCTTGTCTTTATTTTTAGTTAGCACAGACCTTACACACTTAAAGCTGTAAGCTAATGATAGTTATATAAGAGCAGATGCTGCTGGTTCAATAAGTTGCACGTTTTACTTCCAATGGATGCATGATCTGATTAGTCGACTAATCGCAAAATTAATCGGTGACTGGTCGACTATCAAAATAATCGTTTGTGGCAGCCCTACTGCAGATGTTTTCCTAGTACAGTTTAACTTGTTTAAGTAAGGTTCAAAACATAAAAAAGACTATTTCTTCTTTATCTAAAATCCTGGGTTGTCCTATAACCCCTTCAGTTAAAGCAGGTGTTCAAGTACAGTACAAGTTTGTATTGCATGCAAGGGACATGTCCATCTGTCTGTAGATGGCACAGACCAAAGGCTAATTGTAACAGTCTAGAACCCAGAATACAATCCTTGAATTTTATGATATTATGGCCACAAAACAAACTCTGTTTAGTGTCCATTAGAGTTCAGCCCTATTGTGTATCAACAAGACCATACACTACGATTCAATCAGACGTTAGCCAAGCTCCTATTACAGAGCTCATTGCATCGTTTACATTGTGGAACGGTCCATAAGTAGCTCTAAATGCTCTTCATTTGATTGGATTTCGCATTATGGACATCAGAGCAGAAACACACTGACTATCCTGTCCCCTGACTATCCTAATAGACTGTTGAGTGAGACGCTCCATTTGTTTGTATTTGTTTACCGATGTAGACCCTGAAAACATACAAAGTAGCATAAACAGACAATGAGAGCATCGTGTAAGACGGGTGAAAATGGAGATTCAAAGGCTCAGAAGATGGGTCGATAGCGGCAACAAACTATTATGTTCCCTCACAGCGTGTCTCTTTGGCTGCCAAACCAAGCTGCTGTTGTCACAAACAATAGCAAAACTACGACTGGATGGACTGAAGGACTCTCAGCAACTAAGAGAATGTCACTTTAATAAATTTTACAAATTGTTCTTCACCTTTTCCCTTTAAGCTGTATGTTTTTAATCAGCTTGAGAAATGGAAAAATAAATTAGTAAAGTTCCTAAAATTCCATTACTGATAATAAATGTGAAAATTAACAAATGTCTTTGCTTTTCAAACTATCCTGTAGGCATGTATTGTGCTATAATATGCAAGAAAGACATATATTGTAGAACTTATTCAATAAAGGAATCTGAGAAAGTGCTATGGAAGAAAAACGGCAGAGATGCCGGTATTTGTGTTGCTTCAGCAATGTCAGTGAAGAGAATTAAGTTTTAAAATGATGAAAGTTAAAATTGGGCAGCTTTGAATGCTCAGAAATGCAAAGCATTATGTTAGCGTGACCTTTGTAGTAACGGTGTAGAGAGCACACAAAGCTAGCCCTCTGACCTTCTACATAATGGCAGATAAGTACTTTGATGTATAATAAGCCATAATTACTTTTCTGTGTGTAAAATCCACTCAGAGGAGAGAATATTGATAGAAGCCTGGCCGTAACTAAAATGGAACAATGACTTAAGGTCACTATATCAAGTGGTGGTGATGTTGTTAGTTCCTCCTATAATAAAGTTTTCCTTTTTTAGGCAGATTTTCCAAAGACCCAAAAGCAATAGTTCATTATCTGTCTCAAGGATAGATTCTAATACACATTAAGGAAGAAAAGAACACTGTAAAATCGCTAAAATTACAGAAGATATATATTAAAAACAAAGACGAGGCCTTTTCATGCGCAGAGGAATTTTTGGCAACCTGAGGAGGTTTAAGTCAGCCACCAAAAGAGCCCTCCAACCCTTGATCATGTAATAAAATTATTTTCTGAGAGGTTTTTGGTCTTTTTTAGTCAGGCATAATAGCATTTTTGTTGATCGAATGAACAGAAATAAGAGAAAAATGCATCGATTTTTGTCAAATAAGGTAACTTTGCCTTCAGAGTACGCAGATCAGTCATGCTTACTGCCATGGCTAGTCACCTCTTGTAAGCCCATTCTGAGCCAGGAAAAAAAAAGCGCTGGGCGCAGTTACATCTGTGTCAAGATGAAGCCATTTATAAAATCTTACAGCCAAAACACGATCATGGTTCTGTCCAGGTCCCCTTTGCAAATCCTCAATGGTCTGAACAAGCACCTGGATGTGGTCTGTGAGGTCATTCACGTAAGACTGCAGGAAGTCCACTTTCTTCTGTAAGAGCAACAGTACAACAGGATAAGATAGTGGTTAATTACCTGTCTTTAGAGCAGATGAAGAATCTGATTTAGCATTGACACACATTAAATGATGATCAATTGTATGGCCGGGCAGGTTGGGGGTCTCTGTAACTTTCTGACAAACTAAAACAAATACATCTAAAGACAACAAGTGCAAAACATGTTGGTGGTGAGATGTCCACAAGCTCTCATTCTATCCCAACAAGTACCCGAGACATATAAAACAGTCGAAGAACGAGCCAAAATACAACAGCTTATAAAAGAGAATAAGAAACAGAGAGATCGTCAAAAGCCACCAGTGACTATTTTGATTCTACTTACATTAAGTCAGTAAGCCTTATTGTTATTATGGCACTGTGTGAGTATCTAAATCCCTGACATATTTTATTCACTGAACTGGTTGTGACATTTAAAACTTTTTTTTTCTTTTTCATTTTCCAAAACCTTTATATAATGCTGAATATGCCAGACAAAGAGGCCAGATCCTTGTGGCTTTCACACAGAAGCCCACCTAAGATTCACAATAGATGACCTCTGCACTCTATCATAGGAAAAGGAATACTTAGTGATCTTGCACTCAAAGTGTAGGGAAGACTCAAGAAGGCATTTCAATGTTCAGATTTTATTACTTACAAAAACTGATATCCTAAACGTAATCTTTATTTTCTTATTCCAGGTTTAAAAAAAAAAGAAGCCTGTGCACTTAGCTTAAGGAGCTTTTGCAGTTTTCCAGATACCCTACACATACAATGATTGTCCCTCTGATAAAAGGAAGTGCCACAAACCTAAGAAGTATATTGCCTTAGAGGACCACCTGTACATCTGTGCTGAAAAACATCTGTCCCCTACAGCCAAAAGTAAATAAGCAGTTTATACTGTCCCCTGATGCATAACATTATACTGATGTTTAGCTTCGGGGAAAGTAACTTTACAAAGATGGCAAATGTGACAGTACGGTAACATTCTAGGGTTGACATTGTTTGTTTGTTGTTGTTGTTGTTGTTTCTTACTTACTTTTCACTTTTGGAAAAGCTAGCTGTGATAAGTGCCCTAAAGCATAAGAAAAAAAATGAATTCTTGAACTGGCAGGTTGCTCAAACATTTCAACATTTTAAGAAACATCATAAACCTACAGTGGGTTCATGGAATAATGGATGTTGTATTTTCAGCGGACACGCTTTATGATTAAGTGTCCCCATCAACCTTTAGGACTTGGGTTCTGAACATCATAACCTTGTTAAGCTGGCCCTCGACTGGGGCCGGCTGACCATAACCTATTCTGAAACCTTGTTATTTTTGCTTTGATGCACAGTCGAGCTCACACGAGCTACATTCTGTTGCTAAAAGATGTTACATGACGATCCCGATGATTAGAAACCTCTCTTTTTTAAATATGAGTGTGGCTCTGTGTTCCTGATCTCTGCCGCTCAGATGGAAACATAATGCAATTTGCCACCTGTTACAAGTGCTGCGGCTTTATGAAAGCACCGCTGCGCTTCCTCCTGTCATTTGTCTGACAAGACAGAGGTCATCTTCTGATGTTAGAGTCAAGGTGGACAGGATGCTGTATGATTTGTAATGGATGGATTATAGCCTAATGACAATAGATGTTAGCCTAAATCTAAACATGCTGTACTTTATGCAATTGTCTGAACCCATAAAAACAATCTTTCACAATCCAGGGTCCAGACTACTGGAAGGGCGTGTGCAGAATCGTCATTAAGACGACTAGCATTTGTTTCCAATGTTAATAGGAAAAAACACAACACTATTAAGGAGCTCTGTATTTTAAATACCTAGATTGGATTCGTGTGTTTCAACGTAGCTGTATAAAGTGGGAACAGAAAGTCTGGATTTATTATTTCCCTCAAGAAATCTGATGCTACACTTCTTAACTTTGTCCTGGAGTCAAACCGGATGTTACGCCAGGACTAACAATAATGGCAGCGGTGGGATTCGAACCCACGCCTCCAGAGAGACTGGAGCCTAAATCCAGCGCCTTAGACCGCTCGGCCACGCTACCCATAACGTGCGTTTTACATGTGGCACAACAACTACTCACCTGTGGTAGTTCTCCCCTTCTACTGGTGTCCTCCTCCAAGCATCTTAACTTCAGCTCGTGAAGCCCTCTGAACTCGTTTAGTAGTTCTTTAATAATGTTTAGCTCTGTTTCAGGACTCTGATTGGCTACTATGAGCTCTTTTTCACCTGAGCAAGAAGACAGGTGAGAAGCGTGACTAAGCGTTTCCGACAATGTTGAGCTTTTTCTTGGCTGTGTGCAAGCTGCACGCATTGCTCCAAAAAGTTCCTGCCACCTGTTTCCTAAGTCAACTGCATAAAGGCTTGCAAAAAGCTAGCTAAAAACAGGCATAATCTCGGTTTGGTAAAATCTTATAGTTTAGGCAAGTACACGGTAACCTGGAAAAAACAAATCAAATCAAGATCCCGGCACTCTGAATGAACTTGACATTTAAGACTGAGTAAATAATTGCCGTGGCTTTTCTTAACAAGTTGGTCGCTATGTACCGTTGCTACAACTGAGGAGTTTGAATTATTTTTCCCCAGACGGTATGCAGGTTTTAACCAGTGCTTTGGCGCTACGCTATGCGATTGGCTCATTTTGATCACGGGTTTCTTAAACGTGACGTACACACCCGCTACTGGTGAGTTTTCTTTAAGAGGCGGGATAACGATGTACAACCCGGAAATACAAGTGCTGTTGATATTTCAGGGAAGACTGGGTTACATTGAGTTCGACCCCGAAAAGCGATGGGTAAATATATGAATATACGTCTTCATTACCCTGCTGAAAAAAACACAAGCCTGCATTATTTTCTTCTATGCCCACATGAAGCTCAATAGCGGCATGTCTGCTTTTTTCCCCGAGCTGTTAAGGCTCGTCGTCACATGTTATCAGCTCCTCGCTGCTGTATCAGTATTTTGTCTCTGTGTTAGCCGCTTGCTTGTCCCCCCTCTTTTCCTGCACGCTTTCATTTAAAATCGTATCGATTGTTGATGGCTGTTGATGAGTATAGTGACCACTGCATAGTGTTCAATCAGCCAGCCGTTTTTGAATTAGTATTCATCGGGAGTCTGGTTCAGGTGTGTATACCAGCTGAAACTTTGGATGGTAACCTTGTGACTGTGTGCACCTTCAAGAGTATGTTGTGCAACTCCGCACATAATTCCATTATTCCCCTAAATAATCAGTGCCAGAGATCAAAACCTTCCACATTGAGATTCAAGGCAAAGTTGATCTTATTGATTTTCAGGAGACTACTCACTTCATTTCTCTCATCCCAATCATCACTGCTCTATTCTTATCTGTCTCTTGGTTATATCTCTCTTTTCCAGTGGCTTTGACTGTATGGCTCTCACACTCTCTGCCAAAACCTAATCCCTCCTGTGATTATCACATAATGCTCTTGCCTTATTATCAAAATGGAGCAGATTTGGGTTTTGTTGTTGTTGTTAAAGACTGATGGGCTCAAGCTTAAAAAAATGTTTAAAAAAAAATTAAGCAGACAACGCTATTATGAGGAGAATGTGGACCGGCTGATTGCATGAGATTGTGGTGTGGTGTGATGTGGTGTGTGTGCCTCTGGAGCCAAACACTTACTTTGATGAGTGTGTTTTTTAAGGCAGTCGCACAAGTTAAACTAGGCTGTGATCTCACTCTGGGGTCATAAGGTTATTTTATACAGTTTCCAGATGAAGGCAAGTCTTAAAGGCACTATAGTTATCAGCGAATATTTGGAGGGGGGGAAAAAAATCAATCCAACATTAATTTATTCCACAGTCTAAAAGCTACAATGTATAGTGTCAATCCTTTTAATGAATTTTGGAAAAAGAATGTTCATATTTTCAATTTAAAGTAATAAAAGATTAGCACTACTGTTCAATCTAAATTTTACAAGTTCAAATAGACTAAAAGGAACTGGAAGGCACAAAGATTTGCATTTTTTACATATGTGTTGCTGGAACTCCAGCATGCTAATCTAACTATAATATAGTCTATATTTCATGTTTAGTTGTCTGATAATAATATATAATGTGTAAATTACTACAAGGTATTTTGTGTTACTTTTGAAGGAAATCAACCAATCACACTTTAAATTAGACATGCCAAATGAACTCTTACATGTAGCCCCAGCACCATGAGTTTGATTGACAAACACATCCTGCAGTAGCCCTCACATTCCTGTAGATTTTATTGGCTTGTCCTCAGTTAACCATCACATTTTTTTCCTTTTTGTTTTTTTAAAAAGCTAAAATGTTTACTCTTTTATTGTCTGTGTTTTTTCATGCATAAAGAGAGGTCAAGAAATGTGCAGATCCAATATTCCTGAGGATAACACTTTTTATTTGCATGAGTTGCTCTCTCATTGACTCCTCTGAAAGACACAACTTTGGTTCACTCATTTATTAGCCATTCTGCTTTTTTTTCCGCATTCATTGTGCCTCTCTCGGTGCTCTAAATGTTTCATGACTTTTTAAGTTGTTTTTCTGCAAACCGTTGAACTTATTACTCATACAGCCTTAGCATACTCAACCTTG
Organism: Perissodus microlepis; assembly: GCF_051167445.1. Classification (NCBI taxonomy): domain Eukaryota; kingdom Metazoa; phylum Chordata; class Actinopteri; order Cichliformes; family Cichlidae; genus Perissodus; species Perissodus microlepis. The sequence goes on along the minus strand of NC_140469.1, from coordinate 13,112,279 downwards.
TACTCATGAAATCAATTAATTCTCTTAAATAATTCACCTTCTGAGCAAACCAGATTAAGCGGAGCACATTTTTTGTGTGTCAGATGTGGTGTTCTAACTGATGTGTAATTTTTTTTTTCTTTTTTTTCTCTCCTTTTTTTTTTGTATTCAGGCATTAACTTGGCTCTTACCCCAATGGCTTGGAGTTTTGGGTGATTAGAGAAAGAGGAGAGCCTTGATAAAGCATTAGTGTGTGACGCACACACAGCCCTAAGACCCCTCTGTGCATCTGCACACATTCATTTTTCATGAAACAGACTCATAACAATTAGTCTGGTTACCGCCTGGGTAATCTTAGTGTCCCCGTAATGCCTGTGGTCTGCTGTATGACATCACTCTCTTAAAAGTTCTAAATCTGACATTCTCATCCGTTTTCATAGTGAGGACATTAGCAAGCCTCGGCTAATAGGCCCCGCACTTGTTTCTGGCGAAAGAAGGGCAATAAAGCGAGGGAGCGGGAACGAGAAGGGGGGGGGGAAACTGACTGACTGGAGCGCTCAGAGAAATAGGTTTTATCCACCAGAGCTTTTACACAAATTAATTTACATGAGCGAGAGAATAAAATGTAAAGTTGTAATCCAGCATGCTTTGCCAATGCATAGCCTATTTCTCGCTACAAGCATCATAGAAAGCCAAGTGAACATTTATGCATTATTTCAGCAAATACATTATACTAACAACCACAGCTAAGTGGTTAGGAATCTCAGCGCTACACCACACGAGGGGCTACATCCAGACTTCTAGCTGTGCATTTTCCAACCGGTGTGCAATGAGCACAGAAAAAGCAAAGTGCAATCCCCAAGAGACGCTCACTTCCCAGCATTCCCCCCCCCCCCCCCCCCCCCCCCCCCCCCGCAGCCTTTGCACCCCTTGTCCTAAACAGTCTCACACCTCCCTAGACACCAAAGCCAAGGTCAAGAAGAAAGTGAGGCCTTCCTCTGTCTATAGGGTATTCCCTGGATGCCCACACCTCAGTAGGGCTGAACCACGTATGCTTCAGAAATGTTCCCTCCTCCATGATTGTGACTGTCTGTCTCAAGGTCAGCTCCTAGAGAGAGGTTTGAGCTTATCTGCCCACCTACCCACGCTTTATTTTCCCTCTTTGGCTATCGTTTCCCCAAGTTTTTTTTTTTCTTTCACTATATCAGTAGACATTAGCTCACAGTTCCCAGTTGGCGGTTTCATGACGCTTTGTCTGACGTATCCATCTTTGTCTGTGTCTTTGCCTATCCGTCTTTTTTTCGTTGGGTAGCTGTCATTACAGCCCATTGTCTAGTTTTCAGAGGACCCAGTGCAGCTGCAAGGCTTCAGACTGATGCTCTGTATGCTTTTGTTGCCTCATCTCTCCTTCCTCACACTGGTCATGGCCCCTTTTGCCTTGAAGCGGTGTTGCACTGTGTTCCGTGTTAGATTGGATATTGTTGTTGTTGTTGTTGTGGTTGTCTGTAAGCTATGGCAGTCAGCCTTGAGTCAGCGCGCTATCTTTGTCTGAACAAGATGCACAAGCTATGGAAACAAGGGGAAGGGAAAAAATAAAATAAACGCTCATATGACCTGAATCAAAATACCCTTTAACATACCCCGGAAAATGTTTTGAAAACATTTTTCACTGCTCTGATAGAACAGCAAGACCTCAGAAATATCAGGTGATTTTTTTTAAATTAAATTTTTATTTTTTCTGTTGGTTTTTTTTCAACGACCTCTTCTAACTTGCCTTCTGACTCTCTTGGTTGTCAGTTATCAATTCTCCAAAAGAGGGCATTTTGTCTCTTAGTTAGTTGGATGGCTGACCCACAAGAGAATTATTAAGTCAATATATCGCGTGTGTGTGTGTGTGTGTGTGTGTGTGTGAATACATCATGGAAGGAGTCTCTTTGCTCATATCCTTGTATATTTTTTCCTTGTGCGTGCAAATGCTGCGCTGTCTGTCCTCGCACCCACACCGTGTCATTACTCTGTAAACACTGGCATTGACTGTGACTTTTGACTATTACATAAGGAACATGGATTTCCAGCTGTCCGCGGTAAAAGCCCTGTAAATTCAAATGCTTAATTTTTATAGGCAGCCCGGCATTGACTGAAGTGTCTGCTTGTTATATATTTGGCAAGTGCTGCAAGTCTGAAGGGAAGCTGTCAATAGCAATCCCAGCTATTGATATGGCAGTGGGCAGGAGATGTTACTTGGCCCCCAACTCCAGCATCCCTCTGATCCCTCTACATCATAATTACATTAATATTGACAGACCCTTGACAATAGTCACATTACTATTGATAGGTGGTTGTCAATACTGTGTTTCCCCAAATAAAACATATTCATTCATAACTTGTAAACTGCTCGATAAAAGGCTTTGAAAAGACTATTGGACCCGGCCGGGTTTACTCTCCTGAGAGAGCTGCTGCTGTGACGGGGATTTCCACCACCTGGCGGCATATTTGCGTGCGTGTGTGTGTGTGTATATGTGTAACGGTGGGCTGATAGATTAAGTTTGCGCTGCATTAGAGCTCTGCATAGATCAAGGCTATGCTTGACATAGTCTCTCACACACACATGAGGACACATAATCTGCTCATTTTCTCCCATCAAGGGAAAAAACTTTCAGATTAGGCTAAACAAATAGTGCCTGTTTACTGGTTAGCAAACACACTCAGACTACGTCTCTTGCGCTTTCCCTTTTTTTCTTCTTCTTTTTTTAATCCAAACTCTATTCCCGTCACAGGCGAGGTTCTAGTCACCAAACATGGCAGCATTTCAAATACAGCTCAATGAATTTGTCATACCTGCTTACTTTAGCGTGAATTCACTCCTTTCATTCATTTGCTAATTCTAATTTAGTTGGACCGTGTATCCTAGTCCTATTGAAACATCTTGAATACACAGATGGTCGTGTGCACCACCACAATAAACCCAAGCTTTGCCTGCACACGTTAGAATTTTATTTTTTTCACCTCCTCAAAACGTCTAAAGTGACCATCATCTCTCTCCTTCTGTCAAAACTGCCATATTTACCCGGCTGAAATCTCTTTTAAAGCCTCGTGACAAATCCTGTTCGGCGAGACACAAAAGTCACTGTCAAAAAAAGGCCTCTCTGTCTCTCTCTCCCTCTCTCTCTCTCTCTCTGTGGCCTTCTTGCTCTGTCTCTCCCTGCATTAGTTAGTCTTTCACTTCTTTAAGTATTTCATTTGAGGAAATGGCAGATAAAACTGGAGAACTGTGAGCGGTTTGGAAACGTATGCAGCACTAAATAGCCCTGATGTCACAATGGCGAGATCCCATATGGAGTCGAATCGAGGGGGGAGAAAATTGTTCCACATTTGGCAGATGTTTACGGTGTACCAGAGACTGTGCCGTTAGCCTAATCCCTAGTGATGTGATTTGTACACACACCCCTATCTCTAGAGGGAGCGGGCACCAGGAGCCCCTGGGCTTCTGCTCCTGTGTGTGTGTGTGCAGGGGGGATTGTGTGTTTATATGCAGGGGAAAGCAGTCTAAGACCCCCTGCTCCTCTGCATGGCGAGGCTCTAAGGTTGCATTAAGGACGGGTTTTACATGTGAAAAGTGATTTCCCTTCCTGTGTATAAAGACAAAATGACCTTCCTAACAGGATGGGCTTCACCTCCGGAGCCTCAGTCCTCCCAATGACCGAGTTGTCCTTTTAATGGTTGAGCCTCGGTGTATATTATGTTCATGATTTGAATACATTAAATATGCTATTGTTTATACATTAATAACATATTAACTGATGTAAAGGCTTTAAACATTTATCAGTGTTGGGGGGAAATGGCCTTAATAAACGACTGTTTTTTTTGTGGGGGTTTTGGCTTTTTTTCTGATTTCGGCCTGTATTACATTCAGTCCTTTTTTTTATTCTTCCATTTCTGTTTTTAAAGCATGTCTAACCATTTGCGTGTGGCTGTCCTTGTTCACTCCAGGAAAATGTCATTTTCACAAAGTTTGCTTTGTCAGAGTAATATTTGGTGAATCATAGTATCATAATATCTAAGAACGATGGGCCAACATGAACAGAAACTACATTCAGGCTGCAACAAGAGCCCAGTCACTTTGTCTTTTTTTCTACTGATTAAAATATTGAAAAGAACATGTTGATATGTCCTTACTGTTTTTTGGGTGTTTGTGTTTTTTTTCAGCAGGGTTGGGAAGTGAGAATGACCAGAAAAAGACGACTAGAAGTCACGGCCCCCACTTTGATATGAACCCACAGACGCCGGTACTGCGTATCAGTCAGCTGGATGCCCTCGAGCTAGACTCAGCCCTTGAGCAGCTAGTGTGGACTCAGTTCTCGCTGTGCTTCCAAAACTGCCGTCCAGGCTTCCTCACTCCTCTGGAGCCTGAACTGAGGGTTTTGCTTCATTTGCTCCTATGGAGGTTCACACTCTATTCTAACAGTGCCACGGTGGGGCAATCTTTACTGAGCCTGCGCTACCACAGCAAATTTTCCCTGTCTCCCCATTACAGGCCTTTATCCCCCAGGCAGAAGTTAGGTCTGGCCGTGCTCACTGCAGGGCCCCGCTGGCTCCAAGAGCGTTCCCACAGGCTGCTGCCGTACTTGGGTTTGAGTTCACAAGGATCTGTGTCTGAAAGAGAGAGCGGTTTGCTCCATCAGGGTCTCCGTAATGCGCTGACGCTTGTTGCTGGTATTGTTAAGTTCACAAATCTGATCAACTTCCTTGTGTTCCTAAGGAATGGCCAGCATCCCATCCTCGCTGAAAGAATCACAGGAGCTCAGACGGTTTTCAGTAAGCCAAATGTGGCCCGGGAGGTAAACTACAAGTACATGAACCGAGAACTACTTTGGCATGGCTTTGCAGAGTTCCTCATCTTCCTGTTCCCACTGATCAATACAAAGAAACTGAAGGCAACAATACTGTCTGCTGTGTTTGGGGGGGAAAGTGCAAGCGGGGAGGGAGCAAGGGAAGGGCAAGAGTTGTGGAAAGAGTGTGGACTGTGCGGAGAGTGGCCAACCATGCCTCATACGGTGGGATGCCAGCACGTTTTCTGCTACTACTGCATTAAAAGCCACAGCATTGCCGACCCTTATCTCACTTGTCCCAAGTGCGGAGCAGAAGCAGGGCAGCCCAAGCTGGTCAAGCTGGAGGTGGAGATGACTGACAGGTGATAATCATCTCACACACAGAAGAAATGAAATGAAGTTGCTATGAAATTTCAGATGGCTTTTGTTTGGTTTTGTTTTTAAAGATTTCACATGTACAAGTTTATAATTAGACTTATCTCCATGATGTCTTTTCTGAACACGCATCAGCCTGCGATGTTTAATGTATATGTGCACATATTGACAGTCTGCTGGCCCTTCTGTTTTTCCAACTGGACTTTGGAAGGAACTATTTGTCTTTGGTGCACTGGACAGACTGCAGAGAACGACACAGAGCATATATTTGATGAGTGAACGTGTTGATTTATGCTCCAAATTGGCTCTGTGCTGACATGTGTGTATGTATGTGTGTGTGTGTTTGTTGAAATGGGAATATTTGTTCTGATGAAAAATGCAAAAAGTCAGCTGAATAAATAATGGGAGGAATTTCTGATGCCTCTCATCATGGCCAAATTAGCATTTGTTGTGTATTTTGTGCCTAAATTGTATTTCAACATCATTAAAATTGATAGAGTGCTACCTCTTGGGTGTTTATTTAGTTAAGTGGAGGAGAGAGAGATGAGGGAAAGTTATAACAATCAGCACACTTCTCTCTAGACAGGCCGGTCGTTCTAACTCCCATTATCCGTTTTCACAGCACCCCAACATGCTCAAGATCAAGGGGGCAGCCGGGGGCTTGGATTGACTCACGCACACACACTTGACAGCCAGCCTCTCTTTTCCCTTGGCCTTTCTCTCTTTTGCTGCATTTCCATCTCTCTCTTTCTGTAATCTCCAGGGCCCTCGCCCCTATAAGACTGTAGTAAACTGTACCAAAACCCTGGCAGTCGTCTCCTTCCTCGCAGGCGAATTACTCTCTAATCCCTGTAATGAGTCCAAAGATGCTTATTTATGCTGGAGTTAACCTCTACCAGTGAGCCCAGCCCCGGGCCAAACTCACCCCAGCTGAGTGAAGCCTTTCCTGGGCTGACAAGACAGGAGCGGGGTGGGGAGGCTACCTCCTAACTCTCCTTCCCACCCCCTCCTCCCTTCCCAGGCTCTGATCACTAGTACTTAATTGCTGATTGCTGAGACGATCAATCGGAACTGCAGGCGTGATAGAAAGCCTATTGCCAAGGAGCTCGTCTCAAATCTACCAGCTCAGAAAGACATTTGCACTCAGATGAGGTTAATGTTTCCCTTGGACAGAGAGGGTAAACTTAAATATCTGTCCTTGTGTGGTATATGAGTTCCCTGAAGAATTATAGCTGGTTGCACTGGAAGGGCTGATTTTAAATTATTTATTACTGACCAATGTGATTTTGATTTCTCCCAGTATTTCAGCAGGCCTTTAGAGTATATGTCCTTGGTGGTAATGCAAGGCCAAAATTAATTATTTTTGTATGTGTTTGTGTGGTTTGGTTTGGTTTTTTTAGAGCACCTACAGAAATACTGAGGTAGCCCTTCACCAGAATAAAATAAAATGTACACCTTGGAGGGGGAGGGGAGCACGTCCTACATGATTAGTTTGACATTATGTAAAAAACACAGGGCTCATCACATGGATACTTGAAAGTCCTCCTTTACATCAAGGACACTTTGACTAATGAATCCTACACTAATGCATATAAAGTCAGGGACAGGAGAGAGTTGTCAATATTTTATGCACTGCATTACATTAATGTGCAGCAAGTCCCAGGAAGTGAGATTAAGGAGATGTTTGAGATTAAGGATGCATATATGATCAACCTTAATGCCACTGGGACACCGGGTCATTGTCTTTACATTCAGACATACTTAAAATCCCAACCTTTTCACTGACATTACTCTACAACTCTAATTGAAGTCCCCCAATCCCCAGGAAAGTGAAAAGATAAAGAAGAAACACTGTATTAAAGTCTATTAATTGAGTTAGGCCATGGATTGCATTAGTTGAAAGTTGGAACAGGGCTCTGGACTTACAGAAGGTAGCTTGGGCTCAGTTAAGCCTATCTGTCTTTGGATCTCTTCTAATTCACAGGCTCCATGTGGAGAAGAAAAAGAGGAAGAAGCCCAGATTCCCAGCGGCTATGCAAAGCAATCTGCACATTCATACGCAGCCATTTAGGGAGCAAATTGGCCCTGTGCCCCCTCTGACGATGGTTTTAAGAGAAAGGGAATTAGGGCGTTGAATCCCTAACTAGATCTTCTCCTTTGATGAGCCTCTTCATCCGCCTGTCCCTCATCTCCATTTCTTTGATGTGAGGCGTTGATTTTCCTGATTAAATAGTTTTTAAAGTAAAAAGCTCTTCTCTGGGCTCTGTAATACTGGGTACTTTACTTTACCTATTGTAAGTCCGTTTGTGTGCATGCTTGTTGAATGGTCCATCTGTGGTATTCTTTAATTGGAACAGAGCCCTTGGCTTGCAGATAATAATAAGGGTAGTACATGCATATTTTTCTCTGAGAAAGAATGTTATCATTTAAGCTTATGTCTGGCTTTTACCTCTTCATTTGAAATGGCTAGAAGGACTCATCGAGCCCTCTGAATTGCTAATTAAATTAAAGAGTAAAAACACATGTGCTTTTTCACTTCAGCTGAATTCCATCTCTGATCCCTCTGCTGCTGCTGGTGAAAGCTTTTACCTGCTTTTCAACAGGTAAGGGAATTACATCCCTCTTGTATTGGGAGATATTTCCAACAACTGACAATGCTTTTAAAGAGTGAATGACATTATTTTCATGCCAAGAAAAGATGAAACAAAGCTGGACCATTTATTTGATTTTTGACACCTGTGTTTTTTTTTTTATTTGTTGTTGTTTTTTTCTCGTGGCATGTCCAATATGTCAATAGGAGTTACAAGTATCTCATATTTCATCTATTCAATAAAAGACATGCCAAACATAAAACAGCAAAATTCCTCCAAGGTAGTGAAATCCTAGGTGTGCTGAAGTTCAGGGCTGCAGCCGCTGCAGGTACCTGTATTATGAGAGTTCTTTCAACACCTGCCGGGCTTTGGATACCACCGGGCCCAATTATCTTAGTCTGCCTCTTCTTCTTAACCACCTCTTCAGTCTAACAGGTCAGGGGGACAATCAATCACACCTAAAATAAGGAAGTAATTTCCTGAGCTTTTATCATGGTGTTGAGGTTTTGTCGGGTTGCATTTCACACCTAAAGAAAGACGAGGTGGCTCTGGTTTGGGAATATAGATATATATATATATATATATAAAATTGGCCTTTTGTTTTTGGTTCTGAAGACCCAGGATAATTTGGGTTTTATATATATATACATGACGTATATGTACAAACCAATACTTACTGCACAGAAGAGCAAATGCAAAGATCAAGAAAATACACAAAAAAGTGTTCTATCTTATGATGCATGTCGATAAAGGTTGTGCTACTTTATTACTTTAAAAAGCTGTATCCTCCTCCACTGCATCAGAAATGCGCATCTCGCTCAGAGCATGCATGCAGACAGTCAGGGATGTGGTGGGTGTATTCTTGTAAACTCAATATTACATGCTTTGATATACTGCGTATCTATTTTTTTTTTAAATCTACCTTCTTCTTTTTTTAAAGTTGGACATTTTGTGCTCATACTGTAATTAATATATTTTTTCAAATATTCTCCAGGCTAATTGTGCTCTGGCATACACTACAAGCCCAGTATTTTCTTTCTTTTCTTTTGAAGGACAAATATTAAACTGCAGTGGTTTAAAACGATCAGAGACTTATATTTGAGATTCAAATATAACAACCAAGTAATTCGAATTTTCTGGATTATATTTTACATCCACTTACTTAAAAATAAGATCAAAGCAACCTTACCGTACCTGTCCTGTGATTGGATGCTGGGACAGGTGTAGCAGAGATCTGGACAAATGACCCGAGGGTCTCATAATGGGGGATTATACTCTGGTGTGTTGTGTGCCTGCGGTAGCATCTTTCAAAACCAAGCCCGTTTTTATGTTTGTGTGCGTGTGTGTGTGTGTGTGTGTGTGTGTATATACATCTTCTAGGCTGTGCATGCGTGCTTGGGCCATCTCTGTCCTCCTACTGATGTCTAGAACAGACTAAATGGGCAATAATCTGCACACATCCCTCCAGATGTCCCAGTGAATTTCCTGTGGCTTAAGGCACCAGCTGAGCTCTTTGGAAGTCTCGATAACTTCTGCAAATGTGATTGAACCTCTGCTTCTTCAGGAATTTGGTGCAGGACACATTGTGCTTATTCCAATTTCCCCTCAAAGGGAGGAAAAAGCGGGAATGTGCTTACTTCGAGTACTAGATCACCTATTGGTGCAATATTTCTCTTTTTAAAAGGAATTCTACAGCAGGATGTTGAGTATGTGGTGTGGTTTTGAGGTTGGACTGAAAACTATTCCTTTAATTATAAGATGGATATAATGTTTAGACTTGATTCATCTCTGGTAGAGATTGTTAAAACTAAGACTATAGATATGTTTCCATTAATATCCTCTTTAGTTTTTTGTTTTAGTTGCAGATGTTAGCTGTCAGCAATAAAACAACATGGTGAGGTGAAAGAAGAACTTTCCCCTCAAATGTCAATCAAATTTAATACTCAAGGCCCTAAATAGGAACAACCAAACACATGGTGCAAAAACAGCATGAATATCTGATCATGTCCTGCAAGCCTAACTAGATATTTAAAATCACTGGGCTAGATCTTGAGCCTAGTTAAAGAGGAAAATATGCAAAAACACAACAGTATAAGCATTTTCCTGGAAAGGAGTCTGATGTGGGGAAAGAGAAATCATGTAAAGATAGTATGGAGTTTCTGTCTGGGGGGAAGGTAACAAGAGGAATTTCTAAATTACATGTGTAGGCAACACTGAACAATGAGACAACAGCAGGCAGAAAAAGCCTAGCCCTGTTAAGTATGAGGCAGCCAGGTAATGACAATGTATTTGTGCATTTCAGCATCTCGGAATCTCCAGCTTGCCGGGGGAAGAAGGAAATATAATTTTTGTGGTTGCCATGGATACCTGCATATGAAGGTTTTGCTGCGAGTCCCGACTCCTCGTGGAGATCAGTGAACCGCATGTGTCAGCCAGCATTAACCTGCTATGTCCAACAGATGCGCAAAGACACACATGCACAAGACGGAATAATAAACACGCACAAACATGCGCATTAGGTTCCTCATCTCAGCATAAAGTACAATGCGAACTGCAGCCAGCTAGGCGTGCGCACACGGCTGCGAGCAGAGCTGTGCATTGTCAGAGTCGGTCTGGTGCTAGATACTCTTGAGTGAGCAGGGAGCAGTAAGCAGAAGAAGAAACACATGTAATGCTGTTCTGTTGTACTACACGAGGTGCAAACGTCCGCTGTGGAGGGGTTTCTGTGTGTGATGTTGTCTAGCTCATTTTTCACCGCTGTAATAACACTTACCTGCCATGCTTTCATGCCATACCATTCCCTGAATTTTTGGTGAAGTGCACTGATAATTTCATCATTGTTATGTGTTCATGTATGATGCTTTAGCTTTAAATTTAGAGTAGTCTTATGTGAACTAAATAAAGTACTGCTATTAATCCATTATAAATACTTGTAAAGCAAGAGTTCATTCTGGGGTGGCATGACTGTTAGGTTGCAGTGCAAGACCACTAATGTGAAGGTTGGTGGTTCAGTCCCTGGCTTCTCTAATATGTGTGTCTGCTGGCAAGATACTGAACCCTGTGTGTGTGTGTGTGCGTGTGTGTGTGTGTGTGTGTGTGTGTAACAAAATGTTATATGTACCAAAAAGTAATGAGTGTGACTTTAGTGTATATAAAAACACCTTGAATGGTCAAAAAACCTAGAAGGCTGTAGGTCTGTACCTTGTAATGTGGGGTTTTATTTGTTTGTTTGAATAACTTCAACTGAATCCTTGAAATAAAACTTGTGTTTACAAGTTGTTGGCTTTCCAAGAATAAGACTTTTGTGGTTTTTTGTGGCGCTAACAGATTACTAATACTAGATTGTTTTATAAGTAGATTTTTTTAAATGAAAGTAAGGGGCATAAATTAGGATCACAGGTTTCCAAAATTCCAGCTAAGAATCAGCATCACGGCATTTCTTTTGCTTCCCAAACACGGCACACTTTTCTCTGCAGGCCCCCTAACAGACACTCTGGGCTCGTTGTCAAGTATTATGTTCTCAAGCGTTTGTGTTCGTCTTCTAAGCCAAGCTGCTGGAGTCCTCTTTGCCCCATCCGCAAAGGCCTACACAACGTTCAGCAGTCATATCTCTCCTTGTCTATCTGGGAGCCTGGCTTGTTTTCCCTCAAAGTCAAATTAAAAAGGTATGCCAGAAAAGAGAGCATATCTGCAATTCAGAACACATTTTTCTATCAGACAGGAGATATATTGCCGACTAAGTATTGACAGATGTTGGCAAATTCCACATATTTTTCATATCCGGCCCCCTGAAACTTGGGGCCGCTTTAAAACTCAAGGCATATCATGGACAAAGACTGCGTTTGACCTTAGGAGCACAGGCAGGAATGAACCAAATATTCATTCTGTTTTCTGCGAAAATATTTTCTCTGATCTAAATGCAATATCACCAGCCATAAATCATTTAGGAACTCATTTGGAAATCATTTGGAAAACACATTTATTCGGGGGGAGGTGTTCATCAATAAATGTGGCTCCTGTGGAAAGTTTTATTTATATATTCAAGTATTCTGTAGATTCAGTTATTCATGTATTCACTCATTCACAAGGCCCAGTCAGTGGATTTGCTTTTGTCACCGTGTGTGTGTTTGTGTGAGAATGTGTGCGTGTGTACGAGAGACCTGAGGCATAGCCCTGCTCTGGTGCATGGCTAGTGCTGTTCCCCAGGGGGCTCTCATCTTTTACTGAGCCTTGACAGAAGATGGAGGCTGGGAGAGGGGTCCGCTGCATTAAAAAGCCTTTACCTAGTTCTGATTTATCACCCCTGCCTCACACACTCACAGACACACACGTGCACACACACACAAACCCTGCTTGCCAGCCCCACACCATCTCACCATTCCTCGCCGCAGCTCAAATCTACACTCTATCAAACGCATGGACATATAGATGCATGAGCGCGCACAATCACATGCACAGAGTCCAAGGGACACACATTTGCACACCATCAAACACATACTCATTCCATCATAAGATGGCTGCCTTGGAGAAAAAGTGAGGGTGCAAGGCGCCGCACTGCACCGCAGTGGTGATTTTGCATTTTAATGGTACCCCCCCCTCCTCCTATCTTCCGCCCCTCTCTCCCCTCAGTTGGTAATTCTGGTGAGTCGCAGGCTGGTAGGCAGCAAGCCACCAGCTACCTCATCACAGGAAGACAGAGTGACACAATTACAGGACAGCATTTCCCGGGTACGTCACCTGCAAATGGTTACATTTGATTGTGACCGCCTCTGAGGAGGCAGCGCAGGAGAGCAGGAAAAGATGGGTTTTTTGCTTGCGTGTGCACCGGGGGATGAAGTAGATTGTAATTATGCAACAAAAAGAAAGCACAGAGTCTGTAGAGGACACCCATCAAGCATGAGCCTTTAGCTGCGCATGAAGACAGGCACAAATAAAACAAAAATCTCACTCAAAGCAATAAGTGAGACATGGACAAAGGTAAACACTGTGTTTAGCTGCATTACAAGCAGCGCAAAAAGATGCAGAAGTAAAACATGCACACAAACACACACATAGAAAGCATAGCACTATGTCCTTGAGAGGGTCCAAGACATGGTAATCATATTCATTCATTCGTTCATACATATGGGTGGAATACATTTGCTCCATCTCTCCGCTCAAGTTATTGCATGAGTGCTGATAAAAACTCAGGACAAAGAGGGAAAAAAGAGAAAAGACACAGGGAATGAATTTGATCACTGAATAAAGACGTTTTTCCTCTAAACACACATTTATATGAGCTGACTGCACAAGAAGCTGCATATTTAGCGCTGCTAATTTTTATCATTGTGCTTTTTTGGTAAACCGTAGTGAAATCGTCATCTCTACAGTCACATTTCACCACAAACAAGACAGATAAGAGAGTTTCGGATTTTTGTCTGTGCAGAGTTTCTGTTTCCAAGGCCCACAGTGTAGCCATTCACATAAAAGAAAATATTTTGGGGGCTGCAAAGGCGTGAAGAGGCCAGCAGAGAAAATGGTAAAGCTGAAGTCTTTTGCCTTGTTGATGTTAATGTTAAGGATGTCTTATAGGCTTTGTCCATGTGTGTGCGATTAAAAGAGGCATCTGACGCTCGTTGGTGTGAAATTTATATTTGAAGCAAGGTCTTCCTCTGTCATGCACAGGCTGTGTGTGTCTAATACTACATGCACATATTTGTGGAAGGAAACGAAGGAGGAGGAGGGGAGAGGTGGCTCGTAATGGAATAATTTCTCATTTCTTGGAAAAGAGGCTGCTGGTATTAGAGAAATTATGATAAGTTCAGCCTAAAAATGGGAAGAAGTCATTTGTTTAACTTCTAGGTCTATGGATTTTTGAAATAGGTTAACATAACAACAATATGACAAAGAGAAACCTTTTTTTGTCTGTGAAGATCAGCTGTCTGTCACCCCCACCACCCTCCACCACCCCTGGTTCACATTTTAATCTATGTTTGTATGTGAATTTGTCTGATTTACAGGATGCGTCAAGCCATTTAAAAGCAGTGACATTAGCGCTGCTGAATTGTGCCGTGTGTGTTCCAGTGTTTGTGCATGTGCTGAGGAAATGGAGGGTGAGAGGAAGGCTGCTGCAGCTGTTGCCTCCAAAAAAAAAAAAAACAGTAATTCATTGTTGGTCATGCTACAATCTAGATTACATCTCTCGCATCTTAAAAGTGTATTTCCCCATAAACAGCAATCTACGACTCATAAAAATTCATTCTGCTTCAGCATAAACAATCCCCTCGTCCTCTCACCCTTGCATATGTGTATGGGTGTATATGTGTGTGTGTGTATTCATGCATTTGTCTGCACGGCATAAACAATCCCTTATACTCCCGTCAGGAACACAGAGTGATCCATCAGTTTCTCCACAGAAAACCAATTTCACTGGAGATGTTCAGTTTTTCTCCGACAAACCACCTATCGTTGCAGAGAGACAAAAAAAAGGAGGGGGGGGGAGGATGAGAGAAGGACACTCACATACACAGAGTAGAGGCAGATAAAGAAGAAAAAGAATGGCGAGGAAATGAAAAAGGGAAAAGAGGTAGGAACTGAGCAAAACTGTAATGAAAAGATGGAGGAGTGAAAGGAAATATGAAAGACTCATCTCGATGTGTTTAATCGGACAGCCTGGTATTTGCCTTCTCATCAGTTCAATATAGTATGTTTAAACCGCACATCTGTTGCTCTACACTCATATGCACTAGAAATTGACACATAGTGCCTGTCAAATAGATTTTTATATGAATGCTGCGGGAGGAAAAAAGTGCCACAGTTTCAGTTTCTAAACAGTTGTGTTATAATAATACACAAAAGAAAAGACGAAAGACTGCAAAAAAAAAAAAAAAACCCAACCAAAAAAAAAAAAAAAAGAAATCCTCGCTTTTGACTTTGAGAGCTTGAAGTGTGGAATTATGAGCGAGGAACAAGGCATGCTTTGGCGGCCCAGTTTTCCCCGTGTTGAAGCGGGCAGATGACAACATAATTACAGAGAGACATCTCATAACATGTGATTAAGCAAACAATGCATTTTGTCTCCTCCTAAGGTCCCCGTTTCTCTTTTGTCTTTATGCGTGTGTTTGTTGAATAGCTGTGTCGCATGCGTGTTTTTATGCCCACAGGAAGGAAAAGGCGGTGAATCCATACGCATACGCGAACATGTATATGTGGGCATAATGCGGGAATAGTCGGAGGTATCGCATGCAGCCAAACAAGAAATGGACAACAGGCTAATGCATCTTTGCAGTAATGGGCCTAAGTTAAAACAAGATGAGAAAGGCCTTCATTTTAGAAGAGCTGCATTGGTACTAATGACTAGAGGGCCTCCAACTGCCATCTCAGCCTATTATAACTTGGAGATAGCTCTTCTGTGTTTTTAAAGATGAATGCAAATTAAAAAGCATTAGGCTACATTCATTTGCGGTCTTTGGCATATAGGCCACTTTTGGTCCGAGGGCCACTTAAGACTGCCTTATTTCTTCAAATGACCTTGAAATCAAAGAAACGCAAGTTTTAATGATTTAGAGGGCTCTTAAAGACTCGAAAGGAAAAGCAACACAGGGTCTCATTAAAAATTTCATTTAAACATTAAAAAAGCTTTTTGTTACAAATGTCCCTGCCAGGATGCTGAGTTGATACACAAAGAGGGCCTTAATAATAGCCAGCATCTGAGCCAATTTGATGTCAACGCATCTCCTCAACTGTTTGGCGGCGATTCCATAAATAACAAGGCATTCTCATTTGGTTGTTTTATCATTTTCTTTGTGCGACTCTGCGAGCTGTGGTGCATTGTGATTTTAAGAGCAGGGCATGTGAATGACCTGGGGATTGCACGGTGTCACTTCACATTTAGCTTCTATTTCCTCACCACCAGCTCGTCCACTGCACATGCTATGATTTCAGTTTGTGTGCGACCGTGAACAAAAAAAAGTGAGACATATTCCATCACCCCCTTAAAATTCCTTCATTCCCTCCTCCATTGCTCCCTTATTTCCCCAATGACTCAGCGTGCCTTGTAAAAACCTTAGCCTGGCAGCTCAGCACCCTTTAAAATGTAAAGTAATATAACAAAGCCTGACACAATGATCTCTATTACTGTGCTATTGTTTTAGAGGTCCGGTGAATGCAAAGAGAGCCGTGGCTGTCTGAAATTAAGCAGGCCTGCGCCACAATGTTCACATTACCACTCTGAATGAAAATATGTAGAAATGCAATGAGAGGACTGTAATACTGTTTGTTTGTTACAGGTGTTAAAGCACTATAAGTGCCAAAAAAAGGGAAAATGTGTCACACATTTTTCAGTTTTTGGCATGTGGATCCAACCCCTCCATAACTTCACATCTCATGTGTTTAGTTATTTACAGCCCTGACAACAAAAAGCCTTGAACTGTTCAGCAAACTACACAGCACCCTTTGTGTCACAGGCAAAACAGGAAATCAGGCTTTTGTCCGCTCGAGATGGCATCAAAAAACACCTTGTTTCATCTGTCTTAAGCAATCCCATCTTGACGCCTTCACACATCCCCATGTGGGGCTGTGCAGCTCCTCAGAACAGATTGGGAAACGGCACGATCTGCCGGGGAAGTCCCAGCGGGCTGCCATAACATGCTCGTTTGCCGACGTACCTCAGTTGCACTGAGCCCATGTTTGATTTCTCTCAGGTCGCCCCTCCTTTTCTTTCTCTCCTGCTCTCACTCTCAGTTTACTTCTATCACTTGCTCATTTCGCTGTCTATATCACCTACTTTCTTTCTTCCATTCTCTCTGTTCGTCTTTTGTCCCTGACACTCGGTCTCTGTCAACCTGTTGGCCTGTCTGTCTGCGTCTCTTTATTTTTCTCCTGGGCCTCCCTCGCGTCTTCTCTCACACCTCTCTCTCCTTCTCTTTCACTTAAAAAAAAAAAACGTGTTAGTTGGCTGCGCGTTTTGTAGAAATGCCAGCAGTGATTGTATCCTTCATCCACATTGCAATAATAAGGCAGGTGTACTCCTGCCCCCTCCATTTTCCTCACCTTCTTTCTTCCCTTTTGTACCTCAGAAATAAGGTATTGCAGCAGTAAACACTACAGGCAACAAGGCCAAAGGAAAGATATAGAGAAAAAAGATTAGATTGCCTTTTTTTTCATATGTTAGTTTCTGCGAGGCTTTTGTTGACACCTGGCTAAATCCAGACAAAATGCTGCTAATGTTTGGGTTTTTTTACATTAAAGAATGCATTGCTCCACGAATCGGGCCTTTTGTCGCCTCTTTCAACGTCCTCCTCCCCACTGATGCAGCCCTGCCAACTGTATAAATAGCATTTATATGTTTATTTGCAAAAAAAAACAACATCCCACTGAATCCCACCCCCCTGTGGGTTAAACATAGCAAAGTTTTGCAGAATCAGTTTTTGAATAAGTCTAAAAAGTTGTATTACACCTGTTACCAAGAAAACAACAAGTTTTTGTTTTGGTGCATACCCCGAAATACAGCTAGCAATAAATAATAAGATTTCATGTTGAGTATTTGTGCACAGGGGACAATGGTTTCTCAGGTGTAATGCTTCTGTGGATGAATCGCAGGTGTAGGAGATATTGTGTGGTGGATAGAACCCAGGTGCGGGAGTTATTTCCAGTCTGTGCAGTTAATCACCAACCTGACGCTGAAATATGGCTTGCATTTTAGCGGTTTTAAAATAGAGTTCCCTTGACTGCATGTACTTAGGTAGGGAAATACTAATAATAAGGGCAAGATAAAGTCAAGAGACTATGAGAATGTTTCATATGTGTGTGCTGCAAAATGTGCTCTATTTTATCAGCAAGTCTGGCCTCAAAGTATGCAACGTAATAAGGACTAAAAAAGAACCGTCTGCATGATAATAACTTGATAGTTTCAACTCCTATGCAACAATCAGGGCTTTGATGTAAGGAGCTGATTAATAGCTAACCTCACAAATTCCTGTTAAAGGATTTGATGTGCAAATGCAGTCTTCTGAGTAAAAAGAACAAATGAGAGACGACAAACAACAGAGGTTAACTTTTCCTTGTTTTTGAAGGCCCAAACGCAACATAGGGACTTGGAAAATGTGGAAATGTACACATGCGGTATAGATTTGAATTCGACAGATGCTACATGAACATATTTATTCAACAAACAAACCGAAATTTGACAGGTTTATTGTAAAACACGCTCCCTCTGTCTTCATTTTGGTTATGATCTCTCGAAAAGTCAAAATGTCACAAAGGTTTACATCAGAAACAGACTGTCTAAATATCCGATTATAAGCTGTTTATCCTCATTAAATGATGACAACATAGCAACGCCAATGTGCAAGTGGCCTTAGATGTGGTGCTGGTCAATATCTATTGACAGACAAATCATTGTTGTTGTTCTTTCGTTTCATCATTGTCCAGGCCCAATGCATGAGGGGGCTAAACTGCGACTGAATGTGATTGGATTTTCAGTCTCCATCATTAAATTCCCATGCGGGGAATACTAATTCCAGTATTTAGTGCGGTGATGCTAGGGCTTGCTTTCATCTTAAACTGATTCCAGTCTAATTAGATTGGGCATGTGGGGGGTGGTGGATGTATCCGTCTGGACTAATCCCTGCCTCTCTGTCCCAAACATTGTATTATCCAGAGAAAATCCATTGGCTGCAGGCTATTCAAAGCCAGATCTGCCTCCACTGCAGCCTCTGTACTGTATCATCTGGAAAGCTGTGGCTAGAAGGGTGCACTGTGCAGTGAGGGTGGAACCTAATGGTCATGAGTGATGTATGGGTTTCAGAAAACGCCATTTAGAATTTACAGTAAACCTTTTATCGTGTATTCATTGCAAGAGCGCTCACTGCTGTGGCCTCTTTAGCAAAGCTGTGTCTAAACTACTCTGAACTACTCTTCAATTCAGTGGGCCTCTTCATTCTGGGACAGTGCAGTTAGGTAGTCGGTTTGGGTGGGCCCTTTATGGTCACATCAAAATTCTGCTTTAAGGCTTTATGCTTTGTTTGGCCTATAAAAAGTAAACAATAACACACTTGTGTATACCCTCAGTACTGCAAACACACACACACACATGTTACTGTGCACAGATTACTCTGTCATCCTGCCTGTGAATTACTGGCAGACTACAGTGAAAACACAATGTAAAGAGGTCCTTCTTCTAGGCGCTGAGAAGGCCAGAAAAATGAAAGGCCTTCAGCCATTGTTCTCCACAAAGGTCAAACGCAATTCAATCCCATAATATGGAAGCGGGGTGGGCTAAATCGGCAACCGCCTGCGCTTTAAGGGTGAGCAACAGGAAAGGGCCATTCAGCAGAACAGTTGCACCCTGTGAGCTGAGCACATTCGTCAAGGGCGAGGGGTGAAGTCAGAAGGGGGAGAACAGGGAGGGTGGGGGAGAGAAACGCTGTTTTTCAGGCTTTTACATGTTGCGGCTCTTTCACTGCACACTGAAGTGTGTGAAGTGAAACAATGGAGGCCACAACTGATTCTGACTGAAAAGATCCCCATCTTCCCCCTTCATTTTTGCCGCCCTTGTGAAATTTCATTAGGTGGATTTAACAACTTGTGAATGTCGGCTTTCTCCGTGACCCTGACACTGATGGCCGACACGTCTCGCTGGCAGGGTGTGATATATTGTGTTGAGGTGTTCCTGAGGTGCAATTTTTAATATGACAGCTTCTGTTGACCTCACATCTAAAAAAAAAAAAAAGGCACCCAGTCTGACACTGGTATCCATTTTACTTTTTAATATTATTTTAGAAAAGAATACATCCACCCATCCAGACATCAAAACTAAAAAATGTTTCTCTTAGATTCTCTTCTCTAATTGTTAATGTTTCGACCTGAACTGCCCAGGTAAAAAAAAAAATTGGCATTCTTTTGTGGCTGCACATCTTTTAATCGATCGTCATGATTGGGGTTTGAGAACAGCACCTGACCAAATCCAGATTACCAGACACTTCCAGTATAATCCCCCACATCTGCTTAGAGTCAGATTATAACAAATAGCATAATGACAGGAAATATCCTTGATATGATTTCGGATTTTGGTCAGTGACTGGAATGATGATGATTCTTGCTGGGATGGTGACGCAACACATCAAGTCTTAAAATTCATTTGAACAGCAGTGTATGACATATCACACTGTGTCATTATTCATTTAACAAAAACTAAGCCAGAATGCAGAAACAGTGTCTAAAAAATGAAGTGCATGCCCATGATTCAGTGGCTTGTAGAACTACGTTTAGCAGCAACAGCTTGATGTAACTGCTGTCTGTACGACTTGCATTGTTATGAAGGCATTTTGGTCCACTCTTCAGTTCACTGAGGTTTGCAGGAATTTATTTATACGCAGCTCTCTTAAGGTGCCGAAACAGCATTTCAATCAGGTTTAGTTCAGGACTTTGACCGGGCCATTTCAAAACTTTGATTCCTCTCTTTTCTAGCCATTCTGAAATGGCTGAAATAGCCATTTCAGCGATTGTAGATTTGCTGCTGCATGACCCAATTTCAGCCATGCTGTCAAAGAGATGGTCTCAAATTTTAGTCTAGAATACTTTGACAAGTTCATGGTCGACCCAGTGACAGACAGGTAACCAGGTCCTGTGGCTGCAAAACAAGCCAAATCATCACCCCTCTGCTACTGTGCTTGACAGTTGGTATGAGGTCTTTGTGCTGTGTTTGGTTTTCAGCTATAATAGTGCTGTGCATTATGGACAAACATCTCCACTTTGGTCTTATCCATCCAGAGGAAATTGTTCAAGAAATCTTGTGGTTTGTTCAGAGACAACTTTGCAAACATAAGCATGCTGCCATGTACTTTCTAGACAAAAGAGCCTTTCTCCTGGAAACCCTTCAAAGCAAGCAATATTTGTTCAGTGTTTTCTCTAACTGTGCTGTCATGAACTTGAAAATTCAACATGGTAAGTGAGCCCTGCAGAGTCTAAAATCTAGCTCTTGTGCTTTTCTTTTGTGCGATTCTTTGAGCCTTGCAGTGGTTGACACTGTGGTGAAATTCCTGGGATATAAACTCCTGGAAAGATTGGCAAGTGTCTGAATGCTTTCAATCTGGGTCACTGTAGAATAGTGGACTTCGAAAATGGGCTTAAAACCCTTCCCAGGTTGATGTGCAGCCAAAATGCCTCAGACCAAGAAACTACTAAAACTCTTGTACAGATGTCCACACATGCTGATGATTCCATTCATTAGATTAAAAGTGCCCAGCTGCTAAATAACCTCTTAATTCCTATGGAAGTAGTAAGGGTATACTTAATTTTTAACACAATGCTCCTATATTTTGGCTTAGCTTTTGTTAAATGAATAATGCATATATATATATATGCTATGTAATGCAAGTGCAGGTGAGTTTTGAGAAAGGTGTATTGTAACATATTATGAAACCTGGATTACAAACCTGTTACAAAATGTGTGGTAAATCAGTTGTTTTGTTCTAAATTGCTACATGCATCTAGAACTGCCCTAGAAATTTTAGAGAAAATAATTTTATATAAAACTGTAACAATAATAGCTAAAACACTCTTCCAATTTACCTTTCCAATCCTATAACAAATGATATTCAAAGCACTATATCCATCCATCAGCTTCCTCTTATCCAGTTCAGGGTTGCAGGGTGGATGGAGCACATACCCAGCTGCTACGAGGCAAGAGATGGAGTACACCCTGGATAGGTCGCCATCCACTCACATCCACAGCTATAGACATTTTAGAATCACCAATTAATCTAGTCTGAATACCTGGAGAGCATGTGCAAACTCCACACAGATGGGGGATTCAAACCCAACACAAGTACAGTGATAAAGACTAAAGAAATTCTAGTCTGGCAACACATGACGTTTTGTTTTTTGCATTTGAGTTCAGTTCAAAAAACGTGTAATGTAACTGAATAAAATTAAAGGGACGACATTAACACAACAAAACCACAAAAGCGTTCTTAGTGAAAATGAAATAATATTTGATGAGACCAAACTGGTTTGCAGATACAGTTTTTAATGTATCACAACAATGAGCAACAAACATACTTGATGAACTATTTCCAGAAGTTGTTCAAATACCATCTACAATAAACGTCATTTCAACTATGACAACAGGTCTGTGACAAAATAAAAAAAAGGTTTCAAAACCATGTTATTACCGTGATACGGTACAGTTGAGACCTCAAACAGTACAGTAACAAAAACTAATGCGACTACTCTCTATATATAAAACATCAATAACATTTTTGGTTTAGTTTATTTAAAGTTTTAGCCATAGGGGCTTCTTCTTATTAAAACCTCAGGGTGCATTTCCTATGTAACCCAGATGTTGAAGAGTACATATTGTGTAGGATATGATTGCGCCATGAAAATCCCTTTGACATCCAAAAGAACAATTCCAATTTCAACCTTTTGAAGGCTGTCCCCATAAACATGACACAATCCATCCATTTTTTTAAAAAGTTCTTTTTTTTTTTTTCTTTTTTGGCTGCTGTGCAGTTGCAATATCTATGTACAGTTGTATTGTTGGACCATCCTTTTTGTTGGTTTGTTAGCTTTTACCAGTCCTTGGTGTGGAAAGCGTCCTGTCTGATGCTAGCATCTTAGCACATGATGCCAGCTGACAGTTCAGTCTTATAATGCTGAGCCACAGAGTGGGGAAAGGCAAAAAGCCAGAGTTGAGAAAGCCTTTGGAATCAGGACAGTCGCTCATGTTTGTACAATGGCAGAATTGCACCTTGGGAGGCCAGGATGTCTCTTATGAAACACAATCGAAAAGTGTCTTCAGGAATAAAGTAAATGTAAAATACTAAAAATCCAAATAATGACATTTAAAAAGCTCACACAGAAAATTAAAAACTGACATTTTGCTTTAAAACTTTGAAACAAAAAACAAACAAAACAAAAAACACCTTTACAATAATAAAACATAAGAGGAAATGTTACTTGATTTCATTGTTTGAAACAATAACTAAGCATGATTTGATTTAACCTGTCAAACAGTTGCATTACATGCTACTTGCTCATCTCAGAATAGGAAATACCAAAAGCAATACATTTTTGCATTTCTTCATATTAATAAATTTGTACCATGCACAGCCAACTACGAATATGTACAACAGCTTAGCTTTCTTTGTTCACAAGCCTTTTTCTTTCATACAAATAGCCTTCTGTTACTTTGGAATGAATCACACTGGTTACCAAACTAGAAAGTGATTCGTTAAAAAATTGAACACCCTTTGACAGCTTTCACATTCTTAGTTCCACAGCAAAATAAAAAAAACGTAGCAAAGCAAAGCAAAGCAAGTAATGGATCAGTATTTTGTCTGGTAGAAGGTTGAGAGAATTTATGGCAGGCAAATTAACATTACACAGTAGCAGCAAAATGATGTAAGGTAATACTTTGCAATGTTGAAGTCACTAAATATGGAAAAAAAACAAAAAATGAAATGCTGACTTTAAGTGTAAATCATCAGAAGTGCCCAGAGAATTGATGGGAGGACGTTAACCTACATGCTCAATGGCTGCGTATAGGTGTAACACTGTTTTAAGTCCTACAAGTACATGAAAATGCTTTAATATACAACACAAATGCTGTTGTCCCCCTTTTAAAGCAGCATATTTGCAAACGTATAGCAAATGATCATACCTTTTTTTTTTTTTTTAACATTGTGACCAACTTGTACCTTAACAGTTTCAAGTATACAGTACTGCTTTCATGGATGCACCAATTGTTAAATAGGTCTCTAGATTGTTAGGCATCAATCTTGTAACAAATATGGACCAATGTGCTGCTGCAATAGACACAAATAATAATTAAAACACACATACATACATACAAACAAACAGAAAAGTTCTATTAAATTAACAAATGGCCTACTCAAATAATAAAAAGACAAATTAAAACAAAATAAGTGCACTATAGTCCAGACACAAGCAGGTACCGTAACAGTACAGCAATTCACAAATGAAAAATGTTATATTCACATAATCCGAGAGTCTATCAAAACTAGAGTTATTACCTCTTCAGAAAAGGGTGTGAGCAGAGGTAAAAGTGAGAAGGTAAAAGTTGGCACAGATTAGTATATACTACAAGAAAAAAAGGGGGTGGGAAAT